>NC_133131.1:162695297-163335297 GCF_048418815.1 Hemitrygon akajei
CAGCAACTCAATGTGTAAAAGCATGCAGACGTGGTCAAGTTGTTGTTCAGACCAGACATCAGAATGGGGAAGAAATGTGATCTAAGTGACTTTGACCGTGGAATGATAGTTAGTGCCACATGTGGTTGTTTGAGGACCTCTGAGACTCCTGATCTCCTGGGATTTTCATGCTCAACAGTCTCTAGAGTTTACAGAGAATGGTGTGGAGAAACACAAATCATCCAGTGAGCCGCAGTTCTGTGGATGAAAGCACCTTGTTAGTGAGCGAGGTCAGGGGAGAATGGCCAGACTGGGTCAAGCTGACAGGAAGGTAACAGTAACTCAAGTAACCACGCGTTACAACGGAGATGTGCAGAAGAGCATCTGTGAACATAAAACAACAACAGAACCTTGAAGTGGATGTGCTACAGCATCAGAAGACCATGAACATACCGGAGGTACCTAATAAAGTAGCCATGTGTGTAGACAGAGTGGGCACCCAGAAGCTGCAACATGGGTACTTAATTCAATTATGTTAGTTATTTCTGGCACACCTGGTTCAAAAAATCCAAACTTGTCAATTATTGAACAGTCAATTTAAAGGTTAAAGATTAACTTTATTTGTCAGACGTATAGGTTAATAGGTTAGTTGAATAGGTTAGGACTTAGAACATAGAAGAATGTTCTAACAAAAACAAAACATAGAACATAGAAGAATAAGGGGAGATTTGATAGAGGTATATAAAATTATGATGGGTATAGATAGAGTGAATGTAAGCACTGAGGCCAGGGGAGAAAAAAACCAGAGGACATGGGTTAAGGGTGAAGGGGGAAAAGTTTAAAGGGAACATTGGGGGGGCTTCTTCACACAGAGAGTGGTGGGAGTGTGGAATGAGCTGCCAGATGAAGTGGTGAATGCAGGCTCACTTTTAACATTTAAGAAAAACTTGGACAGGTACGTGGATGAGAGGGGTATGGAGGGATATGGGCCAGGTGCAGGTCAGTGGGACTAGGCAGAAAAATGGTTCGGCACAACCAAGAAGGGCCAAAAGGCCTGTTTCTGTGCTGTAATGTTCTATGGTTCTATGTTTCTAATCGAAACATACAGAGAAGTGTGTTAATGAGTTAATAAGTGTGTTAATCAATGACCAACACAATCCGAAGATTGTGCTGGGCAGCCTGTAAGTGTTGCTACGCTTCTGGTGCCAACATAGCATGCTAACTAATCGTAACCTGTATGCAATTGGAATGTGGGAGGGAATCAGCACACCCTGGGGAAACCCACATAGACATGAGGAGGAAGTACAGATTCCATACTGAAAGCTGCGGGAATTGAACCCCGACTGCTGGCGCTGTAAGGCTTCACACTACCGTACCATCTACTCTGAATCAGAGACAAAGTGATCTATCAAGCTGTCCAGTTTAGGGTTCAACAGGACCGTTGTCTATGGACCTCATCCAGGTATGTAAATTCCAGAGGTGATGTGAGCGTGATTGACTCTTGACCAAGTACAAACTTCAAGGACAAAACTATCTGATAGTTTCGTACTATAAGACCATAAGACATAGGAGTAAAATCATCCATTCAGCCCATCGAGTCTGCAATGGCATTTCATTGAGCCCTTCTCAACCCCATTCTCTTGCCTTTGCCCCGTAACCTTTGACTCCCTCACTAATCAAGAACCTACCAACCTCCGCTTTAACTATAACTAATGACTCTGCCTCCGTAGCTGTCTGTGGCAATGAATCCCACAGATTTACCACCCTCTGGCTAAAGAAATTCCTCTTCATCTCTGTTCTAATGGGACGTCCTTTTATTCCAAGGCTGTGCCCTCTGGTCCTAGACTCCCCCCACTATAGGAAACATCCTCTCCATATCCACTCTACTTGGACCTTTGTTGGAGGTTACATATCTCAACCCTTTGCAGAAGTACAGTACAGTTGACCCCACCATCTTCAGCAACTTCATTTGGGTTCCAAACTAGGTCAACAGCAGGGATGGCCACTAAGGCTGAATCAGGTCAGTACAATTGACTGCTCAGGAAATGGAGCAGGTCAAAGGGTGTAGGCACAGTCGAAAATGTGTCAGATGTGACTGTCCCCAGCAAGTTAAATTCTCAGTTCTCATTAATGGAGTCCCCATCACTAAAACATTGTCGATTGTCTATAACAATGGTAAGGTAAAATTTGTAAATTGGTCAGTTATTGTCACATGTATTGAGGTTGTGATGAAAAACTATACCTGCCATCCATACAGATCAATTCATTACAACAGCGCATTAGGGTAATTTGTATGATGTGGGAAATCTTGGTCTTTTTACAGAAGTGGTTTTCCATTCCCTTCTTCTGGGCAGTGTCTTTACAAGTTGGGTCATTGTCAATACTCTTCAGAGATTGCCTGCCTGGTGTCAGTGGTCACATAACCAGGACTTGTGATCTGCACCGACTGCTCATACGACCGTCCACCACCTGGTCCCATGGCTTCACGTGACCCTGATCGGGGTTGGGGGCTAAGCAGGTGCTACACCTTGCCCAAAGGTAAACTGCAGGTTAGCAAAGGGAAGGACCACCTTTCACTTCCCGTGGTAGAGACGTTTCTCCACTCCGACACCCGAGGTAGTACAAGATCAAACAATAACAGAGTGCAGAATGAAGAGACGCAGGTGCAGAGGAAGTGCAGTGCAGGTAGACAATAAAGTGCAAGGCCATAAAGAGGTAGATTGTGAGGTCAGGAGTCCACTGTATTGAATATGGGATGGTTTAATAATCTTATAGAAATGAGATACAAGCTGTCCTTGAATGGTTATGGGGGACTGGAAAATTGCAAATGTCACTCCACTCTTCAAGAAGGGAGAGAGGAAGAAGAAAGGAAATTGTAGGCCAGTTAGTCTGACCTCAATGGTTGGGAAGATTTGGAGTCTATTAAGGATGAGGTTTCAGGGTACTTGGAGGCACGTGATAAAATAGGCCAAATTCAGCACGGTTTCCCTAAGGGGAATTCTTGCCTGACAAATCTGTTGGAATTCTTTGTGGAAATAAGTGGCAGGACAGACAAAAGAGAATTGGTGGACATTGTGTACTTGAACTTGGCTAAGGTGCCTCACATGAGGCTACTAAACAGGATAAGAACCCATGGTACTACAGGGGAGATACTAGCATGGTTAGAAGATTGGCTGTCTGGCAGGAGGCAAAGAGTGGGTATAAAAAGGGCCTTTTCTGGTAGACTGCTAGTGACTAGTGGCGTTCTGCAGGTTTGGTATTGGGAACGCTTCTTTAAAGAGAAGCTTAATAGGTTCCTGGTTAGTATGGGCATCAAAGTTTAAGGGGAGGAGGCAGGAGAATGGGACTGAGAGGGATAATAAATCAGCCGTAATGGAATGCCAGAAGAGACTCGATGGGCAGAATGGTCTAATTCTGCTCCTATGTCTTGTGGTCTTATAGACTTGAGCTTGGTGATACATGCTTTCAGGCTTTTGTATCTTCTGCCCAGTTTTGAGGGGGAGGCAGAAACTTTGATGTAAAATGACATAAGATCAGTCACATAATATATGTGGTTATAAAATTAAGTTAGTGTCTAGATGTCTTTCTTGTAGCCCAGAATTATTGCACTGTCTAAAAGACACAGTGTAAAGGAGTAGTCTTTACTTACTTGAATGAGGGCAGCCCCTAAAATGCTCAGAATCCTTGAGGCCCTCCAAAACAAACCAGCCCACTTGACTGACAGCTCATCGACAATCCTGAAAGCTCACTTCCTCCACCCTCAATGGACCACTGCCACAACGTTAACACATACAAACCCAGCACCTCCAAACCTCCCATCGCTATCACCAAGGACAAGGGAGACTCCAGATCATAGCACAAGTAATTTCCCTCAATAAAAGAGCTGGACATTGACTTCAGGAATGGGACTTCACGAGAGGGACCTTGCTGGTTCACCGCCACCTACTCCAGGGGCAAATGGGGAAAGGCAGTAAATGCTTGCCTTGCCAGAGGCTACTTTTCCGTAAATGTCTAAATGAAGATCATGGGTGTAGACATCAACCATATAACACAGAACAGTACAGCACAGGAATCGCCCTTCGGCCTGCAATGTTGTACCAAACCAATTAAATTAGCAATCAAATGGCCAACTAGACTAATCCCTTCTGCCTACACAATGTCCATATCCCTCCATTTCCCTCGCATTCATGTGCCTATCCAAACAATTCCTAATGTATCTGCCTCTCCTGCCACCCCAGGCAGGCATTCCAGGCACCCAACATTCTGTCAAAAACACTTACCCCTCACATCTCCTTTGAAATTATCTGCTCTCACCTCAAATGCATGCCGCCTGGTATTAGAAGATAGTATTAGTGTGCTTGCAAGGATTAGGATCACCAACCTTTTGTTTTTGAAGACGATGCTGATTTTCTCCAAAACACTTGTTGAAATATGCCTGGGCACGTTCTAACCTCTCTCTGGCCTCTGCATGACACTGGATGTTGTTCTGCTGGAGATAGCACCAGGTTATGTCCAGATTCAGCACTCCACAGTTGTCAACACCGTTCAACAGTTCCTCCTTACATCGGCTGTAAGATCAACATGCACATCAAATCAATACGAGGAGGAACATTCTAACCACCCATCGCCTCATCTCCTGGCGCACGTGGAGTTTAAGCTGATACAGGGTGGTGCGGTTAGCGTAATCGCTTCACAGTGCCAGTGAATACCAATCAGAATTCAAATGGACCCCAGGGCAGCATACGGTAACATGCTATATATGTACTTTGATAATAAAGTTCCTTTGCGCTTTGAATTCCTGCTGCTACCTTTAGGGAGTTTGTATTTTCTCCTCGAGACTGTGTGGGTTTCCTCTGGGTGCTCCATTTTCCACCCACATTCCAAGTACAGCATAGAAACAGGCCCTTCAGCCCATCTAGTCTATGCCAAAACATTTAAACCACCTACACCTACTGACCTGCATCGGGACCATAGCCCTCCATACCCCTCCCCATCCATGTATCTACCCAAACTTACCTTAAATGTTGAAATCCCAGTCCCGGCAAAATCCTTGTAAATTTTCTCTGCACTCTTTCAACCTTATTTCCACTTTTTCCGTAGGTAAGTGACCAAAACTGCCCACAGTACTAGGTAGGCATCACCAATGTCTGATACCAATTCAGCATGACATCCCATCCCATTTTGGTGCCAGACGCGTGGCGGCACTTATGTAGAACCATTATTTTCAGTACCTCCTCCTTAAAGCTGTTCCTCCCTGTAATGATTTTGTATAATTTGCATCTAAGGTTTGCTGGTCTTGGTAGATCCTGACATAGGATTCCCAGTTCGTACTTTAGCTGTGTCCGCTGAGGATGGGATTTCGTGTAAATCTCCAATTGCTCCTCACAACCTCTTACAAGATCAATGGCTCATCATTTGAAATGGAGATGATAGAAATTACTTGTCACCGTGGGTGGAGAATCTATATGATTCTCCACCCCAGAAGTTTGCAGAGGCTGGATCTTTGGAAGTAGTTAAACAGGAGGTAGGTAAATACAGTGGATTTGGGCCACTGCTTAATCAGGGCAGCCATTTAGTGGGACAACTCTAAAAGAACAAAGTCTAATCGAGAAAACAGCCGGGATTCTCTTTGTTTATTTGTGACAGAAGACTGTTGCTGAACTGGTTCAAACTAGCTCAAGGCACGTGCACTTGTGTGGCCGTTAGACACTGCGCCATACTTAGAGCGAGCAGTTTTTAAATAACATCAGCTGCATGTGTTTGTGCTCAAAAAGCAGTGATATTTGTCACTGATAGTTGGGAGTAGGCAGTTTAATGATTTCAGCATGGACAAGATGGGCTGAAGGGCCTGTTTCTGTGCTGTACTTTCCTAATTAGTTCATTGTCCTTTGAACAGATACTCTGTGCATTCAAATACAAAACTTTTAAATCGTTAAAATCTTTAATTGTTCTTTGATTTGGTTGGAAATGGTATAGCTCATTCCTAGACAAAATTGGGGTTCAGTTCTTGCCGATGTCTGTAAGGACTTTGTATGTTTTTCCTCCGGGTGGTCCCATTTCCTCCCACATTCCAAAGATGTTGCGGCCAGTGTTAGTGAACCGTGAGCGTGCGATGTTGGTGCCAGAAACACAAGCAGGCTGCCCCAGCACAGCTCCAGGTTGATGCAAAAGACGCATTTCTCTGTCTGTTTCGCTGTTTCAACATATACGTGACATTAAAGCTAATCTTTAAAATCTTTAGTCCTAATTTTCACATATTAGAAGGCTAAAGCTGGTTAACTTAAATTAGAACCTTCCACCTTTATAACTCACTACCTTGGTACATGAGAATCATAAAGGATATTTAAATGCAAATTCGATCACCTGAATTCTGTTTCGGCCTGATTTAGAAACCAAAGTGCCTGTGCATAATCACTCTTCTTCATGTTCCATCGACCGACCTCATGCAGAATCAAGGCTGTTAGAAAAACCTATCGCCAAATAAATGCAGAAGTTAAATCAGCAAAATATGGAAAAACTGTCTGCAGGTGTTAGAGTTAGGCGGTTGGAACCGGAATTGGTAAACCGGTTTATTACTGTCTAATGCACCGAGATTCTTGTCTTGCATACAGTTCATACAGATCACATCACTACACTGTGCATTGAGGTACCAGCAGCAAAGTCCCACTCCAGAGGTCAGAGCAGAAGATCTAGGCAGTGGAGGATGGAGTCTCCTGAACAGCCTTTGGGCCTGTACTCGATGGAGTTCAGGAGATGACAGGAGGATCTCACTGAGATGTACCGGCTACTGAGAGGTCTGGATAGACTGGATATAGAGAGGATGTTCCCATTAGTAGGAGAGTCTAGGATCTGAGGGCACAGCCTCGGAATAGAGGGACGTGCTTTTCAAACTGATACCCGTAGAAACTTCTTCAGCCAGAGCGTGGTGAATCTGTGGAATTCGTTGCCACGGAGGGTAATGGAGGATGAGAATGATAAGTTCTCGATTGGTAAGGGGGTTAAGGCCAGGGGAAGATGGAGGGAGAATGGAGTTAAATGGCCTATACGTGCTCCTGCATTTCACGTTCTTTATGGGCGTTGTGTTGAAGTCTCTGAAGAATGCGTTCTACTCAGCTCCATTCTGCATCACGCTTCAAAGGAAATGCACAAGCGCCCTTTAAACCAATAAGTTCCTTAGTCCTTAGTAACGCCCCACACATCAGGGCAGAAAGGGTTTAGTGTGTGTTTTTTCAGAATACTTACCGCCCTGTCACTTTCAGGGAGATTAACAATTTCTCTTCTGTGGTCTGTTGCGTTGAAGTGTGTCCCTTCAAAATCTTTATCTGCAACAGGATCAAAGATGGGTCTCTGAGAAGTCACGCCCACAAATGTGAAACTTAAGTCATTGATGTATCAGGCTTGCATTCTCAGCAATGAGGACACCAGTCTCCTCCTCGAGATCTGCTCCCATAATCCGTGCGTCAGGAACCCAGGGGCCCTCACTTCCAGGAGTCACTCCAGAAAGGGGCGATGCCTCAAAAAGGAAGCACCCATTATTTACCTGTTTATTTATCGAGATACAGCACAAGGTCAACTGGCCTAATTCTGCTCCGACGACTCATGGTCTTATGTCAAGACCCCCACCACGAGGAGGTACAGGAGCCTGAAGACATACACTCAACGTTCTAGGAACAGCTTCTTTGCATCTGTCATCAGTGAATAAGCCCACGTGGTTAGGGGAGAGTGTAGTGACTGCAGTGGGCACCAAACCTAATCTTATAGCTGTAACACTATCTGCTACACTACTGTGCAAACATTGTTAATTTGTAAACCTCTATAAAGTCCCCTCTCAGCCCCCCATGTATGTGGGAAAATGTACAAGCGTATCCAGCTTCTCCCCGTAACTCCATAAGACCATATGATACAGGAACAGAACTGGGCCATTTGGCCCATCGAGTCTGCTCCACCATTTCGTCAAGGGGGGGTCCAATTTTCCTCTCAGCCCCAATAGAAACATAGAAAACCTACAGCACAATACAGGCCCTTCGGCCCACAAAGCTATGATGAACATATCCTTAGCTTAGAAATCACCTAGGGCTACCCATAGCCCTCTATTTTCCTAAGCTCCATGCACCAATCTTCAGCCTTCTTCCTGTATCCCCTCATGCCCTGACCAAACAAGACTCTATCAACCCCTGCCTTAAATCTGTTAAAGACTTGGCCTCCACAGCTGCCTGAGGCAAAAAATTCCACAGATTCACCATCCTCTAGCTAAAGAATTTCCTCCTTATCTCCATTCTAAAAGGATGTCCCACTGTTCTGAGGTTGTGTCCTCTGGTCTTAGACTCTCCATCCAGAGGAAACATCCTCTCTACATCCACTCTATCAAGGCCTTCCACCATTCGACAGGCTCCAATGTGGTCATCCCTCATTCTTCTGAATTCAAGTGAATACAGGCCCAGAGCCCCAAATGCTCTTCATATGACAAGCCATTCAATCCTGGAATCATTTTTGTGAACCTCCTTTGAACCCCCCTTCCAGTTTCAGCAATCCGTTCTAAGATAAGGGGCCCAAATGTGCTCCCAATACTCCAAGTGTGGCCTCACCATTACATCCTTGCTCTTATATTCTAGTCCTCTTGAAATGAATGCTAACATTGCATTTGCCTTCCTCACCACAGACTCAACCTGCAAATTAACCTTCAGGGAATCCTGCACGAGGACTCCCAAGACCCTTTGCACCTCAGTTTTTTGTATTTTCTTTCCATTTATAAAATTGTCAACCCTTTCATTTCTTCTACCAAAGTGCATGACCATACACTTCCTAACACTGTATTCCATCTGTCGTTTCTTTGCCCTTTCTCTTAATCTGTCTGTCCTTCAGTAGCCTCTCTATTCCTCAAAACTACCTACCCCTCTGCCTATCTTCGTATTGTCCGCAAACTTTAAAACAAAGCCATCAAATCCATCATCCAAATCACTGACATATAATGTAAAAAGCCTCTGTCCCAACACAGACCCCTGTGGAACACCACTCGTCACCAGCAGCCAACAAGAAAAGGCTCCCTTCGTTCCCGCTCTTTGCTTCCTGCCAATCAGCCACTGCTTTATCCATGCTAGAATATTGCCTCGGTGTGGCACCTTGTCAAAGGCCTTCTGAAAATCCAAGTACACAACATCAACCGATTAACCTTTGTCTAACCTGCTTGTTATTTCTTCAAAGAATTCCAACAGATTTGTCAGGCAGGATTTTCCCTGGAACAAATCACGTTGAATATGGCCAATGTTATCATGTGCCTCCAGGTACCTCGAGACCTCTCTTCACCACACGTTGCCTCTGTTTGTAAACCAGCTACCTCATCTTCTGTACTATTATCCACCTTTCCTACGATATTTCTTGCATTGAAATAAAGGCAGCTCAGGACACTAGTCACACCGTGCTCAACTCTTTGATTCCTAACTGTGTCTAAGGTTTTATCAACATCTGCCTCCACAGCCTCTCCACGAACTGTTCTGGAATTCTGGTTCCCACCCCCCTGCAACTCTAGTTTAAACCCCACTATGCAGCATTAGCAAACCTTCCTGCTAGGATACTGGTCCCTTTCCAGTTCAGGTGCAAACTGTCCCATCTCTACAGGACCCCTTTCCCTGGAAGAGAGCCCAATGATCCAAAAATCTTACACTCTCCCTCCTACACCAACTCCTTAATCACATATTAAGCTTCCTAGTTCTAGCCTCACTGGCAATCCTGAGATCACAACCCTGGAGGTCCTGCTCTTTAACTTAGCACCTAACTCCCTGAACTCCCTAAACGAAACCTCGTCACTTGTCCTACCCATGTCATTGGAACCTACATGGACCACAACTTCTGGCTGTTCACCCTCCCACCTGAGAATGCTGAGACTTGATCAGAGATAACCCAGACCATGGCACTCGTGGGGCAACATACCATCTGGGAATCTCATTCCTGCCCACAGAACCTCCTGTCCATTCCCCTAACTAACAAATCCCCTATCACTGCAGCGTGCCTCTTCTTCCCCCTCCCCTTCTGAGTCACAGAGGCAGACTCAATGCCAGAGACCTGACCACTGGGACTTTTCTGTAAAGTCATTTCTCACACCCCTCCCATCCCGACAGTATCCAAAGTGCCATACCTGTTGTTGAGGGGGATGGCCACAACGATACTCCTTAACCCCTTTCCCCTTCCTGACTGTCACCCAGTTTCCTGTGTCCTGCACCTTGGGTGTAACTACCTCTCTATATGTCCTATCTGTCACCCCCTCAGCCTTCCGAATGATCCAGAGTTCATCCAGTTCCAGCTTCAACTCTTACACAGTTTGTTAGAAGCTGAAGCTGGATGCAAGTCTTGCAGTTGTAGTCATCAGGGACACTGGAGGTCTCACTGCCTTCCCACGTCCTGCAAGAGGAGCATTCAACTACCCTGCTTGACATCGCTACCTGGATGAGCAGATATAAAGAAGAGAAGGAAAAAAAACTTGAGCTTTTCTTTCCTTTGCTTTCTCTTGAGTGAAGCCTCTCTTCACTGAAGCCTCGAAGAGTTAAAGCCTCAAGATCACCACTCTGACTCTGTCCACTCAGATGACTGCCACTGTGCTTGACCCTTGCCTCCCTTTAATCTGCTCTTGCTCATCAGTCCCAGATGCAGATTGGTCACTGGTCAAACCTCTGTCATGCTGTTGTGACCTGCTCCTGCCTTTTATCCTCAGACAGTGGGCCTGACTGAAGCCCCCTCCTCTCCAAATTCCAATGTCCAGATTGGCTGCTGGCCAAAGCTCTGTTATCAAACCCTCCATTCCCAGTAACGTCCACATAAATCTATTTTGAAGCCTTCCAGTTTAATAACATATTTCCTATATACAGGGTGACCAGAACTGAACGTATGCTCCAAATGTGGCTTTATCAATGTCCTGCAAAACTATTACATGTCAACCTAACACGTTCGCTCAATGCCCTAACTGATGCCTTGGAGTTAAAGTAATTTTTAACCGAGGCTTTACAAGACATTGGTCAGACTGTGCTCAGAATATTGTGGGCAGTTTTGGGGACCCTCATCTATGGAAGGACATGCTGGCATTGAAGAGGGTTCAGAGGAGATTCACGAGAATTACCCCGGAAATAAAAGGGATAATGTATGAGGAGCATTTGATGGCTCTGGGTCTGTACTCACTGGAATTTAGAAGAAGAAGGGGAAGGGATCTCATTGAAACCCATCAAATATTGAAAGGCCTAGATCGAGTGGATGTGGAGAGGATGTTTCCTATAGTGGGGCTCTCTAGGGCCAGAGGGCACAGACTCAGAATAGAGAGATGTCCATTTAGACAGAGATGAGGTGGAATTTCTTTAGCCAGAGGGTGGCAAATCTGTGGAATTTATCGCCTCAGACAGGTGTGGAGGCCAAATCATTGGGTGTATTTAAAGCGGAGGTTGATTAATCAGGGCATCAAAGGTTACTAGAACATAGAAATCTACAGCACATTACAGGCCCTTCAGCCCACAATGTTGTGCCAACCATGTAACCTACTCTACTACTTCCCTACTGCATAGCCCTCTATTTTTCTAAGCTCTGTGTACCTATCTAAGAATCTCTTAAAAGACCCTATTGTATCCGCCTCCTCCACCGTTGTTGGCAGTGCATTCCATTCACCCACCAGAAGAAGGCAGAAGAATGGGGCTGAGCAGGAAAATAAATCAGTGTTTTGGATTGGCAGAGCAGGCTTGATGGGCTGAATAGCCTAATTCTGCTCTTATATCTTATAGAGATCTTGCAGATGCTGGAAATCCAGAGCAACACACATAAAAATGTTGGAGGAACTCAGCAGGTCAGGGAGCATCCATGGAAATGAATGAACAGTCAACGTTTTGGGCTGAGACCCTTCCTCAGGACTGAGAAGAAAGGGGGAAGGTGCCAGAATAAAAAGGTGGGGGGGAGGGGAGGGGAAGGAAGACTTGCCAGAAGGTGATTGGTGAAGCCAGGCTGGTGGGAAAGGTAAAGGCTGAAGAAGAAGGAATCTGATAGGAGATTCTTGTTATCTTATGGTCTAATTTTGCCAACCACCATATATCTTGGGATATGGGAATGATAGTAGGCAGAAACTCCAGAGCAGAGCCTACACCGCACGGTCAGCCTATTGCCTTTAAGATGCTATGCACAGGATGGGTGGCCCGCTCCCACTCTCAGAAGTATGCCATTGGCTATAAAGCGCCTTGAGACACCGTGTCTGGGGAAGACGTAATGCAAAGCTTGTGGAGAGATACTAAGATACTTTTATCTTACAATTGAGAGCATCCTGAGTGGCTGCCTCACTGCCTGGTATGGGAACCGTACTTCCCACAATCGCAGGACTCTGCAGAGAGTGGTGCGGACAGCCCAGCGCATCTGTAGATGTGAACTTCCCACGATTCAGGACAATTACAAAGACAGATGCTTAAAAGTGTCAAAATTAAGTACACCTGTATACCTGCTCGTTAATGTAAATATCTAATCAGCCAATCATGTGGCAGCAACTCAATGCATAAAAGCATGCAGACATGGTCAAGAGGTTCAGTTGTTGCCTAGACCAAGCATCAGAATTAGGAAGGAATGTGATCTAAGTCAGTTTGACTGTAGAATGATTGTTGGTGCCAGATGGGGTGGTTTGAGTATCTCAGAAGCTGCTGATCTCCTGGGATTTTCATGCATTTTCTAGAGTTTATAGAGAATGGTATGGTGTGAAAACCAAAAAAAAAAATCCAGTGAGTGGCAGTTCTGTGGGCAAAATGCCTTGTTAATGAGGGAGGTCAGAGGAGAACGGCCTCTGGTTCAAGCTAACAGGAAGACGACAGTAACTGAAATAACCACGCGTTACAACAGTGGTGTGCAGAAGAGCATCTCTGAATGCCCAACACGTCAGACCTTGAAGTGGATGGACTACAGCAGCAGAAGATCACAAACGTACACTCGGTGGCCACTCTATTAGGTACAGGAGATATTGAATAAAGTGGCCACTGAGTGGATATGTAATTTGATAATGCATTTACTTTGAAACTTTGAGTGGATTCTCGAATCTGTAATACTCACCTCGTTTTGCCAACAGTTCTGCCCCCTTAATAATTCTGGAGACAAAGGCCTCACGCTTTCTTTCTTCGGTATTAATCAGAGCGAGACCAAAAACCCCTTTATTCTTCACACCTTGTTCACCAAGGGTCTTGTCTGGAGAGGAGCAATGGAAATATTGTTATTGTCCCATGTACCGAGAAAGTGAAAAGCTGGTCTCGCTTACTGTTCACACAGATCAGATCATTTCTCCGCACCAAAGTTATACATCGTAAAGCAAAAACAGAATGCAGAATAACGATTCAAGGTACAAGATTGTTTATCGTAATTCTTCAGTGTAAAGGAGAACAAAATGATTGTTACTCTGGATCCGGTGTAGTATAAAAGGATACAATAAGTGTAAAAGAAACACAATAAATATAAAAGCAATCCTTGAAAACACAGTGTACAAGTAACTTGCATGATGTACAAGGTTGCTTGTATGTATATTAGGTGGGGGGGGGGGTGGGTTAACAAGGTAGATGGTGAAGTCAAGCGTCCATTCAAAATTCTGATAACAATAGGATAGAAGCTGTCCTTGAACCTGCTGGTACGCGCTTTCAGGATTTTGTATCTTCTGTCCAATGGCAGAGGGTGAAGAAAGAATGTCGGGGGTGGGCGGGGTCTTTAACTATTCTGGCTGTTTTACCCAGGCAGTATAATAACAGGAAATCAATAATACACCAGGATAATGTACAATCCACTCGGTGGCAGGACCCACAAGTGTAATCACCTCTATTCTTAAAGTCGAGTTTATTGTCATTTGCTTAAGTACGTATGCATGGGGAAAAATAAAATACTTGTGGCAGCATCACAGGCACACGGCGTCAAACACACAACATTCAAGTAAATATTATACTAAGGTTAAACAAGAAAGACCGTCATTGGATAAATAACCGAAATCCAAAGTGATCAAAGCGGTCGTACTGTTCCTTGTGATTAGCTTTGTGTCAGTCAGTTCAAGAGCCAAATGGTTGAAGGGAAGTCGCTGTTTCTGAGCTTGGTAGTGTGGGATGCCGGGCTTTTGCACCTCCTGCTCCACGGGAGCTGCGAGAAGATGGCATGGCTCGGATGGTGGGGATCTTTGATCCCCCTTCTTGAGGGGGAGTGGGAAGGTGATAGGCAGATGCAGAGGGTGGAGTAGGGGCAAGAGACGGGGTTATGGGGGGTGGCTGGGAGTAGTGCAGCCAGGCTGTAGACTAACCAGGAATCTTTACTCTATTTGTCTTCAGCCTTACCTTGTTACTGGAGGGGGCCGAGGGCAGACATGTCAGTGTGGGAATAGGGAGAGGAATTAAAATGGCTGTCACCCAAGAGGTCCTGATTGAAATGGCAGACAGAGCGAAGGTGCTCAGTGAAACAGTCGCCCAGTTGGTGTCGAGACTTGTCAATGTGATGCCCAATTCTCGTTTTATCTTTAACATTGAACAGTATGGCACAGTACAGGCCCTTCAGCCCGTGATGTTGTGCTGACCTTTTAACCTACTATCAAGGCTCAATCTAACCCTTCCCTCCCACATAGCCCTCCATTTTTCTATCATCCATGTGCCTACCTAAGAGTTTTGTAAATGTCCCTATTGTATCTGCTGCAACCCACCACTCTCAGCGTAAAGAATTTACCTCTGACATCTCCCATATGCTCAACTTTGCTCAACCTATCACAAGCTCCACATTGTCAACACCATCCACATCAGAAACCAGAAAAGGAAATGTGATTGTGCAGGTTCGTGAAATATACTTAACGTGCCAACGATGTAAAGGGTGACAACCATTTGTCCGCAGTTTAAGTTCCTTTGTGCACTTGAAGCAAAAGATGTGTACGCGCATGTACACGCACAAACCTTAGAGGGAATATTGCCAACACACCACATGTCTTCTTAATAACCCTACCAACTCACACAGCAACTTCTTGGATCTATGGACGTGAATCTCAAGATCCCTCTTTTCCTCCACAACGTTAACAATCCTGCCAGTAACCCAGCATTCTGCCTTCAAGTTCGATCTTCTAAAGTGAATCACTTCGCCCTTTCTGGGTTGAACTTCATCTGCCACTATAAGGCAACTAAAATTTGTACTTACCCAAATTAAATATCTTGCCTTTATATGTCAATTGCATATTCTCTGCTTTAATATTCTGTAAGTTCTTCTCAATTCTGTAAAATGTAATTCAGCTAGTTACAATATAATTAATCACAAAGCATTGTTGTTCGACACAGAACAATTGTGGGACATCCACCTTCACTTAGCGGAGAG
Source organism: Hemitrygon akajei (assembly GCF_048418815.1). NCBI lineage: Eukaryota > Metazoa > Chordata > Chondrichthyes > Myliobatiformes > Dasyatidae > Hemitrygon > Hemitrygon akajei. The sequence continues at coordinate 162,710,601 of NC_133131.1, forward strand.
GGATGTGAGCACTTTGTCCTCTTTACTGGAGATAAGAGCCTCACAAGGTTCATAAAACATTCGGCCCATTGACCCTGCTCTGTCATTCCATCATGGCTGATTTATTATCCCTCTAACCCTATTCTTTGTCCCAAATATCTGATGCCCTGACTAATTGAGAATCTATCAACCTCTGCATTAAATATACCCAATGACTTGGCCCCAACAGCTGTCTGTGAAAATGAATTTCATGGATGCACCACACTCTGGCTAAAGAAATTATTCCTCATCACGATTCTAAAGGGCATCCTTCTATCCTGAGGCTGTGCCCTGGACTCTCCCACTATTGGAAGCATCCTCTCCACCATCCACCCTATCTAGACCTTTCAATATTTGATAGGTTTCAATGAGATCCTCCCTCATCTTTCTAAATCCAGCGAGTACAGGCCCAGAGCCATCGAAAGCTCGTATGTTAACCCTTTGATTCCTGGGATCATTCTTGTAAACCTCCTCAGGAGCCTCTCCAACGCCAGCACATAATTTTGTAGATAAGAATCTCATAAATGTCATCCTTTACAATTCTAAAATTAAATATTATGGACTCTTACTTACTCATTACACAGTTTTGCACCTGTGGCATCTCGAGAGATCTTCATCTTCATTTTCTTTTCTTTTCCCTGCAAGGTAAACCTGACTTTAGCCCGTAGAACATAGAACAGTACACACAGGAACATCCCCTTTGGCCTATCTTGTCCGCACCCAATATGATGCCATTGTAAATCAGAGGAAATGGGAGAGGGAGTAATAAAAACACTTTAAATTGGTTTTCGCCAAGGAGGAAGACATGGAAGGTGGGAAGATCGGGGAGGGGGTGTGCTAATGTTCTAGGGCACATTGATGTCAAAAAGGAGGAGAGGTTGGGCATTTCGAAGAACATCAAAGTGAACGTCTCCAGGGCCTGGTGGGATCTATCCAGGGTTATTGAGAGAAACAAGACAGAATTGCTGAAAACTGCAAACAAAATGCTGGAGGAACTCAAACCAGAGAAAATCTGCAGATGCTGGAAATCCAGAGCAACACACACTAAATGCTGGAGGAACTCAAACCAGAGAAATTCTGCAGATGCTGGAAATCCAGAGCAACACACACAAAATGCTGGAGGAACTCAGCAGACCAGGCAGCATCTATGGAGAGGAGTACAGTCAACATTTCAGGCCAAGACCTTTCAGCAGGACTAGAGGGAAAAAAAGGTGAGGGGTAGACTGCCCTGATTGACCAGTCACTACAGGAAGTAGGTAAAAGCTTTGGACAAAACATATGTTAGGCCATATCTGGACTATTGTGTACCATTCTGGCCAGCATGTTATGGGAAGGATGTGAAGGACTTGGAGAGACCGCAGAAGAGGTTCACTGGGATGTTGTCTGCGTCCGAGAGTATGAGCTATGAGGGGAAGCTGGACAACTTTGGATAACTTTTTCTGAACTGCTGAAGGTCAATGGGGCGTAGGGTGACATGACTGTTATGGAAAGTGTAAATATTGTAAAGAGTCAGAATATTTTTTTCCCCAGTGTAGATATGTTACTAAATCGAGGACATAGATTCAAGGTGAGGAGAGAAGTTTAAAGGACATTTACAGGGCAAAATTATTTTAAACACAGAGTGATGGGGTCTGGAACACATTGTCAGGGGAAGAGTGGAATCAGATATGATAGTAACATTTAAAAGCTTATCATATGAGGCAAGATTGAGCACACTGGGGCTTTTCTCTTTGGAGCAAAGGAGGATGAGAGGTGACTTGATGGAGGTGAGAGTGGACAGCCAGTACCTTTTACCCGTTTGAAAATGGCTTACACTAGAGGGCATAATTTTAAGGTAATTGAAGGAAAGTATAGGGGGGATGCCAGAGGTAGTTTTTTAAATATACGTAGATCACCTTGCCGGGGGTGGTGCTAAAAGCAGGTACGTTAACGACATTAAAGAGGCACATGGATGAAAGAAGAACAGAGTGCTGTGTGTGAGAGAAGGATTAGATTGATCTTGGGGCGAGTCACAAGTACAGCACAACATAATGGAGGGGCCTGCACTGTGCTGTACTGATGAATAGTCTATGTTCTGTGGTCCTGTGGGTTTCCTGTTCCTCTGGCATAGAGCAGTCCTGGGTCAGAGGGCAAGAGCTTTTTGTTGATGACTGATCTTACCTGGAGGTGCTTTGGTAACTGGATGCTAAGCTGTAGATCTCCAGAGCTGGTGTCCCCATTCTCTGTGCAATCCATCATATTATTGGCATCCGTGTCTTGCTGTGTTGGGAGAGTACAGAAAGTCATTATTGCTGTGAGGTTCACTTTCTTCAGAATATTCACTCTTTCAGAACCGTCGATACTAATGGGTTCCAGGGTCATAGAAATAATCCCGTCGAGCCTGCAGGCACCACCCAGAACCCATTTCGACTAACTTATACTGACTGTGAGCACCTGAGGAAGTCCGAGCAGTAACAGGGAGCAAACTCTGCCAGAGGCTTATAGAAACATAGAAGAACCTACAGCACAATACTGGCCCTTCGGCCCACAAAATTGTGCCATACATGTCCCAACCTTAGAAATTACTAGGCTTACCTATAGCCCTCTATTTTCCTAAGCTCCATGTACCTATCCAAAGTCTCTTAAAAGACCCTATTGTATCCGCCTCCACCACCGTCGCCGGCAGCCCATTCCACGCACTCACCACTCTCTGTGTAAAAACCTTACCCCTGACATCTCTGTACCTACTCCCCAGCACCTTAAACCTGTGTCCTCTTGTGGCAACCATTTCAGGCCTGGGGAAAAGCCTCTGACTATCCACACAGGGCACAGGAGCAGGTTGTCTCTTCATTACCATGCCTACTTCATCACTGTGATATTTGCAGCGTCACGGTGATATCAGAACCAACACTGATATCTGGACTGTTACTGCAATGCCTGCAGCAACATCAGTGTGATACGACCGCCCCTCCCACAGCAAAGTTCACTGAAACTGCAGTTCAGTGTCAGCTTTCACTTTCACCAGCATTAAGGGGAATTACGAGCGGAAAGCCCCAGCCAACAAGCTGAGATAACACCTCTGTAGGGGGTGGGGTGAGAGAGGGAGGGAGGGGGAGATGCACAAATACAGAGGGAAGCACATATTGTGACAAACACACCCAGATATTAAGATCCACAAGCATTCTCTCTCTGTAGGATCACGTTTACCCAATTTACAGCATCACAACTACAAAGTGCAGCTTAACCAAGAAGCTTTGAACATTCACCTCTTCCCGTTCGGAAATAAAATTTCCCCTTATTAACGTTTCTCTGCGTTTCCCATCCTGCTCTGGATGAATCAAATCCCTCCCCCCGCCTCACCCCGACAACCATTTGTTGTTTAAAAGTTATTTTAAATGATTTTGAGAAGTTCAAAATTACTTAAGGATCCACTCTTTGATCTTGACATTGAATTACATACTAAGAACACTTACAGTACACCCTGTGGACCCTTTCTTACTGAAGTGACTATGAACCTGAGCAATTTAGATCACAGTTCAACTTACTGGCTGTCTCCCTTCTGCCATGGTTTGTCAGCTAGACCTGCTACGTCGAAAGACACTTTCCGAGTAAGTGAAACTAAAAGTACACTTCATGCAGTCTTGGGTAGGTCCGTCGTCTAGTGTAGTTTTTTTCTGTGTTGTTTTTACATAGTTCAGTCTAGTTTTTGCACTGTTTCATGTAACACCATGGTCCTGAAAAACGTTGTCTTGTTTTTACTGTGTACTGTACCAGCAGTTATGGTCGAAATGACAATAAAAGTTGACTTGACTTGAAGATTTTTAACCCACTGTTTTTTTTTCTTTTTGGAATGAAGAACTGTTTGCCGTTATGTGCAAAGCAGGTTTCAGACTCATCAGCTCAAGAAGCCAAGGCTTCATGTATTGTTTAACTCTTTTGTAGCCGATTAAGAGATTGGACTAGTTTTATTTGTCACATGTACAGCGAAATGTCGTTTGCATCAACAATACAGCCCAAGGATTGGACTGGGGGGGGGGGGTGGGAGGGTGCTGCCTGCCGGTGTCACTACGCTTCCGGTGCCAACGTGGCATACCCACAACTTACGAATCCGAACCTGTACATCTCTGGAATGTGGGAGGAAACCATCGTGGTCGCAGGTAGAAATATATGCTCCTTACAGAACTGAAACCAGATTGCTGGCCAGCATTGAAGTGTTGCACTAACTGCTACACTACTGTGTCCAGGATGTGGGACGTCGAAATCCATCAACAGCTGGGGCAAACAAACCTCTGGGAAGGAGACTCACCGGTGTCTCCTTGGATCAGTTTCCAATTTGAGACCCTCCTCATCATCACCTACAACACCACCAGTCTCCACTTCAGATTCAGTTTATTGTCATTTAGAAACCACAAATGCAATGCAGTTAAAAAATGAGACAATGTTCCTCCAGAATGATATCACAAAAGCATATGACAAAACAGACTACACCAGAAAATCCACATAACATTTGGCAATCCCCAATCCAGAGTCCGGAGAGGCTGCTGCGTATTAATATCGCGCTACTGTCTTAGTGCGTTCCCCGGAAAGGAGCTCCAAATCCACCAGACAAACAAGACCAAAAACTAAAGCTACAAGACCTGCACAAAACCACATAGTTACAACGTATAGTTACAACAGTGCAAACAATAGCATAATTGATAAAAACAGACCATGGGCACAGTAAAAACAGTCCAAAAATGTTAAAGGACTATAAGTTCAAAAGAAATCACCACACAGTTTCCACAAGTTCCCAGGGTCCCGACAGACTCGCCATCCCACGCCGGCAGCAGAAGGGAATATCCCCGCTATGGACTTCCACGGCGCCGCCCGACTCAGCCTCGCAGACGCAGCACACACCGAAAGCGACCTGAGTCCGTTGAACCTCCGAGCCGATGACCATCCCCTCCGGCACAGCTTCTCCGAGCACCATCTTCTGCCGAGCATATTAAGATGGCCCCGCCAACGGCAATGCGACCCCGAGGACAGGGGGCCTGTTCTTCCCAGCAGAGTCCCGGACCGCACAGCAGCAACGAAGAAGGTCTTTCTGGAGATTTCCCGATGTTCTTCCATGCTCCCACGTCCGTTTTCAATCGATTATGATTGCGCACGGCACCTCACTTCACAAATAACAGATAATCAGCTCCGGAGTGGCCGCTGCAAGCTGCGTCGCCATCTTGGAAATAAGCCTCTAGCCTCTCTTGGGTGAAGCTACAACAAATATCTTCCTCTTCACCTACTCATTTCAACATGGGAAAGAAATCTATTCAGTGACCCTCCTCCACCTTTCCCTGGTCTTATTATGCAACCAGAGATGGATCATCTGTCATTTGACCACCTCCTTTGCAGGGCTCCACATCCCAATGAGTGACCACCTTGTACATCTCTGTTCAGTCAGCAAGCAGAGCTCTGAGTTATTGATTATCTCTCACTCTGCTTGGTTTCCCCAATCCCCACTCCAACCTCTTTGTGGCCTCTTATGCTCAAAGCTCAACCTAACCAGACACAATAGTCCTCCACAAAGTTCAACTACTCCCTCTGTTATCATAGGGCCCCAAGACATGAGGCCATTGATCCTTTGGGGCCTGCTCCTCCATTCCATCATGGCTGGTTATTATCCCTCTCAACCCCATTCTCCTGCCTTCTCTCTAACTATTGACACCCTTAATAATGAAGAACCTATCAACCTCCACTTTAAATATATCCAATGACTTGTCATCCACAACCATCTGTGGCAATGAATTGCATCCTCTGGCTAAAGAAATTCTTCCTCGTTCCTGTTCTTAAGGGACATCCTTCTATTCTGAGGATGTACCCTCTGGTCCTAGATTCCCTACTATAGAACACAATAGACAGCCGGCGACGGTGGTGGAGGCAGATACGATAGGATTTTTTAAGAGACTCCTGGATGGGTACATGGAACTTAGAAAAACAGAGGGCTATGGGTAACCCTAGGTAATTTCTAAAGTAAGTACATGTTCGGCACAGCATTCTGGCCAAAGGGCCTGTATTGTGCTTCTACATCTACTTATCACCTCCCCTTGACCAACAATTTCAATGCTCCCGTTATTATTTCACCATTTACTTATCATGATTCCACCTCAGCAGTCCTCTGGGATTCATGTAAGATTAGTGTAAGTGCCTGGTTGATGGGGTGTCCAGGGAAGGGGAGTCCTCTGGTGAAGGAGTTTGTTGTGTCCATTCCAGCGAGGTTCTCTCAGCTTTGGTCTCCACCGGTCACGCAGCTCTCACCAGTGCTCAAAGCAATGGCCGCCACAGCACGGGACACCACCTCGTCAGGTGGCCTCATACCCTGGTGAGATAGGGGCACGTCTACCATGAAACGTCAGCTCTGGCAGACTGGGAAGATGAGAGAACCAATGGCCAGGAAGATGGTACTGCGACGCTCCATGGAGAGTGAAGGGTGTTACAAGGCACAGAAAACCTCCCGGTCATCGGCTGCAACCAAGGAGACCCCAGTCCGTACCACTGGACCCGGACCTCTGAGGTGGAGAGAGTGGAACTGCCCCAGTAAAGTGGCTTTTCTCCCCCACACAGATTTCATTTCATTGCGGTGGGCCAAATGGACTCTATCTGTATTGTGTCTCTGTGACTCTTCTGTCTTGAAAATGTAATTTTTTCTTAAACATTTTTCAGTTCTGATTAAAGCCATTCAGCTGAAAGGTTAACTCCCACTCCACACTGGCTGCCTGCCTTAATTGATCCGTCAAGAATTTTCCATTTTCAATTCTGACTTCTCGTATCTGTTGGAAAAGCTGCAGGGAAATTCTGCTTTTTTTTTTCGGGACAACTAAACTTACTGCTAGGCTGGCAGGAGCCAACACTTTACTGTGAACAAAAGATAAATATGGCCATACGTCAGTGGGTAGACAGCCATTAGGAACTACTAGAAGTGTTTCAGGGGAGAGGTTTCCACACTACTGCATTCAAGTGACTTCTTTGGTACAGTAGAATTCATAAATCACTAGGAAAAATTCCAGGAGAGTGAAAATACACTCACAGAATGTGCATCAATTTTTTTCCTTTTCAGCTTTATATTTTTAAACACAATGACGTGGATTGATGTGATGGAGAATTACAATACACATTGAGCACCCCTCGTCTGAAAGTCCAAAATTTTTTGAAGGCTGACATGACGTCACAAATGGAGAACTCCACAGGGTGCTGGGAAGGCTCCCAGGCAATACGCACATCGCAGACTGTTCTGAGAAGTGACCTCACATTTGTAATGAACTGGAGTTAATGAAAATTAGAAAAGCACTGCATAAATGGAAAAATTAAGATCTCGATCATGTATTGAAAGAGTGGATTTGTCAGCGTCAGAATGCACAGACGCTGCCTGACTCTATGCTGATCATAAAGCAAGCAAATATCTATCTATACTTGTGAATATTCAGCGGGCTGGTCGCAGAAATTTAAAAGGCACCCCATTAAATTTTTAAAGATTTGTGGCGATCTGCTGAACACAAAGCAGCAGCAGAGAAATTCATTGATGAGTTTGCCAAGATAGTTGCTGATGAAAATCTAACATGCCTGAATGGTTGCATCAGTAACTGTATGATGAACATATGTAACAAAGGAATTTACACTGTGCACAAAAGGTTGTCACCCTCTACCTCATTGGCATGTTAAGTATATTTCATAATTGTACACAATCACGTTTCCTTTTCCAGTTTCTGATGTGGACAGTGTTGACAACGTGGAACTTGCGATGATTTATCTGCAGATTTTAGAACTATTTGGACTATGGGATTAACGGATTTTTGGCTAAATTTGCCGATGATACAAAGAAAGATCAAGGAGCAGGTAGTGTTGAGGAAACAGAGAGCCTGCAGAGAGACTTAGATAGTTTAGGGGAATGGGCAAAGAAGTGGCAAATGAAATACAATATTGGAAATAAAATATTGGAAAATACAATATGGTCGCGCACTTTGGTGGAAGAAATAAACGGGCAGACTATTATTTAGATGGGGAGAGCATTCAAAGTGCAGAGATGCAAAGGGACTTGGGAGCCCTTGTGCAGGATACCCTAAAGGTTAACCTTCAGGTTGAGTCAGTGGTGAATGCAATGTTGGCATTCATTTCTAGAGGTATAGAATATAAGAGCAGGGATGTGATATTGAGGCTCTAAGGCACTCGTGAGACCACAGAGTATTATGTGCAGTTTTGGACTCCCTAGTTTGAAAGGATATACCGACATTGGAAAGGGTTCAGAAAAGATTCACAAGAATGATTCCAGGAATGAAAGGGTTCCTGTATGAGGGAGGTCTGACCCTTGAGCTATATTCCCTGGAGTTCAGGGGAATGGGGAGGAGATCTCACAGAAACATTCTGAGTGTTAAAAGGCCTGAACAGATTAGATATGGCAAAGTTATTTCCCATGGTAGGGGAGTCTAGGACAAGACTTCAGGATTGAAGGATGTTCATTTAGAACAGATGCGGAGAAATTACTTCAGTCAGAGGGTGGTAAATCTGTGGAATTTGTTGCCAAGTCACTGGGTGCATTTAAAGCAGAGATAGATAGGTTCTTGATCAGCCAGGGCATCAAAGGGAGAAAGCAGGGGAGTGGGGTATATCTGGAAGAATTGGACTGGCCCATGATTGAATGGCAGAGCAGGCCCAATGGGCCAAATGGCCTACTTCTGCTCCCCTATCTTATGGTCTTATTTACAGTTTTTATTGAAGACATTGTCACTGGGCAAAAACATTGCACAGCACAAGATCTTTGAGCACACTCATTTCAAATTAGAGGGAGCATTACATATGCGGCTATATATTTAGCCTGAAGCAATTAAAAGAGTTTTGTGTTTAGATAAGGAGTGCTTAATTTGTATTTAGAGATACAGCAACAGGCTCCTCTGACTTCAAAAGCCCACACTGACCAATTAGCCCAATATCCTCCCACATTCCAGAGACGTGCAGGTTATCAGAGTAGCCAGGGGAAACCAACGTGGTAATGGGGAGAACATAAACTCCTTACAGACAGACAGCAGTGGGATTTGAACCCAGGTCACTGGCACTGTGCTGCCCTCTGGGACACACCTACCCCACCCCCATGACGAAACTGCCTGTAGGTAGTGCTGCCAAGCACAAAATAGTGAGGAAAGTAGATGCAAAGGCATGTGAGACAAATATTGCAATGGTGGATTTTTACAATGAATTCATCATGGTTCCTGACACATTGCCATCGAGGTTAAAATACATCTGGGCAGCTGGTAAACTTGAGTGGGTCTGTAAATTTTAGGAACACGGCTGGACATAATCCTCAAAGCATTGACAAATTAACATTGTCAAACAACTTTCCCCCTCCAAACAGCTCTAAAATATCAGCACAAAAATCAAAACATGCATTTCTCAGTAATTTTATTTCAGAATTTTAAACTCAAATTATGTTCAAAAAATTATACTTCTAAGAATAAAGGCAACTGATTAATCTTTAAGGAAAAAAACAAGATGGTCGTCACTAACAGAAAGAAAATAAAACAGTAAAGAGAGAGGGATCTAAGGTTTGAAGTACAACCACAAATGGATTTGGAAAAAAAAAGTGACACATATGGCCAGGCTGGCAAATTTGATGAGAGTCTGCTAAACAATAATAGATTGTACAAATGAGTGGATGGGAGCCCACGTCCAAGAACTCTCAAAACGCCTGCCTCTGTCAGTGTTTTGCAAGCAGCTCCGATGAAAGGTTAATTCGATTTTACAGTACAATCCAGAAATAAGTGCTAATGAAACATTTCCCTATAAATTCATCTCAGAGTTATTGCTGAAAATTTGACATTGTACACAAATTGCATTCCAGTAATACAAAATACATTTTGTTCAAAAATAAGGTTGCATACAATTTCTATTTTAACTTTTCTGCCAAGTTTAAAGAAGATTTCTACTTTTACAACTTTAAATATCCATCAATTTGCAGCAGTGCCTTTCAAGAACTGCACTCAATTATATTTAATCAACTGATATGGTCCTGCCACTCGAATATAAGCAACTTCAGATGTCTTTTTTTGAAAGAATATGCAGGGACAGTGGCAGAAAGTTTTCAGATACAGCCTTTGGGACAGCAATCACAATCAGGCTACTGAGGAAAGCATGAGACACATGCGCCCCTCAGTACTTGAAGCATATGGTTAAACTCCACATAAACAAGTCCAGGTGCTCCTGTTCATTCTAGGAGTGATGACTTTGCCTTGCAGATCTCCACAGATCAACTTCTGTACGAGGCACAGATAACCCTTGAATATACACGTGGACTGTCTTGTGTATTACGTCTGATTAAAAATACTTAACCTGGAAAATACTATCCTCCATTTGCAGGATGCTGTACTGTCAAACTTAACACTGACTGGTGCATGAAACCAGAGCATTGCATGTCATTAAGTACCCCTGACCAGAGAAAACAATTAATACTGATCCACATCTATTTTGTAATAAGGGTTACGATTAAATGCTGTGCTCTCAGAAACTCAATGACTGCAGCAATTCAGCATTTTCATGGCACTATTCACTGTCTGACTGATTAAATCTAAATGGACAAAAGCATCTTCTGCACCACTAATCTTGATGAGTCAACACTTCAGTATACATGTAACCAAAATCCAAGAGAAGTCATGTGAATGGTAACTGAATTGCCAAAGTCAATCACTCAGTACAAATGGAAGCCACACCAATATCCATTTTACACACCAGTACAGAGTCTGGAAAGGCTCACTGCTGCTAAAGCAGATGTCTGCACTTGCTGCAAAAAGGTGCAAGAGCAAACTGTCAGCTTTACTAATAATTATTCAAAAAAAAAAAGCACATTTGATTAAAAGGACACCAAAAGGCCCTTTTATATATATTTTTAATATAAAAATGAGTTTGGCAGTCAATCATTGACAAAGTTAGAAACTAAAGCTGATGGATTGCCCGAAAGAAGCAAATGTTTGTAAAGGGCATGAGGCACAATTTAGGGACCAAGGTCCAGTACTGATTGCTTTGATGTTTGCCAATTACGAGGTAGATTGCTGTGAACTTTGTAGCCAAGTCTTGTACTTTATAACGACTTCCCTTTCCTCCTCTAGGGTCACATCAAGGTAGTCTTCTTCATGTTCTGGGATATCGGCCAAAACCTCTTCCACAATTTCACGCTCTTTTTGTTTTTCCTCTGACGGATCTAAAAGATGGAAATGAAAAGCACAAGTCTCTTAAAACAGAGCATTGCAACTGTGCCTTGGTTATTTTCCAAACAAAGCTTAAAATCTTCTGGATTTAACTGCAAGGTTAAAAAAAAATCTGTGTTATATTACTGATGCACACACCTCACCAGGACCTTTGTCTGGTTGCTATCAGTAGCCACAGATAAATTTAGAACTAGAACAGTACAGTATAGGCCTTTCAGGCTCGATGTTGTGTCAATTTTTTAACCTACATTAAAGATCAATCTAATCTTTTCCTGCTACAAAGCCCTCCATCTTTCTTTCATCCATTTTCCCAAGAGTCTCTTAAATGTCCCTAATGTTCCACAAACCCACCACTAAGTAAAAGCCTAATATTTGTATATGTAATTACTGCACCTTGGAGGTAAGGGACCATGGGCAATTCATCTGCCAAATGACTCTACCCAAATTCACATAGCAGCAATAAAAATGGCTCCATGAAGGAGGAGGTCAAATCCAAAGTGGTGTTATAGCAGCTGAGTTATGCCAAAACAACATGAAAATAGTGTCATATACAAGTCATTAAATATTTGTTTGGTTGTAAAACACTGGGAAATGCCAAAATAGTGAAAAATGTATAAAAGCAAGCTTACACACTTTCTACGAAATGCATGTAATACTTGCTTGGACAATGCAGGTGACCACAGTGACCCAAGACCACAAAGCATGCACTGGGATTGTTTTCAAGTACGGAATAATTCTCAGGACCAGAGGTTTGAATTGATACAAAATTACAGAAAAGTGCCAGTGACTGGACGGTCAGAGAATAGAGTAGATGAATCAGTGGCTGAGGAACTGGTGCAAGAGAGGGATTCAGGTTCCTGGACCTTTGGGGCATGTTGACCTAAACAAAAGGGACAAGTCGAACTTGAACTTGAGAGAGACCAAAATGGTTCAAAGTAGACTGTCTAAACTACAAATTCAAATGCTTAGTCTTGAGAATTATTCTGTGCTTTAAAACAATTCCAAGACACAAGTGTTCAAAGTGCATGCAAGTATTAAATGTATTCAGTAGAAGTTCTCCTCTCACTGATGGAAATTGAGAATGCAGGATGAGTGCAGAATTGGTACAAATGAATGGTTGATGGTAGATGCAGACCTAGTGGGCTGAATGATCCATTTATGTGCTCTATCATCCTAGGACACCGTGGCATTACAAAATCAGCAACTGCAGATAGTTGAAATATTAATTTAAATAGAAAATTGCTGAAAGTCAACAGGGATCAGGCATAATTTGTGGGTGAGAAAGATGCAACTTTTCAGATTGTTATCAGGATCCATAGTGCACTCAATATTTTACCACAATACCAGTGGTGGATGGATTCAATTTGGGGGTGATTACAAGAACTGAATTAGAGGATTGGAGATAATGAGGGGCTGTAGGAGAGGTTAGGACAGAGAGAAAACAAGGACCAAAATTAGTAAATGGATGTTTTATTGTCACTGAGGTACAGTGAAAAAATATTTTGCATGCTATCAGTACCTTTCATCACATCAGAATATCAATGTAGTACAAGGGGAAAGCAATAATAGAATGTAGAAAGTGTTACAGTTACAGAGAATGTGCAGCACAGGTAGACAATCAGGTGCAAGGCTTTAACAATGTAGACTGAGGTTGGATCCATGTGCCCTCTAGTTCTGGCCACCCCCACCATAGGAAAGATCCTTTTCACATCCACCCCATCTAGTTCTTTCAACATTCGGTAGGTTTCAATGAGATTCCCACGGATTCTTCTAAATTCCAGTGAGTACAGGCCCAACGTTTCCTCATACGTTAACCCCTTCAATCATCCTCGTGAACCTCCTATGCGAGGTAACTGGAATGCTCTGGACTATGGAGCACAGGATTAGTTTATAGAGATGTTAGAGTAGTAGGACTAAGTAATACACATGGATGAGGGATTCCAATAGCAGGTGGACTGAGGCAGCACACGGTGGCACCATAACCTGGATGCATTTTGTGCAGCTCACCTATGGACACAAAAGTACAGTACAGGAACAGGCCCTACTGTCAACATTGGCATTCCAAACTAATTAAATTAGTAATCAAATTCCCAACAAAACAATCTCTTCTGCTTACACAATGTCCTTTCATTTCCTACACATGAATGTGCCTATTAAACACCTCTGTTATATTTATGTTGCAAGTAGCTTGCTTGTTCCCTCTAGTACAAGAGTGACACAATAAAAAACAATTCAATGTTGGTGAAGGGTTTTGGAGGTCATGATCATCATGCCTATTGATCGTTTCTTTCAATACTTTTCCATATTCACCCTCTGCCAAGCATGGTTCAGCTTTGTCAGCCAATGCATCATAATTACCTTCAACCTCCATATCCTCTGGTGACGATGACGATGAAGGGGGTGAATTAAGCAGACTCGAAGGAAGGTAGCCACCGTGACTTATTAATGCCTGAACAGCACGTTCAATATCGCCATTAAATCTCCTCAGGGCGATCTCTGCAGCAGAGTGATCGAAACCCAAGAATGCCACCTATATGTATATTTTTTTGAAAGCAAAGACAGAAGACGTTACCAAATGGATTACTTAAAACTGTTTGCAGTCAGTAATATCAGCAGGATCAGGAATTAAAAATAACTTTCAGATCTTCTCCTGCCCATTTGTGTTTCTATATATCACTTTAATGAAACTGCATTAGAATCAGAATATTAGAGCATTGAACAAGGCAATTTGGCACATTGAATCTACAAGCCCCTAAATAATAGATGATTCTGACCTCTGCTTTCTGTGCTGAGTATGAACTCTCTCTGACTCAGAGTTTCTCCCGGGTACTCCTGTTTACTCCCGTAAAAGGCAGAAATGGCCCTCCAGCCCACCATGTCCATCAGTAACCATACTAATACCATTTAAGAATACTTGGTCCACAGCTTTCTCTTTGTCTTGGTGATTTGAATGTTCATCTAGGTGCTTCTTAAATGTTGATATTTCCTGCCTTTATCACCCTCTTTCGGGAATCAAATCTCAGTGTTGCATACGGTGAGATATGTGCACTTTAATAATAACTTTACTTTCAACTTTGAAGTTGTTGGCATTGTAATAGTGCTACACTAACCACTACACTGTGTCACACACTAGCTCAGTTGTTGACTGGTGATTCCCTCAACTCCAATTCAACATTACTCTGTGGAATAAACATCTAAACAGACGAATCTGCTACTACTTACAGCATACACGCACAAAGCTCTACACTCAAGTAAACTACAGCATTAATGTTACCTTCAATTAAAGTGCCAAGGTTCAAAACCTATCCTGCCTATCAGCATTAATAGGAAAGAGAAAAAAAAACAACTGTGGGAGGTGAAGGAATATCACATTGTGGCTTCTCTTCCCATTATAGCAATGAAAGGATTAAGTTAAAATATGAAATTAAGAGAGAACATGATGCCTACTTCCATGAAAAGGGTCACAAGAAGGTAGTTACAGCATGTAACTGAACCCCAGAAGGGGAAAAATTAACTCGGAGTGGAAACTAGGTAACAGTCACGTGTATATTATATTGTATAGGATTGCTTTTATATTTATTGTGTTCTTTATGTTCATTACATTTTATGTTGCATCTGATCCAGAATAACAATCATTTTGTTCTCCTTTACACTCAGTACTGAAGAACGAACAATGTTGAATCTTGACTAGGAATATGTGATGTGGTTAGAACAGCAACGGCCTATTGCAGATTCAGAAGTAAACAGTAATTCAACTTGCTTGTGCAAATTATACAAAATGGGAAACAGAAACAGACCTGATTAATCATTTCATCAGAGATTTGCACACTGTAACTTGGTCCAGCTTCATCCTCCGCGTAGACATGCTCAGAGCTGTACTGAAGTATCTAAGAAAATACATGGGGAGTTTTGAGGACCCTTCAAAATTTTGCAACACAGATAGCGAAGGGAATCAAACTATCAATGATCGCTGATGCTGTGAAGTAATTATGCTAACAGCCTTGCTACTGTGTCACCATTCACTACATATAACTACGCGCACTACATACACCATTCACTACATACAGCTCCGTGCACTTTGTAGGATGACTGAGGAATCTAGTGTTCTTCACTAATTGATCCCTCAGAGCTGCTAAAGGTAAGTGCAGCCATGAAGAGGTGCTGGGGATGGCAAGGGCAAGTACCGGGCCACATCTTCAAACAATAAGGCCCATAGGTTGCAGTAATGGAGCTGAAGGACGGCCCATGTACTTCACCTGGCAGGATCAGTGTTGTTTCTGCTGCCACTCTGCTCATTTCTGACTGACACAGTAACCAGAAGTGTAAGCCACAACATTTACGTCCATAACATAGAAAACCTACAGCACAATACAGGCCGAACATGTCCTTACCTTAGAAATTACCTTGGGTTACCCATAGCCCTTTGTTTTTCTGAGCTCCATGTACCTGCCCAGGAATCTCATAAAAGACCCTATTGTCTGTGCCTCCACCACTGTTGCCGGCAGCCCATTCCACACACTCACCACCCTCTGCATAAAAAAATTTACCCCTGATATCTCCTCTGTACCATCTTCCAAGCACCTTAAAACTGTGCCCTCTCGTGCTAGCCATTTCAGCCCTGGGGAAAAGCCTCTGACCATCCAACTGATCAATGCCTCTCATCATCTTATACACCTTGGCGTAGTCAGCAGGTTAAGCCCAATCAGGATACAAGCAAGCAGTACACACACAAAATTCTGGAGGAATGTTAGAAAAATGGGGGGCTATGTGTGTAGGAGGGAAATGTTAGATTGAAGGGTCTCTAATGTTTTATGAACTCAGGTCAGGCTGCATCTACAGAGGGAAATAAACAGTTGACATTTCGAGCCGAGGAGTTTCTTCCACCTCTTCTTCTGCCCTTCCAACAGCCAGAACACCTTTGTGTGCACAATTACAACAAAACTTTTCCATAGCTACAAGGCACAGGATTAAATTGTGTTTGGAAAAAGGCAGGAATTAACAAGTGATTGTCACAGCATGTTTTTTTTGGGAGACAGCCAGTCTGACCAATTTGAATGAGCTTTTAAAGTGGTTAGAAAAGTGTATTGATGAGAGCAATGGATAAAGTTGACATCAATTTCAGCAATGCCCGTGACAAGCTTCTACATGTGAAACTGTCCTGATGAAGGTTCTTGATCCAAAACGTCAACCATTTATCCCCTCCATAGATGCTGCCTGACCTGCTGAGTTCCTCCAGCATTTTGTGGCTATTACTCTTGATTTCCAGCATCTGTAGAATTTCATGTTTGTGAAACTTTTCCATGGGATTGATGGCAAGTTGAAACCAGAATTTCTCCAAGCTTTGGACCCAGGTTAGGAAGAAGAACACAGTGCATCTTTTTCCTCCCATGTACGAATGAAATATAGTGTCACAGCACAGTGGGATTGACTGACCTCCATTGCATGTTCCAAGTTATTGTTGGCCGATCGAAATGCTTTGGTAGCAGCTTTTTCTGAGTAGCCCATGGCAATGAGGGAATTTATAGCTTCTTGCTTTCTCCTTTTCCTTTCTGCTCTCTCTTTTCCTCTTATTTCAGCTTTCTCCTGCAAGATTCACAACATACTATCAAACGTCTCATGCCCTTAAGCTAAAACAGAAATTCTTAAAATCAAATTTTGGTCATTCAAAGAAATAAAAATGGAAAAAAGAAAGCATGAATAAAAAAAGAGATAATTGGAGGAAGAGATGCCTATGGAGAGTGGGCCTGGCATGGGGTCTATTCAAACCATGATGATACAGATCTAATATGATGTGGCTAGGTGTAAAGTAATGTTTCCCAGCAGACCTACAGTGGTGCTTTTAATCTATCAATGTGTTTACCCACTTCCCAAGCAAGCGTTAATGTCAGTGGCTAGATAGGCTGAATAAGTACTGTAGCTGATTAGATCTTTAATTTTTCTTGCTGTGCTCATCTAAAGATGAATGGTTCTTATTTGGTCTCATCATATGACTATGTTTCTACTAATCTCCCCATTTTCTCTTTGAGATGATATCAAGGAACAAAGTTATTCACCATATACATTTATGAATTAGGAACTTGCTATGGCGTGTTGGTGCTGCATGGAGCAAAAAATGACAATATTCAATTATAAATAAATATAAAAATAATTTAGTTATTATATACAAATGTTATAAAATTAAATAAAAATAAAGATACCACTATAGTCCCGATCCCATTGTTGCTCTATAGCAATAATTAAATAGAAAATTTATCAACTGTTATCTCCAATAAATGACACTTGATTGATAGTCTAGAATTTTCTGCTTTTATTTTTCATTGTGAATAGACCAACTACCTTGTAGAATAGCAAAGAAGTATGCCAAAGGCACATACAAAATACAGGGTTTGATAGAACCGTATGTCTATCATGCCAGCCAGCTAGGTACGCACTAGCTGTGTCTTTCAGAAGAATGGTTACAGAATGAAGTAAAATGATGCCCAGCCTGTTGAGTCCACATCCATCTTTTCCTAAGCTACTCTGACTGTCATGTAATTTCTCCTCCTTACCAAATATGACCTCAAGGCAAGGATGTAATGTTGAGATTTTATAAAGCACTGGTGAGGCAGTATTGGGCCCCTTATCTTAGAAAGGATGTGCTGAAACTGGAGAGGGTTCAGAGAAGGTTCATGAAAATGATTCCAGGATTGAATAGCTTGTCTGATGAAGAGTGTTTGATGGCTGCAGGCCTGTATTCACTAGAATTCTGAATACAGAATTCTGACCTCATTGAAACCTATCGAATAGTGAAAGGCATTGACAGAGGGGATGTGGAGAGGATGTTTCCTATGGTCGGAGAATCTAAGACCAGAGGACACAGCCTCTGAATAGAGGGTCATCGTTTTAGAACAGAGATGAGGAGGAATTTCTTTAGCCAGACAGTGGTGAATCTGTGGAATTTGTTGCCACAGGCAGCAGTTGAGGCCAATTCTTTATGTCTATTTAAGGCAGAGGTTGATAGATTCTGGATTGGTCAGGGAATGAAGGGATTTGGGGGCGGGGGGGTAAGATGAAGGAGATGCGGCTGAGAGGAAAAATGGATCAGCCATGATGAAATGGTGGAGCAGATTTGATGGGCCAAATGGCCTAATTCTGCTCCCATGTCTTGTGGTCTCAATACATGTTGTGAAATGATCTCTATGCACAGCAAAGCTTTTCCACTGTATCTCATTATAGGGGCCAATAAACTAATTGACTGGTCAGGATGTGGAATGCACAGTAACGAAGCAGATAATACAGAGGGAAAAATAATAATAAAACACAATGTAGACAGAGTAATATTATCAAAGTACGAATATTACCATATACAATCTAAAGATTTATCTTCCTGCAGCCACTTACAGGAAAATAAATGGAACAGAATTTACAAAAAACTATGCATCAAAGATAAACAACGAATGTGCAAAAGACAACAAATTATGCAAATAAATTAAGAATACTGAGAACATATCAACAATCTGGATGATAATGTGGTTAACTGAATCAGCAAATTTTGGGAGGACACCAAGAATAGCAGTGTATTGGACAGCAAGGAAGGCCAAAGTTTGCAGCAGGATCTGGACCAGCTGGAAAAAGGCAGGTGGAATTTAGTAGACAGGTTTGAGGTGTTGCACTTTGAGGACCAACCTGGGTAGGCCTCACACAGTGAGCAGTAGGGCGCTGAGGAGTGCGAGAGAACAAACGCATCTGGGAATACTGGTCCATAATTAATTGAAAGTGGTTTCACAAGTAGAGAGGGCTGTGAAGAAAGCTTTTGGCACATTGGCCTTCACAGATCAAAGTATTGAGTATTGGAGATGGAATGTTATGTTGAAGTTGTACAGATGTCGGTGAGGACTAATTTGGAGTATTGTGTGCAGTTTTAGTCACCTACCTACAGGGAAGATGTAAATAAGGTTGAAAGAGTACAGAAAAAATATACAAGGATGTTGTCAGGAGTGGGTGACTCGAGTGATATGTAAACATTGAATAGGTTAGAACTGTATTTCCTAGAATGTAGAGTATTGATGGGAGATTTGATAGAGGTATACAAAATGATGATGGGTATAGATAGGGTAAATGCAAGAAGGCTTTTTCCACAGAGTCTGGGTGGGCCTATAACTAGAGATCATGGTTTAAGGGTGAAAGATGAAATGTTTACGGGAAACACGAGAGGAAACTTCTTCATTCAGATGGTCATGAGAATGTGGAACAAGCTGCCAGCACAAGTGGTGCATACAAGCTAGATTTCAATATTTAAGAAAAGTTTGGATTGGTGCATGGATAAGAGAGGTATGGAGGGCATTGTCTAGGTATAGGTTGATGGGAGTAGGCAGTTTAAATGGCTTGGCACAGACTAGATGGGCCAAAATGCCTGCTTGTGCTATAGTTTTTGACTGTAGCACGAGTTCTTAAGAGTCTTAAAAGTGAGCCTGTCGATTGTAGAATCAATTCATAGTTGTGGTGTAAAGTTATCCATGCTGGTTCAGGAACCCGGTGGCTGTGGGGTAATAACTGTTTCTGAACTGTTAACGGTTATTGAGAAAGTGTACAGCAGGTAGGCAATAAGGTGCAAGGCCCATGATGAGGCAGACTGTGAGATCATGAGTTTTATTTTTTGTACAAGAGGTCATTCAAGATTGCAATAACAGGGGGATAGAAGCTGCCCTTGAATTCAATAGTGAGAGTTTTATATCTTCTGCTGATGGAAGGAGGGAGAAGAGAGAATGACTAGAGGGTGGGGGGGGGGGGGGGGAAAGAATGTGGTTCTGATGTTGTCCAAGGCAGTGTGAAGTGTAATTTAAACTTCTGAACCAATGACAAACAAGTCAACAATTAGAAACATGCTTGGAAAGACTACTAGAGACTCCTAATATTATAGTTACCTCTCTCCTCTGGTAGATATGCGAGGCAGCCAAGTTGATATCATCATCACAGGCCCGCAAACCTAACCGTGCCTCCTGGGCCGTGAACCCAAGACTCATAAGTTGTACAACCTTTTTATCATCCACAGAGAGCTTCGCCAATAATACTTCTGCCTGAAGAAAGAAAACCAAGAGCTGAATTATGAAAGAGCGTCATTAAACTCGGGATGAGATGATACTTGGGGGAGCAATCAAACTGATGGTGAAAGTTCAAGTTACTGTATTGTCATTCAACCATACATATGATACGATGAACGAAACATCATTCCTCTGAAACCAAGGTGCAAAACATAACACATAGCAACACACAACACATGGTTACAATCCACGTACTTTGAAGGGATGAGGCAGGAACTAGCCAGAGTAAATTAGAAACAGATGTTCAAAGGGGAAA
Organism: Hemitrygon akajei; assembly: GCF_048418815.1. Lineage (NCBI taxonomy): Eukaryota > Metazoa > Chordata > Chondrichthyes > Myliobatiformes > Dasyatidae > Hemitrygon > Hemitrygon akajei. The sequence goes on from NC_133131.1 coordinate 162,731,153, forward strand.
GCACAGAAGTAATGTGGGAGAAGTTTAGGGACCACTTGAGCTGGGTTCAGGATAGGTTTGTCCCACTGAGGCAAGGAAAAAATGGTAGGAAAAGGGAACCGTGTCTGAGGAAACATGTGAGGCAACTAGTCAAGAGAAAAAGGAAGCATATGTTAGATATAAGAAGCAGGAAGTAGGAGGGGCTTATGAGAAATATAGGGAAGCCAGGAAGGAGCTAAAGAAAGGACTTAGGAGAGCTCGAAGGGGGCATGAGAAGGCCTTGGCATGTAGAATTAAGGAGAACCCCAAGGCGTTCTATGCGTATGTGAAGAACAGGAGGATGACGAGAATGAAGGTGGGACCGCTAAAGGATAAAGAGGGCAACATGTCCCTGGAGGCAGAGGAGGTGGGGGAGGTCCTAAGTGATTACTTTGCTTCAGTATTCACAAGTGAAAAGGATCTTGATCAGGATGAGGTCGAAGTAGAGCGGGCCTGTGTGCTGGACAAATGTGGAGATTAAGGAAGATGTGCTGGATCTTCTTAAAAACATTAAGATTGATAAGTCCCCAGGGCCGGATATGATACACCCCAGGTTGTTGTGGGAATTGAGAGAAGAGATCGCAGGAGCTTTAGCTATGATCTTTGAATCCTCTTTGGCTGCAGGGGAAGTGCCGGAGGACTGGAGAATGGCAAATGTAGTTCCCTTGTTTAAAAAAGGTAACAGGGAGAAACCTGGGAACTATGGACTGGTGAGTCTTATGTCGGTGGTATGCAAACTACTGGAAAGGATTCTTAAGGATAGGATCTACAAGCATTTGGAGAAGTGTAGTCTATTCATGGATAGTCAACATGGCTTTGTGAAGGGAAGATCGTGCCTCATGAGCCTGATTGAGTTTTTTGAAGAGGTAACAAAAGAAACTGATGAGGGTAAGGCAGTGGATGTGGTCTACGCAGACTTTAGCAAAGCATTTGACAAGGTCCCTCATGAGAGACTCATCCAGAAAATCACGAGGCATGGGATAAGTGGAACCTTGGCTGTTTGGATAAAAAATTGGCTTAAAGGAAGAAAGCAGAGGGTAGTTGTGGAAGGAAAGTATTCTGCCTGGAGGTTGGTGACTAGTGGAGAGCCACAAGGATCTGTCCTGGGACCCCCGCTATTCGTGATTTTTATAAATGACCTGGATGTAGAGGCGGAAGGATGGGTGAGTAAGTTTGCGGATGACACAGAGATTGGAGGAGTTGTGGATGGAGCTGTAGGTTGTCAAAGGTTACAAGAGGATATAGACAGGCTGCAGAGTTGGGCAGAAAAATGGCAGATGGAGTTCAATCCGGACAAGTGTGAGGTGATGCATTTTGGAAAGAGAAACCAGAAGACTAAGTACAGGATTGATGGTCAGTTACTTAAGAGTGTGGATGAACAAAGGGACCTTGGGGTTCAAATCCATACATCCCCTCAAGGTCGCTGCACAGGTTGATAGGGTAGTTAAGAAGGCCTATGGGATGCTAGGCTTCATTAACAGGGGGATTGAGTTCAAGAGTAGAGAGGTCACGTTGCAACTCTACAAATCTCTGGTGACGCCGCACTTAGGAGTATTGCGTTCAATTCCGGTCACCTCATTATAGGAAGGATGTGGAAGCTATGGAGAAGGTGCAGAGGAGATTTACCAGGATGTTGCCTGGATTGGAGAACAAGTCATATGAAGCAAGGTTAGCAGAGCTGGGACTTTTCTCTTTGGAGCGTAGAAGAATGAGAGGGGACTTGATAGAGGTCTACAAGATTATGAGAGGCATAGATAGGGTGGATAGTCAGTACCTGTTTCCCAGGGCACCAATAGCAAACACCAGAGGGCATATGTACAAAATTAAGGGAGGGAAGTTTAGGGGAGACATCAGGGGTAAGTGTTGTTGGTTTTTTTTTGGTTTTTTTTTTTAACACTGAGTGCCTGGATTGACTTGCCAGGGATGGTGGTGGAGGCTAAAACATTAGGGGTATTTAAGAGCCTCTTGGACAGGCACATGGATGAAAGAAAAATGGAGGATTATGGGGTAGTGTGGGTTTAGTACTTTTTTTTTTTAAGGACTATATGGGTCAGCATAACATGGAGGGCTGAAGGGCCTGTATTGTGCCGTAGTGTTCTAAGGTTCTATGGTACCTGCACACAGATCAGTTACAATCCAGCACAGACACTCACACAGACCACATAGCACAGAGTTATGATCCAGCACAGTCACAAAGTAAAATTAGCACAGGTCCCTGAGTGACATGGGCTGAAGAATTACAGATTAATATAAAGTGCAAGGTGCAGGTTTATGTGAGACAGTATAATGTTACTGTTACTATAATAAAATAAGAGTCTTAAATATATGAAACAGCAGCAAAAGAGGATGCAGTGGCCAGTTCAGGATGAGAGTGTATCTGTGAGTTGGGGTGGGGGGGGGGGGGGGGGAAAGGAGGAGGTGGACATTCAGACATACTGTACATGTGTTGTGGGTGTCAGCATAGTGTAAAGCAAATGGCAATGAGTTAACACATCAACCATTAAAACATTGGCATTTAAATAGCCACACAGCAGGAAAGGCAACATGGCATCTTTTTCATTTAAACTGGTCCACATTTTAAGTTTATTGCATTCAAGGCAGGATTTGGAGCACAGATAATCTATTTCTTCATAAAGATCTAACATTAAAAAGATTAATGTCATATACTCAAGCACAGTAGAGTCCAACAACCTATCATCCAACTCTTTGGAACTCCAGATGGTTCAGTATAGAGCTTAGCAGGTAATGTTTGAAACATTCCCTTTCATTTCAGAGGCCCAGGATGCCACACTCCCCTCTGTCTCACTGGGGCCCGAAGTTCTTGTGCTTCTGTTCGACTCCCCAGATCCCTAAACACTAGAGATTACGTAGATGCTGGAAACGCTGAGACCTGCACGTGTGCACACACAGAGACACAAAATGATGGAGGAACCCAGCATCTGAGGTGGAACCTATGGAAATGAATAAACAGTTGCTGTTTGGGCCCAGTGCCTATATCAAACTGAACCTTGATGAAGGGTCTCAGTCCAAAAATTCAACTGTTTATTCCCCTCCATAGATGCTACCTGACCTGCTGAGCTCATCCAGCATTGTGTGTGTATCCCTAGATCCCTGCTGCCCACACTTTTTAAGTGTATCACCAGGGTCTCATCTAATGTGTACCTTTTAAACTTCAAAGTTCAATGTGGAAATACATAATACTGCAAAAATCCAAAAGTAAAGTTAACAATTCAATAGCATTCAGTAGTTCATAAAATCTGATATTCCGACACCAATAGGCGACAGGAACTGGTCTGTACTCAAAAGAAAAACAGAACAGTTGTACTTAGATGGAACTCGCAGACAATTCTACATGGTGCAGAGTGTATTTGGAATTCCAGACAAACAGAAGTGTGGAATTTAGTGAATGAGTTCTGCTGACAATTTTCTGGATGCTGTCTGCTGCTGTACACTAGGAGACTGAGAGGTGTTTTTATAGAGCATAAAATCACGAGGGGGCATAGATAGCATCAAAGCATTGAAACAAGCCTATCAGCCCAACTGGTCCACAGTGACCAAGATCCCCATCTATGCTAGGTCCAGTTGCTCACATTTGGACCATATTTTTCTAAACCTGGGGTTTCCAACCCTTTTTTATGCCATGGACCCTTACCATTAACCAACAGGTCCGTGGACCCCAGGTTAGGAACACCTGCTCTAAATCTTTCCTATCCATGTATCAGTCAAGTAGCTGTTTAAATGTGTTAATGTAATTGCCCGAACCATTCCATCTGGCAGCTTCTGACCCCCTCTGCATGAAAAAGCTGCCCCACAGAATTTCTCCCCACTCACCTTAAACATACACCCCATCATTTCCCTCTCACCTTAAACCTGTTCCCTCTGGGTCCTGATTCCCCAACTCTGGGGGAGAAAGATTGTGCACACTGAACTTACATACGCCCCTCTTGACTGGAGTGAATGTATGCAGGCCTTTCCTCCAGGTTTGGGAAATCATGATGTAGAGGGCAAAAAGGGGGAAGATATAACGGATCCCTCATTTAATAGTAGGGGTCCATGGCATAAAAAAGCTTGGGAAGCCCTGCCATAGATTACGGTTGCTCTAATCGCTAGAACTTCCCAGCACTAACATCCTCAGTGCCTGGACCACAGATCAATTAGACTTCTCATTTCAATTAGGGTCTACAATTGAGAAAGAATAAGGTACATTAATTCTGGTTTAATAGAAAATGGAGCTTGCAGAAACATACTTCGTTTAATTTTTCATTTCATTTTTCAATCTTTTTATTGATTTTCAAATAAAGAATATATAAATCAGAGGAGGAGTTTAGCAAATAGATAATATAAAAGACAAACAGCAATAATAAAAGCAGAAAGTATATAATGTCAAAATCAAATAGGTAAAATATTATGCTGTTATATATACAATGGTAAAAAAAACCTACAACTCCTCATAGCAATCATAAAAAAAAGATAGGAAATTTTGTTGATAAAGAAAAAAACGCACTAAACTGAAACAAAAAAAGAGAGAAAGAAAAAATAAAAGGAAAGAAAAAGAAAGATTGGGCAGTCCAATTGAGAATAAAATTAGAAAAAAAGAGAGAAAAAAAAAACATCCTTCCAGTCATCTCCGAACCTTCATGGATAAGGATTTTCCCCAAAGAGAATAAAGAAAAATAAATAAATAAAAACAAATCATGTGAAAATATTGAATAAAGGGTCGCCAGACTTGTTCAAAATTAAAGGATGTATCAAATGTCCGGCTTCTAATTTTCTCCAAGTTTAGACATGACGTAATGGAGGAGAGCCAATAAAAAACAGTAGGTGGGTTAGATTCTTTCCAGTGTACCAGAATGGCTCTCCTAGCCAGTAAAGTTGAAAAAGCTATCACATGTTGGGCAGAAGCAGACACTTTGCTTGCTTCCTCTGGAATAATCCCAAAAATTGCTGTAAGTGGATTAGGTTGAACATCCATATCTATAACTTTAGATAATATTCTAAACACATCCCTCCAAAAATTATTTAAACTTACACATGACCAAAACATATGAGTTAAGAGTAGCCACTTCTGCGTTACATCTGTCACAAATATTAGGAATATTATATTAGGAAAAATATGCGCCAATTTATCTTTGGACATATGGGCCCTGTGTACTATCTTAAACTGAATTAAGATATTGCATGCGCAGCAGATGAATTATTGACTAAGTAATAAATTTTACTCCATTGATTATCTGAAAGTGAATGTTGAAGTTCTACTTCCCAGGTGCGTTGAACCCTATCATTAGGCGACATGCGAACATTCATTAACTGTTTATAAATGACAGCTATTAATCATTTTTGAAAAGGTTTAAACTGAAAAATAACATAAGCCAAATTTAAAGAGCAGGCAAAGGGGTAATACTTCGTGTCTTTATGTCTGAACTTTGTGATTCATACTTAGTGTTCTGACACTAAATTTTAAAAAATTCACTTTTAATAGATTTTGAATGTGTCAGTCAAAAGCATTGGAAAAACCCATAACAGTTCGGAAAGATGGCAATTTATCAAATCCTAACACTATCTTCACTATCTTTCCCAGCTTCCGTGCCACCAGGCCTTGTTTTTTTAAGAAAAAAAAGACAAGGGGAAGAAATCAGATGTTACTGACCAGTGCTCAATACCACAACATACTGGTGGCTGATTGTAATTCTTCTGCCAAATTTAGAAGTTCTTTCCCCATCATTAACTTTGGGAGAAACTGGATGAGCTTTCTATGGATGAAGGCAATTGGCCCCAAATTTCAGAAGTAGGGTACAACAGAGCCATTTCACATTCACAATTCTCCTGGGTAACTGAGGGGGAGCTTCTACCCCAATGTAGATTGCTGCTAAATAAAGCAAACATCACTGTGGGATCCAAGGAATGAAAGGGTTAACATACAAGGAGCACCTAATGGCTCTGGGCATGTATTTACTGGAATATAGAAGAACGATGAGTATTGAATACTGAAAGACCTAAATACAGTGGATGTGGAGAGAATGTTTCCAACAGTTGGGGAATCTAGAACCAGGATCAAGGGTGTTTAGAACAGGATGACGAGGAATTTATTTAGCCAGAAGACGACTAATGACAAAATAGATCAAAGTCAGCATGGTTACTGTAAAGGGAAATCTTGCCTGACAAATCTGTTAAGAGTTCTTCGAGGAAGCAACAAGCAGGGTGCAAGGAGAGGCAGTGGATGTCACTCGGATTTTATGAAGGCATTTGATAAGGTGCCACACAAGGCTGCTTAACAAGATAAAACCCTATAGTATTACAGGAAAGGTACTGGCATGGATAGAGGAATGCTGACAGGCAGGAGGCTGCCGGTGACTAGTGGTGTTCCTCAGGGGTCAATATTGGGACCATTACTTTCCATATTGTTTGTCAATGATTTAGGTAATGGAAATTGATGGCTTTGTGGCAAAGTTTGCAGATGATACGAAGATAGGTGGAGGGGTAGGTAGCGCTGAGGAAGCAATGCGATTGCAGCTGGACTCAGACAAATTGGAAGACTGGGCAAAAAAGTGGCAGATGGAATACAGTGTTGGGAAATGTATGATAATGCATTTTAGTAAAAGGAACAATAGTGCAGACTATTATCTAAATGGGGAGAAAATTCAAACATCAGAGGTGCAGCTGGACTTAGGAGTCCTCATGCAAGACTCCCAGAAGGTTAATTTACAGGTTGAATCTGTGGTAAAGGTGGCAAATGCAATGTTGGCATTTATTTCAAGAGGAATAGAATACAAAAGTTAGGAGATAATGTTGAACATGTTGAAGACACTAGACAGGCTGCACTTAGCACTGTATCTCAGAAAGGATGTGTTGTCATTGGAGAGAGTCCAGAGGAGGTTCACAAAGATTATTCCTGGAATGAAGGGGTTAATATATAAGGTGTGTTTAGCGGCTTTGGGCCTGTACTCACTGGAATTTAGAAGAATGCAGGGAGATCTCATTGAAACCTACTGAATATTGAAAGGATGGACGTGGAGAGGATGCTTCCTATGGTGGGGGTATCCAGAACTAGAAGGCATAGCCTCAAAATTGAGGGGTGACCCTTTAGAACAGAGGTAAGGAGGAATTATTTTAGCCAGAGAGTAATAAATGTGTGGAATGCTCTGCCACGGACTGCAGTTGAAGCCAAGCCTGTGGGTATGTTTAAGGCAGAAGTTGATAAGTTTCCTGATCGGTCAGGACACCAAAGGATATGGCAAGAAGGCAGGTGTATGGGGTTGAGTGGGATCCGGGATCAGCCATGATGGAATGGCAGAGCAGACTTAATGGGTTGAATCGCCTAATTCTGCTCCTATGTCTTATGATCAAACTGTGGAATGCATTGCCATAGATAGTTGTGAAAGTCAAGTCACTGGGTATATTTAAAGGAGAGATTGATAGATTCTTGATTAGTAAGGGAGTCAAAGGTTTCAAGTCAATGGCAGGAGAATGGGGTTGAGAGGGATAATAAATCAGCCATGATAGAATGGCAGTGCAGATTTGATGGGCCAAATGGCCTAATTCTGCTCCAATGGCTTATGTCTGATTAAGCAGCAAGTTAATAATTACAAAGAAATGAAGACAGATAAAATCCGCACCTCATTCAGATGATTCCTTGCCTCCTGCAGTTTTCCTTTGTGAAACAACACCACTCCCTGAAGCAGCATCAGCCGCAAGTACAGCACCTGCTCATTGGCAGTGCTGCCCTGCGAAAAAGAATATGGGCACGTAAGCAAGCTAAGAGGTGGTCTTCCCCCAGGCAATGTTTACAAATGTCCTTGTACAATTTTGCCTTAAGCAGTAAATTAAGATAGGCACTGAAGCAATAGATAACTTCTGACAAAGTAGAACAAGATTATCCGACAAGTTTTAAAAATAGATGGAGAATAGACCTTCAGGTTATAAAGTCGCTCCAGATTCTCCCCATAGCAGTTATTCAGCCGAGTTTGGGCTCGTTTTAGTCTCTCTTCTGCATCACGAAGACAGTCGAGCTGCTCCAGCTGAAGAAAACACCACACGATTTCCAGTTGTAGAACTGCATGGTTATCTACGGTGTTCAGGAGCTCAGACCCACATTTTCTAAGATACAAATTCCATATCAATACTTCAAATTACAGGAAAACATTACAGCTGGGGGTAAGTTTGAAGTCTGCTTTGTAAATTACATGTTTACAATGGGAGGGATACTTAACAATTCAATAGCAACTGTAGTTCAAGAGGAAAGTACTTAGGACATGCTTGCATCATAAAAGGCACTATATCACTATATAAACACTTTTCTGTATAAACGTAATACTTCCTGTATCAGGTAACACACAAAATACTGGATGAACGCAGCAAGGCTACGTCCACACTCCACTGGATAATTTTGAAAACGCTGGTTTTGAATAAAAATGATAGCCGTCTACACTATGCGTTTTTAAAAATATCTCAGTCCACATTGAAACAGATATTTTTGCAAATCTCCTCCTACTGTGCATGCACAGGACACATCTACCGAAAACAAGTGACATGTTTGGTGTCGAATCTTGCTGTGAAAGACGGTGCGTGTTTGTTCAGTTACAAACTAGAAAAACTCAAAAGACGGACAGCTGTTGGGTCTCATGCAGGAGGACGTAAAAGTAAAAAAAAACAAATACTGGAGCGTATGGAGGCAACCGACGGAGTTCATGGACAGTGTGACCCGGCTGACAATGAACATTGAAAAACTGATGAACTCTGTTGCATTAATAAAGCCCCTTGTTAAATGTGTATGTTTGCATCAGTATTATCTAGTATTTCCATACAATGTTACATTAGGCTGTTACACATCTATTGTCAGAGAAGTACTTGTATAAATAGGTAAACCACCTTCACACGAACAAGGACAGAAAACAAGGCAAAGTGAGTATACTTATTTATTCAGTAAGTTATGGATCAAAGTATTTGGTGAGTACATTTCTAACTCTTCTGGCTTCAGCCTCGTTGCCGTCTGTTCTGAAATTGTTAGGTTGCGTTTAAGAAAACAATTAAATGGCACGCTGTCGTCACAATCTGTTCCGGCAAGTCACGACAGCGTTTTCAGATTTCTCTGGTTACCCCGTCCACACTGCTTCGGCCAAGTAGCCTTTTCAAAATTACACATCCTGGAGAGCGTTTCTGAAAATCTCTGGTTTCGGGGGACGAAAACGCCGTTTTAGTGTGGATGAAGGGTAAAAATGAAGAGAAAAAGCTTTGGTTATGGATTTATCCGGTTTAGTGTGGACATAGCCCAAGTGAGGCAGCATTTATGTAAAGGAATAAAGAGTTGACATTTCAATTTCAAGCCGACACCATTCATCAGGACTGGAGAGGAAGGGGGAAGAAGCCAGAATAAGATGGGGGGGTGGGGAGGAGGGGAAGGAGTACAAGCTACAGGATGGTAGCTGAAACCAGTTGAGGGGAAAGGTAGGCGGGTGTGAAGTGAGAAGCTGGGAGGTGACAGGTGGAAGAAGGGCTGAAGAAGAAATCGGAGAGAAGGGTGGACCATGGGAGAAAGGGAAGGAGGGTTACCAGAGGGAGATGATATGCAGGTGAAAAGGGGGGACACAAGGGAAACCAGAAGGGGAAATGTTAAAGGGGAGGGGGGGTGGGAAGAAAAAAGAAATTATGGTTAGAGAAATCTATGTTCATACTATCAGGTTGGAGGCTACCCAGATGGAATACATGCTGCTAACATCAGAATCAGATTTATTGTCACTAACATACGTTGTGAAATGTGTTGTTTTGTGACAGCAGTACTGTACAAGACAAAATTACTGCAAGTTACAATATAAAATAGTTAAAAAGAGCATAAGCAAACATTGTGAAAACTAGCAGCAATTGAGCATGAAGTAGGCAAAGAGAAGTATGAAAAAGTGGTGGAATTGGAAAGAAGGAAAAATAGGACTGATAGACAAGGAGAAAAAAAAACACCAACTTCACCCAAAAATAATTGTGTATGGGGGAGCACAATGTGATCAAACAAAAAAAATGCAAGGTGTCTCCAACACTGGTTCTGAAGTAAAACACTAATTTGCTGATTTTAGTAATGAGTTTCTCTCCCCAGTTTAAAATTGTTGACTAGTAAAAATGTCTGTTACTAGAGGACATATATATATGACTTGGGGCAGGGGGGGGGTCATAAATGATACATACAAAGCAAGTTTTTTTGAGTTTTATTTTCTAAACATGGGTGGAGCCTGGAATGCACTGCCAGGAGTGGAGATGGCGGACAGCGTGGAGTATTTAAGTGACTCTTAAACAGGCACATAGCTGCCTGTAAGAAGAATCTCAAGGGTGTATAAAGTATGTACTTAGAACTTTTGAATATGCAGAGAAGGAAGGATATGGTCAATGTCCAGGTAAGAGGAGTTGTTCCTTAGGACTCGTACCACCAGATCACTACCATTGACCATCAGGCTCTTGAACCACTTCACTTGCCCCATCATTGAAATATTCCCACAGCCAATGGACTCACTTTCAAGGACTCTTCATCTCATGTTCTTGATATTTACTGCCGATTTATTTATTATTACTTTCTTTTTGTAATTGCACATTTTGTCGTCTCTTGCAGACTGGCTGAATGAACAAGTTGGTATGGTTTTTTGTTGATTCTATCATGGTTATTGGATTTAGTACACCCGCAAGAAAATGGATCTCAGGGTTGTATATGGTGATGTACGTACGTTGATAATAAGTTTACTTTGAAGTTTGTTCTGCTGAGCATGGGAGGCATACTACATTGGCACTGGAATGTGTGGTGACACTTGCAGGCTGCTTCCAACACATCACTGGATGTGCTGGTTATTAACACAAACAATAAACTTTACTGTATGTTTCGATGGTACATGTGATAAATAAATCTGAATCTGAGTCATTGATTTAATTAAATCAGCATAACAAAGGACCTGTCCTGTGCTGTACTGTTCCATGTTCTCTTGGCAAAGATTGTATCAGGTGCTGCTGCAGATGAAGCACTCATATTGAAATATTCTGGCAGACTCAGGAATACAAGAAAAAAGTTTGTGTGGGCAACAGCTCTGAACGACATAGTTAATGAATCCACAATATTCTTTAATGCCAATCATAATAAAAATGAAATTAAAAGAAATAGTCACCTAAATTCTTCATCTGCATCCAACAGACATAATAGTGCTGATGCATAATCTCTCTTCTTCATGATAGCTCTGCCTTTTTCATGTAATGTCATGGCTAACAAAAGTGCCTAGCAAGAAATGAAACATTTTCTTTCAAAATGTTGAAATGGGGTAACTCTACTTCCCACATCCCATGAGTGACTTGACTAGAAAAGGACATTAGCAGCTTTAAATCCTAAGAATGAGAAAAAACAGACTAAAATGCAAGCATTACATTAAATTATGTTAAAGCCACAGGCAGTCACATCCCTGACTAATATGGATGGAGCTTCTAATGCAAGAGAAAGGATGCAATGCTGAGGTTTTATAAGGCATAGCTCAAACACATCTCTAGTATTGAGAGCAGCTTTGGTCCCAGTACTCAAGGAGGAATGTGCTGACATTGGAGAGTGTCTAGAGGAGATTTACAAGAATGATCCCAGGAATGAAAGGGTAAATGTATGAGGAGCATTTGATGGCTCTGGGCCTGTACTCTCTGAAGTTTGGCGAAGTAAGGGGGGACCTCATTGAAACATAATGAATATTGAAAGGTCTAGAGTGGATGTGCAGAGGACATGCCAAATAGTGGGAATGTCTAAAAGCAGAGGACACAGCCTCAGAATACAATGACATCCCATTGGATAAAGAGATGGAGGAATTTCTTTAGCCAGAGGATGGTGAATGTATGGAATGCATTGCCACAGATAGCTGTGGAGGACAAGTCACTGGGTATACTTAAAGCAGAGTTTGATAGGTTCTTGATTAGTAAAGGTGACAAAATTACGGGAAGAAGGCATGAGAATGGGTTTGAGAAGGACAATAAATCAGCCATGATAGAATGGCAGAGCAGACTTGATGGGCCAAATGTCCTATTAATGTTTCTATGTCTTATGCCACTAAATGCATGTGGAGGAACAGCAGAATTAGATAACTGTCAACTAATCCTCCATTACAGTTTTCCACAAGTGGAGTAAGAAAACTCATCCTGTAGCACTGAGATGCTCTTTAGAACTGATTAGCTTTGATGACCTTCTTTAATAAAAGCAAGAATTAATACTGATGCTTCCTAAAGTGAAAGGAGAGAGATACAGATAATGCTTTGCTCTAGCCCTTTCCTTTTCATAAAAACAATTTATTACCATGAAAGACATCATAATTTGCTATGGAGAACAAAGATAATGTGAAATTCACAATTTATTCTCCCATGTTATCCATCACATGTATTAATTTTAAAAAAGTTACGGGTCATTTCATGAAGGCACAAAAGGTACAGTAGCAAGTACGAAACAGCATCTCGAGAGCACCAATAGCATAAATACATTGAAAGATTTATTAAGCAAACACGAGGAAATCTGCAGATGCTGGGAAGTCAAACAACAACACACACAAAATGCTGGTAGAACACAGCAGGCTAGGCAGCATCTATAGGGAGAAGCGCTGTCGACGTTTCGGGTCGAGACCCTTCATCAGGACTAACCGAAAGGAAAGATAGTAAGAGATTTGAAAGTGGGGGGGGGGGGGGGGGGAGGGGGAAATGTGAAATGATAGGAGTAGACCGGAGGGGGTGGGATGAAGCTAAGAGCTGGAAAGATGATTGGTGAAAGTGATACAGAGCTGGAGAAGGGAAAGGATCATGGGATGGGAAGCCTCAGGAGAAAGAAAGGGGTGGGGGGAGCACCAGAGGGAGATGGTGAACAGGCAAACAACTAAATATGTCAGGGATGGGGTAAGAAGGGGAGGAGGGGCACTAACGGAGGTTAGAGAAGTCAATGTTCATGCCATCAGGTTGGAGGCTACCCAGCCGGTATACAAGGTGTTGTTCCTCCAACCTGAGTTTGGATTCATTTTGACAATAGAGGAGGCCATGGATAGACATATCAGAATGGGAATGGGACGTGGAATTAAAATGTGTGGCCAATGGGAGATCCTGCTTTTTCTGGCGGACCGAGCGTAGGTGTTCCACAAAACGGTCTTCCAGTCTGCGTTGGGTCTCGCCAATATATAAAAGGCAACACCGGGAGCACTGGACGCAGTATACCACACCAGCCGACTCACAGGTGAAGTGTCGCCTCACCTGGAAGGACTGTCTGGGGCCCTGAATGGTGGTGAAGGAGGAAGTGTAAGGACAGGTGTAGCACTTGTTCCGTTTATTTATTACTTCTCCTGTCTCAGGAGAGTGGAAATAAAGATTAATCCCTTATCTATGCTTGGAGAAAGTTGCTTTAGATAATATATGGATAGAATGTAGATAGACTTGTGGTACAAGTTCACAGATCCCTCAAAGTTACCATGCAATTTGACACTGCCGTATGGATTATTGGCATTCAGTAGTTGTTGGAGCGAGTTCAAGAGCTGTGAGGTAGTGTTGCAGCTCTACAAAACTCTGGTTAGACCACACTTGGGAGTACTGTGTTCAGTTCTGGTCACCTCATTATAGGAAGCAAGTGTAAGCTTTAGAGAGTGCAGAAGAGATTTGCCGGGAAGCTAGCTGAATGTCTCATGAGACAAGTTTGAGCAAGCTTGGGTTTTTCCTCTTCAGAGCAAAGGAAGATGAGAGGAGACCTTATAGCAATGAACAGGATAAGAGGCATAAATATAGTGGACAACCAGCACTTCACACCCCACATTTCCCAGGATGGCAATGACTAATGTAAGACACAACTTAAAGGTTATTGGAGCGAAGTAGTGGGGGGGGGGGGCATCAGAGGTAGTTTTCTTGTTTGTACACACAGAGAGGGGCAAGTGCATGGAACACACTGCAGGGGTGATAAAGGCATTTACATTAGGGACATTTAAGAGACTCAAAATAGGAGAGGGGTGCTAAGTGGAAGGAAAGGGTTAAAAGGTCAGCACAACATTGTGTGCCAAAGAATAGTGCAACACAGTATAGGCTCTATGGTTCTTGTGCAGATTGGTTCAGAGATTTCCCATCTACATTGAATCATTTACTCGACATTTAATTGTACAGATAGGATTAGAAAGTCAAGTATGATATTTAGAAACTTATCCATCAGGACAAGCAAAGTACCTTTTTCTCCACAGCTGGAATAGGAATGGGCCTCCCTTTCTGGTCTGCAATTTCTAGATATGGAACGTTACTGTACTCGCCTGGTTGGGGGGGGGGGGGGGAAGAAAGAGATATAAAATCAAGTTAAAGCCAAATTTAATCCAAAATAACTTTGGATAACAAATTTTTTTCAAAAGTGTTGCTTCCTCAGAATGTTTTTTTGTTTATGATAGACTGCTTGAAGATGAACACAAATATAATTTCAGACTACTTGTATCACACAGGTATTTGGAGAAACAACAAATTAACTTTTATTGAATATAATGTGTTTAATTGCATAATGGTGCTGATGCTTTGCAATAGTTCAAGTTAAAAATATTTTGTTAATGATTTTCATTTGTACTCAGTGTCTGAGGCTTCTCGCCTAAGTGTCCAACAATAATTCGCCAGCATTGATGGATTCCAGTTGCCCTGGTATCTTTTCTCCATGACCGCAATGTCCTGGTTAAACCTTTCACCATGCTCGTCACTGACAGCACCAAGATTTGCAGGGAAGAAGTCTAAATGGGAATGCAGAAGATGGGTCTTTAGTGACATATTGCACTTCACGGTTTTTATATGCTTGAAGCATGCTTTCAACCAGCTGCATGTAGTTTGGTGCTCTGTAGATGCTGAGAAAAATTTCAACAACCTCCTTGAATGCCTTCCATGTGATTTTCTCCGGTCCCACTAGAAATTCTTCAAATTGCCTGTCATCGATGACCTATTTGATTTGTGGACCAACAAAAATGCTTTCCTTAATCTTGGAATCAGTTATGTTGGGAAGCATCTGTCTCAAATATCAAAATCCTTCATAGAAGTTTTTGTGACTGGTGATAGCAAGAAGGGTCAGAACCGTCTCTACTTCCTGAGGAGACTGAGGTCCTTTAACATCTGCCGGATGATGCTGAGGATGTTCTACGAGTCTGTGGTGGCCAGTGCTATCATGTTTGCTGTTGTGTGCTGGGGCAGCAGACACCAACAGAATCAACAAACTCATTCGTAAGGCCAGTGATGTTGTGGGGGTGGAACTGGACTCTCTGACGGTCGTGTTAGAAAAGAGGATGCTGTCCAAGTTGCATGCCATCTTGGACAATGTCTCCCATCCACTCTATAATGTACTGGTTAGGCACAGGAGTACGTTCAGCCAGAGACTCATTCCACCGAGATGCAACACTGAGCGTCATAGGAAGTCATTCCTACCTGTGGCCATCAAACTTTACAACTGCTCCCTCGGAGTGTCAGACACCCTGAGCCAATAGGCTGGTCCAGGACTTATTTCCATTTGGAATAATTTACTTATTATTATTTAATTATTTATGGTTTTATATTGCTATATTTCTACACTATTCTTGGTTGGTGCGACTGTAATGAAACCCAATTTCCCTCGGGATCAATAAAGTATATCTGTCTGTCTGCCTTACAGTCCTGAAGCCAATAATTATTACTAAAACCTGTCCTGCCATGCAGCAGCTGTGCTGCTGAAGCACGCCCAAGCATGCCTGGACAAGATAGGAAACTTTCCAGCTTACATTGTAGGCAACATTTTAATTGACTTGAATTATGAATTGAAATAATACACATAAATGATTTCAAAAAATAGTGTGTGATAGGGAAATTTCATGGTGATTTTCATGATCAGTAGCCCAAAATTCATAAGATACACCTAAAGGTATTCAGGAAGCAAAATCTTTGTTGTCCAGTGTAATCACAATTATATAGAAGAGTTAAGAATCAAAGAGCACAACAAACAGGCAGGAGAATGGGGTTGAGAGGGATAATAAATCAGCTATAATGCAATGGAGGAGGAGCTGACACAATATGCTAAATGGCCTAATTCTGCCCCTATGTCTTATGGTCTAAATGGGAAATCAATGTGACTATATCCAATTCAATCCAAATGTACCAGTTGAGGTTGCTGGCTAGATATCAAGATTTCATACCAAACCTATTTAACGCATGGCTGGCATCGCAATGGCATAGAAAAGGATTGAAATGCTGCCTGCTTCCCCAGCCAAGGTCAGAATGACAGTAGAACTGTTTATAACGTTTAAGATAGTGCTTGAATTGACAAACTGAACCAAAATGTCTTCTTCACCAATACCAGTATCAAGAATTAGGCATTTACAGTACTGTGCACAAGTCTTAGGCACCCTAGCTATTTATAATGTAAACAAGACTTTTACACAGTACTGAATCTGCTAATCCATTCAGGTAGAAGGTTAAAAGTAGGGTAACTAAATTTGCAAAGTACTCCTGTTTCAGATGAGAGATCCATTAACACAAGAATGAAGGGCATAAAACACTATTCCAATACTGTATGGGTAAACTCACCATATTGTGACAAAATTTCAGCACCCTTCCTGGTCCTAGATATTTTGGCTTTCCGCTCATCCTGTTCCTTTAGCTCTTCTTGGAAAACCATCTCCTGCTCTTTTGCTTCTTCCTCAGTGACAGTTATTTGCATAACCATAATTAGCGAATTATTTCTCACATTCTGCTCAGCAAGAGATCGATCTGGAAAAACAGTCAGATAGTTTACTAGAAGACCACAGTGATTCTCTTTAGATTTATGTTCAAACACACAGCATTTATGGGTAGGAGACAAAACAGGATTAACTAGCCTCATTTATAGTAAGGAAGCAATGTGGTTATTTGGAGACCTGGAATACTAATCTGGATTTGAATCCTGCCATGGCAACTGGAGAGTTTCATTTCAATAATTAAAACAGAAATATAAAAAACTGTAAATGTGAAACTACTGAACTGTTGTGAACATGATTAATTCAGGGAATGAAGTTGTTTAGGATTCTCATGACCATCTCTTCAAAAGCGACTAGGGAAAAGCATTAGATACCAATTTTGCTAGTTCCATATCCCAAGATGAAATTATTTCCCACAATAGTGTTTCACTGTACCTTAGTTCTAATTATGGTCATTATCTGTTGGTTGCAAGGACCCAATGACAGAGTAGTGCTGGCAAACCTATTCAGAGCATGGACCAAAATTGGCGAGAATCTTTAAAAAATTCTCTTGCACGCCATGGTAATTTTGAGTCAAGATTATTATTCGTTAATGAACCGGTAATAATAATTATGAAATGTTTTTCCTTAATACAGAATGAGTCTGTTGCTCATTTTCATGTATTCATTGTTTTACTATTAATAAAAGTAACGAGACAGATTGAAATGAATGAATCACTTATAAAAACTTAAAAATTAGTATTAATCTTTTAAAAAGAAATCTGAAAAATATTCATGGTGACACAAAACTACCGACAATATTTGTTATTTTATCATTGAATTTCCAATTTTCATTCACAAATGACTGAAGAAAAAAAAGCAGAGCATAGCCAATGGGCAACTGTTTAACATCTAAATACTGATGTATACACCAGGTCCATGAGGATTTTAAACTACATCATTTAACATCACGTGTTTGTGCAACTGTTTTGCTAGTGCCAAGCTGGCGTGAGGTGTGCCCTAAGGAAACATCTCACTGCTCGTGTTGTTAAAAAAAATAATTTGCTGCTTCATTTAGCAGAAAAGATAATTATATGTCTTTTTAATTATGCGTGGAGTTTAAAGAATCGAGGGGCAGCACTGCATGCTGCGTGCCAACAATTTTTTCCACTGTTCCTTAGTTCTAATCATGGTCATTATCTTTGGCTGCAAGGATCCAATGACATAACAGTGGGGCAAATGCATTTCAGAGCATGTACCCAAATCCTGGACAGTTACATACATTAGCATACCATAGGGTTGCTACCCCTGCTGGAGCAGAGCAATAATATTACTATGGTCATCTACTTACCCATTTTAAGAACTTTAGAGTTCATGATAAGTTTTAAATGTCCTTCATTCATTTCTGTTAATTTTGCAATTCTATACAAAAAGGAAAAAATGCAATCATGAAGATTTTTCTTATGACCAGTATACAGGAATAAAATATATTTTTCAAATGCAAGATAGTTCTCTACTCCTAATGCCAGAGTGAGGAATTACAGGCTGGTATCAGGAGTGTACAAACTGGGCATATAAAATACCTGAGTTAGTTTGGTATCGTTAGGATAATGGCTTGTATCTCAAAAATCTCAAAAGCCCGCATCCATCGTAATGGATTTATTGAATCGTGAAGTGTAACACTAGTATTAATAACAGCTAGTAAATGTTAACCTTGTTAGCAATGGCTATGAGGATGATTATTCATATTACATTTTTAAGATAAAGATTGAAATTAACGTTCTCAATGGAAGACTACACAAATGAAAAACATACTCAGCTCTTAGATCAGCTGCTGAAATATTCAGTTTGGTTGTCAGCTTTGTTTTTTCCTTTCGCTTTCCCTGCAATATTAAAAAACAGCCCACTTATTTTTTTAAAATTAAAGGCATATTGCAACCACTGATTATTTTCTAAGAAACAGACCACAATTAGTTTGGAAGGAAACTGGCAACATCTTAAAATGCTTGTGAATGAGTTTACAAGACTGGCTGATTATCTCCTCTCAACCTGTTCTGGATTAGTTTCGAGTTTATTTGCCACACGTACATAGTGAATAGCATCATTTGTATTATCAACCAACAGCAACTGAGGGTACACTGGGGGCAGCCCACAAGTGTCACCACACATTCTGATGTCAACTGGATTACAAGTGAAATAATTCTGCAAAGAAATTACATATAATGTCCACAAACAACAAGGTCATGCTAATGTATTTACAACCAATGAAGAAATAAAAGACTATGTCTTCACAAAAAGACAGAAAATGGTCTTCAAGTAAACATCATTTGATAATACCCTAGAGTCAGGTGACTTGCTTCAAGGCTCTCGTTGGCTTAATCAAATACAATATATTTGAAGTTACTATTACCAGTACTGTGCACTGTGGGTGACACAACAGCACAGAGGTTTGGGGTAGCATAGTAGTGTAACAAGCAACAACCTGGGTTCAGTTCCACTGCTGTCTCAAGGGACTTGATACATTCTCCTCATGATAACATGGGTTTCCTCCCGGTGCTCCATTTTCATCCAAAGGTTAGCAGGTTAATTAGTCACAAGGGTGTAATTAGGTGACATGGGATCATTGGGTTGGAAGGATCTGTTATTGTATTGTATCCACTAAATAAAATAAAAATTTAAATAGAGGAATGCCTTGCATAGAATTACAACTTGTAGTGGTGGCAATTCCATGGTCCATTTACTGTACACCAGAAGACCATAAGATATAGGAGTAGAATTAGGCTTTTTGGCCCATCAAGTCTGCCTTTCATCATAACCGATCCATTTTCCCTCTCAGCCCCATAACCCCTTCATGTCCTGACCAATCAAGACATATAGATATATTCCACAGATTCACCACACTCTAGCAAAACAAATTCCTCCTCATCTCCATTCTGAAAGGCCGCCCCTCTATTCTGAGGTTGTCCCCTCTGGTCCTAGACTCTCCTGCCATAGGAAACATCTCTCATTCCAATGAATGAATGTGATCTCCCTTTCCACTGTGAGTTACCTGGTGTGTAGATGAGTGGTGAAATGTGGGAAGAGTTGATGGAAACGTGGGGAGATTGTGCGTATTTGATTAATTAAAAGGCCTGTTTCTGTCCTGTATAACAAGGCTGAGACATTCCTAAACATTACATGCCATCTACAAAATGGACCATGTGAGGACATGGCAGCATAACATCACACTCTAAATGCACACTATCCTACTTGGAAATATTGTTTTCCATCAAGGACCCTCATCACACAGGCCTTGCTCTCTTCTCGCTCCTGCCATTGGGAAGAATATACAGGAGGCACAGGACTCTCATCAGCAGGTTCGGGAGCAGTTATTACCCCTTACCCTTTAGGCTCTTGAATCAGAGAATAAATTCACTCAACTGCCCTCCCGCATCACTGAACCGTTCCCACAACCTACTTTCAAAAACTCGTCATCTTATGTTCATGATGTTTATTCCTTATTTATCAACCAACTCTGGTTAGGCCTCACCTGGAGTATTACATACAGTTCTGGTTGTCCCACTATAGGAAGGATGTTAAGGTTCTGGAGAGGGTGCAGAAGAGGTTTACCTGGATGCTGTCTGGTTCAGACGGCATGAGCCATCATGAGAATCTGGAATGGCAGAGGCTGAGCAGAGTTCTGAGAGCCATAGAGTAGATAAAGATGGTTGAAATGTCTAATATCAGAGCGCATGTATTGAAGGTGAGAGGAGAAAGGTTCAAGGAGGATGTGATGGGCAAGTTGTTTTTTTTAACAACTCAAAATGGTGGATGCCTGGAATGGGCTGCCTGGTATGGCAGTAGAAGCAAATACATTGGAGGCTTTTAGGAGACATTTGGATGGGCACATGGATGTAAGGAAGATGGAGGGATATGGACGTGGTGTAGGTAGGAGGGATTAGTGTTTGGGTGTTTTTGATTTGCTTTTTAGCTGGTTCAGCACAACACTGTGGGCCAAATGGCCTGTTCCTGTGCTGCAGTGTTCTGTGTATGTTCTATTATCATTATTCATTTGTTATCTCTTTGTATTTGCATAATTATTGTCCTTTACACATCGATTGTTTGTCCGTCCTGTTGGGTGTGGCCTTTCGTTGATTCTACTGTTAATCTTGTATTTACTCTGATTGCCCACAAGAAAATGAATCCTCAGGGTTGTATATGGTGATACATGTTCTTTAATAATAAATTTACTTTGAACTTTACCATCATTGGGGTTAAATCCTTGAACTCTCCACCCTGTATCACTATGACTACTTTCATCAGAAAGTCAGCATAGTTTAACACTAATTTATTATCACCTCTTCAAAGGCAATTGGGAACAGCCAATAAATGCTGGCTTCAGCCATATCTCAAATAAAATTAAGGTATTTTAGCACAACTCTTGTAAACCAAGAGTGAGATACTTGACTTATACAAATATACTTACATAATGACACAAATAGGTGTACTGTCAACTCCTTTTAAAAAGTGAAAAATCTTACAACAGTTCACCATGAACTTAGACATCCACGGTTTTGTTACATTTCTTAATATTTTGCAAACTAATAGCAGCCATATTAAAACAGTTTATTTTTAGACATAGAGCCCATGGCAGCTCATTCCACTCTCATCACCCTCTGAAGAAGCTCCCCTCTCAAGTTCCCCTTTCACCCACAACCTTTGCTTTTAGTCTCACCCAACCTCAGTGGAAAAAGCCTGTGAATGCCTGATGAATGTTGTTTGAAATATGCCCATATTAATAGTCTTACTGCCACAGATTCAATTTAATAAAAGGGTAATAGTCAATTTTCAAAATATTGTTTTCATAAAAGGGCACTAATTTGGCAAACATTCTTGACCTAGAATTTAGTACGTGGTCTGAACAATCAGACAATAAAATATTCTTCAGGTCAAATTTCACTAATATCATTCAATTAGGGAAGAATTATGAGCTGCTTACATTACTAGTGTAATTAATGCGTATTGTTGCGAGTCCAGTGTCTTCGAATGTCTTTTTTGCACTCAAGCCTTGCAGTGCATTGCATCGCAAACCTTCAAGGATACTTTCCACATTCCTAATGTCGATGCACAACTGCAAAGCATATTTCTCAGCCAAAACCTTATTGGGGAAAAGAAAAATGCAGAGATCAGTTTTAAAGTACTTTTTATTCTCTGTAATTGTTCACATCAAAACTTAATCACAAATATACAAAGTTGGGCCAATCACAGCACACAAGCATTTTTCTGCCATATCCATCCTTTATCTGATGAAATACTCAAGTAACCTGTGACCTAGCTTTTATCCATTCTTCTAAGTACTAACTAATTTTCAATTGAATGTTTTTCTTGAAGATACTTGCACTATAATTTTAGGCATTGTAATTTAAATTATATTTACACTCTGCAATAAAAAAACTAGCACCTATTTTAAATACACCATTACTAAAACTGTTTTTTAAAAAAAAAATGCTACAACAGTCCAGCAGATAGATGTAAACTTTGCAACAAAACCATCAATTCCATCATCCATATGATTTTCATACAACTTAAAAAGAATCGGTCTCAATACAGATCCCTGTGGGACACCACTAGTTACTGGCGGTCAGCCAGAAAAAGGTCCCTTTATTCCCACTCTTTGCCTTCTGCCAATCAGCCACTGCTTTATCTACTAGGATCTTCCCTGTAATACCATGGGCTCGTAGCTTGTTAAGCAGCCTCATGTGTGGCACCTTGTCAAAGGCCTTCTGAAAATCCAAGTACACAACATCAACTGATTCCCCCTTGTCTATCTTGCTTGTTATTTCTTCAAAGAATTCCAACAGATTTGTGAAGCAAAATTTTCCCTTGAGGAAACCATGCAGACTATAGCCCATTTTATCATGTGCCTTCAAGTACCCTGAGGTCTCATCCTTAATATTAAGACTCCAACATCTTCCTAACCACTGAGATCAGACTAACTGGCCTATAGTTTGCTTTCTTCTGCTTCTCTACTTTCTTGAAGAGTAAAGTGCCATTTACAATTTTCCAGTCTTCTAAAACCATTCCAGAATCTAGTGATTCTTGAAAGATCATTACAAATGCCTCCACAATCTCTTCAGCCACCTCATTCAGAACTGTGTACACACCATCTGGTCCAGGTGACTTATCTAACTTCAAAGCGTTTAGCTTCCCAACACCCTTTTCACTAGCCATGGTAACTCCACACACTTCATGCCCCCAACATCTGGAACTTCCAACACACTATTAGTGTCTCCACAATGAACTGATGCAAAATACTTATTCAGTTTGTCCACTATTTCATTGTCCCCCGTTACAACCTCTCCAGCATAGTTTTCCAGCAACCCAATATCTACTCTCGCCTTTCTTTTCCACTAACTATCTGAAGAAACTTCTGGTATCTCTTTAATATCATTGGCTAGCCTACTTTCATCTTCCATCTTTACTTTCTTAATGACTTTTTCAGTTGCCTTCTATTGGTTTTTAAAAGCTTCCCAATCCTCTAAAATCCCATTAAATTTTGCTCTATTATACACTCTTTTTGGCTTTTCTGGTGGCTTTGACTTTTCTTGTTAGCCACGGTTGTGTCATCATTCCTTTAGAATACTTCTTCCTCTCTTGGATGTGCAGTACCTTCTGAATTGCCTCCAGAAATTAAAGCCATTGCTGCTCTGCTGTCATCCCTGCCAGTGTACATTTTCGATCAATTCTGGCCAACTCCTCTCACGCCTCCTGTAATTTCATTTACTCCACTGACACATTTGACTTAAGCTTCTTCTCAAATTTTAGGGTGAATTCAATCATATTATGACCGCTTTACTTACTTATTATTATTTTATTTTTTTCTTCTATATTATGTATTGCATTGAACTATTGCTGCTAAGTTAACAAATTTCATGACAGACACCAGTGAGAATAAATTTGATTCTGATTCTTTCCCCTTAAGCTCTCTAATCAATTCCGGTTCATACACAACACCCAATCCAGAATAGCTGATCCCCTAGTGGGGCTCAACCACAAACTGCTCTAAAAAGCCAACTCGTAGGCATTCTAGAAACTCCCCCTCCTGAAATCCATCACCAACCTGATTTTCTCAATCTACCTGCATACTGAAGTCCTCGTGACTATTGTAACATTGCCTTTCTGGTATGCATTTTCTAGCTCCCATTGTAATTTGTAGACCACATCCTTATTACTGTTTGGGGGTCTGTATACAATTCCCATCAGGATCTTTTTACTCTTGCAGTTCCTTAGCTGTATCCACGATTCAACACCTTCTGACCTTATGTCACCTCCTTCTAATGATTTGATTTCATTTTTTACCAACAGAGCAATACCGCCCCTCTGCCTTCCTGCCTATTCTTCTGATACAATGTGTAACCTTGGACATTAAGTACACAGCTATAATCTTTCAGCCATGTTTCAGTGATGCCTACAACATCATATCTGCCAATCTGCAACTCAGCAGCACGTTCATCTACCTTATGTACTCAACAGACTTGCAAGGAGCAAAGTTCAACACTATCCAGGAATAAATACTTAATTCGACCATAAGACGTAGGAGCAGAATTAAGCCAGTTGGCTCATTGAGTCTGATCATGGCCGATTTACTAGCCCTCTTAACCCCATTCTCCTGCCTTCTCCCTTTAACCTTTGACACTGATAATCAAGAACCTCTCTCACCACCCTGCATTCCCTTCAACACGAGCACCATGGCTACAGGTGTATTGCAGTTACTCCAACAGTACCTCTCCAACCTCTGACATCACAGCCCAAGAGGACAGCAGAGTCATATGAACACCACTACCTGTTGGTTTCCTTTGAAAGCATGTACCACCCTGATTTGGAAATATACTCCTTTTCCAGCATTATTGCTCAGTCTAAATTCTATATCATGAACCTAGAATTCTGTTACACAGTCTTCAGCCTACATTGTTATGCTGACATTTTCATCCATTCCAAAATCAATTTAACCCTTCGCCTCTGACATAACCCTCCATTCTTCTATTATCCATGTACCTATCTAAGAGTTTCTCAAGTGGCCCTAATGTATCTGTCTCTACCACTATCCCTGGCAGGGCAATCTGTGTGTCCACCATTCATGGTAAAAATAAATATATGAATAACATTACCTCTGACATCCCCCTTTACTTTCCTCCAATCACCTTAAATTATGCCCCATTGTATTAGCCATTTCCACCCTGGGAAACTGCCTCTGGCTATCCACTCAATCTATGCCCCTTATCATCTTGTACAGCTTTGTCATGTCACGTCTCATTTCCCTGCTTTAACAATTCTTTGGGAATACCTTTACCAGAAGGATTAAACAATTTCTGAAGTGGAATTGCCACCACCTTCAAGTGCAATTGGGGATACATAATAAATGCTGGCAGTTGAGCCCAGCCCTGGATACATCAAAAAAAAGACAATTGCCTCAAATGCTATTGAGTTATCTTGCGCCATACTTTCAGCTCTGGTGCAGCATCTTTATTTTCGGTTGTGTACGGAGGCTCCCAGAGTTTGATCTTTTCATTCTCCAGCAGTGATCTAACTTGGTCCTGGACCACATTCTCTGGTGGGCCGTCAGTCGTCATGCTTCTGGATGAAACACAAACTTACAGAAAAATATAATGCAATTTGATAACCAATACTTACTAATAAAAGCCCCAAAATAAATGTTGGAGAAAAGAGGCCAAAAGGTAGAATAATCTACCAATTTTAATCCTATTTTACTCTAAATACAACTGACATCACAAAAATTCTTTCACAAAGCCAGCAATTAAACTAGTTACAAACAATGATAAATGAACACCTAAATACCAATCTAACTATAATTGTGCAATCTGCAGTTGCCATACATTAAGAATGATAGAGAAAACCATTAAGGTGAAAACACTGTCTGATGGTTTATTAACATCCCTGCGTATATAATGTCTAAACAGATGAAAAAAGGTTATTGAATTAATTTATTCTGGGATGCAACCAGTTAGAATGCTTATCTACACAAAGATCTTATATCACTACATAAGCATTCCACGTTTCCACTCTGAAAACTTAACCATGTAAATTGGAACTGTGAAAGTACAGCAAATTAACTGGCTAAAGTGACAATGTTCCAAATTATCCTCATCAATACAAAATGCTACACATTTCAAAAGAGATATCTCTGGGTTTATGAAATTTATGCTGAGGATTTCAGTATTATGTTTTTGATCACTTTGGTTGTCCATACAGTCATTACTGGACTGCCAACACAGATGCCTTGTGCAGGAAGGCACAGAGTCGACTGTACTTCCTAAGAAGGTTGGCGTCATTCAATGTCTGTAGTGAGATGCTGAAGATGTTCTATAGGTCAGTTGTGGAGAGCGCCCTCTTCTTTGTGGTGGCGTGTTGGGGAGGAAGCATTAAGAAGAGGGACGCCTCACGTCTTAATAAGCTGGTAAGGAAGGCGGGCTCTGTCGTGGGCAAAGTAATGGAGAGTTTAACATCGGTAGCTGAGCGAAGGGCGCTGAGTAGGTTACGGTCAATTATGGATAACTCTGAACATCCTCTACATAGCACCATCCAGAGACAGAGAAGCAGTTTCAGCGACAGGTTACTATCGATGCAATGCTCCTCAGACAGGATGAAGAGGTCAATACTCCCCAATGCCATTAGGCTTTACAATTCTACCGCCAGGACTTAAGAACTTTTTAAAAGCTATTATTAATGCTTTTTGAGATAGTGATTTAGATGCATATCATATTTTTTACTGAGTTAGGTATTGTATGTAATTAGTTTTGCTACAACAAGTGTATGGGACATTGGAAAAAAGTTGAATTTCCCCATGGGGATGAATAAAGTATCTATCTATCTACCTATCTACACAGATCTCTGGCTATTTCAAGTAGCAATGATGAATACATTTCTTTCCACTTTACTCGTTAAATGCATTGAAAACCCATGTAATGACTGGTTAACATTAAATTAAAATTAGATTGACAGATTCTGGGTTCCAGTTTATAAATTACCATGTCAACACCATGCTATGGAGCGGATCAAGTATTCTTAAAAGATACCCGAGAAACATGCAGCTGCCATATTGTGAGCAACTATACAACCCAGTACAAATAAAACCCCTCGGAAACAACTACAATCACTTCTGTCTCTAAATATGCCATTTTTAATCTAAATGCAACTGACATCACAAAAAATCTTTCAAAGCCAGCAATTAAACTACGGTAGTTGCAAACATAAATGCATGGACCAAAGATACATAAGTTTGTATCTTTTGTATACAAAAGTTTGGTTCATGCATTTAGTCACTCGTCTTACTGTCTCCATGTGTTTGATATCAATGTTAAGAAATATTTTAGATGAGGAGATGTACAGGGGAAAATGAGTTTGGCAAAATATGCCTCAGCTTTGGCTGCCTGGTAGAGCTCCAGTGTTGTTTGTTCCTTTCCGTGGCTTGTGGCACATCAGGCAGCAACCTTGCTGTTCTTTAGCATTTTTGTCTATTTTTTTTGATGAGGCTGAGTTGCTAGCTCAACACTCAACTCAGCGTGGATGGAAGGTGTGCAAGGAGCCAGCTGGATTTGAACCTGGGACCACTCGCCTCAAAGTCCGGTACCCAGAGCTGCCAGTGGTGGAGAGATTACATTCTGGGATGAACAGGAGGCCACAACTGCAGGAATGCAGAGATCACACAGAGAAGGTGGGGTGAAAATGTAGAAAAGAGGAATATGAAAAGTGAAAGAAGAAATTTTAAAAACTCAGGTATTGCTTAACCACAACCCAGTGTTTATGCTTATGGTTAATAAGTATAGAGACAAAGAGGACAAAGATCAATTTACAAAATTACTATATAGCTGGGGTTTTCCAAATGTTCACTGCACGATCCAACTCCCACCATCACATGTTCCAGAAAATTTCCACACTCATGGTAGTTTCCATTTTGGGTATTATTGCTAATATTTATTGTAAAGTTAATTAGATTTAGAAAAGAAAAACAACCAGTGGACACTTTAGTGGAAAGTTTCTTTCTTAATAGCTTACATATCAATAAAATCATCAAGCTCACAACTCTGGAGAAAACAACCTCACCAAGATTCAAGAACGCTTAATGTCATTTCCTGTGCACAAGTACAAGGAGAACAAAATGGCTCTGACGCAGCACAAAAAACACCAAAGTGAAAGAACACAATACCAATACTAAAAACAATTTAAAAAAATGACACTAAGCTGTATATAGGTGACTGAGAGAAAATAAAGTAGTGGTGAAGTTAGTGGGTGGAGGTGTTGATTGGCCTTGCCACTTGGGTAAGGTTAACTGTTTTTGAGTCAGCTGGTCCTGTGCAGATGCTACAAAGCCTCCTCCTTGATGGGAGTGGGACAAACAGTCCGTGAGCAGGGTGGGTAGGTTCCTTCATGATGAGACTGGCCCTTTTCCAGCATCTTTCTGTATACATGTCATTGATGGTGGGCAGGCTGGTACCAATGATGTATTGGGCAGTTTTGACTGTTGTAGAGCCTTCCTGAATACCACACTGTAGATTCCCTACAGGGCAGCAAGCTCTCTACTGTGCATCTGTAGAGTGATGTATAAATGAGTGAAGTCCAGCTCTCTTTAGCCTCCTCAGAAAGTAGAGTCATTGGTAGGGTTCCTTGACAGTGTAGAATGTGTTCTAGGACCATGAGAGGTTCTGTGTGATATGCACTAAGAGTTTGAAACCGCTCACAGTTTCCATTGCTGCATCGCTGATGTAAAGGGAGGGGGGCATGAGGGGCGCAAGTTGATAATATAAAAGAAATCAAAACTGCAGATGACTTCGTACCTGTTCTGGCTTTTCAAGATGCCTGACCTTTTTCTTCAGTACTTTCTTGTACTAACACCATTCTTCTTAATTCCATTAATACAGGACCAGAAGATATAGGAGCAGAATTATCCCATTTGGCCCATTAAGTCTGCTCTGCCATTTTATCATGGCTGATCTAATCTTCTTCTCAGCCCCAATCTCCTGCCTTAACCCTACATCCCTTCATGGCTTGACCAATAAAGAATCTATCAACCTCTGTCTTAAATATACATAAAAACTTGGTCTCCACAGCTGCCTGTGGCAAAGAATTCCACAGATTCACCACTCTCCTGCAAAAGAAATTCCTCATCTCTGTTCTAAAAGGACGCCTCTCTATTCTGAGGCTGTGCCTTGTGGTCCACCATAGGAAACATCCTCACCACATCCACTCTGTCAAGGCCTTTCACCATTTGATAGGTTTCAATAAGGACACCCCTCATTATTCTGAATTCCTGTGAATACAGGCCCAGCACCATCAAACTCTCTTCATACGACAAGCCAGTCAATCCTGGAATCATTTTTATGAACCTCCTTTGAACTCTCTCCTGTTTCAGCAATCCTTTCTAAGATAAGGGTCCCAAACCTGTTCCCAATACTCTCAAGTGAGGCCTCACCAGTGCTTTATAAAGTTTCATCGTTACATCTTTGCTTTTATATTCTAGTCCTCTTGAAATGAATGCTAACATCGCATTTGCCTTCCTCACCACAGACTCAACCTGCAAATTAACCTTTATGAAAACCCTCTGCACCTCAGTTTTTTTTCATTTTCTCTCCATTTAGAAAACAGTCAACCCTTTAATTTGTTCTACCCAAGTGCATGACCATACACTACCTGACACTGTATTCCATCTGCCGTTTCATTGTCCATTCTCCGAATCTGCCTAAGTCCTTCTGTAGCTTATCTACTTCCTCAAAACTACCTGCCCCTCCACCTATCTCTTTATCACCTGCAAACTTTGCAACAAAGCCATCAATTTTGTCATATAACATAAAATGATTCAGTCCCATCACAGACCTCTGTAGAACACCACTAGTCACCGGCAACCAGCCAGAAAAGGCTCCCTTTGTTCCCACTCTTTGCCTTCTTCCAATCAGCCACTGCTTTATCCATGCTAGAATCTTTCCTCTAATACCACGGGCTCATAGCTTGTTAGGCAGCCTCATGTGTGGCACCTTGTCAAAGGTATTCTGAAAATCCAAGTACTCAACACCAACCAATTCAAAGTACCCTAAAACCACATCCTTAACAATCGACTCCAACATCTTCCTAACCACTGACGTCAGACTAACTGGCCTATAGTTTCCTTTCTTCTGCCTCCCTGCCTTCTGGAAGAGTGGAGTGGCATTTGCAATTTTTCAGTCTTCTGGAACCATTCCAGAATCTAGTGGTTCTTGAAAGATCATTACTAACACCTCCAAGATGTTTTCAGCTAAAATGTCTTTTTTAATTCAATCTCATTCAAATGAATGTCCTCCTTGGTGGCGCAATAATATCAGCGCCGGACTCCGGAGCGAAGGTTCCTGAGTTCGAATCCAAGACAAGTTGAGTGTCGAGCTAGCAACTTGGCCTCGTAAAAACAAGAATAGCATGCCATGGAAACACCGTCAAAAGATGGTGCCCCGATAACTCCGCTGCCGAGTTAAGGGCTATTCTTCTTCATTCAAGTGTATAATATTTGTACAGGACTTGACATAGATACAAGCCATGTATAGAACAGCAGTCGCAGTTTCCAAATAAGGTGCCTGTAAGTGAGGGTGCATATGTAAAAATCCTTCACATGGAAGCTAGTGATTCCACAGAACCCCCCCCCCCCCCCACCCAACCCCGAGATGCTGAGTTGCTAAGTACCTATAATTAAAACAAAAGACAGATGGACACTTGCCTTCATCAGTCAGGGTATGAGTAAAGGAGCTGGGATGTCGTGTTACAGATGTACAAGACTTTGATAAGCACACATTTAGAGCAGATCTGGCTCCCCTGCTAAAAAGGATGTTATTAAATTGGAGGAGATGCAAATTATATTTGAGAGTTATGTAACCAGGTCTCATGAGGAGACTAACATTAGATTCACTTGGATGCGTTTCCCTGATGTGTGACACTGAGGCTGACCATATGGTAGTTTATAAAACCATGAGGGCACAGATAAGGTGAAGAGCCAAAGTCTTTTCCTCGGGGTAGGAGAGTTCAAAAGTAGAGGGCTAAATTTAATGTCAGAGGTGAAAGATTTAAAAAGGGACCCGAGGGGCAACTTTATTTTCCACAAGAGGATAATGAGTATGTGGAATGAGTTGTCAGAGAAGTGATGGAGGTGGGCACAAATGTGACGTTTAAAGGGGTATTACAGTTACATGAATAGGAAAAGAAATAGGAATAGTTTATATGGATAGAGGCCAAATGCAGGCAAATAGGACTAACTCAGCAAGGCAACTTGGGGTAAAGAGCCTGTTTCTCTGTCTGCATCCTAAAGATAAGTGAATTGCAAGGCTAATTCATCACTGCAAATTGCCTAGGTGCATAGGTGGGTGGTAGAATCAAGGTGTTGGGCACGATACTGAGAAAGAGTTCATGGAATTAGCGGAGAATAAAACGGGGTTAGTGTAAATGGGGATTTGATTTCACTGGGCAGGAGGGTCTGTTTCTGTGGTATATGTCTATGAAAAAAAAACAATAAAGATATCTCCTGTTTCAGTTAGCAAGGCAAATATACAGGCTGGCAAACTCAAAAGTGAAACTCAAAACTGAAACAACTAAACAGGCGGCTCAGTAAACTAACCTCATACTTTAGATGTTTGATAACACAATCCACACAAAACAGTCAACGACGGAAATACACTCCTACACATTCCTCTTCCCTTTTGATTACCTACCTGAAGGGGGCAAAATATTGCAGGTTGAAGCCAGTTTAGAGTGGTCAAACTGGCAATGTTACGTTACAATGCCAGGTTATTTCATCTAAAGTTAACTTGAATTCCAGGAACAATATTGTACTCAATTAGGAAACTCCCTTGAATCGCTATTTCTAGACTAAAATGAAACAGTCGCTCAGACAAAAAGGAGGAAATCTCCGTTCATATCCTATACCAGTAACAGAAACCAAAAGGCATACCGCTGTAAGACAAACTTTGATCATGTATGTACTCACAGCGAACACACTTCAACAGGTGGATCCTGATGAGGGGAGGTTAACTTGAGATAATAACTGTTTCTTTTTTCGTAGGAGTTGCCCAACCAGCTGATCTCCCACACAGGAGATGCCTAATATCTATAATTTCCGGTAATTACTGTCTCCTTTCCCATTCTGGTTACCCTCTCACTCCTCCTCGAGCCTGCCTATCACCTCTCTCTGGTCCTCCTCCTCCTTCCCTTTGCATCAAGGTCCAATGCTGTCTCGTATGATTTTTTTATTTCGCTCTTTACGTCTTCCACCTATCAGCTCCCCGCTCCCCGACCTCCCCTCTGACATCACCTTGTACTTCTTTCCTTCCTATTCTGGCTTCTGTTCCATTCCTGAAGTTGGGTCAAGCCTGGAAACGTCGACTGTTTGCTCCCATCGACAGATGCTACCTAACCCTGGCTTGCTGAGTTCCATCAGCATTTTCTATCAATTCCAGCATCTGCCCCACCAACTGAGTTTCTGACAAAGTGGATTTAGGTCTCTTTACCTCAGTCGTCACCGGTGGAGCTGAAGGCTAGCACTGAAATGCGATACAGTAGCCCGTTCCTACCCGGTCCTAAACGTTCCGCCCCCCTCTGCCCCTCCTCCTCCTCCTCCACCACCACCAGCCGGGGCGGGGCGGGGCTAAGACTATGCCCGGCAGCCCGTACCGGACAGCGCTCTGTAACTTTAAAAAAGACTTCCCATTTCAGGGACGAAGGCCCAAATCGTGTTACCTGCTCACGCCGCAGCAGAAAGGCCTCAAGACGCTATCTCACCGTTGCTCTGACCACACACGTGACCAAAATACGGAAGCCGGACAGGCCGACGTGACGTAAATTCGCGATGCTTGGAGCGGACGCTGAAATCCTGCGGTCAGAGCCGTCATTGCGTCATGGACGCGTTTGAACGGTAAGGGCCGCGAGCGGCTTCATGGCCACGCCCCCTCCGCCGATCCCGCCCATTGCCGGTCTTTACCCGACCAATCCCAGCATCTGGCCCCGCCCATTCTCAGGTTATTGACCCGCCCTCTTCCACCAGCCCTCTGTCCTCCCGAAATAGATTCTGTCTGCTTTAGTCCCTTACCTCTTCGACTTAACACTCCCAGCTTCCTTCTTCATTGGCAACACACACAGAGTGCTGGAGGAACTCAGCAGATCCGTCAGCGTCTATGGACCGAGACCCTTCATCAAGACTGGAAAGGGAGGGGAAAGAAGCCAGACTAGGAAGGAGAGGGGAGGGAAGGGTCTTGGCTCGAAAAGTCGACTGTTTAGTCCTTTCTAGAGATGCTGCCTGACCTGCTGAGCTCCTCCAACATGTTGTGTGTTGCCTTGGATTTCCAGCATCTGCAGATTTTCTCTTGTTTGTTGTTTTCCTTCATTCCCCACCTTCCCCTTCATCCAGGGCACCTGTCAGCGAGTAGTCCTGATGAAGGGACTCAGGACCAAACATTGACTGTTTATTTTCCTCCATAGATGCTGCCTGACCTGCTGA
This sequence comes from Hemitrygon akajei, assembly GCF_048418815.1. Classification (NCBI taxonomy): domain Eukaryota; kingdom Metazoa; phylum Chordata; class Chondrichthyes; order Myliobatiformes; family Dasyatidae; genus Hemitrygon; species Hemitrygon akajei. Next base: position 162,764,330 of record NC_133131.1, read on the forward strand.
GTTCTAGCACTTTATGCATGTTTCTCCTTATTTTTACTTTTGCTTCATTTCCAGAATCTGCAGTAGTTTGTTCTTATTTTGGACTGTACCTTATTGAAATATATAATTACATATTTCTAGCTAGGGTGCCTAAGACAGAGTACTGTAGTATATTTATGTATTGCATTGTACTGCTGCTGTTGCAGCAAAAAAAAAACCCACATCATAACTTGTAAATGATGATAAATCTGATTTTGATATGGGTGGCTATTGTGGACTGAGAGTGGGAAGGGGGTAGGGAGAGGGGAGGGAAGCACCAGAGAGATAGTCTGTAATGATTAATAAACCAATTGTTTGGAATAAAATGACCTTGCCTGGTGTCTCAGGGCTGGGTGTGTCTGCATCTGTAGCACCCCTCCACCCAGGAATTCCTCTGCCACCCTTCCCACACCTTTCCTCCCTTAATGTTCCACTCTCACTGTTCCCAACATCCTTTGCTCCCGCCAGATTTACAAACTCACTCTCTAGCTATATATACTGTATGTGCCTAAGACTTTTCCACAGTACTGCATTAATCTGAACCCGACAAATATAAATATCACAATTAATAAAATATTAATATAAAATGATCTAGTGCTTTTCTTGTGTATATAATGATTAAGCTCTTCTCTGGCTTCCAGCTGGCTGTACGTATTGATTATAACCAATGTTTCGATGACAAACTCTGCCATCTTCAGGGATGAATATTAATTATAAATATTAATATTCTACATTATAGATAGATCTGTGTATTCCTGTCAGATAGGTTATCAAATCAAATTCAAGTTTAATTACCATACATGAATACAGCTGAATGAAACGGCGCTGCTCCAGGGCCAGGATGCAAAACATACACCGCACGTTCAAGATAGCAAGCAAACATACAGTAAACGCAAAAATAAATAAATATCTTCCGATAGAGCCCACGTCTCTGAGTGGCATGTCCCACAAGCCGATGCTGCAGTTGCCAGTGCATTCTGTATACTAATCTCACTGACGTTAAATCCAGCATTAGCATTATTGATTATTGATCATAATCCCATAATAATAGTTTCTCTTGATAACATTTGATTTGGATCTAACACAAGATGCATTCTTCGATATAGAATTACTCTTTTTTTGGAGCATTTGTTCTCCCTAAGGAATCTTTGTGACATAACTACAGCTTCCTTTCTGAAGTCAGCCTCAGGAAGATACTGAGTGGATCCCATTTATTAATTGGAGCAATGTACCTGTCTGGTAAGTGTGGTAACTTCTACTTTACAAAAAGACCACTCGACAACTTGATGGCCAAAAGAGCATCTTTATCTGGGACGGCAAATGATATTTACAATACAGAGGCTTCCCGGTATCTCGTGCGGCATGAGTGGAGGAACTATATACAATGCATACTGGGAGTGAAAAGAGCGGAAGTAAAGACCCCGCCAACCCCGGATCCCGCCTCTTGCTACAACAGCTTCCCGATTAGTATTAACTTGCTTTTAATAACACTCACATTACAATAGTAAGCCTGCTCCTTCCAAAGATATCTCTGGTACAAAGGTAACTGTATTCCAAAAAGTGTTGAAGTTGTACGCAGTATACATAATTTCATATTTAATGTATTTTGATCTCTACCATGAAATCGTAAATGCACATGTTGAACATTGGTTTGTACCTGTAGAGATCTACAATTACATCGTCATCCCTGCAGGTTTTTGGAAATAAAAATCCTTACGTAACAACATTATCACGTCAGACCAGCCTCTTAAAGTGAAACCTCAACTCGAGTAGATTGTTGTGAATTCTGTACATTCCTCCCAATTATGTTACCCGACACAGGACCCCCCCCCCCCACCCCAGAATTCACTGAAACCGGCATTGTGAGCCTGTCTGGAGTCAGGACGAGCTGCCCAGCTCGGGTCCTGTGTTCCATGGCCGTGAGTGTGTTCCGTGACACACTCACGGCCATGTTGTGACACCAGGGGCATGGTAGCAGAACACTCCGAGTCTTGGTGGGCCAGTTTAAGACAATCTACTGAAATACATTCAGGTTTACCCCTCTCATCTATGATAAAAGTCTTTTCTTCCCGTTCCAAAACAAGCAACGGGCCATTGTAAGGGCACCTGAGGGGGTTGTTGGTGTGTGTCACGGTGAACAAAAACAAGCGAGGTGGTATGTAGGACAACAGGAACCCAAGGGTGCTGTACGCCATGATGGGAGATGGAGTAGGTGAAAAGGAATTGAATTTACTGTGGAGGGTAGAATGCTGTTGAGAGGCTCTCCGGCCGGTCATGGCATCAGGAATGAAATCACCAGGCACTCATCACGGCTGCCTGTATACCAACTCAGACCTGGAGGCTGCAGGTTCTCCTTTGGAGCCGTTCTGAGCCCCAGCAGGACCCACGGGAGACAATCATGCCAACACTCATCGGTCAGGGAATCCCTCAGAGCAGCCTTTAAGGAACGGTGAAACCACTCGCATTGGCCACTGGGCTCCGGGCGATACACCGTGGCGTGATGTAGCCTAACGCTGAGACTCTGGGCCATCGCAGCCCAGAGGATTGAAATGAAGTGGGGACGGTGGTCAGAGGAAATACCAGATGGGGTGCCGAACCAAACAACCCAGGTGCCAATGAAACCATGGGAAGGGGGAAAGAGGAACAACAAGGTTCACATTGACAGGGTCAAAGCGTTGCTCAGGGACCTCAGAAGGTGCCAATGGTACCTGAACATGACGGTTAATTTTTCTCCAGCTAGTACTCCACACGGGCTGCAGTCCAATCATGCATGTCCTTTCTGAGGCTGTGCCAAACAAACTTCAGTGCAACCAGTTTCTCTGAGGGTGTGAGAAGCCACGTATGGAGTCAAAAATAGTCTGTCTCCAGTGTGCGGGCACTACGGGGTGAGGAGGAACCAAAATATGGCACTTTGCTCCCAAACACCGGTAGTTTCAAGCCAGCTGCATTGGCCGACATATTCAATAACTCTGGAATCATGCTGGAGCATCGGGGTCACCAATGTTGGTTTTGCATACAAAACGAAGGGAGCTGTTTTATGTTTAATGAGTCCCATAACACATCTTATTAAACGCCAAAACCCAAACCCAAAAGCACGCTAAAACTCCTCATGTAACAACATCATCACGTCAGACCAGTCTCTTATAGTGAAACCCCAACTCTGTGTGGGTGGTTGTGAATGATGTACATTTCTCCCAGTTATGTTACCCTGAGCCCCTAGTTTACTTGGTAACACTGAGAAATCTAGAGTACTGTCTTGAGCAAACATTTTAATGGATTATCATTTTACCTGCAGAATAAGCAAAGAACTTAACAAACAATACCTGAATATTGGTAGCAATGTTGTAAAGGGCTGGGTAAGGGTCAGATTTGAGTGTCCAGGAGATGTGGTAATAAGCACACAAACACAACAAAGTAACTTAAGCCTACTTTGTTATCACAAAAATAGAAAGCACAAATAAACCACATGAAATGCAACATAGTAAGTCACAAAGATTTCAGTGCTCACGATTCTTAGTCAGCACTTGATTGTTGCTGTTGTCGGGGGAAGTCTGAATTCCCACTCACCCGGGAAGCCACCTTTGGGTCCTAGGCACCAATTACAACTACTGTTCTAGGTGAAATCCAAAGTAACCCAGGGAAATGTACTCCAATAAATATGAGTACCACAGGCATAGAGGGACGCAGAAAGAGAGACAAATTCTTTGATGTTTTCTCACGCCATTAACTCAGTCTGATTTATTTCATTCAAACAATACGTGCTCATTAACACAGTGTTCAGCATACCCTTATAAGTCAATTTTACACTTTAATGGTCAGTCCTTATCCATCAGTCCAGCATTCCTCTAGTTACGAAAGAAAATTAATATTACATATAAGCGATAAGTCCTGTTACATACCGCGTGGATATCTTGTGACTGTCTTATGACTATGATGTAATTAAGTATCTTGTGAGCATGATGTAATTGTCTTGTGATGATGGGGTGATGTAATTTTCCCGCCAGTGTGAGGTCACATGATGTAATTTTCCCGCCGGTGTGTGGTCACATGATGTAATGTTCCAACAGGTATATAAGGGGAACCCCTGCTGTGACAAGGTTAATTTGTGGTTAGCTCATTAATTAGTTTTGCTGCATATTCGTCTCATGACGCAGTTTCATTTTTAAAGTGGAGGTTTTACTTTCTATTGTAAGGAGCAAAAACCATTGTGCCGGCAGTTTCGCCAATCGCTGCCAGTTCTGGTTTGTTGCATCTGTGATTTACCTTTACAGTCGAGTTGGAGAGTGAAGACTTTGCCGAAGTACGGGAACCCGAAGGATTGAGTAAAGTAGGTGTCGTTCGGCGGTTTAATACAGGATCGACCTTATTGAATCTTCGTTCAGAAATAGTGACCTGCATCTGAGATAACCCCTGCAAGATCAGGAAGGCTTGTGCAGTGTTCACCCTCCAGCAAAAAGGTCAGTTCCTTTAAGCCGTTTTATTTCCTTCATCGTGAATCCTTTGGACAAGACATCTCTTGACTGTGATCAGCAGATTCGTCATTTTCTTTGGAGAAATTGTTGTTGTAGTAAAGTCTCTCCTTACTGACTATATAAATCACTTGGACTTTCGAATTTACCACTTTAAGAACTATTGCAGAGTTTGGCTGTTTGTTAAATTGCCATATAGCAGTTAACTTCCGGTTAAGTTAGTCGTTTGTTTACTTTTCACTATTGTTGAGCAGAGTTTAATAAATGTTTATGTTTGTTTATAAAACCTGACTCAATTCTATATTCATTGTTGCCAGTCACATAACAGTCTGAATACAAAAATAATCCATCAAGCCAATTTGACAGGCACTAAGATAAACCTAGCTCTCAAAGTGACCAAAAGACATTTAGTCATTAACAGGCATCATCATGTTAATGGTGCTTGAAACTAAGAAAGAATCCAGCAGTCATCAACAAATATTAGACATTAACAGACCTACAGTGTTTGCCTTGTACAGACTTTCTACAGGTTGTGAGCTCACAAAATTAAATTGTTATTGTGAGCTGTTCAGACATTCATTTAATGTTGTACAAAATTTAATATAACACAAATATTATACAAAACAGAGTCATATTATGCATAAATTTACATAGGAAAACAAAGGTGTTTTTTCTAAGAATGAATGTGCTAGTATTGGAGAGGATTCAGGGGAGAATAATTCTGGGAATGAAAGGGTAAACAAACAAAGAGAGTTTGGCAGCTCTGGACCTGTACTCACCAGTTTAGGAGAATGAACGGGGATCTCATTGAAACTTATCAAACATTGAAAGGCCTACAGTAGCTAGAGTGAACTTGGAGAGAATGTTTCCTAAAGTTGGGAAGTCTAGGATCAGACAACGCAGCCTTGGAATAGAGATGAAGTGGAATTTCATTAATGGAAGGGTTGTGAAACTGTGGAATTCATTGTCCCAGACAGCTGAGGAGACCAGGTCAAACGTTATAGGGAGTAGCTTGGGGAATGGGATTGAGAAGGATAATAAATTAGCCGTGATGGAATGGCGGAGCAGATGTGATAGGCCAAATGGCCCAATTCTGCTCCTATGTCTTATGGTAAAAGCAAAACCAGACTATCAGTAGCAATGTTATACAAAAGCAATTGTATTAACGTTAAAGATGTTGTATGTACTAATTCATTTATTAACTTTCCTGTTTTTAACCTAACTTTAAAATGAAGATAAACTCCTTTGTACTGTTACACCTGTGACTTATCAGACATAGAAATGGTACCCAGCCCCCAATATTCTGCTTCACTGCAAGGTTCTGTAAAATAGCCAACGATTCAGGAACACTCTACAAAGAGAGGTGCATCAGGGAAAGTGTGGTGGGGATAGCTGGAACTTTGAAGACCCTTCTAAAATGGGAGAGATGTGGTGTTTGCAATGAAACTTTCAGGAAGCGGAGAATGGGCTCAGGATGGTGGAGGAAGACTGGAAGGTATGAGCCATGTTGTAGGCTTGGAGGAGGTTATTGAAAGAAGGTAGAGCAAGGTCAAATAGGGCAAGGCTGTTGGATATAATTACATCGCATTTTCTCCACTGAAATAGCTGACCTGATTCCACAACCTATCACGGACTTCAGAACTCACTATTATTTATTTACCATTTTTTAAATTTTATTACATGATTTCCAGTAGTTTTGAGGTGAAGAGTGTAGTAAGGTATTGGGGTCTTCTTTTGCACACTGGTTGTTTGTTAGTCTTTGTTATTTATAATTTTTCATAAAATGTAATTGTTCTTTATTTCCTGTAAATGCCTGTAAAAGAATTTCAAGGTAGTAAATATGGTAAGTAGTTTGATTATAAATTTACCCTGAACTTTGAATTGGTCTGTGAGATTGTTCATCTCCCTCACAATCCTCATCCATATAAAATAACCTCATTCTAATTTTCCCAAGTAACCTGCAGCATTCTTCACCACAAAGCGACTGGAAGATGTTGTGAATGCGTTGAATAACCTAGCTTGCACACCGGAGGGCAGCATATGTAGAGCGAGTCCTTCCCTTCAAATCAAAAGCTAATGTATAGCATGTACAGTATTTAAACAGATTCATAGAACATAGGACAAGTTCATTGACATAGGAGAGATGGAGGACCTTCATTGCTGCCCTAAAACAACCTCTCCCTCAATGTTACAAAAACAGAGGAGCTGGTTGTGGACTACAGGAGGAATGGAGATGGGCTAACCCCTATTGACAACAATGGATCTGAGGTTGAGAGGATAAACAGCTTTAAGTTCATTGGCATCCACATCACCGAGGACCTCACGTGGTCTATACAGACCAGCTGCGTGGTGTAAAAGGCACAACAGCGCCTCTTTCACCTCAGATGGTTGAGGAAGTTTGGTATGGGCCCCCAAATCCTAAGAACTTTCTACAGGGGCACAATTGAGAACACCCTGTCTGGCTGCATCACTGCCTGGTATGGGAACTGTGTCTCCCTTAATCGCAGGATTCTGCAGCCCAGCACATCTGTAGTGGTGAACTTCCCATGCTTCAGCACATTTATAAGGACAGGTGTGTGAAGTAGGCCCGTAGGATCATTGGGGACCCAAGCCATCCCAACCACAATCTATTCCAGCTGTTACCATCCGGGAAACGGTACTGCAGCATAAAAGCCAGGACCAACAGGCTCCGGAACAGCTTCTTCCACCAGGCCATCAGACTGATTAACTCATGCTGATTTGAGTATATTTCTATGTAACATTGACTGTTGTATTTATTATAAATTACTATGATTACACATTCAGACGGAGATGTAATGTAAGGATTTTTACTTCTCATGTATGTGAACAATATAAGAAATAAGGTCAATTCAATTCAATTAAATGCCAGTGGCGTTACAGGCAGTAAGTAAGTATGGAACACAAAAGCTAATGACACAGTACAGGCTGCTTGACCCACGATGTTGTACTGACCTTTTAAAATCAATCTTCCCTGCTACATAGCCCGCCATTTTTCTAATATTCATGTGCTTATATGAGAGATTCTTTTATGTACCTAAGGTTTCTGCCTCTACCACCGTCCTTGGCAGGGCATTCCATGCAGCTACCACTCTCTGTGTAAAGGAAATCTTACCTCTGACATTTCCCCACCTTACTCTCCTCCAATTAACTTAAAATGATGCCCCCTTGGATTAGTCATTTCCATCCTGGGATAAAATCTCTGGCTGTCCACTTAATCTATGCCTCTGTACCATATCAAAAGTTTCCACGTTCTTCCTATAATGAGGCAACTAGAACTGAACACTACATTCCGTGTGGTCTAACCGGGGTTTTTTAGAGCTGCAACATTACCTTGTGTCTCTTGAGACTCTAAGGCAGTTCTATGTTGAGTTCGGCGATGACTGGTAACTCCTACGATGCTGCTGGTGCCAAACTGTATCGGTCTTTGCCGATCCTTTGAGTTCATCAGCTGCGTGGAGAGGGGCAGCTTGCTACACGGACAAGAGCTTGCTCTCCATATTGTCCTGCCCAGGCTCATGTATCTCGTAGACAGTGGGGAAGCAACATCCATGGTTGACCCTGAACAATGGAGGGCCTCACCCTTAAATGAAGCTCCTCTTTCCCCTGACTAATGGCCAACAGCCATACGCCTTTTTTATCACTCTGTAACTTGTGTATTCCCAGATGTTCAATGTGACTGAAGTGTTTTAAATAAGGAGGAAGACATTATGAATGGTGTGCTTATGGGATTGGGATTGGTCTCTGTGATGAAAAATCTATCAGCTATCACCTGAACAGTCTGGTTGTCTCCGTTTTGCATCTTATGTAGAGCAATACCCTTGAATGGGTTCCTTAAGGTTGTTACAGCCCGGGGGCTGTAATGGGGACAAGCTCTCACTACCAAGGCTCCCAGTGGCGTGTGCCTCAAATAGCCCCTGACAACCCAAGTCCAGCTCCTGGCCTTCACGTGTGGCTTAGCTACTAACCCTGGCGGAACCATTTCTACCGACAGGAGAAGAGACTGGGTTACTGGCACCTTAAAACCACTCACTTTGGGCAGATGAGGCTCATCAGACGTGGTTGGTAGCTCATCTAGGAGAAGGAAAGCTCTGATCTCAAAGCCCGGCTGCCTTGTGGCTATGCCCTCTCATGGGGAAGGCTTCAGGAGTAAACCCCAAGGGAAATATCCAGAGCTGGAGTCCCTAAGGCAGCCCTACGTTGTGTTCAACCCTGACTGGCAACTCCTGTGACACCACAGATACCAAACTGTATCAGTTTGTTTGAATTCATCAGCTGCATGGAGAGGGGAAGCCTGATACATGGGCAATAGTTTGCTCTCCACCTTGTACTACCCTGGCTTGCAAAGCATGTAGACCGCTGGGACGCAACACCCATGGTTGACCCTGACCAACCGAGGGCCTCACCCTTAAATGAAGCTCCTCTGCAAGTTAAATGATCTGGCTAGTGGTGTAGTGGCATCCGCACCGGTCCCGGGTTCAAATCCAGCTATCTCCTTGCACGCTTTCCACCGGTCCCGGGTTCAAATCCAGCTATCTCCTTGCACGCTTTCCACCTGTGCTGGGTTGAGCGTTGAGCTAGCAACTCAGCTGTGAAAAACAGACAAAAATGCTAAAGAAATGGCAAGATTGCCAACCGATGCACCACAAGGCATGGAAAGGAACAACAATGAGTTAAACTGAGGAAACCATTTTGAAAGGGTTAATGAAGGAGTATCATAAATGTGCATTGAGCATTCAAATAATGATACCCAATGATGCAGTTTTATTGGTCCTATGTGTTTTAATCCACATTTCAATTATCATTTGAAGCAGCTTTGATAGTTGCATTATTGAGTGTTTCGCCTTAATTGGAAGGAAAATAAAAACCTTAATTCGAGAAACTATGCCCCAACTAAAGCAAGACAATGTACAAATGGAAGGAAGCACAATAAACTGTAGAATTATTTTCTGCACAGCACAGTAGTTAATCTGTTTACTTTATTACATAATTTACATAAATTATAATGACACTTTAAAAATAAAACTACTGCCTTACTCGTGCACTTTTTGAAATTCTTTGGACTCCACTCACACACACATCTGGTTTAGAAGTTTTATGATCAAGGGAAGTAACTCTGCAATGTGTTGCCTGTTCTGTCACCACAGATCGAGTTTGTTTACTTAGTAGCCTATCTTAAAGAGCTATTTTATTTTTTAAATAAATTGATTCCATGATGTTTTTTAAGAAAGATAAACAACAAAATTAAGTTCTTGGAAAGGAGCAGATGTTGGTTTCACTTGTACTTTGCATTTCTGAGGGAACTGTAGTTGGAAATATTTTAATACTTGTTGTATAAACCAAGGCCCTTGGCAGTGTCAGATTTCCTAGGAGTCTTCATGTGAGGGAATGGGTAATAATCCCCTTTTGTGATCGGTGATATTCTGGTTACGTGACCATTTTTGCTTGCCCATATGTTTGATCTCTCATTTGGAAATGAAAACCTTTTGTTGATCTGCGGGATATGGTGATTATATCTGTAGAGTGAATGGAATGTCTTCTTTAACTCATTGGCTTTGCAGGAGGAAACTGCTGTAGCATCACCATTGGATTTTTGGTCGTCATCTGATGTGTCACCCTCATCTGAAGTGCCTCTGCTCACCACAGGTAATTGGGGGCTTTGAACATCTGACCTCTCGTCTGCCTCCACCTGACTCTTTCGCCCTGTTTTCTGAGCCAGCAGCATACGGTGGATATCTAGATGAATGTGCCATGGTGTTTCACTATCCCGGACATAGTCTTTATTTGGAAAGGCAAGCATGATATTGTTGACAGGAAGGTCTTCGTCCAGTGCTGGAGGTTTATCGACTGAGCAGTTGACAGACACAGTTTTGATCGGTGGGTTGAACAAATCTCTTCTGGCATGTTTAATTACACCTGCAATTTGAAGAACATAAGAAATTCAATTTCTGTTCATATGTTCAAGTTCAATTTCAAGTTTATTGATATTTGACTGTACATATGTACAACAAGAAAGGAGGGAGGGAGAAAACAGAGAACTATCGACCTGTCAGCCTGACATCGGTGGTGGGAAAGATGCTAGAGTCCATTATTAAGGATGAAATAGTGGCATATCTAGATAGCAGTGATAGGATTGGGCTGAGCCAGCATGGATTTACCAAGGGCAAATCATGCTTGACTAATCTGTTGGAGTTTTTCGAGGATGTAACCAGGAAGTTAGACGGAGGAGATCCAGTGGATGTAGTGTACCTTGATTTTCAGAAGGCATTTGATAAGGTCCCACATAGGAGATTGGTGGGTAAAATCAAAGCTCAGGGCATCGGGGGGAAGGCATTGACATGGATAGAAAACTGGTTGGCAGATAGAAAGCAAAGGGTAGTGGTGAATGGGTGTTTCTCGGAATGGCAGGTGGTGACTAGTGGGGTGCCACAGGGCTCGGTATTGGGACCACAGCTGTTTACCATTTACGTTAACGATTTGGATGAAGGCATAGAAAATAACATCAGCAAATTTGCTGATGATACTAAGCTGGGTGGCAGTGTGACATGTGATGAGGATGTTAGGAGAATTCAGGGTGACTTGGACAGGCTGGGTGAGTGGGCAGATACTTGGCAGATGGCGTTTAATGTGAATAAGTGTGAGGTTATCCACTTTGGGAGTAAGAACAGGAAGGCAGATTATTATCTGAACGGTGTAGAGTTAGGTAAGGGAGAAATACAAAGAGATCTAGGAGTCCTTGTTCATCAGTCACTGAAGGTGAATGAGCAAGTGCAGCAGGCAGTGAAGAAGGCTAATGGAATGTTGGCCTTTATTACAAAGGGAATTGAGTACAAGAGCAAGGAAATCCTCTTGCATTTGTACAGAGCCCTGGTGAGACCACACCTGGAGTATTGTGTACAGTTTTGGTCTCCAGGGTTAAAGAAGGACATCCTGGCTGTAGAGAAAGTGCAGCGTAGATTCACGAGGTTAATTCCTGGGATGTCTGGACTGTCTTATGCAGAGAGGTTAGAGAGACTGGGCTTGTACACGCTGGAATAAAGGAGATTGAGAGGGGATTTGATTGAAACATATAAGATTATTAAGGGATTGGACAAGATAGAGGCAGGAAATATGTTCCAGATGCTGGGAGAGTCCAGTACCAGAGGGCATGGTTTGAGAATAAGGGGTAGGTCATTTAGGACAGAGTTAAGGAAAAACTTCTTCTCCCAGAGAGTTGTGGGGGTTTGGAATGCACTGCCTCGGAAGGTAGTGGAGGCCAATTCTCTGGATGCTTTCAAGAAGGAGCTAGATAGGTATCTTATGGATAGGGGAATCAAGGGATATGGGGACAAGGCAGGAACCGGGTATTGATAGGAATTGATCAGCCATGATCTCAAAATGGCGGTGCAGGCTCGAAGGGCCGAATGGTCTACTTCTGCACCTATTGTCTATTGTCTATAATACATGGTCTGAGTATCCGAGGCGAGGATGGGGGATAGCCTTGTAGGCTCCACGACTTGCCTCTGGTTGCGAAGTTAACAGGCTGGTAGAACTTGGGCAGGCACGAGGAAATCTGCAGATGCTAGAAATTCAAACAACAACACACACAAAATGCTGGTGGAATACAGCAGGCCAGGCAGCATCTATAGGGAGAAGCGCTGTCGACGTTTCGGGCCGAGACCCTTCGTCAGGACTAACCGAAAGGAAAGATAGTAAGAGATTTGAAAGTAGTGGGGGGAGGGGGAAATGCGAAATGATAGGAGAAGACCGGAGGGGGTGGGATGAAGCTAAGAGCTGGAAAGGTGATTGGCGAAAGTGATACAGAGCTGGAGAAGGGAAAGGATCATGGGATGGGAGGCCTCAGGAGAAAGAAAGGAGGGGGGGGGGAGCACCAGAGGGAGATGGAGAACAGGCAAACAACTAAATATGTCAGGGATGGGGTAAGAAGGAGAGGAGGGGCATTAACGGAAGTTAGAGAAGTCAATGATCATGCCATCAGGTTGGAGGCTACCCAGCCGGTATATAAGGTGTTGTTCCTCCAACCTGAGTTTGGATTCATTTTGACAATAGAGGAGGCCATGGATAGACATATCAGAATGGGAATGGGATGTGGAATTAAAATGTGTGGCCACTGGGAGATCCTGCTTTTTCTGGCGGACCGAGCGTAGGTGTTCAGCGAAATGGTCTCCCAGTCTGCGTTGGGTCTCACCAATATATAAAAGGCCACACCGGGAGCACCGGACGCAGTATACCACACCAGCCGACTCACAGGTGAAGTGTCGCCTCACCTGGAAGGACTGTCTGGGGCCCTGAATGGTGGTGAGGGAGGAGGTGTAAGGGCAGGTGTAGCATTTGTTCTGTTTACAAGGATAAGTGCCAAGAGGGAGATCAGTGGGAAGGGATGGGGGGGACGAGCGGACAAGGGAGTCGCGTTGGGAGCGATCCCTGCGAAAAGCAGAAAGTGGGGGGGAGGGAAAAATGTGTTTGGTAGTGGGATCCCGTTGGAGGTGGCGGAAGTTACGGAGAATTATATGTTGGACCTGGAGGCTGGTGTCCCTATATACCTCCATCCCCCACCGAGATGGTCTCGAAGCTCTTCGCTTTTTTTTGGATTCCAGACTTAACCAATTCCCCTCTACCACCACTCTCCTCCGTCTAGCAGAATTAGTTCTTACTCTCAATTATTTCTCCTTTGGCTCCCCCCACTTCCTCCAAACCAAGGGTGTAGCCATGGGCACCCGTATGGGTCCCAGTTATGCCTGCCGTTTTGTTGGCTTTGTGGAACAGTCCATGTTCCAAGTCTATACCTGTATCCATCCCCCTCTTTTCCTTCACTACATCGACGACTGCATTGACGCTGCCTCTTGCACGCATGCTGAGCTCGTCGACTTCATTAACTTTGCCTCCAACCTTCACCCTGCCTTCAAATTTACCTGGTCCATTTCCGACACCTCCCTCCCCTTTCTTGATCTTTCTGTCTCCATCTCTGGAGACGGCCTATCTACTGATATCTACTATAAGCCTACAGACTCTCACAGCTACCTGGACTATTCCTCTTCCCACCCTGTCTCTTGCAAAAATGCTATCCCCTTCTCACAATTCCTCCGTCTCCGCTGCATCGGCTCTCAGGATGAGGCTTTTCATTCCAGGACGAAGGAGATGCCTTTCTTTTTTAAACAAAGGGGCTTCCCTTCGTCCACCATCAACTCTGCTCTCAAACGCATCTCTCCCATTTCCCGCCCATCTGCCCTCACTCCATCCGCCCGCCACCCCACTCGGGATAGGGTTCCCCTTGTCCTTACCTACCACCCCACCAGCCTCCAGGTCCAACGTATAATTCTCCGTAACTTCCGCCACCTCCAACGGGATCCCACTACCAAACACATCTTTCCCTCCCCCCTCTTTCTGCTTTCCATAGGGATCGCTCCCTATGCGACTCCCTTGTCCACTCGTCCCCCCCCCCCCCCATCCCTTCCCACCGATCTCCCTCCTGGCACTTATCCTTGTAAACAGAACAAGTGCTACACCTGCCCTTACACTTCCTCCCTCACCACCATTCAGGGCCCCAGACAGTCCTTCCAGGTGAGGCGACACTTCACCTGTGAGTCGGCTGGTGTGGTATACTGCGTCCGGTGCTCCCGATGTGGCCTTTTATATATTGGTGAGACCTGACGTAGACTGGGAGACCGTTTCGCTGAACACCTACGCTCGGTCCGCCAGAAAAAGCAGGATCTCCCAGTGGCCACACATTTTAATTCCACGTCCCATTCCCATTCTGATATGTCTATCCATGGCCTCCTCTATTGTCAAAATGAATCCAAACTCAGGTTGGAGGAACAACACCTTATACACCGGCTGGGTAGCCTCCAACCTGATGGCATGAACATTGACTTCTCTAACTTCCGTTAATGCCCCTCCTCCCTTTCTTACCCCATCCTGACATATTTAGTTGTTTGCCTGTTCTCCATCTCCCTCTGGTGCTCCCCCCCTCCTTTCTTTCTCCTGAGGCCTCCCATCTCATGATCTTTTCCCTTCTCCAGCTCTGTATCACTTTCGCCAATCACCTTTCCAGCTCTTAGCTTCACCCCACCCCCTCCGGTCTTCTCCTATCATTTTGCATTTCCCCCTCCCCCCACTACTTTCAAATCTCTTACTATCTTTCCTTTCGGTTAGTCCTGACGAAGGGTCTTGGCCCGAAACGTCGACAGCGCTTCTCCCTATAGATGCTGCCTGGCCTGCTGTGTTCCACCAGCATTTTGTGTGTGTTGTTGTTTGAACTTGGGCAGGACTCTTTTTAAGTTGGCATAATAAGTCACCAGCAAGAATGAAGACAGCATTCGGATGAGTAGCTGCGGGGCTGCAGATTGCACCATAGAGCATCCCCAATACCAGCACGGGGGGAAAGTAAACAGCAATAATCGCACCAGCCGTGAACTCCCTCGGTAAGTAGAGGGCCCTGCACTTCACCATTAAAAACTCTACCTACGGTGAGCAGTGGGCCATTACTACCGAGGCGTTCACACAGCACTTCTTATTGAGGTAGACACTGAGACCTCCTCCACGGGTTTTGCCAGAGGTCACAGCATTTCTGTTCACCCGGAAGGGGATTAGGCCTTCTAGCTGATGCCCAAGTTTAAAATTCATCAGCTCCATCATGGATACTGGCCTCCATAGTATCCAAAACATCCTCAGGGAGCAGTGCCTCAGAAAGGTGGCATCTATCATCAAGGACCCCCATCACCCAGGGCATGCCCTTTTCTCACTGTTACCATCAGGGAGGAGGTACAGGAGCCTGAAGGTACACACTCAGTGATTCAGGAACAGCTCCTTCTCCTCTGCCATCAGATTTCTGAATGGACACTGAACCCATGAACACTACCTCACTATTTTTTTTACTCTTTTTGCACAGCTTATTTTATTTAACTATATAGAAAATTGACAGTTTATACTATTATGTATTGCAATGTGTTGCTGCTGCATAACAACAAGTTTCACTAAATAAGCCAGTGCTATTGAGCACAATTCTGATTCCCTACCCTGGGAAAAAGACTGCGACCATCCACCTTATCTATGCCTCTCTTGATTTTATGTCACCCTTCAGCCTCCAGTACACCAGGGGAAAGTAGTACCAGGTGTCCAGGCTTTCCTCATAACTAAAGCCACCCAGTCCTGGTAACATCGCTGTGAATCTTTTCTGTACCTTTTCCAGCTTAATGACCTGATGGAATGAAAATCGACTTTTCCAGCTTCAAGGTAAGATTCCCCCTCCCTCTTCCTTTGTCTTCAATTCCCCACTCTGGCTCCCCTCTTACCTCTTGTCTTCTCCTCACCTGCTTATCACCTCCCCCTAGTGACCCTCCTCCTTTCCTTCCTCCCTTGATCCACTCTCCTCTCCTATGAGGTTCCTTCTTCTCCAGCCCTTTACCTTTTCCGCCTATCACTTCCTGGCTTTGTTCTTCATCTCTCCCCCACCCACCTGGCTTCGCCTATCATCTTCTAGCTTCTCCTCCTTCCTCTGCCCCCATCTCCTTCGTCTGGCTTCTTCCCCCTTCCTTTCCAGTACTGATGAAGGGCCTTGTCTCAAAATGTTGACTGCTTATTCATTTTCACAGATACTGCCCAACCTGCTGAGTTCCTCCAGCATTTTCTGTGGGTTACTCTACACCTCACATTTGCCCGAGTTAAATTCCACCTTAAAGTGGCTTTATTTGTCACATGTACATCAAAACTTACAATGAAATGCATCGTTTGTGTCAACGACTAACACAGCCCAACAATGTGCAATGCCTTACATTTGTCCGAGCGAACTTCCATCTTAACGATCAGCTTTATTTGCACAGGTACATCAAAACATATGGCGAACTATATCATTTTGTGTCAACATCCAACGCACTCTGAGGATGTGTTGGGGGCAGCCTGCAAATATCACCAAGCTTCCTGTGCCAACATAGCGTGCCCACAATTCACTAACCTTAATCCGTACGTCCTTGGAATGCGGGAGGAAACCGGAGCATCTGGACAAAGCCTACATGGTAACAAGAAGAATGTACACACTCCTTACAGACTGCAGTGGGAATCCTTTGGCCATTTTTCGCCCATTTCCCCAGTTCAGAATCAGAATCAGATTTAACATCACTGGCATATGTCATGAAATTGGTTTCCCTAAATCACTATCCACTATACCATCAATTTTGGCGCCATATGCAAACTTGCTATCCATGCCAACTACATTCTCATCCAAATTGTTAATATAGATGGGAAACAACAATGAATAGAACTCCGATTCCTTCAGCACACCACTGGTCACAGTCCTCCAAGCTGGAAAACAACCCTCTATTCTTCTTCCCCCAAGCCAATTTTGTAACCAATTAGCTAGCTTGCCCTAGATCTCATGTGGTACAATAGGTTTTCGCAAATAAAACCCAGGGGTGTTTTAAGTTTAAAGGAAAGGATAAAAACTCCTTTATTGTCCTCCAAACACAGAGCATAAAGCCCGGTAAAAAACTTCACATGATTATGTCATCACGTCAGACCAGCCTGTTAAAGGGAACCCCACCTCAATGTCAGTGGTTGTGAATTATGCATGTTTCCACCCATTGCAGGATAATCTACAGGATAATCTTCTAGACTAATTTACCATGTGAGACTTTTTTGACATTGATAAAGACCACGGAGGCAACACCTATAGTATCAAACAAATTCCCATGCAAAAGCCCCACTGACTATCCCTAATCAGTCTTTGCCTTTCCAAATGCAGGTAGATCCTGTCCCTCAAAATCTCCTCTCCATGTTAGGCTCACCAGCCTGTAGTTTCCTGCCTTGTCCTTACAGCTGTTTTAAATAACGGCACAATATTTTCCACTTTCCAGTCTTCTGCGCCCTCACCCTTGCCTGAAGATGTTGCAAGTGCCCCTACTGTGCCATTGCAGTTTCTCTCCTGGCTTTCCGAAGGTCAAAGTTGGCCAGACCCAGGGATCGATTGATGTTGATATGCTTTAACATCGCCAGCACCTCGTCCTTTGAAACGTGAATATGTTCCAGATGTTACTATTCAATCCCCTTGATACTCAGCTTTCATCACCTTCTCCATGATCAATAGTTGTTTAACATCTTGCTCATCTCCCATGGCTCTGTTTTTAGGTAATCATATTGATCTTTTAAGGATACATATTCTCTTTTTCGTTTCTTTTTAATCTTAATATATTTTCTATTTAGAGATACAGAACAGGACAGGCCTTGTGGCCCAACAAACTGTGCTGCATAGCAATCTACCTATTGCACCCTAGCCCAATCACAGAACAATTTACAATGACCAATTAACCTACTAACCGGTACATCTTTGGACTGTGGGAGGAAACCGGAATACCTGGAGGAAGCCCACGCAGTTACAGGGAGAACATACAAATTCCTTACAGACGGTGCCAGAATTGAGCTCCAAACTCTGATGCCCCGAGCTGTAATGGTGACCCCCTCTTCCCCCCCAACCCTGATTGTTGAATCTCTTAGAGTTCTCCTTTACCTTACCTATCAAAGGTATCACACTGTCCTCTTCGCCCTCCTGGTTTTCCTCTTATACTACTCAAGCGATTTACTTGATCCCAGTTTGCCTATGCCTGTAATACGCCTCCCTTTTTCCAAATCCAGAGCCTCGATATCCCGCGTCCACCAGGGTTCCCAAAGCTGCCAGCCTTGCTTTTCACTCCGACAGGGACACGCTGTCCCTGAACTCTTCCGTATCTCACCATGAAAAGGCCTCCCACTTGCCAGAGGTCCCTTCACCTGCAAAGAGCCTCTTCCAATCAAACCGTGCAAGGTCCTGTCTCATTCCTTAAAAAAATTTCCTTATCCCAATTCAGGATCTTAACTTTTCCACCAGACCTATCTTTCTCTACTCTATTCAGCTTGTGCATTTACACGTGTTAGGAATTTGCTGTGGAGCACTGGTCAGGGTGCGACATGCAACAACAAACAACATTCAACAGTTATAAAGAATAAAGGATTATTAAAAAATAAAGTTAGATGTTAAAGTATGGCTATAGAATATAATGTGTATAAATACCAGATTGTATTTACAATATAAACAGCATTATAAAAAGGTGATTTCAAATGTTTACACTGCAGTGACAGGAGTAATAGACAGAAGGGGTGGGGTTGCTAACTAGAATGGTCGATCAGATAAATTGCCTCTGGGAAGCAACTTTTAAAATGGCACGAAAGTTTTGAGATGTTCCATAGTTCCATAACAATTTAAAATCTAACTGGTGTCTAAGTGCCTGTCACTCTTCCAGGGGTTAAGTCTATGCTCGTGTGTCTCTGGAGGGAGAGCAAGCACTGTCCACGGGTACACCGGGGGCTTTCTGGCACCGATGGGCACCACAGATGCTTGAGAGTACTCTGGAGAGAGATGACAGTGTTGTAATGTGAAGCCCTTGACTGTAAACAGTAGGAATCATAGAATGCTGCGGTGTCATAATGATGTGATGCTGTAATCGCTGAGTAAACCTCTTTTGGAAAAGGACTAGAAACCCCCCCCCCACCCACTGACATATCAATCACTCGCCCCGCCTCATTTCACAAAAGGAAGTCCAGTGCTGCCCTCTTTCATATGTGTTTACAAGTGAGTGGTCAATGCCTACTGAATTTCCCAGTAGGCACTAATTTTAATTCTACTTCCCATTCCCATTTCGACATGAACTGCTCTACCGCCACAATCAGGCCACTCTCAGGTTTACTTTACTTTATTATCGCCAAACATTTGATACTAGAGCTCCGAGATAACTTAATTGGAGCAGTTGAATGTGGACACAAAGAGTTTCTGCTAATGATCTGCTGTCACTGAGGCAATTCTCAGATAAAAAACCTGTTTATTATGTAAAATGGCAGGTTGCCGAAGGAACAGCCTGTGATCTGGTCGGCTGGGCTCTGTGAATGGGTGTGGTGAACTACATATACCTGTCTGGACACGCACCCCCCCCACCACCGCTGACTGCTCCTGTGGCTCCTCCCACAGACCCCTGTATAAAGGCGATCGGAGGCACTGCCCCTTCCTCAGTCTCCAGGATGTCGTGTGGTGGTCATTTGCTGTTTGTTCTTTCTTCCAGCCAATAAAAGCCTATATCTCGTCTCACGTCTCCGAGAGTTATTGATGGTGCATCAATTTTATTGGCTGGAAGTTTTAAAACATGGAGAGTATTTTACGTCCGGAAAAATTAGACTTGGACTCTCAAGCTCCAGAAGCAGCTCATTGCTACTAGTAGGACCACGAGCTATAATCCCCAGGGAAATGGACAGGTGGAGAGGGAGAATGCCACAGTGTGGAAGGCCACACTTTTAGCCCTTAAGTCAAAGGGGTTGCCAGTCTCTCGATGGCAGGAGGTCCTCCCCGAGGCACTCCACTCCATCCACTCCCTGCTATGCACGTCCACCAATGCCACCCCTCATGAGCACCTCTTTTCTTTTCCCAGGAAGTCTGTCACTGGGACCACCCTACCGGCTTGGCTGACATCCCCAGGGCCAGTGCTGCTCCGGAAACATGCGCGGAGCAATAAATACTCCCCGCTGGTTGAGAAGGTTCACCTACTACATGCGAACCCCCAGTATGCCTACGTGGTCTTACCTGATGGGCGGGAGGACACGGTCTCCGTCCGCGACCTGGCGCCCGCAGGAGCAGCAGACCACTACCCCGAACACTCCACAGTAATTATGAACCCTGTACCCGAGGTGACACCGCGCACACCGAGCCCTACACAGACTCCTCACGACACGCATATACCAGGCGCCTCGCACACGCATGAGGGATCACTGACGCCTAGTGGGCTGACACCTCCAGTTAGGCCGGAACCAGCACAACCACCGTTCCGGTGCAATCACCACCTCCGGCACCTGTGCAATCACCACCTCCGGCACCTGTGCAATCACCACCAGCACCTGTGCAATCACCACCACCGGCACCTGTGCAATCACCACCGGCACCTGTGCAATCACCACCTCCGGCACCTGTGCAATCACCACCACCGGCACCTGTGCAATCACCACCGGCACCTGTGCAATCACCACCAGCACCTGTGCAATCACCGCCGGTGCTACGTAGATCGCAGCGACAGATTTGACCGCCTGATAGACTTCACCTGTAAATATACTTGTAAGAAACTTCACCCCATGGGGTCTCCCTTTTAAAACAAAGGGGGGTGCATGTGGTGAACTACATATACCTGTCTGGACACGTCCCCCCCCCCCCCCCGCTGACTGCTCCTGTGGCTCCTCCCACAGACCCCGGTATAAAGGCGATCGGAGGCACAGCCCCTTCCTCAGTCTCCAGGATGTAGTGTGGTGGTCACTTGCTGCTTGTTCTTTCTTCCAGCCAATAAAAGCCTATATCTCGCCTCACGTCTCCGAGAGTTATTGATGGTGGATCAATGGGTGACCTGGTTAGAGTGGTGTGAACCAGCCTGAATTGGACAGAACAAAAGGCACAAGGCTGAAGGAAACAGCACAGGCAGATGACCTCAAGCCAACGAAATTGAAACAGCCCTGCAGAAGGGTCTCGGCTTGAAACGTCGACTGTGCTCTTTTCCGTACATACTGCCTGGCCTGCTGAGTTCCTCCGGCATTTTGTGTGTATCACCTGGATTTCCAGCATCTGCAGATTTTCTTGTTTGAAATTGAAACATCATAGATTGATCTGATAGGGAAAAGAATAAGAATGGAGGATTTGGTGAGCACAGGCAGTGACAACTCTCCAGAGACCAATCACCGTGTATGTGGAGGATCCTGTGTTGGACACGTGGGGATCACATTGGAACCGCGAGGAACACCTGGGCAGGACTGGACTGGTCTTTTTCCTAGGTATTACCTTTTCTCTTCTTTGACTGTCCATGGAGGGTCAGGGAAATCTCGTAGATATTCAGTTCTGTAAATTCGTGTGCTTGTTAGTTGGGACAATAAAAGTGATTGCCAGTAAATACATTTCTCTCTGTGACCTAACTGACAATTATTATTGAGGGGTAATCCTTATAATGCCCTTCTCTCTTTTTCCATTCCCCATTCTGGTTCCCCTCTTACTCCTTCTCTTCTCTCGAAAGGGCGGAGAATGCAGGACTGAAGGTGCTGTATTTAAATGCATGTAGTGTTTGGAATAAGGTGGATGAATTTGTGGCGCAATTAGATTGGTTCGTATGACATTGTGGGCATCAATGAGTCGTGGCTGAAAGAAGGCAATAGTTGGGACCTTAACATCAAAGGACATAATTTGTATTGAAAGGACAGGCAGGAAGGCGTAGGCGGTAGTGTGGATCTGTTGGTAAGAGATGAAATTACATCTTTAGAAAGAGGTGACATAGGGGCAGGGAGTGTTGAATCTTTGTGGGTGGAGTTAAGAAATTGCAAGGGTAAAAATAGCATTACGGGAATCATATATCGGCCTCCAAATAGTAGCCAACATGTGGGGTTAAGATTGCAGAGGGAGCTGGAAAAGGCGTGTAATAAGGGTATTGTCACAATTGCAGGGAATTTGGAAAAATCAGGTTGGTCTTAGATCGTAAGAGAGGGAATTTGTTGAATGTCTACGAGATGGCTTTTTAGAGCAGCTTGTGCTTGAGCCTACTCAGGGAAAGGCCATCTTAGATTGGGTGTTGTGTGATAACACAGACCTTATTAGGGAGTTTAACATAAAGGAACCCTTAGGGGACAGTGATCATAGTATCGTTGAATTTATTCTGCAGTTTGAGAGGGAGAAGCATCACAATGGAATAAAAGGAATTACAGAGGCATGAGAGGAGCTTGCCCAGGTGGATTGGATGAGGATACTGGCAGGGATGACAGCAGCAGAGGTGGCTGAAGTTTCAGGGAATAATGTAGTGAACTACATATACCTGTCTGGACATGCCCCTCTGCTACTGTTCCTGTGGCTCCTCCCACAGACCCCTGTATAAAGGCAATTGGGGCACTGCTCCTTCCTCAGTCTTCGAGATGTCGTGCTCCATTTTGCTGTTAATAAAAGCCTATTGTTCACTTCCAGTCTCCGAGAGTTATTGATGGTGCATCAATTTTATTAACAGCGTTTTTAAAACATGGAGAGCATTTTACGACCCGACAGATTGGATCTTGACCCTCAATCCCAGGAAGCCGGCGACGCTTTCGAACTCTGGCTAGCATGCTTCGAATCATACCTGGAGGAGATTCCAGTGACCGAGTCTGCCACGATGCAGAGAGTTCTCCTCTCCAGGGTCAGTCCATGGATCTACTCCCTGATCAGGAACCAACCAAACTACCAGGGCGCACTGGATGCCCTCAAAAGACAGTACCTGCGGCCGGTGAACACCGTCTACGCAAGACATCGCTTAGTGACATGGCAGCAGTGGGTCGGAGAGTCAAGCACTGAGTTTGTCCAGGCCCTACAGACACTCGTGCGGGCCTGCGACTGCAGGGGACTGACGGTGGAACAGATTGTGGAGCTGCTAGTAAGAGACACCTTCGTCACGGGGATCAGGTCAGTGTACGTGCACCAGCGGCTGCTGGAACACGCCGATCTTACCTTAGATTTGGCGATCGAGCTGGCCGACATGCTGGAGGCCACTCTGCACAACGCTGACGCTGTCCAGGCACGCGATCTCCCGCCGACCTCATGGATGCTGCAGACCCCGCAACCCGCCGGAGCATCGACCTCAGCTGCTGCCAGTTGCGAGTCTGTGAAGTCCCCATAACCCACCGACGAGTCGACCATGGCTGCTGCCAGTCGCAAGTCCACGAAGTGTTACTTCTGCGGACTCAAGAAGCACCCCTGGAAACGCTGCCCGGCCCGAGAAGCTACCTGCTCCAGCTGCGGAAAGAAGTGCCACTTCGCCAAGGCCTGTATGTCCAAACCGCGAGCGGGGTCGAGCAGCGCCGCGTGCGAGGCATGGGGTCGTCATCTTGCCTCCCTGCTGCATGCGAGGCATGGGGGCGGCCATCTTTGTCGGCGCCACCTCACCCCGCCTCCGATCCACGGGTGCTTACTGGGCACCAAGACAGCGATTCAACCCTGGTCTCCGTGACCCTCGACCAAAGCGCTCCACACCAGCTTGCAAGGTCAATGATGGACATCCTGGTGGAGGGGCACAGGACTCGCTGCCTGTTTGACACGGGCAGCACTGAGAGTTTTATTGACCCGGACACAGTGCAATGCTGCAGACTCGTGACATGGCCGGTAAGCCAGAGGGTCACCATGGCTACTGGGTCGCATACAACAGACATCCGGCGGGGTTGTGTAGCGACACTAGTGGTGCAGGGCACAGAGTATCGGGACTTTGTCTTACTGGTCATGCCTCAACTGTGTGCCCCTGTGCTATTGGGGCTCGACTTCCAGAGCCACCTGAAAAGTGTGACAATGGAGTATGACGGGCCCCTCCCACCAATCACTGTCAGAAATCCTCAGTTCTGTGGGAATTCATCACATACCCCGCTACTGACCACACACACATACCGACCTGCATATCCCACCCAACACCATGCCAACAGCTGCGCTACAGACACCACTTGCAGCCTCTCCACCCTCAAGATCCCTCCCCCACCGCTGTTCGCCAACCTGACCCCCAACTGTAAACCTGTGGCAACTAAAAGCAGGAGGTACAGCATGGGGACAGGGCCTTTATTCAGTCGGAGGTGCAGCGGCTGCTCAGGGAGGAGATCATTGAGCCAAGCACAAGTCCTTGGAAGGCCCAGGTGGTCATTGTTCGGACAGGGCAGAAAAATAGGATGGTCGTGGACTATAGCCAGACCATCAATAGGTTCACGCAGCTTGACGCGTACCCCCTACCCCGCATCGTGGATACGGTCAATCAGATAGCTCAGTACAAGGTGTACTTGACCATAGACCTAAAATCCGCTTACCACCAGCTCCCCATCCGCCCGGAGGACCGCCCCTACACCGCCTTCGAGGCGGGCGGCAGGCTCTTCACTTTCTGCGCGTCCCCTTCGGTGTCACGAATGGTGTCTCTGTCTTCCAGAGGGAAATGGACCGGATGGTGGACCAGTGCCAACTGAAGGCCACGTTCCCATATCTGGATAACATCACCATCTGCGGTCACGACTGGCAGGATCATGACACCAACCTCCAACAATTTTTCCAAGTGGCCAAAGCTCTTAACCTTACCTATAACAGGGACAAGTGTGTGTTCAGAACCACCCGACTTGCTATCCTTGGGTATGTGGTGGGGAATGGAGTCATTGGCCCTGACCCTGACTGTATGCGCCCCCTGTTGGAACTCCCTCTTCCTAACACCCTCAGAGCCCTCAAATGGTGCCTGGGCTTCTTTTCCTATTATGCCCAATGGGTCCCTCACTACGCAGACAAGGCTCGCCCCCTGGTCAAGTCCACGACATTTCCTCTCTCAGTCGAGGCCCGCATGGCCTTCAGCTGCATTAAAGGGGACTTTGCCAAAGCAATGATGCATGCGGTGGACGAGACTATTCCCTTCCAAGTAGAGAGTGACGCCTCCGACTTTGCGCTGGCTGCTACCCTCAATCAGGCAGGAAGGCCGGTAGCATTCTTCTCTCGTACCCTTCAGGGCCCTGAAATTCGGCACTCCCGCGGTGGAGAAAGAAGCCCAGGCCATAGTGGAAGCTATTAGGCACTGGAGGCACTATCTCACCGGCAAAAGGTTCACCTTGCTGACCGACCAGCGCTCAGTTGCATTCATGTTTAGCAACCAACAGTGGGGCAAAATCAAAACTGATAAAATTTTGAGGTGGAGAATCGAACTCTCCACCTACAACTATGACATCCTGTACCAGCCTGGAAGGCTCAATGGGGAACATGTGCCAGCGCGCAGCTCGACGGGCTATAAGCCCTCCATGCAGATCTTTTTCACCCGGGGGTCACCCGATTTTACCATTTCGTGAAAGCCCGGAACCTGCCTTACTCCCTTGAGGACATCAGGACGATGACCAGGGACTGTCAAGTCTGCGCTGAGTGCAAACCGCACTTCTACCGTCCTGAAAAGGCACAACTTATCAAGGCCACCCCGCCCCTTTGAGCGACTGAGTGTCGACTTTAAGGGCCCCCTTCCCTCCACCGACCGCAATGTGTACTTTCTTAACATGATCGATGAGTACTCACGGTTCCCCTTTGCCATCCCCTGCCCCGATACCACTGCCACGTCTGTCATAAAAGCCCTGCGCCAGCTCTTCACTCTGTTCGGATATCCCTGCTATATCCACAGTGACAGAGAGTCCTCGTTTATGAGTGACGAACTGCACCAGTACCTGCTGGCTAGGGGTATTGCTACTAGTAGGACAATGAGCTATAATCCCCGGGGGAATGGACAGGTGGAGAGGGAGAATGCCACGGTGTGGAAGGCCACACTCTTAGCCCTTAGGTCAAAGGGATTGCCGGTCTCCTCGCTGGCAGGAGGTCCTCCCCGAGGCACTCCACTCCATCCGCTCCCTGTTATGCACGTCCACCAATGCCACCCCTCATGAGCGACTCTTTTCTTTTCCCAGGAAGTCTGCCACTGGGACCACCCTACCGGCTTGGCTGGCGTCCCCAGGACAAGTACTGCTCCGGAAACATGCGAGGAGCAATAAATTCCCCGATGGTCGAGAGGGTTCACCTACTTCATGTGAACCCCCAGTATGCCTACGTGGTCTTACCTGATGGGCAGGAGGACACGGTCCTCCATCCACGACCTGGCGCCCGCAGGAGCACCAGACCCCTACCCCGAACACTCCACGGTGACTATGAACCCTGTACCCACCGATGTATATACCCACGAGACACCACGCACGCCAAGCCCTACACAGACTCCTCACAACACTCCCATACCGGGCACCACGCACACGCATGAGGGCTTACTGACGCCTAACGGGCTGGCACCTCAAGTCAGGCCGGAGCCAGCACAACCACCGTCACCGGTGCTACCTAGATCGCAGCGACAGTCTCGACCGCCTGATAGACTTGACCTGTAAATATACTTGTCAGGAACTTTGCCCCGTGGGACTCCCTTTTAAAACAAAGGGGGGGGGGGGGTGAATGTGATAAACTATGTACACCTGTCTGGACCATGCCCCTCTGCTGACTGCTCCTGTGGCTCCTCCCACAGACCCCTGTATAAAGGCGATTGGGGCACTGCTCCTCCCTCAGTCTTCGACACGTCGTGCTCCCTTTTCGCTGTTAATAAAAGCCTATCGTTCACTTCCAGTCTCCGAGAGTTATTGATGGTGCATCAAGTTCACAAGGCACAGGATAGATACATCCCACAGAGGAAGAAGTTCTCAAATGGCAGGGGGAGGCAACCATGGCTGACAAGTTAAGGACTGCATAAAAGCCAAGGAAACGGAATATAAGGTAGCAAAAGTGAATGTGAAGTTTGATGATTGTGAAGCTTTCAAAATTGAACAAAAAGCAATTAAAAAAGCTGTAAGAAGGGAAAAGATGAAATAATGAGGGTAAACTAGCCAATAATATAAAGCAGGATACCAGAAGCTTTTTCCAGTTATATAAAGAGTAAAAGGGAGGTGAGAGTTGATATTGGACCACTGGTAAATGATGCTGGTGAGGTAGTAATGGGGAACAAAGAGATGGCAGATGAACTTAATGGGTGCTTTGCATCTGTCTTCACTGTGGAAGACACTAGCAGTGTGCCAGAAGTCTGTGAATGTCAGGGAGCAGGAGTGAGTGCCATTGCTATTACAATGGAAAAAAATGCTAGGCAAACTCAAAGGTCTTAAGGTGGATAAGTCACCTGGACCAGCTGGACTACATCCCAGAGTCCTGAGAGAGATTGCTGAAGAGATGGTCATGATCTTTCAAGAATCACTTGATTCTGGCATGGTCCTGGAGGACTGGAGAATTGCAAATACCACATCACTCTTGAAGGGAGGAAGGCAAAAGAAAGAAAATTATAGGCCAGTTAGTCTAACCTCAGTGGTTGGGAAAGTGTTGGAGTCTATTACTAAGGATGATATTTTGAGGTACTTGGAGACTAATGATAAAATAAGTCAAAGTCAGCATGGTTTCTGTCAAGGGAAATCTTGCCTTTCAGATCTGTTAGAGTTCTTCAAGGAAGTAACAAGCTGGATGGACAATGGAGAGGCAGTGAATGTCATTTACTTGGATTTTCAGAAGGTGTACAATAAGGTGCCACACATGAGGCTGATTAACAAGATAAAATCCTATGGCGTTACAGGAAAGATACTGGCATGGATAGAGGAATGGCTGACAGGCAGGAGGCAGCTGGTGGGAATAAAAGGGGCCTTTTCAGGTTGGCTGCCAGTGACTAGTGGTGTTCCTCAGGGGTTGGCATTGGGATTGCTACTTTTCACATTGTTTGTCAATGATTTAAGTAATGGAATTGATGGCTTTGTGGCAAAGTTTGCAGATGATACAATGATAGGTGGGGGGGGGGGGGGTATATAGTACTGAAGAAGCAAGATGATTGCAGCCGGCTTAGACAAATTGGAAGAATGGGCAAAAACATGGCAGATGGAATACAATTTTGAGAAATATATGATATTGCACCTTTGTAAAAGGAGCAATAGTGCAGACTATTATCTAAATGGGGAGAGGGGTCAAACATTGGAGGTACAGAGGGTCTTAGGAGTTCTCGTGCAAGACTCCCAGAAAGGTTAATTTACAGGTTGAGATGGTAAAGAAGGCAAATGCAATTTTTGGCATTTATTTTAAGGGGAATAGAATATAAAAACAAGGAGATATTGCTGAGCCTTGATATGACACTAGTCAGGCTGCACTTGGAGTATTGTCAACTGTCTTGGGCCCCATATCTCAGAAAGGATGTGTTGGTATTGGAGAGAATCCTGAGGAAGTTCACGAAGATTATTCCAGGAATAAAGGGGTTAACATATGAGTAGTGTCACATACCCTGTGACCGGGTTAAAGAACCAGCAGAAATGGAGAACGCACTGGAGTCTGGTATTGCTATGAACTAATAGTGTTTATTAGTAACTTAGCAATACAGTAATATAAATGCAAATATATTGAACAGGTTAGCGATGATATATGTGTGTGTGTGTGTGTGTGTGTGTGTGTGTGTGTGTGTGTGTGTGTGTGTGTGTGTGTGTGTGTGTGTGTGTGTGTGTGTGTGTGTGTGTGTGAGAGAGAGAGTGTGTGTGTGTGTGTGTGAGAGAGAGTGTGTGTGTGTGTGTGTGTGGAATTAGGAACAAAACTAGGCTCTTTCAAACCTAGGGGTAAATGGGTACAGTCTTACGATATGATGAAGAGAGTTCAGTTCAGTTCGGGGTAGTTATTGAGTAACGTTGGAGAGAGAGAGAGAGAGGGGTGAGAGGTGATGCCGTTGATCTTCCCGTTGTCTTCTGAAGTCTTGTTGTGGTCACTGACTATGACCATGATACGTACAACTGTTCTTCAGTGGTGGAATTATCACCCAGGCAAGGATGGACACACAAATAATTATTCCCCACTGGTCGCAGTTTTTCACACTGCGAGCCACTGATCGATTTCCCCGAATTGATCCTCCAAAACCCACCTTCATGTGGGTGTAACAAAGCTCGGTCAGTGTCCAAACTGTGTGTCTGTCTGTGTCCCAGCGGACCTGGTTTTTATCTCCCCATGTTGGACACCAGCTGTTCATCAACCTGCTCTGCCTTCCTCTCTCTGCAGGAACTTTAACAAGCCGGCAAGTGTCCTTGCGGAAAGGTAAACAACTTTCAGAGAAACCATGACATCAATCTTTTGAGCAGTTTCTCTCTCTCTCTCTCTCATTGTGTTGGACACCTCCCTCTCTCTCTTTGTAACAGCTCAAACGGTGTCCAAAAGCCAGTCTCATTCTCCGACATTTTAAGTGATTGTCCACAGAAAAGATGAACCCTAGGGGTACATAACAGGAGTGTTTGGCAGGTTGGGACCTGAACTCTCCAGAATTTAGGAAAATGTGTGGGGATCTCATTGAAATCTACTGAATATTGAAAGGACTAGATAAGGTGGATGTGGAGAAGATGTTTCCTATGGTGTGGGTATCCAGAACTGTACTTGATCTGGTATTGGAAAATGAACATGGTCAGGTGTCAGATCTCTCAGTGGGAGAGCATTTTGGAGATAGTGATCACAATTCTATCTCCTTTACCATAGCATTGGAGAGGGATAGGTACAGACAAGTTAGGAATTTGGAGTAAGGGGGAAATATAAAGCTATCAGGCAAGAACTTGGAAGCATAAATTGAGAACAGATGTTCTCAGGGAAACAGACGGCAGAAATGTGGCAAATGTTCAGGAGATATTCATGTGGTGCTTTGCATAGGTACGTTCCAATGAGACAGGGAAAGGATGGTAGGGTACAGGAACTGTGGTGTACAAAAGCTGTTGAAAATCTAGTCAAGGGAAAAAGAAAGCTTACGAAAGGTTTAAAAAACTAAGTAATGATAGAGATCTAGAAGATTATAAGACTAGCAGGAAGGAGTTTAAGAATGAATTAGGAGAGCCAGAAGGGCCATGAGAAGGCATTGGTGAGCAGGATTAAATAAGGCATTCTACAAGTATGTGAAGAGCAAGAGAATAAGACATGAGAGAATAGAACCAATCAAGTGTGACAGTGGAAAAGTGTGTATGGAACTGGAGGAAATAGCAGAGGTACTTAATGAATACTTTGCTTCAATATTCACTACAGAAAAGGATCTTGCCAATTGTAGAGATGACTTAAGTAGATTGAAAAGCTTGAGCATATAGACATTAAGAAAGAGGATGTGCTGAAGCTTTTGGAAAGCTTGATCCAAGCATCAAGTTGGATAAGTCTCTGGGACTGGATGAAATGTACCCCAGGCTACTGTGGGAGGTGAGGGAGGAGATTGCTGAGCCTCTGGCAATGATCTTTGCATCATCATTGGAGACGGAGAGGTTCTGGAGGATTGTAGGGTTGCAGATGTTGTTCCCTTATTCAAGAAAGGGAGAAGAGATAGCTCAAGAAATTACAGACCAGTGAGTCTTCCTTCAGTGGTTGGTAATTTGATGGAAGAGATCCTGAGAGACAAGATTTATAAACATTTGGAGAGGCATAATATGATTAGGAATAGTCAGCATGGCTTTGTCAAAGGCAGATCGTGCCTTACGAGCCTGATTGAATTTTATGAGGACGTGACTAAACACATTGATGAAGGCAGAACAGTAGATGTAGTGAGTATGGATTTCAACAAGGCATCGACAAGGTTCCCTATGCAAGGCTTATTGTGAAAGTAAGAAGGCATAGGATCCAAGGGGACCTTGCTTTGTGGATCCAGAATTGCCCACAGAAGGCAAAGAGTGGTTGTAGACAGGTCATATTCTGCATGGGAGGTCAGTGTACCTCAGGGATCTGTTCTGGGGCCCCTTCTCTTCATGATATTTATAAATTACCTGGATGAGGAAGTGAAGGGATGGGTTAATAAATTTTCTGATGACACCAAGGTTGGGGGTGTTGTGGATAGTGTGGAGGATTGTCAGAGGTTAAAATGGACATCGATAGGATGCAAAATTGGGCTGAGAAGTGGCAGATGAGTTCAACCCAGATAAGTATGAGGTGGTTCATTTTGGTAGGTCAAATATGATGGCAGAATATAGTATCAATGGTAAGACTCTTGGTAGTGTGAAGGATCAGAGGGATCTTGGGGTCCGAGTCCATAGGACACTCAAAGCTGTTGTGCAGGTTGACTCTGTGGTTAAGAAGGCATACAGTGCATTGGCCCTCATCAACCGTGGGATTGAGTTTAAGAGTGGAAAGGTAATGTTACAGC
This sequence comes from Hemitrygon akajei, assembly GCF_048418815.1. Classification (NCBI taxonomy): domain Eukaryota; kingdom Metazoa; phylum Chordata; class Chondrichthyes; order Myliobatiformes; family Dasyatidae; genus Hemitrygon; species Hemitrygon akajei. Next base: position 162,795,528 of record NC_133131.1, read on the forward strand.
TAAATAGGACCCTGGGCAGACCCCACTTGGAGTACTGTGCTCAGTTCTGGCCACCTCACTACAGGAAAGATGTGGAAACTATAGAAAGGGGTGCAAAGGAGATTTACAAGGATGTTGCCTGGATTGGGGAGTATGCCTTAAGAGAATAGGTATGGTGAACTAAACCTTTTCTCCTTGGGGGTGGCGGAGGATGAGAGGTGACCTGATAGAGATGTATAAGATGATAAGAGGCATTGATCGTGTAGATAGTCAGAGGCTTTTTCCCAGGGCTGAAATGGCTAACATGAGAGGGCACAATTTTAAGGTGCTTGGAAGTAGGTACAGAGGAGATGTCAGGGGTAAGTTTTTTTATACAGAGAGTGGTGAGTGCGTGGAATGGGCTGCCAGCGACAGTGATGGAGGCGGATACGATAGGGTCCTTTAAGAGACTCCTGGACAGGTACATGGAGCTTAGAAAAATAAAGGGCTATGGGTAACCCCAGGTAATTTCTAAGGTAAGGACATGTTTGCACAACATTGTGGGCCGAAGGGCTTGTATTGTGCTGTAGGTTTTCTATGGTTCTAACTAGAGGGCACAGCCTCAAAATGGAGGGATGACCTTTTAGAACAGAGGTAAGGAGAATTTTTTTTGCCAGACAGTAATGAATCTGTGGAATGCTCTCCCACAGACTGTGGTGGAGACCAATTCCATGGGTATATTTAAGGCATAAGTTGATTGTTTCCTGATCAGTTAGGGCATCGAAGGATATGGCGAGAAGGCAGGCATATGAAGTTGGGGTATCTGGGATCAGCCATGATGGAATGGCCTAATTGTGCTCCTATGTTTTATGGTCTTATGGTCTTCTCTTCACCCTCTGGTGCCCCACCTCTTTCCCTTTCTGCCATGGTCCTGACCCATCAGACTTCTTCAGCCCTTTAACTATCATCTCCCAGCTTCTCACTTCAGCTACCCCTCCCCCTCACCTGGTTTAACCTATTACCTGACAGCCTGTACAGCTAACCCTCCCTCCCCACCTTCATATTCTGGCTTCTTCCCCCTTCCTTTCCAGTCCTGAAGAAGGGTCTCAGCCCAAAAACATCGACTGTTTATTCCCCTCCATAGTTGCTGCCTGACTTGCTGAGTTCCTCCGGCATTTTGTGCGCGTCGCTCTTGATTGCCAGCATCTGCAGGATCACTTGTGTTAGTGATTCAGCGAGGATATGAGGTAGATATTTTAATCAGTGGGTGATTATAATCTTGTCTATAAGGTTCTTTGGTGAAGAAACTTTTGTTAAACTCAAAAGTTGAAAGTCAAGTTTATTGTCGTGTACACAAGTAGATGCAATGAAAGGTTTACCTGCAACAGGATCAGTGAGTATCAGAGAACAAATGTTCACAAGGGAACAAATTATACAAAACTGATCTGAGAAAGAACATCATTAAAGTCCTTTGTAGTGAAAAGTGGTCAAAGTGTTGCTGCACAGAGCTGTGCTTTGGAGCATTGCCCACGTGCACATAGGCTTGTTTTCACTGAATTTGAAAAATAATCAAATTGCTTGCACCAGGAGCTGGATAACTATGCAAAACACCTTGTGGTAACATTAAACACTGCAGAATATCCACACCCGCTGAATTCAACTCGTGACTTGAAATGACAGTACTCTTTGTAAATCCTGGAGGTCACATCCAGCCAATATTTCTCATTTTATTGTGTTATCACAAGGAGGCACCAAGACAAAGGCTTTAATCTGGGTGTTTAATATTGATTCTACACTGAAGAAGTAATTACACCATCAGTATTTCAATGTCAAGCTGCTTTAAAAATGATTAACCCTAAAAAAAACAGTTCTGCAGATTGACATGAATGATGTTAATGCCAGGGAATTACTAACAGCGACTATGCTTCAAAAATAATTCAAAGGTAAATAATGGGAATATAACCATATAACCATAAAACATAGGAACAGAATTAGGCCATTCAGCCCATCAAACCTGCTCCGCCATTCCATCATGGCTGATTATTTTCCCTCTCAACCCCATTCTCCTGCATTCTCCCTATAACCTTTGATGCTGTTACTATTTAAGGATCTATCAAACTCCATTTTAAATCTACTTAATGACTTGGCCTCCACAGCTGTCTGTGACAATGACAGATATACCATTTTGTTTCATTCTTTTCTAAAGGGACGTCCCTCTGTTCTGAGGCTGTGTCCTCTGGTCCTAGACTCTCCCATCATAGGCAACATCTTCTCCACATCCTTTCAATATTCAATAAAGTTTGTGTTAGGAATTTACACTGAATGTAAGCCTGTTTAAAAGGCCCATTATATGAAAGTCTCATTCTAATCACTGGCCTGCTTACAACTAAACTGTAATCAAGTTAATCTTTGATGTATTTGTACAGCCTGAGAGGCCAGAGGACCAGCTGTTATTTGGGATATACTGTGTGCACTTAACAAGGTTATGAAGGTAGTCTATTAATCATCTCCATGGCAACAGTAACATTGAAACCTTTTTGGCAGCTAAATGGCTATGTTCTGAATTAGGGTGTCATCAAAGATGAGAGTACATCTTAACTCTGGGTCTATAATGAGATCTGCAAGAGTTTGTGGGCAAACTTTCACCAGATGGACTGCTGCAGTTCAGGAAGGAGATTCATCCCCACCTTCTCAAGGGCAATTAATGCTGGTTTCCGCAATGACACACACATGCCATAAAGCATGCAAACCTTCCCCTGGCCAAGTACATTGTAACACACACAAAATGTGGGAGGAACTTGGCCGGTCAGGCAGCATCTATGGAGGGGAATAAAAAGTCAATGTTTCAGGCCGAGAGCCTCCAATCCTGATCAGTCTGGTTAGCGTGACGCTTACAAGCACCAGAGATCAGGTCCAATCCTGCCGCTGGACTGAGTGGGTTTCCTCCTCATGCTCCAGTTTCCTCCCATGTTCCAAAGACTGAGGGTTACAGTTAGTAAATTTTGGACGTGCTATGTTGTTGCTGCTGGAAACGTGCTGAGGCACGTGGGCTCCCCAGCACACCCGCAGACTGCTGGGCATCGATGCAAACAACACACTCACTGTATGTTACAATGTACATGCGACAAATAAAGCTGATCTTTCTTTCTAAGAAACCTTGCTCTTCAGTCTGTTTCTCCATAAATCCCTTCAACCTTGAGCAGCAGGTGGTCAGGAAAAACCTTTTCAGCCACCTCTCTGTCACTACCCTTATAAAGTCTACCTTATATCTTCCCCTTATTCAGAGAGAGTTGGGGGGAGAGAGGGAAGGAGGGAGAGATGAAAGGAAGAAGTGACGGAGGGAGCAAGGGAGGGAGAGGGATAGAGGGAGAGGGGAGAGGGGAGGAGAGGGAGAGAGAGAGAGAGAGAGAGAGAGAGGGAGAGAGGGAGAGGGAGAGAGAGGGAGAGAGAGAGAGAGAGAGAGAGAGAGAGAGAGAGAGAGGAGAGAGAGGAGAGAGAGAGAGAGAGAGAGAGAGAGAGAGAGAGAGAGAGAGAGAGAGAGAGGGAGAGAGAGAGAGAGAGAAACGTCCATTCCCCACTGATATCTCTCCTGGCACTTTTCCCTGTAAGTGTGACAGGTTATTGTCTTATTCCCTTATGGATTTAGAGGGGATCAAGGAAGGATCTTTTTCGCCCAGAGAATGGGTGTGCCTGGAGTGCACTGCCTGAGAAAGTCAGGGAAGCATTTAAGAGGTGTGTATATACGAACACTTGAATCGCCCAGGGCACTCCCAAGTGTTTTAAAGCCAATTATTTTTTTGGTAGTGATGTTTGATTGTTGCAATACAGGAAAAGCAGCAGTCAGTTCACATTTATAAAATTTGCTAATAATAATAATAATAATAATAAAATTGCTAATAATAATGGCCTGGTATGGAAACTCCAATGCCCAGGAACCAAAAAGTCTAGAGAAAGTGGTGGATACAGCCCAGTCCATCACAGGCAGAGCAGTCCCTACCATTAAGCACATTTACAAGGAGCGTCACCACAAGAAAACAGCATCCACCATTAAGGACTCCCACTATCTGATCTTCTGGAGCTGCCCCCATCACACCTCCTCCCTCACCACCATTCAGTGCCTCAAAAAGTCCTTCCAGCTGAGGTGACACTTCACCTGTGAGTCTGTGGGAGTCATGTACTGTATAAAGTGATTGAAGTAGATTTGGGGACTGCTATGTTGAGCACCTTTGTTCTGTCTGCTGAAAAAGGCAGGATTTCCCAGTGACTACATCCTCAATATTCTTATTTGAGGTGAACAGCCAGAGGTTGTGGTCCATGTAGGACCTAGGACCAATGACATAGGTAAGAAGAGTGTTGAGGTCCTTGGGTTTCGGCCCAAAATGTCAACTGTACTTTTTTCCATGGATGCTGCCTGGTCTGCTGTGTGTATTGCTCGGCATTTCCAGCATCTGCAGATTTTCTCTTGCCTGTACAGAAGAGATGGTTTTCACCAAAATTGGAAGGGGACTAATATCCTAGCAGGAAGGTTTGCTACTGCTGCATGGGATGGTTTAAACCAGAGTTGCAAGGGGATGGGAACTAGAGTGCCAGAGTAGATTGTGGAGAGTTTGTGAAGACAGATGTAATTAAGACCACAGCCAAAGACAGCAATCAAAAGGTTGAGCATGGTGGTACTAATGTTCTGAGCTGCGTGACTTTCAATGCAAGAAGTATTGTAGGAAAGGAAGGTGAACTCAGAGCACGGGATCAACACTTGGTAGCCATTAGTGAGACTTGTTTGCAGGAGTTTAGGACTAGGGTTCTGGGGTTCCGTTGTTTTAGATGCAACAGAGTGGGAGGGATTAAAGGAGGAGGGAGGTGTTAATAGTCAGGGAAAATGTCACGGGAGTGCTCAGTCAGGACAGGCTGGAGAATTCATCTAGTGAGGCATTATGGGTGGAAATGAGTAAATAAGAAAGTTATGACCATGTTAATGGAGCTATAATACAGACCTCACAACAGCCCAAGGGATTTAGAGAAACAAACTTGTAGGGAGGTCGTAGACTGGTGCAAAAAGCATAAGGTTGTTATAGTAGGTGATTTTAACTTTTCACATTGATTAGGACTCAAATGCTGTAAAAGGATGAGCTGGAATAAAGTTTGTCAGATATGTTTAGGAAAGTTTCTTTCATCAATACCCAGAAGTCCCAGTGAGAGTGTGTGCGATACTGGATTTGCTATTATTAGGGAGTGAGACATGACAGATGACAGAAGTTTGTGTAAAGGAACACTTTGCATGTAGTGATCATAAATGCTATTCATTTCCAAGTAATATGCAAAAAGATAGATCTGGTTTGTGGGTTGAGATTCTAAATTGGAGAAAGAACAATTTTGATGGTATCAGAAATTATCTGGCAGGTGTGGATTGGGACGGACTGTTTCTTGGCAAAGGCATACTTGGTAAGTGGAGACCTTCAAAAGTGAAATTTTGAGAGTACAAAGCTTGTATGTGCCTGCCAGAATAAAAGGTAAAGATAACAGGTGTAGGGAGCCTTGGTTTTCAAGAGATATTGAGACCTTGGTTAAATAAAAAGGAGGTGCACAGCAGGTATAGACAGGTAGGAATAAATGAGCTGCTTATGGAGTGTAAGAAATGCAAGAGAATACTTAAGAAAAAAATCAGGAAGGCTAAAAGAAGGCATGAGGTTACCCTAGCAGACAAGGTGAAGAAGAATCTTAGGGGATTCTACAGATATGTTAAGAGCAAAAGGACTGTAAGGGACAAAATTGGTCAGAAAGATCAGAATGGTAATCTATGCATGGTGCCAAAGAGGGGGGGGGGAGATCTTAAAAGATTTTTTTTTGTATCTGGATTTACTCAGGAGATGGACACAGAATCTATAGAAGTGAGGCAAAGTGGCATCAAGTACATCGACCCTATACAGATTACAGAGGAGGAAGTGTTCACTCTCCTGAAGCAAATTAGGGTGGATAAATCCCTAGGGCTTGACATAGTGTTCCCTCAGACCCTGTGGGTGCAGATATTGCCAAGCAGAGATATTTAAATCATCCTTAGTGACCAGTGAGGATAGCCAATGTTGTTCTACTGTTTAAGAAAGGCTCTAAACAATACTAAGAAATTATAGGCTGGTGAGCCTAACATCAATAGTGGGAAAATTATTGGAAGGTATTCTAAGGGACTAGATGTATGAGTATTTGGATAGAAATGGACTGAATAAGGGTATACTTAACAAGCTGAATACTACTGGACTGCTGGTTTGATGTTTGCTATTCTGTGTGTTGTCGGCTTGCTTTTTTACCATTTGCTCAATTTGCCCTCCTTTCACATGTTGGGTGTTTGATGTTTTCTTGAATGGGTTCTATGGTGTTTCGTGATTACCTGCGGGAGTACGATAATAAATGTACTTTGAACTGCTCACTGGATACACGAATATTCAGAGAATATAGAGATTTGGATCATGTAAGAGAATTAGTTTAATTTATTGTCTTTGGCATAGACACCATGAGTGGAAGAGCCTGCACTTGTTGCTGTACCCTAAACCCACGCCCTCTAATTTTAAACATCTCTACTCTGAAAAAGTTTTTCTATTATCCGTCCTCATCACGTGCCAGGTCCCCTCAATCTCCTCCACACCAAGCGTTGAGATCAGACATAGATGTTCCCTGAGTAGATTAGTCCCGTCCCCCACCCCCCACCCCAGGATTCCCTCTGTATTTCGTTGTTCAACATCCACAAGCTGTTAGCGTTTTCTTTGCCACGCGCACAAACGCAAGCATTGTTGCGTCTTCACCTGTTGTCATGCTGATGGGGTGCGGATCTCTGGTTTGTTCTCTCCTCCCCAGCAACGTTGTCCTCGCCTCGACAGAGTAAATTGGCAGACACTCATCTCGTAGCAAACTTACACCAGAATTTCCAGTGTCCTAACTGGGGGACAGGTTTACACCTACTACCGAATTACCACAGGGGAAATAAGGCATTGCAATCTGACGCACATTATCTGGACGAGTTTGGGTGCAGATTCGGTAATCATATGCAGCCGGGCATTGGGATGAATAAAAATACATAGGAAATTGGAGCAAGAATAGGCGATGTGGCTCCTTAAACCCGGCCCAACTTTCAATATTAAAAGTTTGCACACAGCTCCACCTCTTCCTTAACTTACAATCCAATCAAAATATCATAGACGCAGGATATATTAGATGCATTACATTCCATTTATTCGGGATTCTTTTCCGAGGTAAACTATCCACCCCCACACACCTTGGATAAGTGAACCTTTATTAAGCTATGCTCACAAACACAAGATTCAGCAGATGCTGGGAATCCAAAGTGAAATGCTGGAGGAACTCAGCAGGTCAGGCAGCGTCGATGTTCCGGGTCCAGGGCCCTTCATCAGGGCTGGAAAGGAAAGGGGAAGCAGCCATTCCGGTGATGGCCAGTTTTGATGAAGGGTCTCGGTCTGAAAGGTCGACTGTCTATTCCTTTCCATAGATGCTGCCTGGCCTGTTGAGTTCCTCCAGCACTTTTGTACGTATTAAGCTATTGTGAGGGGAACCCGTTTGAAAAAGGACTGGCTCTGGGAAAGAGCAGTGGGATTTGGATAGGTCGATGGGAGAACAGCCGCGTTCGGTGCAATCTGATCGGATTGCCCCAAACTAAACCGTATATCAGTGCATCAACACTTTAGGAACAGCTTTCCCCCCTCGGCCACCGGATTTTTAAACGGTCCATGAACCCATGAACACTATCTCGCTGTTCCCTCTTTTACGCTATTTATTGTCGTAGTTTACCGTAATGTTTTTTTAAAAAAAAATCTTGCACTGGACTGCTGCCACGACACAAATTTTACCGGCATAGGTCGGCGAAAGTAAGCGAGATGACTCGGAATCGCGCAGCGTGTTAAGACTCGGGATCTCGCACTTCTGTTTGGGAGTGTCCCAGGACGTTGGCCACGTCCACGGATTCAGCAGCTCACCTGAACCGAAGACAACATGGGTCTGTTCCTTTTGCCTCTGCCGCATGGAATCATACTGCTCCTCAAGCTGGTTAATATCCATCAGCACCCAGTGATCTCCCGAGTCGCTTATCCTCCCGTACCGACCAACAGTGTGATCACACTCGACTGCCCTGTCATCCGGGCAGACCTCAGTCCGATCCACCTGTCCCCACCCGCACTTCGAGTTTGGACAGCAGGGAGATAACATCCTGGTTTGCTTAAAAGTTAAACACACAGAAGCCACATCAGATACGCAGTAGCGACCAGGATGTCGAACCTGGAAACCACAGCTACACGTTGACTGAATGGGGAAAACACACACACACACACGCCTATACTACGGATTCAAACTTGGCTCGTATACGCCGAGCAGTATCTTGTGTATCAAAAGCAGCGCGTTGCCGTTTACCCTTGGGTAAGAAAAGAAGCCATGCCAAATAAGCTGGGTGGGGTGGGGTGGGTGGGGAGGGTAGAGGTTGTACGAAATTAACCCATTCCCTTCGGCCAACGCGTGATCAAACTTCACAAAGCGAAACCAAACAAGTTGCTCATTCCTCCCGTCTTATTCGGGTTTCTTCTTGAACAGAATACTGAAGGGAAAATAATGGCCAAGTGAGACTAAGGCATAGGATATACTGATGTTTGTTTTTTGAATCCCTTGATTATTTGAAAGTTTAAGAAGCAAATTAGATGTGCATCAAAGCAAAAAAAAAAAATCATAAATCTAAACCAAAAGCTTATGTGAGTTCTTTAGGAACACTCAGAGTAAGGGGAATGTTTGGGAGCAGGGTCCATGGACTCTTAATCTCCAAACCTATGTCAGTATAGCCACACATTACTTGTCTGACTGCACTGGACATTCACTGTAACTGTAACACTACATTTAACATCTTTGTACTACCTTAGTGTACTTATGGGGTGATCGGAATGACATGCCTAGGTAGTATGAAAGCAAAAGCTTTTCATTGTGGGCTGCTCCCAGCACATCCTCAGAATGTGTTGGTTGTTAACCCAGACAACACATTTCACTGTATGTTTCGATGTAGATGTGATAGGATAAATAAATCTAAATCATTAATAAATGTGGATACGATTGAGAGAATGCAGAGATTTACAAGGATATTGGGATATTGCTTGCACTGGGGAGCATGCCTTATGAGAATAGGTTGAGTGAACTTGGCCTTTTCTCCTTGGAGTGACGGAGGATGAGAGGTGACCTGATAGAGACGTATAAGATGATGGGAGGCATTGATGGTGTGGATAGTTAGAGGCTTTTTCCCCAGGGCTGAAATGGCTAACATGAGGGATGTTAAGTTTTAAGGTGCTTAGAAGTAGGTACAGGAGAGATGTCAGAGGGAAGTTTTTCCACAGAGAATAGTGGGTGCGTGGAATACACTGCCAGTGATGGTGTCACAACCACGGATTCAGCAGCACAGCAGATTCGGCAATTGAGATCGTGAATGTGCATGTGTCAGCTAATTATTATTTCATCGTGGTAGTATTTAACTCCATCCGTTCTGTCGTAGAATTTGTTGAGACTTGGGCACAGTACAGCAGTGCTTCACTGCCTGCTTGCATTCAGCCTTTCCTGAGAAATTGGACAGTTGGGTCAAATGACTAAAGACTAACAGTATTCATTTTATTCTTAGTTGTTCTTTTCAGCTGCTGTGTAGGTTTCGTTCACAATTTGAGAGTTTGGAATTCCAGTTTGTCCTAGTGTTTATTGTTTTCTTTTCCCTTTACACTGTTCACATTAAAGTCTGTGAAATATCGACCCGCTTCAGGGTCCCTCACTCTGCACTTGGGCCATGTCCGAACTCGGTGACAGATGGTGGTAGAGGTGGATACAGTAGGGTCTATTAAGAGCCTCTCAGATAGGTACACGAAGCTTAGAAAAATAGAGTCTATGCGGTAGGGAAATTCTAGGCAGTTTCTCGAGTTGGTTACATGGTTGGTACAACATTGTGGGCCAAAGGGCCTATAATGTGCTGTAGATTTCTATGTTCTAAATAAATCTAAATCTAATAACCGTTATTAGATTTATCTTATCAGAATATTGATGCCAAGTGTCTGTGAGCCCAAGTCCACTGGAAGCTAGAGGCTGAAGAATATGACCTGCCCTGGCATTAAAGGTCTGTGTGTGTGGGTGGGTGGGAGGAAGGAATGGGGTTTGTTTTGCTGTTGTTGTTTTGTTGTATACCATGTTGTCCTGCTGAGCATTGTGGGCATGCTACTTTGGAGCTGAAATGTATGATAACACTTGCAGGCTGCCCCCAGCACACCCTCCGGTGTGTTAGTTGTTAAAGCAAATGACACATTTCAGTGTAGGTTTTGATGCACGTGATATATAAACTTGAATCTTAACCTGATTACCAATTACGAAGTCTTTCTGTGTTCCTCTGATCTTGACAGAAACAGAGGCAGAGTAGGTAATGGGGAGTCTGTCAAAGAGGAAGAATCATATCCTCGTTGGCACTGAAGGAAAGAGATTCCCTGAAGAACTAAGAAGGTTTAAGATTCATCATTCTGTGCTTGGCTTTTGCTTCTTGGAGGAATTACCATTCTCTGGAGGTTTAATCTGGAACTTTGAGGAACCTGGGTGTATTTGATGATGGGGTGGCATTGGGTGGGTGGATGAGAGTGCCAGAGGTGTTCTAATGTCCTTTTGTTTCACTTTGTATGCACCTCCATCTTCCTGGCATTTTGCCTCAGAGATCACATCAATAATTCACTGCTTAAACTTTCAAATAATCAAGACAGCATGAAAACAAACATCAATATATTCTGTGCTTTTGTCTCACTTGGACATTATTTTGCCTTCAGTAATTTAGTGAGATTCTGGCATACTGAGATTATAAAAATCGAAGGAATAGGGACTTCACCATTGTGCTGGATCCACCATTCAGTAAGATTATAGCTGATCTCTTATTTCAGTTTTTGTGCATTAGTCCATAAGAGATAGGAGCAGAATTAGACCATTTGGCCCATTGACTATGCTCTGCTATTCAGTCATAGCTGATTTATTATCCCTCTCATCACCATTCTCCTGCCTTCTCCCAGTAACCTTTGACTGTCCCCATAACTCTCCTCCCCATATCCCCTCTTACTTTAATATCTGAGCACCAGCTTGTGATCTTTGCTGCTTGGTTCTGATGCTAAGGTGGCAATGGACTAGTTAGCATGGACTCATCGCTCAAATATGCAGATTTCCAGCAGAAAAAGCGGAACTACGTTTCCAAGTTCAAAGCAAATTTATTATCAAGGTCCATACACTCAGTGGCTACTTCATTATGTACACCTGTTCATTAATGCAAATATGCATAAAAACATCCAGACATAGTTAAGAGGTTCAGTTGTTATTCAGATCAAACATCAGAATGGGGAAGAAATGTGATCTAAGTGACTTTGACCATGGAATGATTGTTGGTGCCAGACAGGGTGGTTTGAGTATATTGGTTCAAGTGGACTGAAAGGTGACAGTAACTCAAATAATGACATGTCAGAAGAGCATCTCTGAATGCACAATTTGTTGAAACTTGCAGTGGATGGGCTACAGCAGTAGAAGACGACAAACATATACATAGTGTCATGAGCGGACCTGGAATGGACCCAAAAGCAGGATGCAGGCACTGAAGTACTAGGGGTAGGACAGGATGGGGATGCCATGGCATGCAAGGGGTAAGACAGGCGGGGCTGGATCCCCGAGGTCAGGCAGACAGAGCAGGATCCCAGAGTGCAGGCAGGCAGAGCAGGAACCCAGAGTTCAGGCAGGCAGAGCAGGATTCCAGAGTTCAGGCAGGCAGAGCAGGAACCCAGAGTTCAGGCAGGCAGGCAGAGCAGGAACCCAGAGTTCAGACGAGGCAGAGCAGGATTCCAGAGTGCAGGCAGGCAGAGCAGGAACCCAGAGTTCAGACGAGGCAGGAGGATTCCAAGTTCAGGCAGGCAGAGCAGGAACCCAGAGTGCAGGCAGGCAGAGCAGGAACCCAGAGTGCAGGCAGGCAGAGCAGGAACCCAGAGTTCAGGCAGGCAGGCAGAGCAGGAACCCAGAGTTCAGGCAGGCAGGCAGAGCAGGAACCCAGAGTTCAGGCAGGCAGGCAGAGCAGGAACCCAGAGTTCAGGCAGGCAGAGCAGGAACCCAGAGTTCAGACGAGGCAGGAGGATCCCAGAGTTCAGGCAGGCAGAGCAGGAACCCAGAGTGCAGGCAGGCAGAGCAGGAACCCAGAGTTCAGACGAGGCAGGAGGATCCCAGAGTTCAGGCAGGCAGAGCAGGATTCCAGAATTCAGGCAGGCAGAGCAGGAACCCAGAGTTCAGATGAGGCAGAGCAGGATTCCAGAATTCAGGCAGGCAGAGCAGGAACCCAGAGTTCAGACGAGGCAGGAGGATCCCAGAGTTCAGACGAGGCAGAGCAGGATTCCAGAATTCAGGCAGGCAGAGCAGGAACCCAGAGTTCAGATGAGGCAGAGCAGGATTCCAGAATTCAGGCAGGCAGAGCAGGAACCCAGAGTTCAGACGAGGCAGAGCAGGATTCCAGAGTGCAGGCAGGCAGAGCAGGAACCCAGAGTTCAGACGAGGCAGAGCAGGATTCCAGAATTCAGGCAGGCAGAGCAGGAACCCAGAGTTCAGACGAGGCAGAGCAGGATTCCAGAATTCAGGCAGGCAGAGCAGGAACCCAGAGTTCAGACGAGGCAGAGCAGGAACCCAGAGTTCAGGCAGGCAGAGCAGGAACCCAGAGTTCAGACGAGGCAGGAGGATCCCAGAGTTCAGGCAGGCAGAGCAGGAACCCAGAGTGCAGGCAGGCAGAGCAGGAACCCAGAGTTCAGACGAGGCAGGAGGATCCCAGAGTTCAGGCAGGCAGAGCAGGAACCCAGAGTTCAGACGAGGCAGAGCAGGATTCCAGAATTCAGGTAGGCAGAGCAGGAACCCAGAGTTCAGATGAGGCAGAGCAGGATTCCAGAATTCAGGCAGGCAGAGCAGGAACCCAGAGTTCAGACGAGGCAGAGCAGGATTCCAGAGTGCAGGCAGGCAGTGCAGGAACCCAGAGTTCAGACGAGGCAGAGCAGGATTCCAGAATTCAGGCAGGCAGAGCAGGAACCCAGAGTTCAGACGAGGCAGAGCAGGATTCCAGAATTCAGGCAGGCAGAGCAGGAACCCAGAGTTCAGACGAGGCAGAGCAGGAACACAGAGTTCAGGCAGGCAGAGCAGGAACCCAGAGTTCAGACGAGGCAGGAGGATCCCAGAGTTCAGGCAGGCAGAGCAGGAACCCAGAGTGCTGGCAGGCAGAGCAGGATTCCAGAGTGCAGGCAGGCAGAACAGGAACCCAGAGTTCAGGCAGGCAGAGCAGGAACCCAGAGTTCAGGCAGGCAGAGCAGGAACCCAGAGTTCAGACGAGGCAGAGCAGGATTCCAGAATTCATGCAGGCAGAGCAGGAACCCAGAGTTCAGATGAGGCAGAGCAGGATTCCAGAATTCAGGCAGGCAGAGCAGGAACCCAGAGTTCAGACGAGGCAGAGCAGGATTCCAGAGTGCAGGCAGGCAGAGCAGGAACCCAGAGTTCAGACGAGGCAGAGCAGGATTCCAGAATTCAGGCAGGCAGAGCAGGAACCCAGAGTTCAGACGAGGCAGAGCAGGATTCCAGAATTCAGGCAGGCAGAGCAGGAACCCAGAGTTCAGACGAGGCAGAGCAGGAACACAGAGTTCAGGCAGGCAGAGCAGGAACCCAGAGTTCAGACGAGGCAGGAGGATCCCAGAGTTCAGGCAGGCAGAGCAGGAACCCAGAGTGCTGGCAGGCAGAGCAGGATTCCAGAGTGCAGGCAGGCAGAACAGGAACCCAGAGTTCAGGCAGGCAGAGCAGGAACCCAGAGTTCAGGCAGGCAGAGCAGGAACCCAGAGTTCAGACGAGGCAGAGCAGGATTCCAGAATTCATGCAGGCAGAGCAGGAACCCAGAGTTCAGATGAGGCAGAGCAGGATTCCAGAATTCAGGCAGGCAGAGCAGGAACCCAGAGTTCAGACGAGGCAGAGCAGGATTCCAGAGTGCAGGCAGGCAGAGCAGGAACCCAGAGTTCAGACGAGGCAGAGCAGGATTCCAGAATTCAGGCAGGCAGAGCAGGAACCCAGAGTTCAGACGAGGCAGAGCAGGATTCCAGAATTCAGGCAGGCAGAGCAGGAACCCAGAGTTCAGACGAGGCAGAGCAGGAACACAGAGTTCAGGCAGGCAGAGCAGGAACCCAGAGTTCAGACGAGGCAGGAGGATCCCAGAGTTCAGGCAGGCAGAGCAGGAACCCAGAGTGCTGGCAGGCAGAGCAGGATTCCAGAGTGCAGGCAGGCAGAACAGGAACCCAGAGTTCAGGCAGGCAGAGCAGGAACCCAGAGTTCAGGCAGGCAGAGCAGGAACCCAGAGTTCAGACGAGGCAGGAGGATCCCAGAGTTCAGGCAGGCAGAGCAGGAACCCAGAGTGCAGGCAGGCAGAGCAGGATTCCAGAGTGCAGGCAGGCAGAGCAGGAACCCAGAGTTCAGATGAGGCAGAGCAGGATTCCAGAATTCAGGCAGGCAGAACAGGAACCCAGAGTTCAGACGAGGCTGAGCAGGATTCCAGAGTTCAGGCAGGCAGAGCAGGAACCCAGAGTGCAGGCAGGCAGAGCAGGAACCCAGAGTTCAGACGAGGCACAGCAGGATTCCAGAATTCAGGCAGGCAGAGCAGGAACCCAGAGTTCAGACGAGGCTGAGCAGGATTCCAGAATTCAGGCAGGCAGAGCAGGATTCCAGAATTCAGGCAGGCAGAGCAGGATTCCAGAATTCAGACGAGGCAGAGCAGGATCCCAGAGTTCAGGCGAGGCAGGCGGAGCAGGCAGGCAGAGCAGGATCCCAGAGTTCAGGCGAGGCAGAGCAGGAACCCAGAGTTCAGGCAGGCAGAGCAGGATCCCAGAGTTCAGGCAGGCAGAGCAGGATCCCAGAGTTCAGGCAGGCAGAGCAGGATTCCAGAGTTCAGGCGAGGCAGAGCAGGAACCCAGAGTTCAGGCGAGGCAGGCGGAGCAGGCAGGCAGAGCAGGATCCCAGAGTTCAGGCGAGGCAGAGCAGGAACCCAGAGTTCAGGCAGGCAGAGCAGGATTCCAGAGTTCAGGCAGGCAGAGCAGGATTCCAGAGTTCAGGCGAGGCAGAGCAGGAACCCAGAGTTCAGGCAGGCAGAGCAGGATCCCAGAGTTCAGGCAGGCAGAGCAGGATTCCAGAGTTCAGGCGAGGCAGAGCAGGAACCCAGAGTTCAGGCAGGCAGAGCAGGATCCCAGAGTTCAGGCAGGCAGAGCAGGATCCCAGAGTTCAGGCAGGCAGAGCAGGAACCCAGAGTTCAGGCAGGCAGAGCAGGATCCCAGAGTTCAGGCAGGCAGAGCAGGATTCCAGAGTTCAGGCGAGGCAGAGCAGGAACCCAGAGTTCAGGCAGGCAGAGCAGGATCCCAGAGTTCAGGCAGGCAGAGCAGGATCCCAGAGTTCAGGCAGGCAGAGCAGGATCCCAGAGTTCAGGCAGGCAGAGCAGGATTCCAGAGTTCAGGCAAGGCAGAGCAGGATCCCAGAGTTCAGGCAGGCAGAAGAGCCCCCTCGGGCAGGCACATAACTCCTGGGCAGGGCCGCCTCCCAGCAGGAACACGGAGGCCTGGGAAAGACGCAGAACCCTGGGCAGGTGCAGGCACAACCTGTAGGGAGCAATGGGTGGAAAGGGTCCGAGTCCTCAGGGCGGGCTGTGTGGATCCCGGGCAGGGCTGCCTCCCAGGCAGAAGCATGGAGGCCTGCACAAGGCGTGGACACCTGGGTAGGTGCGGGGCACAACCCATCTGAGGTGAGGGGTAGGAAGGGAATGGAGTCCCTCCACTGGGCAATGACAGACGGCCTGTCTTACCTGACAGAGGCAAGTGACAGGAAGGGAAAGAACCACCCGAGAGGTAACGGCGACAGCCTGGCTTACCCGATGGAGGTGAGGAAACAGAAGGGAGCTGGGTCCAGGGTGAGCAGCAGGACTACTGTGATACACTGGTAAATTGGGAAAGGCAACTGACAGCGTGGGCAAGGCGAATAAGGCAAAACAGCAGGGCCAGCGCTCACAAAAGAAGCAGGGGAACAAGACCAACCGGACAGAACAGATACAGAGCTGCCTGGCAACCAGAGCAGAGCAGAATACGGAGCAGGGTGGCAACCAGGTACAGATCAGGATTCAGAGCTGGCGGACTGGGTACAGAGCAGGATTCAGAGCCAGCAGACCAGGTACAGAGCAGGATTCAGAGCCAGCAGACCAGGTACAGAGCAGGATTCAGAGCCGGCGGACCAGGTACAGAGCAGAGTTCAGAGCCGGCGGACCGGGTACAGATCAGGATTCAGAGCCAGCAGACCAGGTACAGAGCAGGATTCAGAGCCAGCAGACCAGGTACAGAGCAGGATTCAGAGCCGGCGGACCAGGTACAGAGCAGAGTTCAGAGCCGGCGGACCGGGTACAGATCAGGATTCAGAGCCAGCAGACCAGGTACAGAGCAGGATTCAGAGCCGGCGGACCAGGTACAGAGCAGGATTCAGAGCCGGCGGACCAGGGACAGAGCAGAGTTCAGAGCCGGTGGACCGGGTACAGATCAGGATTCAGAGCCGGCGGACCGGGTACAGAGCAGGATTCAGAGCCGGCGGACCAGGTACAGAGCAGGATTCAGAGCCGGCGGACCAGGGACAGAGCAGAGTTCAGAGCCGGCGGACCGGGTACAGATCAGGATTCAGAGCCAGCAGACCAGGTACAGAGCAGGATTCAGAGCCGGCGGACCAGGTACAGAGCAGGATTCAGAGCCAGCAGACCAGGTACAGAGCAGGATTCAGAGCCGGCGGACCGGGCACAGAGCAGGATTCAGAGCCGGCGGACCGGGTACAGATCAGGATTCAGAGCCGGCGGACCAGGTACTGGGCAGGATTCAGAGCCGGCGGACCAGGTACAGAGCAGGATTCAGAGCCGGCGGACCAGGTACAGAGCAGGATTCAGAGCCGGCGGACCAGGTACAGAGCAGGATTCAGAGCCGGCGGAGCGGGTACAGATCAGGATTCACAGCCGGCGGACCAGGTACTGAGCAGGTTAAACTGTCTTCAGAGCAGGATGACCCCCCAACTAGGCTCAGTCCCCGAGCCCCTTATAAACACCTACCCCCTAATAGGCGACAGGTGTACCTCCTTAAGCCAAGATGATCCAATGGCTCTGGGTGACAGGAGGGCTGGCTGCAAGGCCCGAAGTCCGGAGTGCGCGGATCGGAGCAAGACCCGGAAGGCGGGCTCCAGACCGGACCCTAACAGTACCCCCCCCCGCCCCCCAAGGGAGCCTCCTGGCAACCAAGGAGGGTCTGTCAGGCTAGGGACATTACGGGTGGGTGGGGGGGGGGGGAATGTACAGGCTGGCGAGAACCCCCGGGGTCACGGGACTAGACTCTAGTCCCTGTGTTGCTGGGTCCATGCTTGGGGGGGGGGGTCATTCTGTCATGAGCGGACATGGAATGGACCCAAATGCACGACGCAGGCACTGAAGTACTAGGGGTAGGACAGGATGGGGATGCCATGGCATGCGAGGGGTAATGCAGGCGGGACTGGATCCCGGAGGTCAGGCAGGCAGAGCAGGATCCCAGAGTTCAGGTGAGGCGGGAGGATCCCAGAGTGCAGACAGGCAGAGCAGGATTCCAGAGTTCTGGCGAGGAAGGCGGAGCAGGCAGGCAGAGCAGGATCCCAGAGTTCTGGCGAGGAAGGCAGGCAGAGCAGGATTCCAGAGTTCTGGCGAGGAAGGCGGAGCAGGCAGGCAGAGCAGGATCCCAGAGTTCAGGTGAGGCGGGAGGATCCCAGAGTGCAGACAGGCAGAGCAGGATTCCAGAGTTCTGGCGAGGAAGGCGGAGCAGGCAGGCAGAGCAGGATTCCAGAGTTCCAGCGAGGCAGGCAGGCAGAGCAGGATTCCAGAGTTCATGCAGGGCAGGAGGATCCCAGAGTTCGTGGCAGACAGGAGGATCTCAGAGTTCGTGGCAGACAGGAGGATCCCAGAGTTCGTGGCAGACAGGAGGATCCCAGAGTTCGTGGCAGACAGGAGGATCCCAGAGTTCAGGCGAGGCAGGAGGATCCCAGAGTTCGTGGCAGACAGGAGGATCCCAGAGTTCGTGGCAGTCAGGAGGATCCCAGAGTTTGTGGCAATCAGGAGGATCCCAGAGTTCAGGCAGTCTGGAGGATCCCAGAGTTCAGGCAGTCAGGAGGATCCCAGAGTTCGTGGCAATCAGGAGGATCCCAGAGTTCGTGGCAGTCAGGAGGATCCCAGAGTTCGTGGCAGTCAGGAGGATCCCAGAGTTCAGGCGAGGCAGGAGGATCCTAGAGTTCAGGCGAGGCAGGAGGATCCCAGAGTTCGTGGCAGGCAGGAGGATCCCAGAGTTCGTGGCAGACAGGAGGATCCCAGAGTTCGTGGCAGGGCAGGAGGATCCCAGAGTTCAGGCGAGGCAGGAGGATCCCAGAGTTCGTGGCAGACAGGAGGATCCCAGAGTTCGTGGCAGGACAGGAGGATCCCAGAGTTCAGGCGAGGCAGGAGGATCCCAGAGTTCGTGGCAGGACAGGAGGATCCCAGAGTTCAGGCGAGGCAGGAGGATCCCAGAGTTCGTGGCAGGCAGGAGGATCCCAGAGTTCGTGGCAGGGCAGGAGGATCCCAGAGTTCAGGCGAGGCAGGAGGATCCCAGAGTTCGTGGCAGACAGGAGGATCCCAGAGTTCGTGGCAGGCAGGAGGATCCCAGAGTTCGTGGCAGGCAGGAAGATCCCAGAGTTCGTGGCAGGGCAGGAGGATCCCAGAGTTCAGGCGAGGCAGGAGGATCCCAGAGTTCGTGGCAGACAGGAGGATCCCAGAGTTCGTGGCAGACAGGAGGATCCCAGAGTTCGTGGCAGACAGGAGGATCCCAGAGTTCGTGGCAGGCAGGAGGATCCCAGAGTTCGTGGCAGGCAGGAAGATCCCAGAGTTCAGGCAGGCAGAAGAGCCCCCTCAGGCGGGCGCATAACTCCTGGGCAGGGCCGCCTCCCAGGCAGGA
Organism: Hemitrygon akajei; assembly: GCF_048418815.1. NCBI lineage: Eukaryota > Metazoa > Chordata > Chondrichthyes > Myliobatiformes > Dasyatidae > Hemitrygon > Hemitrygon akajei. Next base: position 162,814,538 of record NC_133131.1, read on the forward strand.
ACACGGAGGCCCGGGCAAGACGCGGAACCCTGGGCAGGTGCGGGCACAACCTGTAGGGAGTAATGGGTGGAAAGGGTCGGAGTCCTCAGGGCGGGCCGTGTGGATCCCAGGCAGGTCCGCCTCCCAGGCAGAAGCATGGAGGCCTGGGCAAGGCGCGGACACCTGGGTAGGTGTGGGGCACAACCCATCTGAGGTGAGGGGTAGGAAGGGAACGGAGTCCCTCCGCTGGGCAACGGCAGACAGCCTGGCTTACCCGACGGAGGCAAGGGACAGGAAGGGACAGAACAACCCGAGGGGTAACGGCGACAGCTTGGCTTACCCGATGGAGGTGAGGAAACAAGGGAGCTGGGTCCAGGATGAGCAGCAGGACTATCGTGATACACCGGTAAATTGGGAAAGGCAACTGACAGTGTGACAGCACGGGCAAGGCAAATAAGGCAGAACAGCGGGACCAGTGCACACGAGAGAAGCAGGGGAACAAGACCAACCAGGGCAGAACAGGATACAGAGCAGGCCGGCAACCAGGGCAGAACAGGATTCAGAGCCGGCGGACCAGGTATAGAGCAGGATTCAGAGCCGGCGGACCGGGCACAGAGCGGGATTCAGAGCCGGTGGACCGGGCACAGAACAGGATTCAGAGCCGGCGGACCGGGCACAGAGCGGGATTCAGAGCCGGTGGACCGGGCACAGAACAGGATTCAGAGCCGGTGGACCGGGCACAGAGCGGGATTCAGAGCCGGTGGACCGGGTACAGAGCAGGGTTCAGAGCCGGCGGACCGGGCACAGAACAGGATTCAGAGCCGGCGGACCGGGCACAGAACAGGATTCAGAGCCGGCGGACCAGGCACAGAGCAGGATTCAGAGCCGGCGGACCGGGCACAGAGCAGGATTCAGAGCCGGCGGACCGGGCACAGAGCAGGGTTCAGAGCCGGCGGACCGGGTACAGAGCAGGATTCAGAGCCGGTGGACCGGGCACAGAACAGGATTCAGAGCCGGCGGACCGGGCACAGAGTGGGATTCAGAGCCGGTGGACCGGGTACAGAGCAGGGTTCAGAGCCGGCGGACCGGGCACAGAACAGGATTCAGAGCCGGTGGACCGGGCACAGAACAGGATTCAGAGCCGGCGGACCGGGCACAGAGCAGGATTCAGAGCCGGCGGACCGGGCACAGAGCAGGATTCAGAGCCGGCGGACCGGGCACAGAGCAGGATTCAGAGCCGGCGGACCGGGCACAGAGCAGGATTCAGAGCCGGCGGACCGGGCACAGAGCAGGATTCAGAGCTGGCGGACCGGGCACAGAGGAGGTTAAACCAGCTTTGGAGCAGGACAACCCCCCAACTAGGTTCAGTCCCCGTGCCCCTTATAAACACCTGCCCCCTAATAGGCAACAGGTGTACCTCCTTAAGCCAAGATGATCCAATGGCTCCGGGTGACAGGAGGGCTGGCTGCAAGGCCCGGAGTCCGCGGACCGCTGACTGGAGCAAGACCGAAAAGGCGGGCTTCGGACCGGACCCTAACACATAGTGACCACTTTATTAAGTACAGGAGGTACCTAATAAAGTGGACACTGAGTCTATATTACTTGAGTATATAGAACATAGAACAGTACCACACAGGAACAGGCCAGCTACAAAATAAATCAACCTTCCCAAGCTAATCCCTCCTACCTACACCATGTCCATATCCCTCCATCTACCTCACGTTCTTGTGCCTACCCAAACATCTCTTAAAAGCCTCTAATATATTTGCCTCTACCACCAAACTAGACAGCGCATTCCAGGCATTCATCACTTTCTGAGTATATTCCCTTTGAACCTACCCCCTCTCACCTTCAATGCATGCCCTCTGTTATTAGAAATTTCTACTCTGGGGAAAAAGATACTCCTGGTCTACACTATCTCTGTCTCTGATAATCTTATAAACCTCTATCAGATCTCCCCTCAGCCTCCGCTACTCCAAAGAAACCAACTTGAGGTTATCCAGCATCTCATGATATCCATGCCAGTTCAGAGCCTGATGGCTATAGGATACAAACAAAAGATTCCATAGATGCTGAAAATCTAGAGCACACCTACAAAATGCAGTAGGCCAGGCAACATCTATGGAGGGGAATTATGAGCAATTTCAGCCTGAAACTTTGGCAGTTTATTTCCCTTCATAGGTGCTGCCTGACCTGCTGAGCTCCTCCAGCATTTTGTGTGTTTTCCAAGTACAAGGTTCTTTCGCTTAGTCCACAAGCTAGTGACATATAGTGACATCAGTCGGAACAGAGGCAGTTATGTAAATCCCATGCTAATCATGTCTGCAGAACACACTGTTTATAAAGTTATAGTTGTACAGCACAGTAACAGGCCTCTGGCACAACTCAGTCATGTTGACCAAGATGCCTTTCTGAGATTGTCCCATTTGCCCAAGTTTTGTCCAGAGCCCTCTAAACATCTCGTATCCTTGTACCTGTCCAAATGTCTTTTAAACATTCTAAATATCCACCACTTTCTGAGTGAAAAAAGTGCTCCTCATGTCCCCTTTTAAACCTTTCCTTTCTCATCTTTTATCTTTATAAATCTGTACAAAGTAATCCCTCAGCCTCCTTCACTGCAGGGAAAGCAGTCCCTGCTACTTAGTGTCTCCAGTTGCAGCCAACCAATTGCAGATGGTGATGAGTCAGCCTACCAGAGAGTGAGATAGGACACCTGGCAACCACAACCTCTTGCTCGTTATCTGTAAAACTACTGAGCCAATTGTTGACTTCAGTGCATATGCACCTTTCTACTTTGGGGGACTAGTTGACGGAGGGATTCAGCAGCTTTAAATTCCTGGGGTTAACCTATCAGATGACCTGTCTTGCGCCCAGTACATAGATACAATCATATGGAAGGTGAGCCAGCGACTCTACTCACTTAGGAGGTTAAGTAGGTTCGGCTTGTCACTGAATATTCAAACCAAGTTCTATAGGTAGATTATTGTAAGCTTCCTGACTGGTTGCATCATGTCTGATACAGTAATTTGAATGTACAGGAATGTAGGAAGCTGCAGAAAGTAGTGAACTCAGCCTGGTACATCCCTCCACACCACTGAAGGTATCTACAGGAAATGCTGCCTCAAGAAGGCCACATCCATCATTAAAGATCCCCACCATCCAGACTATGCCATTGCCTTGCAGCTACCATCAGGTGGGTGGTACAGAAGCCCAAAGTCGCTCACTGCCAATTTCAAGAATAGCTGTATCTCTTCAGCCAGTTGTTTGTTGAACCAAGTGGCACGGCCCTAATCATTACAGATTAGCAAATCTCTGACTATTTTGATCACTCTATTAAAATGGACATTGTTTCTTAATTATGCAGCATCTATGGAGAGGAATAAAGAGTGAATATTTCAGGCCAGGTCCTAATAAATGGTCTCGGCCTGAGATGTTGACTCTTTATTCCTCTCCATAGATGCTTCCTGGCTTGCTGAATTCATCAAGCATTTCCTCTGGATTTCCAGCATGTTCAGAATCTCTTGTGTTTTTATATTTAATTTGTAACAATTGTGTATAATTTATGTTTTTGTGAATGCTGCTTATCTGATGAAGCTGCTGCAAGTAGGCTTTTCATTCCACCTATACAAAACGTGTACTTGTGCTAATGACAATAAACTCAGTATAGACTTTGACTTTTCCAAGATGGTGGCACGACGCAGCTTGCAGCTGCCACTCCGGAGCTGATTATCTGTTATTTGTGAAGTGGGTTGCTGTGTGCAATCATAATCGATTGAAAACGGACGTGGGAGCACGGAGGAACATCGGGAAATCTCCAGGAAGACCTTCTTCGTTACTGCTGCTGCTGTGAGGTCCGGGACTCTGCTGGAAAGAACAGGCCCCCAGTCCTCGGGGTTGCGTTGCTGATGGCCGTTGGCAGGGCCGTCTTAATACGCTCGGCAGAGGATGGTGCTCGGAGAAGCTGTGCCGGAGGGGATGGTCGTCGGCTCGGAGGTTTGACAGACTCGGAGTCCGCTGCGGTCAGGTCACTTTTGGTGTGTGCTGCGTCTGCGAGGCTGGGTTCGACGGAGCTCTCATAGTGTGCTGCGTCTGCAAGGCTGAGTTGGGCGGCGTCATGGAAGTCCATAGCGGGGGTATTCCCTTCTGCTGCTGGCATGGGATGGCGAGTCTGTCGGGACCCTCGGTACTTGTGGAAACTGTGTGGTGATTTCTTTTGAACTTATAGTCCTTTAACATCTTTGGACTATTTTTACTGTGCCCATAGTCTGTTTTTTTTTAATCAATTATGCTATTGTTTGCACTGTTGTAACTATGTGGTTTTGTGCAGGTCTTGTAGCTTTAGTTTTTGGTCTTGATTGTCTGGTGGATTTGGAGCTCCTTTCCAGGGAACGCGCTAAGACAGTAGCGTGATATTAATACGCAGCAGCCTCTCCGGACTCTGGATTAGGGATTGCCAAATGTTATGTGGATTTTCTGGTGTAGTCTGTTTTGTCATATGCTTTTGTGATATCATTCTGGAGGAACGTTGTCTCATTTTTTAACTGCATTGCATTTGTGGTTTCTAAATGACAATAAACTGAATCTGAATCTGAATCTGAATCTGACTTAAAACTCAAGCCCTCCAGTCCTGGCAACACATTTGTGAATCACTTCTGCACCTTCTCTGGATTAATCACATCCTTCCTATAGAAAGGTCACTATGTGTAGACAGGAGTTTGGAGTACAAGTTACAGACAGATCATTAAAGGTCGTATTAAAGACCAAGTGGACTGCTCCTGATCATAAATTGTATATTGGTAGAAAGTTAAAGATCTGCAAAGAATCTCTTAATTTAAAATGAAGTCTAGAAGCAAGGGCTTCAACCCAAAATATTGACCTTTCCTTTCCACTCACAGAGCTACTCCAGCCATGAAGTTCTTGCAGGAGATAGAATGTTGTCGCTGATTCCAGCTTCTGTGGTCTCCTGTGTCTTGATTGAAAATTCTTTTAAGAAGTTTTCATTGGCACAAAGACAATCGGACTTTGATCCTAAGTAATTGTTTTTAAGAGGGTGAACCTGTCATAAGAATTCCTTCTTTAGTAAATCAAATTTCTCAGAAGTTTATTCAGGCAAGACCATGTTGTTCACAAGTCTACTTGCCAAACTAGAAATGTTTGTCATTAAGCATATACCTAAATAACACTTTGACATTCTGGGCATAAAAGTGTTTGTAAAGAGTTGGTTCAGCAAATATAATATTTATTGACCTGCAGCTTGAAAGGTTACCAGGAAAGATGAAATAAAATACCTGCAAAAGTCAATGTCAAGGTTGAATTTATTTTCAATCTGCACAAGTACACGTATGCACAGGTGCATTGAAAAACTTACTTGCATTGGTATCACATGCACATCGTATCCTTAAGCAGTATTCACAAGAAAAATGTAATTCAAATATAAATTAACACAACTTTACAAGAAAGAACACAATTAGGATGAAAAAAAAAGCCGGAAATCTGAGAGTTTAAAAACAAAATGCTGGATATTCTTAGCAGGCCAGGCAACATCAACGGTGAGGAAAAAGTTACTAATTCAGGACAAAGACACTTCAACAACTTTACAAGAAAGAACAGAATCAGAATGAAGAAATAGCAAAGCAGAAAATCTGCAACGAAATGAGAAAATGCTGTATATTCTCAGCAGGTCAAGGTTGGGCATTGGAAGCAATTAGCTGACAGGCTGTTTAAAGATTTTAAGGTCAATAATGAATTTCTTTTTCTCGGAAAATAGTTTAAGTCAGGGAATTGTGGCAATTGTGAAACTAGATTTCAAGCTCAGTCTGTAATTAGTTTTCTGCACCATCAAGTTCTTGAACTCATCTGCACAGATCTAACCATAGCTCAGCAATGGAACTTGTTTCACTTCTGCTGGCAGCTCGTCCCACACTCTCACCATCCTCTGTGAAGAAGTCTCCCCTAAGGTCCCCTTAAATATTTCACCTTTCACCCTTAACTTATGACCTCTAGTTTAAGTCTAACCAAACTTCAGTTGGGAAAAAACCTACTTGCATTTATCCTATCAATACTCATAATTTTGTTTACCTCTATCAAATCTCCCCTCATTCTCCTGCTCTCCAAAGATGAAAGTCCTAAGCTATTCAAGTTTCACCTCCAACTCAGGTCCTCAAGTCCTGGCAACAACCTTGTTAATTTTCTCTGTACTCTTTCAATCTTATTGATAGCTTTCCTGGAGGTAGGTGACCAGAAATAGATACAATACTTCAAATACTTCACCAATTTTAACATGACATCCCATACTCTACAAGTATGTCAAGATCAAGAGGATAAGATGTGAGAGAATAGAACTAATCAAGTGTGACAGTGGGAAAGTGCGTATGGAACTGGAGGAGGTAGCTGAGGTACTTAATGGATACCTTGCTTCAGTATTCACTACGGAAAAGGATCTTGGTGATTGTAGGGATGACTTACAGTGGATTGAAAAGCTTGAGCATATAGACATTAAGAAAGAGGATGTGCTGGAGCTTTTGGAAAGCATCAAATTGGATGTCTCAGGCAATGGACAAGGTGTACCCCAGGCTACTGTGGGAGGTGAGGAAGGAGATTGCTGAGTCTCTGGCAATGATCTTTGCATCATCAATGGGGATGGAAGAGGTTCCTGAGGATTGGAGCTGTGCAGATGTTGTTCCCTTATTCAAGAAAGGGAGTAGAGATAGCCCAGGAAATTATAGACCAGTGAGTCTTACTTTAGTGGTTGGTAAGTTGATGGAGAAGATCCTGAGAGGCAGGATTTATGAACATTTGGAGAGGCATAATATGATTAGGAATAGTCAGGCAGGGCATTTGAGGCTTCATTGTGCTCTGTCGATTGACAACGGCTGGTCAGAAACAAGGAGTGCATCCTAGTGAAATGTGCGGCAACAGATCTGGCTATTCAGTGGTTCCTCTGGAATGCGGCAAGCATATTCCAAACCAATATGTTTCATGATTTGACAGGACCAGGGACTTTCCTATCGACTCTCCTGAGTTCTAGGTGGAATGGCACTAGTTCCTTGGAACAGAAAATACCTCTGTTAACCACATGGGGCTTGAGTGTGAGACTGTTCCTGTTCATAAGATTGATAAAAGAAGGTCAGTATCGACACTTCACTCAAGTTCATAACAACCGTAGATGCTTCTTTCCTAACTGGACTATTCAACATGTCTGGATCTTCATCACACTCCTCCTAGCAGTCATTTTAAACCTTCAGAAAGAGGATGCACCTCTTTATATCCAAAACTTCGCAGGATGGACGATCTGGGCTTTCGGCTTCATGGTAGAGGCAATTGCAGACCATCAGAGGTGGAATTTCAAAAGTAATTCTATAAATGCTCAGGACAAATTCATTTGCCATGGGCTCTGGGCTTACAGTCAGCATCCAAACTACTTGGGTGAATTGCTTCAGTGGATTGGCCTGTTCATCTCTGCTTCTAGTGTAATGAAGGAAATGGAGTACATCAGCGTCTTCTCACTCGTAATTATGTGGGGCTTTTACGCACAAACAAGTGGAATTCCCATTTTGGAGAAGGAAGCTATGAAAAAGTGGGGACATGATCCTGCTTACCTCGAATATGTCAAACATACACCATCTGTCTGGCCATTCAGATTTTAATGCAAATTTCATTCATTAAGACCCACAACTCACCCCACCTCTCAGTTTCTGGTGTAAATTTGTTCTTGAAGTGATTTTTCAAAGCAAAGGGAGATCTGGAACATACCAACTGATTACCCCCATGCCTTAAGATTTTTTTTATGATTCTATTGTTTTATTCTCCTTAGGGGAGGAGCACTGTTGTGATTGAGATTACAGTGGACTGGTGAGAAGCAGCAGTATTTCTTCTGTTTGAAAACAGTTCTGGAACCAAAAGTTAATTGAAGTTAATCGTTCATTGTCATTTACTGAAAGAAAAACATTAACTCAGCAGGGTTTTTTTTGCAACAGTTGGGTACAATTTCTCACCCTCAGTGATAACATTTATTCCCTCATGCAGTTACCATTACTTGGGGGGGGGGGGGAGTGGAGAGGTAATAGCTGTGAGTAGCAAAACTCCTGCTCATTCAGTCTTGGGGAGGAATTGGAAAACTTTGTAAATTGTTACTTGAAGTTAATACTTAAAAAGAAATACAAATTGCCTGATGAAAAAAAAAGGAATAGTCAGACAGACAGACTTACTTTATTGATCCCGAGGGAAATTGGGTTTCGTTACAGCCATACCAACCAAGATGGCATGCAACTTGGACAGCATCCTCTTTTCAGACACCATCGTCAGAGAGTCCAGTTCCACCCCCACAACATCACTGGCCTTATGAATAAGTTTGTTGATTCTGTTGGTGTCTGCTACCTTCAGCCTGCTGCCCCAGCACACAACAGCAAACATGATAGCACTGGCCACCACAGCCTTGTAGAACATCCTCAGCATCATCTGGCAGATGTTAAAGGACCTCAGTCTCCTCAGGAAATAGAGATGGCTCTGACCCTTCTTGTAGACAGCCTCAGTGTTCTTTGACCAGTCCAGTTTATTGTCAATTTGTATCCCCAGGTATTTGTAATCCTCCACTATGTTCACTCTGACCCCTTGGATGGAAACAGGGGTCACTGGTGCCTTAGCCCTCCTCAGGTCCACCACCAGCTCCTTTGTCTTTTTCACATTAAGCTGCAGATGATTCTGCTCGCACCATGTGACAAAGTTTCCCACCGTCGCCCTGTACTCAGCCTCATCTCCCTTGCTGATGCATCCAACTATGGCAGAGTCATCAGAAAACTTCTGAAGATGGCAAAGACTCTGTGTTGTAGCTGAAGCTCAACAGCATGGTTTTGTCAAAGGCAGGTCATGCCTTACGAGCCTGATTGAATTTTTTGAAGATGTGACTGAACACATTGATGAAGGTAGAGCAGTTATTGTAGTGTATATGGATTTCAGCAAGGCAATTGATAAGGTACCTCATGCAAGGCTTATTGAGAAAGTGAGGAGGCATGAGATCCAAAGGGACATTGCTTTGTGGATCCAGAATTGCCCACAGAAGGTAAAGAGTGGTTGTAGACGGGTTATATTCTGCATCGACGTTGGTGATCAGTGGTGTGCCTCAGGGATCTGATCTGGGACAGATCTTCGTAATTTTTATAAATGACCTGGATGAGGAAGTGAAGGAATGGGTTAGTAAATTTGCTGATGACACAAAGGTTGGGGGTGTTGTGGATTGTGTGGAGGGCTGCCAGAGGATACAAAACTGGGCTGAGAAGTGGCAGATGGTGTTCAACCCAGATAAGTGTGAGGTGGTTCATTTTGGTAGTTCAAATATAATGGCAGAATATAGTATTAATAGTAAGACTCTTTTGGTAGTGTGGAGGATCGGAGGGATCTTGAGGTCTGAGTCCATAGGACACTCAGAGCTGCTGCTCAGGTTGACTCTATGGTTAAGATGGCATATGGTGCATTGGCCTTAATCAACTGTGGGATTGAGTTTAAGCACTGAGAGATAATGTTACAGCTATATAGGACCCTGGTCAGACCCCACTTAGAGTACTGTCCTCAGTTCTGGTCACCTCACTGCAGGAAGGATGTGGAAACTATAGAAAGGGTGCATAAGAGATTTACAAGGATGTTGCCTGGTTTGAGGAGCATGCCTTATGAGAATAGGTTGAGTGAACTTGGCTTTTTCTCCTTGAAGTGACGGAGGATGAGAGGTGACCTGATAGAGGTGTATAAGATGATGAGAGGCATTGATCGTGTGATAGTCAGAGGCTTTTTTCCAGGGCTGAAATGTCTAGCACGAGAGGGCACAGTTTAAAGGTGCTTGGAAGCAGGTACAGAGGAGATGTCAGGGGTAAGTTTTTTATGCAGATAGTGGTGAGTGCGTGGAATGGGCTGCTGGTGACGGTGGTGGAGACGGATATGATAGAGTCTTCTAAGAGCCTCCTGGTTAGGTATATGGAGCTCAGAAAAACAGAGGGCTATGGGTAACCCGAGGTAATTTCTAAAGTAAGTACAAGTTCGGCACAGCATTGTGGGCAGAAGGGCCTGTATTGTGTTATAGGGTTTTCTATGTTTCCTGCATTCAGTACTCTGATTAATGAAGACCAATGTGGCAAAAGCTATCTTTTCGACCCTAACTTCAATAACTTGTGATACATTTTCAAGGAATTATGGACCAGTACATGGAATTTTATAATGCAATACAATACTGAAATTAAGAGTTAATTGTTGAGGAAGGCAAATGCAATGTTAGCATTCATTTCAAGAGGTCTAAAATACAAGAGCAGGGATTTGATGCTCAAATTCTATAAGCCACTGGTGAGGCCTCATTTTGAGTATTGTGAACAGTTTTGGGCTCCTCATCTAAGAAAAGATGTGTTGATCTTGGAGAGGGTTCAGTGGAGGTTCACAAGAATGATTCCAGGAATGAAAGGATTATCATAAGAGGAATATTTGATAGCTCTAGGTCTGTACTCACTGGAATTTAGAAGGATGAGAGGGGATCTCATTGAAACCTTTCGAAAGTTGAAAGGCCTAGACCAGGGGTGGCCAATCTTTTACATTCTATGTGTTAATTTTTTCACACGAGTTCAGACGCGCCGTACAACTCTTGTACCCCCATTCAATTCTTGTAAAAATATGTTAATATAGACATATTTAGCATTTTTACATGATATATTGATTTAATATAAAAACAAGATAAACATTACTTACCTTCATGAGACTTTTAACAAATATATTTTGTCTTCTTTTGATTTCTTCCTTTTTCTCAATCACAATATTCTTTCCGTAACTCAGACCCAAGCACCAGCTTCAGTTTTCCTTCTATTTCAGTCTGATGTTGTTTTTTATAGTGTCTATTAAGATCATGTCTTCTATTATGTGAGAAAGTGTTTTCACAAACAATGTACAACGGTTTTCCTGACAGACCCGCTATAAATAAGAACTCATTTTCCCACTGTTCATTGAATTCACGCTTACTATCACTTTCTGCTTTTCTTTTGCACTGTGATGGGTAACTGAATGTAAAAACAAGGCTTAATTTTCGAAAAAGTCCAGAACTGCAAATGTTCACAAAGGACGAACAAAGCACAACTCCATAGCACACGAGTGTTAATTGTAAACTGACTGGCAAAAACCTGCGACGCACCGCTGGTGTAGGCGCCTGGCGCCTCGGGATCAAACAAGTATCAAATGTGTATTGAACAGTTATGGAACGACTGCAGAACAAAAGTCCTTCTTTCCTAGTTTGACTCATTGAACATTTTTTAAAAATTGAAAACAGATTAATGTGAAAGAAGATAACATTCACCAAAAGATGTGCACGAAATAATAAAATTGCTAAAAATAATTGCTAAGTTTTAGATTTATTCTCAGTAAAACCCATTTCTAGTTCTAAGGTACTTGAATTCCTGTTAGATTTTTTTCTCTACAAATCGGTTTTTGGTTAATACTTTTTGCATGAGTAGGCTTACTTTTTTATTATCATTACTGGGGTGCAATGCGCCGCTTCCAATCATCCAATGCGCCATAGGTTGGCTATCCCTGGTCTAGACAGAGTAGATGTGGGAAGAGTCGATGGACCAAATGGCCTAATTGTGCTCCTATGTCTTGTGGTCTTATGGAAAGGATGTTTTCCATGGTGGGGGTGTCTAGGATAAGAGGGCACAGCCTCAGGATAGTGGGGTGCGCATTTCAAAGAGAGCTGCAGAGAAATTTCTTTAGCCAGGTGGTGAATTCGTGGAATTTGTTATCACAGGCTGCTGTGGAGGCCAGGTTATTGGGTGTATTTAAGGCAGAGCTTGATAGGTTTTTGATTGGACATGGCATCAAAGGTTATGGGGAGAAGGCCGGGGAGTGTGGCTGAGGAGGGGAAAAAAGGATCAGCCATGATTGAATGGCAGATAAAAGAATAAAATGTCAAAGCTGCTGTTGATGGGCTGTAGGATTAAAACACGCTGGAAAACAGAAACCAATGGGAAATATTTTGTGACGGTCCATGATCTCACCATCAGGACAGCGCTACAAAAGTGCCAGGCACCATGTCCATCAAGAGCGTATCCAACTATCAAAGCATTACATTACGCATTATACATCTTCAATACACAACGCCACCAAATGACCAGAATCGGAACTAGACCAAATACAAAAATCATGGCTACAAAAGCAGATCAGATACTGGGTGTCTTGGAACAAATGACACACTTCCTTACATCTCAAAGCATTTCTGACAGCATTAGTCAGGAGTGCCATAGAATATTCTAGATGATGAAATGTAACTCCAAAAAATTTGACCATATACAAAGCAGCCCATCGAGCAGCCCAAGCATTCATTCTATCCATCACTGGCACACTTGGGGTCCAGTATGTACCACCTACAAACTGAACTTACATTGATTACTCTGAATCACCTCTCAGTCCTGTGTCTGCTATCAACAAAATGGACAATGAGGAGAATGAGAGGGATTTGATAGGGGTATACAAAATACATAGAGTAAATGCAAACAGGCTTTTGCCACTGAGGTTGGGTGAGACTAGAACGGGAGGTTATGGGTAAAGACAATAAGACATAGCAGCAGAATTACGCCATTCAGCCCATTGAGTCTGCTTTGTCTTTTCATCATGGCTGATCCCGGATCCCATTCAACCCCATACACTTGCCCTCTTACCATATCCCTTGATGCTCCGACCAATCAGGAATCTATCAACTGTTTTGAATATACCCGCAGACTTGGCCTCCATTGCAGTCTGTGGCAGAGTATTCCACAGATTCACCACTCCATGGCTAAAAAATTTCTTCCTTACTTCTGTTCTAAAAGGTCACCCCTCAATTTTGAGGCTGTGCCCTCTTGTTCTGAATACCCCCACCAGAGGAACCAGCCTCTCCACATCCACCTTATCTAGTTCTTTCAACATTCGGTAGGTTTCAATGAGATCCCACATATTCTTCTAAATTCCAGTGTGTACAAGCCCAACGCTGCCAAATGCTCCTCATATGTTAATCCCTTCATTCCCGGTATCATGCTCGAGAAACTCCTCCAGACTCTCTTTCTGATAAGGAGCCTAAAACTGTTGACAATACTCCAAGTGCAACCTAACTAGTGTCTTATAAAGCCTCAGCATTATCTCCTTGGTTTTATCTTCTATTTCCCTTGAAATAAATGCCAACATTGCATTTGCTTTCTTTACCACAGAATCAGCCTGTGAATTAACCTTCTGGGGTCTTTCATGAGGACTCCTAAGTCCCTTTGCACCTCTGATGCCTAGATTTTCTCCCCATTTAGATAGCAGTCCGCACTATTGCTCCTTTTACCAAAATGCATTATCATACATTTCCCAACACTGTATTCCGTCTGCCTCTTTTTTGCCCATTCTTCCAATTTGTCTAAGACCAGCTGCAATCGCATTGCTTCCTCAGCACTACTTACCCCTCCACCTATCTTCATATCATCCACAAGCTTGGCCACAAAGCCATCAATTCCATTATCTAAATCAATTGCAATCAACGTGAAAAGTAATGGTCCCAATACTGACCCCTGAGGAACACCGCTAGTCACTGGCAGTCAACCAGAAAATGCCCCTTCTATTTCCACTCGCTGCCTCCTGCCTGTCAGCCATTCCTCTATCCATGCCAGTATATTTCCTGTAACACCATAGGGTTTTATCTTGTTCAACAGCCTCATGTGAGGCACCTTATCAAATGTGTTCTGAAAATCTAAGTAAGTGATATCCACGCCTCTCCTTTGTCCACCTTGCTTGTTACTTCCTCGAACAACACTAACAGATTTGTCAGGTAAGATTTCCTTTTACAGAAACCATGCTGACTTTGACTTATTTTATCATTAGTCTCCAAGTAGCTTGAAACCTCATCCTTAATAATAGACTCCAACACTTTCCCAACCACTGAGGTTAGGCTAACTGGCCTATAATTTCCTTTCTTTTGCCTTCCTCCCTTCTTAAACAGTGGAGTGACATTTGCAATTTTCCAGTCCTCTGGGACCCATGCCAGAATCAAATGATTCTTGAAAGTTCATGACTAATGCATCCGTTATCTCTTCAGCATCCTCTCTCACGACTCTGGGATGTAGTATAGGTGACTTATCCACCTTAAGACCTTTGAATTTGCCTAGCGCTTTTTCCTTTGTAATAGCAATGGCACTCATGGGCCTCTGGCACACTGCTAGTGTCTTCCACAGTGAAGACTAAAGCAAAGTACCCATTAAATTCATCTGACATTTCTTTGTTCTCCATTACTGCTTAACCAGCATCATTCTCCAGTGGTCTAATATCAACTCTCACCTTTCTTTTATTCTTTATATAACTGAGAAAACTTTTAGTATCCTGCTTTATATTACATAAGAACATAAGAAATAGGATTTGGCCATCTGGCCTGTTGAGCCTACTCCCGTCATTCAATAAGATCATGGCTGATCTGACAGGGACTCATTTCCACCTACCTGCCTTTTCCTCATGACCCTTAATTCCTCTACTATCCAAAAATCTATCCAACCTTGTTTTAAATATATTTACTGACATAGGCTCCACTGCTTCACTGGGCAGAGAATTTCATAGATTTACCACTCTTTGATAAAACCAGTTCCTCATCATCTCTATCCTAAATCTGCTCCCCTGAATCTTGAGGCTATGTCCCCTAATTCTAGTCTCACCTACCAGTGGAAACAACTTTCTGCCTCTATCTCATCTATCCCTTTCATAATTTTATATGTTTCTATAAAATCTCCTCTCATTCTTCTGAATTCCAGCAAGTACAGTCCCAGGCGACTCAATCCTCCTCATAGCCTAACTCCCTCATGTCTGGAATCATTCTGGTGAGCCTCCTCTGCACCGCCTCCAAAGCCAGTATATACTTCCTCAAGTAAGGAGACCAGAACTGCATGCTGTACTCCAGGTACAGCCTCACCAGTACCCTGTACAGTTGCAGCATAACTCCCTGCTCTTGAATTCAATCCCTCTAGCAATGAAGACCAACATTCCATTTGCCTTCTTGATAGCCTGCTGCACCTGCAAACCAACCCTTTGTGACTCATGCACAAGCACTCCCAAGTTCCTCTGCACAGAAGCATGCTGCAGTCTTTTACCATTCAAATAATAACCTGATCTTCCATTTTTCCTTCCAACATGGATAACCTCGCATATACCAATATTGTACTCCACCTGCAGACCCTTGCCCACTCACCTAACCAATGTATATCTCTCTGCAGACTCTTGGTGTCCTCTTCACAATTTGCTTTTCCACTCAATTTAGTGTCATCAGCAGACTTACACAACACTTGGTCCCCCTTTCCAGATCATTAACTTACATCGTGAACAGTTGTGGGCCCAGCAGCAACCCCTGTGGCACACCACTCACCACTGATTGCCAACCAGAGTAACATCCATGTATTCCAATTCTCTGCTTTCTATTATTTAACCAATCCTCTATCCTGAAAATACATCACCCCCAATTCTATGTATGCTTATCTTATGGATAAATATTTTATGTAGCATCTTATCGAATGCCTTCTGGAAATCCAAGTAAGTGATATCCATCTGTTCCCTTCTATCCACTGTGCTCGTTATACATTAATGAACTCCAGAAATTTGTCAAACAGGACTTGCCTTTGCTGAATCCTTGCTGCATCTGCTTGATGGATCCATTTCTTTCCAGATGGCTTGCAATTTCTTCTTTAATGATAGCTTCAAGCATTTTCCCAACTACAGATATAAAACTAACTGGCTTATAGTTACCTGCCATTTGCCTATATCCTTTTTTGAACAGTGGCATGACATTCGCCTTCTTCCAATCTGCTGGGACCTGCCAAGAGTTCAGTGAATTTTGATAAGTTATCACCAAAGCCTCCACTATACCCTCTGCCATTTCTTTCAGTACCCTGGGATGCATTCCATCAGAACCAAGGGACTTGTCTATTTTTAGGCCAAGTTTGCTCAGCACTACCTCTTTAGTGATAGCTATAGTATCAAAGTCCTCACCTCCCATCACATCCATATCATCTCTCTTTGGCATGTTAGATGTGTCTTCCACCGTGAAGACAGACACAAAGTAGTCATTCAAAGCCTCGGCCATTTCCTCATTACCCAATATCAATTTTCCCTTCTTGTCCTCCAAGGGACATATGTTCACCTTTCCTGCTTTATATAATTATAAAAACTTTTACTATCTGCATTTATATTTTGTGCTAGTTTATTTTCATAATCTATCTTCCCTTTCTTTATTGCTTGCTTTGTGGTTCTTTTTTGCTTTTTAAAGTTTTCCCAATCTTCCAGTTTCCCACTACTCTTGGTGACTGTGTATGCACAAGCTTTCAGCTTGATGCCTTACTTTATTTCCTTAGTTATTGATGGCTGGCTCTCCCACCCTTACTGTCCTTGCTTTTAACTGGAATATACTTTTGTTGAGCGCCATGAAAAATCTCTTTGAAAGTTTTCCACTGTTCCTCAACCTGTGTTCCCAATCTACCCTATCCAATTCCTCCCACATGCTGTTGTAATCTCCCTTGTTTCGTCATAATACACTGGTTTTAGATCAAAATAATTGCACTCCCCATTTGTATGAGAAATTCAATCATACTGTGATCACTCTTTTCAAGAGGATCCCTAACAACAGGATTGCTAGTTTTACCTGTCTTATTGTATGGGACTAGATCCAAGATAGCACATTCCCTTGTAGGTTCAGTAACATGCTGTTCCAGAAAGCCATCATGGATGCATTCTATGAAGTCTTCCTCAAGACGGCCTCGACCAACTTGATTCACCCAATCTATGTGCAAGTTAACGTCCCCCATGATAACTGCAGTTCCATTCTTACGTGCCTCGGATATTTCTTGGTTTATTGCCTGTGCCACTGTAATGTTATTATTCGGTAGCCTATAGTTAACTCCCATCAGTGATTTTCCCTCCTTACTATTCCTAACCTCTACCTAGATGGATTCAATATTCTGCTCCTTAGATCTTATATCATCTATCGCCCTGATCTCATCCCTAATTAAGATGTTACCACACCTCCCTTACCTTCCTGCCTATCCTTCTGTATTCCCTGATATCCTTGGATATTTAATTCCCAATCCTCTCTTCCCTGCAATCATGTCAGTGTAATAGCCACTAAATCATACCCCTTTGTACTGATTTGTGCCACAAGTTTACTGACCTTATTTCAAATGCTATAGGCATTCAGTGAAAGTGCTCTTACACTCATTGAGCTTTTAAAATCTAGTCATCTTTGTCCCTTTTGCACTTGATTTCTCTGTACTCCACCCTTACTTTTCTCTTTTTTAACTTTTGCTTTAACTTATCTTTATCCACACTTTTCTCTTTTACTTTATCTGTTGAACCCACCTCACTGCTATTTGCTTTAAAGCCCTATCCACAGCCCTAGTTATGAGACTTGCCAGGATCCAAGTCCCATCACAATTCAGGTGGAGCCTGTCCCAATGGAAAGCATATTATTGGCAAGTTTGCCCTCATATTTCATCTTTTCCCTTCTTACAGCTTTTTAGATGCCTTTTGTTGGATTTTAAAAGCTTCCTAATCATCCAAATTCCCACTCACTTTTGCTACCTTATATGCCCTTTCCTTGGTTTTTATGCAATCCTTAGCTTCCCTTGTCAGCCATGGTTGCCTACCACCACCATTTAAGAACAAATTTCACAACACATGCCAGTGATAATAAACCTGATTCTGAGGGACATATCTATCCTGTGCCTTGTGAACTATTCCCAGAGACTTGAGCCACTTCTGTTCTGCTGTCATCCCCCCCCCCCACCATCTGCCTTCAATGCACCTGGGCAAGCTCCTCTCTGGCCTCTGGAATTTCCTTTATTCCATTAAGGGTGAAAGGTGAAATGTTTAAGTGGGGACACAAGGTGGAACTTCTTCACTCAGAGGGTGGTGAGAGTGTGGAAGGAGCTGCCATCAAAAGTGGTGGATCACAACATTTAAGAGAAGTTTGGATGGGTTGTAGATACAAGAGATATGGAGGGCCGTGGTCCAAATGCGGGTTGGTGGGACTAGGCAGAATAACCGACGGGCGGTGGGTCTTTTTATGTGCTGTAGTGCTCCATGACGCATTGACTCCATTCACCGGAGGAGGTGGACATAACTGGGAAAGATGGGATTTCGCCCACGGAGAGAAGACGAACACAGATCGACGCTGAGGGCTGAGGAAACTCCGGCTAACGTCGCACTGTGGGCGGCATCCCCACTCGCCCAGCCCCTCTTGCTGATTAGCTCGACAGCCTGCCAATGCCACGGGCTCTCCGTCCCGCATCGCTCCTCCTCGGTGCTCGCCTGGCTCACCACGAACCGTCTAACACACACAAAATGCGGGATGAACTCAGCAGGCCAGGCGGTGAACAGCCGACGTTTCGGGCCGAGACCCCGCATCGGGATTGGCGGGGTCTGGTCTCTAGGCCGCGGCCGCTCCGCGCTCTCTTTAATCGCGCAGGCCCGGCGGGGCTTCAGTTAGTCCCGCCCAGCCCTGCTGTTGCCCCGCCTCCCCCGCGCTGCCGTACGCCTCGCGCCCGCCTCGCGCTCTGCTCCCCCTTCCGGCCGGCAGGTGACAGCGAACATGGCGGCAGGCGGAGAGTGCTACCTGGGCATCGACCTCAGCACGCAGCAGGTGAGGCGCGCTCGGGCGAACCCTCCCCGCCCATTGGTTTCCGCTTCCTCACCGGCTTCCTGGGCATCTGCAGGTGGTGGTGGTCCACGATGGCAGATTATCAACTACTGCGTGCAGGGCGGGTCGTGTAACCCGTGGTTAGGGATCAGTCTGGTGTTAGGGAGGAAAGGAGAGGATGGAGGTGGGGTATGGACCTGGTGTAAGTCATCGGGTTAAGGAAGGTTCGGACAGGACGGGCTAGAGGCGCTGTTAGTGGTGTTGGAATAGGGTACTCTAGGGTAGTAATCTCTGGGTTGATGCTTACTCCAAGGGATAGTGAGGGTAAGAACATGTGCCTGCTGAATTGGTGCAGGTGGCAGGGTTTCAGATTACTGGTTCATTGGGATCTCTTCTGAAGTCAAGTCACTTTTTATTGTCATTTCGACCATAACTGCTGGTACAGTACATAGTAAAAATGAGACAACGTTTTTCAGGACCATGGTGTTACATGACACAGTACAAAAACTAGACTGAACTATGTAAAAAATAACACAGAAAAAACACTAGACTACAGACCTACTCAGGACTGCATAAAGTGCACAAAACAGTGCAGGCATTACAATAACTAATAAACAGGACAATAAAGCAGTAAGGTGAAGGTATGACCTGTACAAAAGGAACAGGTTGCTCCTGAACCCAAAGGGGATCAATATGCTTGTGCAAGTTTCGCTAAAGGCTGTTGAGGAGGGTTTAAATTAGTTTGGTAGGGGGAATGTGAATCAGAGTGATAGGGCTGACGATGGGGCAGTTCATATACAACCAGTCCCGTGTAGTGAGACTGTAGGAGGGTCAAGCAGTTGATAGGACAAAATTGCGGTCAGTGGGATGAGTTAAAGTGTAACAGGGAGCCAGACTGAAAAAGGGTGATGAGTACAGGACTGAAGCTGTTACATTGAATGCACACAATAATTGGAATAAGGTAGATAATTTGGTAGTGCAGTTAAAGATTGACAGATATGTTGTAGGCATCACAGAGTTGTGGTTGAAAGAAGATCATAGTTGGGAGCTTAACATTCAAGGATACACATTATATTGAAAGATCAGGCAGATAGGCAGAAGGGGTGGTGTGGTTTGGCTCTTGTAATAAAATGAAGCCAAATCCTTGGCAAGAGGTGTCAAAGGATTTGTAGGTAGAATCCTTGTAGGTAGAGTTAAGAAATTGCAATGTTGAAAAGACCCTGTTGGGAGTTATACATGGGCCTCTGAACAGTAACCAACATGTGGGCTACAAATTACAATGGGAGATAGAAATAACACGTACAACAGGCATATGTTGTGACAGTCATGGAGGTTTTCAATATGCAGGTAGATTGGGAAAGCCAGGTTGGTGCTGAATCCCAAGCAAGGGAATTTGTAGAATGCCCATGAGATGAGGTTTCGTGTTACCCAAAGGCACATGATAAAGTAATCCAAATTCAACATGGTTTCCTTAAGGGGAAACATTGCTTGACAAATCTGTCGGAGTTCTGTGAGGAATTAACAAGCAGGATAGACAAAGGAGAATCAGTGGATGTAGTGTACTTGGATTTTCAGAAGACCTTTTGACGAGGTGCCACGCATGAGGCTGCTTAACAAGATAAGGGCCCATGATATTACAGGAAAGAAACCAGCATGGCTAGAAAATTGGCTCTCTGGCCGGAGGCGAAGAGTGGGAATAAAGGGGACCTTTACTGGTTGGCTGCTGGTGATTAGTGGTGTGTCGCAGGTGTTGGTGTCAGGACTGCTTCTTTTCACTGCATAGGCCAGAGATTTGGATAATGGAATTGATGGCTTTGTGGCCAGGTTTGCAGTTAATACAAAGGTAAGTGGAGGTTCAGGTAGTGTTGACGAAGCAGGGTGGTTGCATAAGAACATACACCGATTGGGAGAATGGGCAAAGAAGTGGCAGACAGAATGTAGTGTAGGGAAGTGCATAGTCATGCACTTTGGCAGAAGAAATAAAGATGAGATTTTTGAATTTTCTTCCCATTTAGGAAATAGTTCACAAGTGCAAAGGGACTTGGAGTCCTAAAGGTTAATTTCCAGGTTGAGTTGGTGTTAAGGAAGGCAATTGTAATGTTAACATTCATTTTGTGAGGACTAGAATACAAGAGCAAGGATGTAATATTGAGGTTTTATAAGACATTGGTCAGACCACACTTTGAATGTTGTGAGCAGTTCTGAGCTAAGAAAAGATGTGCTAGTATTGGAGAAGGTCCAGAGGTGATTCCATAGACTATAAGACATAGGAGCAGAATTAGGCTATCTGGCTGACCCATCGAGTCTCCTCTGCAATTCAATCATGGCCGATCCTGTTTTCTACCTCCTCCTCAACCCCAGTTCCCAGCCTTCTCCCCGTAACCTTTGATGCCATGTCCAATCAAGAACCTATCAATCTGTGCCTTAACTACACTCAACGACTTGGCCTCCACAGCTTTATGTGGCAACAAATTCCACAAATTCACCACCCTTTGGCTAAAGAAATTTCTCTGCATCTCCGTTTTGAAAGGGTGCCCCTCTATCCTGAGGCTATGCCTTCTTGTCCTAGACTCTCCCACCATGGGAAACATCCTTTCCACATCTACTCTGTCTGGGCCTTTCAATATTTGAGAGTTTTCAATGAGATCCCCCACTTACCCTTCTGAATTCCAGTGCGTACAGACCCAGAGCCATCAAACGTTCTTTGTATGATAACCTTTTCATTCCTGGAATCATCCTGTGAACCTCTTCTGGACCCCCTCCAATGTCAGCACATCTTTTCTAAGATGAGGAGCCCAAAACTGTTCACAATACTCAAGGTGAGACCTCACCAGTGCCTTAAAGCCTCAGCATCACATCCTTGCTCTTATCTTCTAGGCCTCATGAAATGAATTCTAACATGGCATTTGCTTTCCTCCTCACCAACTCAACTTGCAAGCTAACCTTTAGCATGTTCTGCACAAGGATTCCCAAGTCCCTCTGCATCTCAGATTCCTGGATTTTCTCCCTGT
This sequence comes from Hemitrygon akajei, assembly GCF_048418815.1. Lineage (NCBI taxonomy): Eukaryota > Metazoa > Chordata > Chondrichthyes > Myliobatiformes > Dasyatidae > Hemitrygon > Hemitrygon akajei. The sequence goes on from NC_133131.1 coordinate 162,836,168, forward strand.
TTAGAAAATAGTCTACACATTTATTTCTACTACTAAAGTGCATGACCATGCATTTTCCAACATTGTATTTCATTTGCCACTTTTTTTGCCCATTCTCCTACTCTGTACAAGTCCTCAGCACAGTATCCTACCTGTTTTCTCAACATTACCTACCCCTCCACCAATCTTCGTATCAGACTTGGCAACAAAGCCATCTATCTATTGCATCATCTAAATCATTTACATACAGCATAAACAGAAGTGGTCCCAACACAACCTCTGCGGAGCACTACTAGTCACTGGCAGCCAACCAGAAAAGGATCCTTTTATTCCCACTCATTGCCTCCTACCAATCAGCCAATGCTCTAGCCATGTTAGTAACTTTCCTGTAATACCATAAGCTCTTAACTTAGTTAGCAGCCTTATGTGTGGCAAAGGCCTTGTCAAAGGCCTTCTAAAAGTAAAAATATACAACATCCACTGCATCTATCCTACTTGTAATCTCCTCAAAGAATTCCAACAGGTTTGTCAGGTAGGACTTTCCCTGAAGGAAACCATCTTCTCAACCACTGAGGTCAGGCTAACTGGTCTAAAATTTCCTTTCTGCTGCATTCCTCTCTTAAGATTCACATGAATGATCCCAGGAACAAAGGGGTTAACATAGGAGGATCATTTAGATCATATATGTCAAACTCAAGGCCCGTGGGCCAAATCCGGCCCGCGGTGGAATTATCTTTGGCCCGCAAGATAATATCTAATTACTATTAAAGCTGGCCCCAGTAATCGAAGCGCCTATGGCGTATGATATGGCTATTGCTGAGTTTATTCAGGTACCAGGTTTTCAGGGTTTTTAGTGTTTATTCGGCAGTCTTGCTCGGCAGTCTTCTTCATAAGAAACGGAATTTGTAAAGTGAAACACTTTGTAGTTATAGCAGACACTGAGACACATGAGAGCAGGCTGAAAAAACGGAGGCAACGAAAGCTGCGTTCGCACGCGTCCGACTGATCCAGCCCGCATGAAGCTGCATTTTGCTCAATCCGGCCCATGACCTAAAATGAGTTTGACACCCCTGATTTAGATGGTCTGTACTTGACAGATTTAGAAAAATGATGGGGAGGATCTCATTGAAACCTAAATATTGCAAGTCTAGATAGTGTGGATGTGGAGATGATGTTTCCTATAGTGGGAGAGTCTAGGACCAGAGGGCACAGCCTCAGAATAGAGGGATGACTATTTAGAACAGAGATGAGGAAACATTTCTTCAGCTAGAGAATCTGTGGAATTCATTGTGACAGATGGCTGTGCAGGCCAAGTTATTGGCTATATTTAAGGCAGAGGTTGATAGTTTCTTGATTATTCAAAGGCTATGAGGAGAGCGCAAGAGAATGGGGTAGAGTGGGATAATGAGTCAGCCATGATTGAATGGCAGAACAGACTTGATGGGACTGAATGGCCTAATTCTGCTCTTGAGTATTATAATGTTATTAAAGTTTTGGTTGCGGATTGGGTTAAATTAATTTGGGGTGTAGACTGGGGTGAATTGGATGTTTTGAATTAATTAAATAAAGTTTGTTATCAAACCCTCTTTCTTATCTTGTATATTTGACTATGGTCACTCTCATTTTTTTCACTAGTGGGAGCGTCAGGAACAAGGACACACAAATACAAAATAAGGGGTCTATGCTTCTGTTACACCACTAGCCACAAGCTTCCAGTCAGAAAAAAAACAACCCTTGTGATCATCATCTGTCTGTTCTGAATCTTGTTTGCTAACCTGCCTTGGATTCCAGGTGCAGTAAACCTTTGGACCAGTTTCCCCAAGTGGATCATGGTCAAAGGCTTTATTAAAGTCTATGGTATGGAAGCTATTGGAAAAATATTGTGAGGGACAGGATTAATTTATAGAGTGACTGTATGAATCCTGTCTCTTCAACCACTCTGCACTCACATATTTTGTTATCTCTTTGAAAAACTGAATCATATAGCAAAGAGAAAGGATTCATATAGCAAAGCTGTGCTGACTATCTTTGAATAGTCCCTCTAAAGATTAATCCTATCGTTTACAACATTTTTCCAATAGCTTCCATACCACATGACAGGAGCAGAATTGGCCCACTGGGTCTATGAGTCTGCTTCATCATTTGATACCCCCTCAATCCCACTTTTCTGCCTTCTCCCTGTAACTTTTGAGGCCTTTGCTAATCAAGAACCTATCAACCTCTGCTGTAAATATACCCAGTGACTTGGCCTCCACAACTGTCTGTGGCAATGAATTTTGCAGGTTCACCACCTTCTAGCTAAAGAAGTTCCTCCTCTGATCTAAAGGAATGTCCTCCTATTTTGAGGCTGTGCCCTCTCGTACTAGAATCCCTCACTATAGGAAACATCCTCTCCACATCCAGTCTATCTAGGCCCTTCAATATATGGTAGGTATGAATGAGTTATGCTTTTAAACTCTAGCGAGTATAGCCTCAGATCCATTAAATATGTTAATCCTTTCATTCCTGGGATTACTCCCATAAACCTCCCCTGGACCCTTAATAATACCAGCACATCCTTTCTTAGTTATGTGGCCCAGACTGCACAAAATACTCCAAGTGTGGCCTAACCAATGTCTTTAAACTTAATTTAGGGTTATAATTACCTATCTTAGTCCACTGTCCTTGTTGAATATCACTGACTCTCCTCCAGTTATATGGCGCCTCACCTGTGGCCAACAAAGATTTATAAATCTCAACCTAGTACTCAGCAGTCTCCTTCCTGGCTTCCTATGGGAATCTGGGAAATGTCTCATCAAGCTCTGAAGAGTCACCTACATTTTACCCAACTAGGCATCCAATACCTTCTTTAGTCATCTTTCCTCCTCCAGAATTCTGTAACAGTGGTGCACTGATGAGAAATAGTCAATTAATACATTAACCATGTCTTCTAATCCATGCTAGGAAAGTATAAGATTGGAAGATGTAGAATCCTTGTGGGTGGAGTTAAACTGCGAGGGTACAAAGACCCTGTTGGGAGTTGTATAAAGGCCTCTGAACAGTAGCCAAGGTGTCAGATATAAATTACAACGGGAGATAGAAAAGGCATGTGGTAAGGATAATGTTACAATTGTCTTGGGAGATTTCAAGATGCATGTAAGATTGGGAAGATCACGTTGGTGCTGGAATCCAAGAGAGGGAATTTGTAGAATACCTACAAGGTGGCTTTTTAGAGCAGCTTGTGGTTGAACACTCCAGACGATCAGCTATACTAGATTGGCTGTTGTGTAATAAACTAGATTTGATTAGGGAGTTTAAAGTAAAGGTACCCTTAGAGGACAGTGATCATAATAAGTTAGATTATCATTATTACAGAGGAATAAATTGAATTACAGAGAGAGAAGCTGGCCAGAATTGATTGGAAGGGGGCACTAGCAGGGATGATCACAGAATAGCAATGGCTGGAGTTTCTGCGGACGATTCACAAGGGAAGATGAGGCAATTGTTGCTGACAAGGGAAGTCAAAGACAGCATAAAAACAAAAGGGAGGGCATATAGTATAGCAAGAATTAGTGGGAAATTGGAAGAATTGGAAAAAATTAAAAAACCAACAGAAGGCAACTAAAAACTCCTAAGGAGAGAAAAGATGAAATATGAAGGTAAGCTAGCCAATAATATTAAAAAGGATACAAAATGTTTTTTTGCAGATATATAAAGAATAAAAAGGTGAGAGTGGGCATTGGATCACTGGAAAAATGACACTGGAGAGGTAGTAATGAGGGACAAATAAATGATGGATGAATTTAAGTATTTTGCAACAGTCTTCACAGCGGAATGCCAGAAATTCAAGAGTGTTGGGTGGGGGGGGGGGGGGTTGGTGGCAGAAATGAGTGTAGTCTAAGGAGAAGGTGCTTGAAAAGCTGAAAGGTTCTAAGATAGGTAGGTCACCTAGACAAGATAGGCAACATCTCAGATTTCTGAAAGAGCTGAAGATATTGCATTAGCAATGATCTTTCAAGAATCATTAGATTCTGGAATGTTTCCGGAGCACTGGAATATTGCAAATGTCATTGCGTTACAAGGAAGGGAGGGAGGCAGAAGAAAGGAAATTCTTCCCAGTTAGACTGACTTCAGTGGATGGGAAGATGTTGGAGTCCATTATTAAAGACGGGAGTTCGGGGTACTTGAGGCACATGATAAATTAGGCCAAAGTCAGCATAGGGAAAATCTTGCCTAACAAATCTGTTGGAATTCTTTGAGGAAATAACAAGCAGGATAGGCAAAGGAGAGTCATTGGATGCTGTTTACTTGGATTTTCAGAAGGCCTTTGACAAGTTACTGCACTTGAGGCTGCTTAACAAGATAAAAGCCCATGGTATTACTGAAAAGATACTAGCAAGAATAGATGATTGACAGGAGGCAAACAATTGGAACAAAGAGGGCCTATTCTGTTTGGCTGTCAGTGACAAGTGGTGTTCTGCAGGGGTCTGTATTGGGAGTACTTTTCATGTTATATGTCAATGATAAGGATGGCAGAATTGGTGGCTTTGTAGGCAAGTCTGTAGACGATGCAAAGATAGGTGGAGGGGCAGGTAGTGCTGAGGAAGCAGAGGCTCTGCGGAAGAACTTAGATTGGGAGAATGGGCAAAGAAGTGGCAGATGGAATATAGTACAGGAAAGTATATTGTCATGAACTTTGGTAAAAGGAGTAAAGGAAAAGATTATTTTCGAAATGGGGAGAAAATTCAAAAATCAGAGGTTCAAAGAGACTTGGGAGTCTTTGTGCAGGATTCTCTAAAAGTTAACTTGCAGGTTGAGATGATGGTAAGGAAGGTAAATTATGGAACAATTCTTATAACTAATTTCAATAAATGGAGTTGCTGAACAAGCTTTTTTTTCTCTTTCAATGTGTTCTATGTTCAACAGCATCTTTGGCTTACATTTGACACCATTATTGATTAATTAAAAAAAGCTCATGAAAAAGTAACTCTTCAACTATGTTCTGACCTTTTAAAATGTAACCCAGTGCTTTACTTTGACCCTAACTGTTGCATGTAATCTGTGACAGTGGGAGTCTGGCATGTTTCCATTAAAGTGCAGATTCTTTCTGGGGGAAGAAAAAGAACTTAAGAAATTCTGGTTCCTTTTCCGCCTTGTTTTACAATCTCGGACATTGTGATGTAAATTTTGTTAAGTTACCCGAATTGCTGCATGGTTATTTTTGTTCTTAACCATGCCAGCAGTTGAATAAGATAAAAGATATTTCAATTCAAAACAGTGAAGAGTTTCATCTAATTTATTTACAAAGGAGATGTGGATAATGTTTGCCATGACTCGCTCCATCTTGCATCTGTATTCACTTTGAGCTCTGTCTGAATCCCCGACTTTCTTTCTTTCAGTGTAAGCAGTCCTACCCATATATTGGGCTATCCTCTGCAAACATTTTGCCTCCATCATTGTTTTTTCATTTGAGTTTATTGGATCAGGCTGTTGCCTGGAGTTACTGGCAGTTTGCACTCACCTGATCTCAGTCAGACTCTACGTGCTGCAGTCAGGGGTTAAGTTTTGGCAGTGAGCGGGCCGCGAAGTCCCTGCGCTTGGAACATCTCTGACAGAATGTGATGGAAGGCAAATACTAGGGCACTGCTTTGCTTTGGAATAACCTGTAAATAATTTTAACAATTTTTGAGTCCTTCTGATCGTCAGGGTTATTTAACATCTAACAACATTGATGAAAATGATTGCAATACTTAAGATGATGAAAACATATTGAGACACTTGGAAGCATTAAGCTGAAGTGAATAATTACAACTTGCCTTTTACCTCTGAGCCACAGGCTCTACTTAGTTAATGTGATCAATGTGTTATGCCACTAAAGTGGTGAATTAAAGGATTAGATGGAATGTTTCATGGCTCAAGGATATAATGGTAGAATGAATTGGTCATACTTGCATAAACTTTCTCTATGGTTCATTTAGATAATAGTTGATTTATTGCCTTAAGTCTATTTTTAGATTATTACACTATATATAAAACACACAAAACATTGGCTAACCTACAAAAATCTTAAGCACATTTTCAAATTAAACAAAGCTACTATCTTAACTTACAAATCAGTCATAGTAGCTTGTCTTTCCATCTACAGTAGCACATTGATCTTCATTTTGAAGGAAATATGGTTTGCATTCAATCTTGGGTATTTCAGAACATTATAACATTAAATGCAAAATGTTTTCTATTTGAAAACTCATTTTGATGCATTGCCAGAAAGAAGGAAATCATGCCATTGTTATGAACTGCTGTTTGGTTGCAAGACTATGATATCTTAGGCAAGGGATATATGTTTGGTTTGAAGAGATTATTGTGTATAGTTTTAAGTCTTTCTGACACTGTTGATTGTTATTGAGTGTGTCATTCCCTTATCATTCTTACGTTGATTGTTAAACCATTGTATAATTCTCACTGATGGTGTTATTATTTTGGAGCACCTGTCCTGGGCCCAGCAGGTAAGTGCAATTACGAAGAAAGCACACCAGTGCTCCTTACATAGGAGTTTTGCAGAGATTCGGCATGAGGTACAAAAAAAACCTTTGACAAAGTTCTGTAGATATGTAGTGCAGGGTATATTGACTGGCTGCGTCATAGCCTGGTATGGAACACCAATGCCCTTGAATGGAAAATCCTACATAAAGAAGTGGATGCGGTCCAGTCCATCGTAGGTAAAGCCCTCCCCACCATTGAGCACATCTCCACGAAACACTGTCGCAGGAAAGCAGCATTTCATCATCAGGGACCTCCACCACCCAGGACATGCTCTCTTTTTGCTGCTGTCTTCAGGAAGGAGGTACAGGAGCCTCAGGACTCATACCACCAGGTTCAGGATCAGTTATTATCACTCAACTATCAGGCTCTTGAACCAAAGGGGATGGCTTCACTTGCCCCATCATTGAAATGTTCCCACAACCAATGGACTCACTTTCAAGGACTCTTCATATCAAGTTCTTGATATTTAATGCTTATTTATTTATTAATCTTATTTCTTCCTTTTTATTCTTGAAGAGTTTGTTTTCTTCTGCACTCTGGTTGAGCACTCATGTTGGGCAGTCTTTCATTGATTTTATTATGGTTTTGGATTTATTGAGTGTGTGCCTGCAAGAAAGGTGCATCTGAGGATTCTATATGGTGACATATGTACTTTGATAATAAATTTACTTTGAACTTTTTGAACTTTTCTAACTTTTTAATAGCTTCTCTGTTTAATAATTGTGATCAGTCCTTTTTCCAAAATCGCCAAAATCGCCAAAATAATTAAATGTTACATTTTGTTCCCGTTATATGATGACCCAAGTTATTATTGTTTAGCTGACTAGTAAATGTTAGCTGTACGTGTATAATAAGCATGAATTTCCTCAGCCTCAAATATCCTTTGGATAACACTATTTCCAAGTTGTATCATTCTGCTTATAGATAGAAACAGCATATTTGCACAGCACGGTTTTATCTTATCAGCCTCATGATTCTATCAGCTCAGCTGTTGTTCAACCTTGATACTGTTTTCACCTTGAGCTTAACTAAATATACTCTTCATGGACTCTGGAAAGTTGTTTGTCTATATCTTTACCCCTTCCTCACTGATGTTTAATGTTAGTGTTTGCCTTGATTACCTCACTAGTTGTTACCCGGACTTATTCACCATCTTTTGCTGGCGATTTACTGAAGATTCCTTTGAATAACAGGCTGCTTTAAAAAGAATATAGGCTCATGTTTATCTTGCTAAACATTTCCTGTCCATATACACTACCTGTCCAAATATCTTGTAAATGTAATTTTACCCTCCTCTACATTTTCCTCTGACAGCGTGTTCCAGATATATCCAGCATGTACTGTGTACAGAACTTGCTGCTGACAACCCCTTCACTTCTTCCCTCATCACCTTAAACCTATGCTCTATAGTTTTAAACTCTCCTACCATGGAAAAAAAAGCCTGTGACCATCCACCTTATCTATGCCTGTCATGATTTTATAAACTGCTATAATCTCACTTCTCAGCTTCTTTTGCTCCTGGAAAAACAATTCTAGTCTATCTAGCCTTTCCTCATAACTCAAACTCTCCACTCCTGACATCTTTGTGAACCTTTACTGCATCTGCTCTAGTGTAATCACATCCTTTCTATAGTATGGCCACTGGAACAGCTTCAATATTCCTTGTGCAGTCTCTTCAGTTTGTGTTGTACAAAAGTAAGATGATGTCTCAACTCTTGTACTCACTTCAAAGTTCAAAGTAAATTTATTATCAAGGTACATATATGTCACAATATACAACTCTGTATTCATTTCCTTGCGAGCGTACTCAATAATAACCATAGTAGAATCAATGAAAGGCCGCACCAATCGTTTAACCAGTGTGCAAAAAGAAATAATAATAAACTTACAACGAATTTACTACAAAGCTTAAGACAATCTGACAAACAGTTCAATAGTAAAAATATAGCAGGCAATAAAGACTTTTGCTATGCCCATATTAATGTATTCTTTTGACATAATCTCTTGGTCTGAAATCGATCTGGATAACTTGCAAAGAAAAATAAGAATTGAAATGACGAATTTTAGAAAACTTGAACACACTTAGATTAACACTACCTAAGACAGGAGCAAGAGGAATAACAGACATAAATGTACACAACAGTCAGATAAAACTTGTAAGGACAAGTTTTCATCAACAAAAACAGGATTCAGCACTCCGCACGGGCATATGTGATTCTGATAAAAAGTACACACCACTAAACGTAAGTGAAAGCACCACCCAGAAAAATTAATTTATTATTACTATAGAAGAAAATGTTAGCCAATGGAAGAGCGTGGAAGACATCCCCATGATCTGAGCAGACTAGATGTGGACAAGGAAGCGTCGAGCACTTAGCTCAGAGTTCAAAACACTTCCCAGTGAACAGAGCAGTTACTTGTGGCGGTACAGGACCAGGTGGTTAACACAAAAAAAAAATCAAAACTGCATAATAAAAGATCAACAAAATTAAGATGATAACTGCAGAAAATACCAAGGGAGGCCAAAAACAATCCAACACTTCACAGGCTCCTGCAGCAGTTTAACTCAATCTGATTACTTACACAGGCACAATCAAATGGTAAACGCCATTCACCAAAACCTTGCTTTCAAATGCAAACTCATAAAACACAGCTTACCTTACTATAAATATAAGCCTGATCCAGTTTTATAGTCAGAATCAGTTTATTATCACCGGTATGTGTCATAAAATTTATTAACTTAGCAGCAAGCAGCAGTTCAATACATAATATAGAAGAAAAATAATAAAATCATAATAAATAAATAGGTAAATCATTTACAGTATACATATTGAATAGATTAAAAATAGTACAAAAATCAGAAATAATATATATTAAAAAAGTGAGGTAGTGCCCAAAGCTTCAATGTCCATTTAGGAACCGGATGGTGGAGGGGAAGAAGCTGTTCCTGAATCGCTGAGTGAGTGCCTTCAGGCTTCTGTACCTCCTACCTGATGATAACAGTGAGAAAAGGGCATGCCCTGGGTGCTGGAAGTCCTTAATAATGGATGCTGCCTTTCTGAGACACCGCTCCCTAAAGATGTCCTGGGCACTTTGTGGGCTAGTACCCAAGATGGAGCCAAATAAATTTACAACCCTCTGCTTCTTTCAGTCCTGTGCATGGGGTGTCGGAGAGGTAGTACCTCCGACGGGGAACACGTCGTACTCTTCTGAGTAGTTCGTCCGCATTGGTCATCACCTGACACTCAGCTTTCACCAGTGGTTCCTCGTAGCTGTTTGCATGCAACAGCGGCCACACCCCGGGCAACGGCTTCGACTGGCCGGCAAAACCTGGTGAGGGTAGCCGATGGGCCTCAAACCCTCGGTGAGTTAGGGCTTGTCTACCTCCGCATGCGAAGACTGAATTCGGCGGACTACGCGGAGGAGACCACCACTTGGCAGTCCAACGAGTAGAAAGGCCAGACCCAGCAAAGCGTTGTGGAGTACAATCGGCACAGTGAGACACGTAGGACACTGCTGGCCACCCACTGCATCCCGACTTATCTCCAGCCGTCTCGACTCTGTCTTGCAACTGGATACAGATAGGTTGGGACGAGAGAGTGAGGCTGACGATTTGCACAACTCTCCCTCACTTTAATCCAAGTCAAGCGCAAGTCATGACTCCAAACCCATTCCGCTAAAAAACTTCAAGTCCTGTGGCGATGGGCGAGTGGCGAAGCAGCAGGTGTGGATACACTGGAAGCTGTAGTCACAAACCTGCACACAGGTGGCCCAGGGCATTGGGTCGTTCTCCGCTGGAATGAAGCAGCAGTGGAGCTCGGCAGCCCCCTGGGTGTCTGAGCAGTCCTCTTTAGGAATCGCTCTGCTCACCTCCATAGAGGAAGGGGCTAGAAAAGGTGCCTCAAACATAGCCTGCTTCATCTTACCCTGGCCAGCACTCTGCAGCTGGCGGGGATCCCACTCAGCGGTCGAACTACAAAGAAGACGAAAGTGAAGGTGCTCAACCTTAGCACGTGGAACGTGCGAACTCTGCTTGACATCACCAAGGCTGTCAGACCAGAAAGAAGAACAGCACTGGTCGCCAGAGAACTAGCCCGCTATAATGTGGACATTGCAGCACTCAGCAAAACACGCCTAGCAGACAAGGGCCAGCTTACAGAACGTGGTGGTGGGTACACCTTCTTCTGGAGCGGTCGCAGCAGCATTGAACGACGAGAGGCTGGCGTTGGATTTACCATCTGATCCCACCTCGCTCGTAAACTTGACAAGCTTCCAGAGAGCATCAATGATTGCCTGATGACACTTCGGCTCCCACTTGGCAATAAGAGGAGTGCAACGCTGATCAGCGCATACGCTCCAACGATGACCAACCCAGATGACATCAAAGATAAGTTCTATGAAGAACTTGACGCCCTCATAGCAGCAGTTCCACAGTCAGAGAAGCTTATTGTCCTTGGGGACTTTAACGCCAGAGTGGGGACAGATTACCAGACCTGGGAAGGGATTCTTGGAAGACATGGTATGGGCAAGTGTAACAGCAGTGGCCTGCTGCTCCTCAAGACATGCGCTACGCATGACCTTGTCATCACCAACACCCTATTCCGCCTCCCTACCCGTAACAAGACATCTTGGATGCATCCACGCTCTAGGCACTGGCATCTGATTGACTATGTCATCACCAGAAAGAGGGACTGACAAGATGTGAGAGTGACAAAGGCCATGTGTGGTGCCGACTGCCGGACGGATCATCGACTCATAGTGTCCAAGTTTAAACTTTGCATCCTGCCTGTGAGAAGACCCCAAGGTCAGAAGACTGCAAAGAGGCTCAATGTCTCCAAGCTGAAGAGCAGCATAGTTGAAGAAGAATTTCGTGAAGACCTAGATAGCAGGCTGCTTGACACACCCCAGGATGACCACACCAGCATTGAAGAGCAGTGGACGGCTTTCAGAGATGCAGTCTACCCTACCACTCTCGAACACCTTGGACCAACAATCTGTAGACATCAAGACTGGTTCGATGAGAATGACGAGGAGATACAGGCACTGTTGTCAGAGAAACACCAACTGTTCAGAGCGCACCAGAATGATCCCACATCACAAGCAAAGATAGATGCCTTCGCCAGTGCAAGACGGAAAGTGCAGAAGAAACTCCGTGAGATGCAGGATATCTGGTTCAGCAATAAGGCCGATGAGATCCAGGGCTACGCAGACAGTCACGACACCAAGCGCTGCTACGATGCTTTGAAGGCTATGTATGGACCTCAGTCCTCTAGCTCCTCCCCCCTCCTCAGTGCAGATGGGACTCGGCTGCTGACAGAGAAAAAGCAGATTTTGGAGAGATGGGCTGAACGCTTCAACCAGGTCCTCAACCGCCCTGCCGAAATCAATGATGAGGCCATTGCTCACCTACCTCAGGTGGAGATCAACCGGGACCTTGACAACCTCCCCACAGAAGAAGAAGTCAGAAAAGCCATCAGGCAACTTTCTTGTAGCAAAGCACCAGGATCGGATGCAATCCCTGCTGAAGTCTACAAAGCAGGAGGCCCATTCATGATGCAGAAGCTGACTGAGCTCTTCCAATCTATGTGGAACGAAGGAAAGGTCCCGCAACAGTTGAAAGATGCCAGTATAGTCCACATCTACAAGAGGAAAGGCAACCGCCAGTCTTCTGACAATCACCGAGGCAGCTCCCTCCTGTCCATAGTTGGGAAGATCTTGGCTCGCATCTTGCTTAATCGCCTTCTCCAACACCTTGAGCAAGGTCTCCTCCCAGAAAGCCAATGTGGCTTCCCTGCAGAGCATGGAACTGTCGACATGATATTTGCTGCACGCCAACTCCAGGAGAAATGTCAAGAGCAGCACAGTGACCTCTTCATGACCTTCGTCGATCTGACCAAGGCATTTGAGACGGTCAGCAGAGATGGCTTATGGAAGATAATGGAGAAGTTTGGCTGCCCTAGCAGGTTCATCACGATTGTTCGGCAGTTCCACGATGACATGATGGTGAAAGTTTTGGATGATGGTGATGAGTCAGAAGCCTTCCCAGTGACGAACGGTGTGAAGCAAGGATGCGTTCTCGCCCCTACACTCTTTAGCATGGTCTTCTCTGCTATGCTGAATGATGCCTTCCATTATTGACAGGATGGTATACACGTCAGATACAGGACTGGCGGTGGGCTATTCAACCTCCGGCGTCTACAGGCTGTTACAAAGGTAAAGAAGACGGTCGTCAGAGACCTCTTATTCGCTGATGATTGCGCCCTCAATACCAGCACAGAGCAGAAGATGCAGCGAGAAATGGACTGCCTCTCACGAGCCTGTGACAACTTCGGACTTACAATCAGCACCAAAAAGACCGAAGTTATGTACCAGCCCGCACCCGGAAAGCCCTACCAGGAACCACACATCACAGTAAAGGGGCAGAAGCTACTGGCAGTCGACAGCTTTACTTATCTGGGCAGTATTCTATCACAAGCTGTGAACATAGATGCAGAGATCAGCAACAGAATTGCCAAAGCCAGTGCCGCCTTTGGGAGACTCCATGAGAATGTTTGGGAGCGGAGAAGACTCAGCCTTACCACCAAGCTGAAGGTCTACCGAGCAGTGGTTCTCACCACCCTCCTCTATGCCAGCAAGACCTGGACTGTCTACAGCAGACACGCTAAACAGCTCAACCACTTCCACTTGAGCTGCCTCCGCAGACTTCTCCACGTACGATGGCAGGACAAAGTCCCAGACACAGAGGTCCTGGAGCGGGCTAGCACCCACAGCGTCTACACCCTCCTACAGAAAGCCCAAGCCAGATGGGCTGGCCATGTTGTCAGGATGTCTGACAGTCGACTACCAAAACAGCTGCTGTATGGAGAGCTGAGCCAGGGCAAGCGCTCAGTTGGAGGGCAGAAGAAACGTTTCAAAGACTGCCTCAAAGTGTCCCTCAAAGACCTCAACATCAATCCCAGTAGCTGGGAATCGCTTGCTCTGGACCGCCCAACCTGGTGGAGCAGGACCACTAAAGGAGCGTATGCAGCAGAAATCAGACGCACCGACAGAGGCTCAGAGGAACCGTGCCGTGCGCAAGGCTCGAGCTACCTCCACTTCCACTGCAGCACCTACCCTCATGTGTCCCACATGTGGGCGAGCTTTCAGGGCCCGGATTGGCCTCACCAGTCACCTCCGGACCCACAGTCACAAACCCTCCACCTGACAGAAGTCGTGGTCGTCTTCGACTCTGAAGGACGAACAACAACACACAGTACCCAAGATGGAGCCAACTAAATTTACAACCCTCTGCTTCTTTCAGTCCTGTGCAGTAGTCCTTCCATACCAGACAGTGATGCAGCCTGTCAGAATGCTCTCCACGGTACATCTATAGAAGTTTTTGAGTGTATTTGTTGACTTACCAAATCTCTACAAATGCCTAATGAAGTATAGTATAACTACATTGATATGTTGGGACCAGATTAGATCCTCAGTCCTGATGAAGGGTTTTGGCCTGAAACATTGACTGCTCATTTCAATGGATGCTGCCTGACCTGCTAAGTTCATCCATCTTTTGTACGTGTTGATTTGACCACAGTATCTGCAGTGTACTTTGTGTTTATTAGATCCTCAGAGATCTTGAGACCCAGGAATTTGAAACTGCTCACTCTCTCCACTTCTGATCCCTCTGTGGATTGGTATGTGTTCCTTCATCTTACCCTTCCTGAACTCCCCAATAAGCTCTTTCGTCTTACTGATGTTGAGTGCCAGGTTGTTGCTGCGACAGCACTCCACTAGTTGGCATATCTCACTCCTGTATGCCCTCTCATCACCATCTGAGATTCTACCAACAATGGTTGTATCATCAGCAAATTTATAGATAGTATTTGAACTATGCCTAGCCACACAATCATGGGAATATAGAGAGCAGAGCAGTGGGCTAAGCACACACCACCGAGGTGCACCAGTGTTAATCGTCAGCAAGGAGGATATGTTATCACCAATCTGCACAGATTGTGATCTTCTAGTTAGGAAGTTGAGGATCCAATTGCAGAGGGAGGTACAGAGACCCAGGTTCTGTAACTTCTCAATCAGGATTGTGGGAATGATGGTATTAAATGCTGAGCTATAGTCGATGAACAGCCTCCTGACATAGGTGTTTGTGTTGTCCAGGTGATCTAAATCCATGTGAAGAGCCATTGAGATTACGTCTGCTGTTGACCTATTCTGGCGATAGGCAAATTGCAATGGGTCCAGGTCCTTGCTGAGGCAGGAGTTCAGTCTAGTCATGACCAACCTCTCAAAGCACTTCATCACTGTCGATGTGTGTGCTACCGGGCGATAGTCATTAAGGCAGCTCACATTATTCTTCTTAGGCACTGGTATAATTGTTGTCTTTTTGAAGCAAGTGGGAACTTCCGCCCATAGCAATGAGGTTGAAAATGTCCTTGAATACTCACGCTAGTTGGTTGGCACAGGTTTTCAGAGCCTTCACAGGTACTCTATCGGGACCTTCTGCCTTGCATGAGTTCACTCTCTTTAAAGACGGTTTAACATCGGCCTCTGAGACAGAGATCATAGGGTCATTAGGTGCAGCAGGGATCTTCACAGCTGTAGTTATATTATTCCTTTCAAAGTGAGCATAGAAGGCGTTGAGTTCATCTGGTCGTGAAGCATCACTGCTATTCATGCTATTGGGTTTTGCTTTGTAGGAAGTAATGTCTTGCAAACCCTGCCAGAGTTGCCATGCATCCGATGTCGCCTCCAACCCCATTGGAAATTGTCTCTTCGCCCTTCAGATAGCCCTCCGCAAATCATACCTGGTTTTCTGGTACAGGCCTGGGTCGCCAGACTTGAATGCCACAGATCTAGCCTTCAGCAGACGATGTACCTCCTGGTTCATCCACGGATTTTGGTTTGGGAATGCATAGTAAGTCTTTGTAGGCACACACTTATCCACACAGGTTTTAATGAAGTTGGTAACAACTGCAGCATACTCATCAGAGTATGAAGATGAATCCCTGAATACAGTCCAGTCCACCGATTCAAAGCAGTCCTGTAGGCGCTCCTGTGCTTCCCTTGTCCATACCTTCTTGGTCCTCACTACTGGTGCTGCAGTCTTCAGTCTCTGCCTATACTCAGGGATTGGAAGTACAGACAAGTGATCAGACTTCCCGAAGTGAGGGCTTGGAATAGCACGGTAGGCATTCTTGATGGTGTGTAGCAATGGTCCAGCATGTTGCTTCCTCTGGTATTGCAAGTGATCTGTTGATGGTAATTACTTAGTGATTTTTTTTTCCAGACTGGCTTGGTTAAAAGCTCCCAGAATGATGGTGAAGGCATTAAGGTCCGCTGTTTCATGCATGTTGATCTCATTGCTCAGATCATCTAAAGCCTGATGGACATTGGCCTGAGATGGAATGTATACTGCTACCAAAATGATCCCATAGATCTCCCGCAGTAGGTAAAAAGGACAGCACTTAACTGCTAGATATTCCAGGTCTGGTGAGCAGAAGAGTTGATCATGAGGCATACTCCTGCACCTCTTCTTTTGAGAGACTCTATAGTTCTATCTTGATGGTGTATAGTAAACCCGTTAATCTGAATCGCTGCATCCGGTACAGAAGGGGTTAACCAGGATTCTGAAAACTAAGGACACACGCGGTCCTAATGTCCCTCTGATTCAGCACTCTGGCTCTGAGATCATCGATCTTATTCACCAGAGACTGCATGTTTTCCAGCAGGAGTTTAAAACCCTGTTTCCTTAAACGCATTGTATCCCTGATCTGCAACCACGCTTCCTGTGTGGAATCCTACATGGATGTTTCCGTCCACAATTAGTATTGTTTCCATCAGTTTTAAGCAGCGATAGTTCGTTTAAATGCATTAAGACATCTTTGTCGACTGTACTGACCTTGGACGCATTTGTGCTTTTTAGCTGTATCAGGCCGAAATGAGATTATTTAGTCATATCCATTGAGAGTTCTGCTGCTACACGAGTCGCCCCTAGGCGCCCCAGAAGTAATAGTTCTACAAACTATATTATGACCAATCTATTATTACAGATGGGACAATCTATAATAACTGAGCAGATATAATATTACAGGATTGTTGTTGTTTTGTATTGCATTCACACTTCTAATAGAAGTGTGGTTTGGGAGGGGCAGACACAAGTCTGTCCATTTGGGAGCCGGGGTTGGATCGATCTTCATCTAGCATCTCATCCACAGCTGGTCCAACATGGGTAGTCCTGAGCTGGCATCGCTTGATGGAATCCTTGAAGCACGGAATCTTTCATAGTATGTCAATGTGTTTATCCAGTTTGTGGAGGATAAAAACGTTCGGGCAACTTTATAGCCATTCCAAACACACATAACATACAGAAAGCAAAAAGTGAAAAACCCCAAGTATGCTGAATTATAAGACAAAATTGAAAGACTATGGAACAAGAACAGAGTATTCATTGTTCCAATTGTAATATTTACATCTGGTATCATCCCAAAGTCACTACACAATAGCATTAAACATTTAGGCCTATACAGCAATATTTATGTAAATCTCCAGAAAGCCACAATACTAAAAGCCAATATAATAGTCCAAAAGTTCCTAGCAAATTGAGAAATGAGTGTGCTTGACTATGCCTGTACATCAGGTTTATCAGTCTGAGCTAAGAAAAGATTAAATACATAATGATAGTAAATAAGCAATAAATATCGAGAACATGAGATGAAGAGTCCTTGAAAGTGAGTCCATGGGCTGTGGAAACAATTAAGTGATGGACTCACTTTCAAGGACTCTTCATCTAATGTTCTTAATATGTATTGCTTATTTTATTTATCTTAGTTGTCTTCATCGGACGGTACCCTGTCTGATGAAGGCAAGCATGGCATATGTGTTTTTCATCATCTTGTGTATCTGTGCCACCACTTGCAGAGAATTACTTCTGCCTCATGGCCTCTCTGATCCACAATGCTCTGCTCATCCCTGTCCTTCAGTATGCATCTCTTGCCTGGCTTAATGTATCTGCCATGGATATCTTATTGTCCCTTTTGCCCTCCTAGTATTATCATTGTGTTATCTGTTATCTTTTGCTCTCTTTCCTTGTCTACTCCTCAATTCCTTGTACTCTTTGAGGGATATGTTTGATTCCAGCTGCCTGACTCAATGAACACCTCTATATCCCTTGTTAACCAGGGTTCCCCAATCTTGCCAGCCTTGCCTTTCACCCTAACTGAACATGTTGGCCTTGAACTCTCTCCCTCTCACTTTTAAAAGCCTCCCATTTGCTTGATGCCTTTACTCTCCCATTCAACTTTTGCAAGTTTCTGTTTAATGCCATCAAAATTAGCCTTGTCAGAGATTAGACAGATACTAAACCAGGGGTTCCGAACCTGGGGTCGATGGACCCCTTGCTTAATAGTACTGGCCCATCGCATAAAAAAGGCTGGGAGCTCCTGTAGTTGACTAATTCCATTTACAGTTTATTAGTATGTGTTTTATGTGCATAAGAATAAAATTAAATTACATGTGTATGTAAGCTATCTTACAGATAAGCAAGCTGCCACTATCTACCTTGTACTTACTTGGAGTGTTCTGTGTTAATCAATCAAATTATTGCTTTGCATGAAGCATGAAGCTTTTATAGTTCTGTATATAAAGATATGCAGATTGCTTGGTCATTTGGCCACAAAAATTGTCCAAGAGTGGTTGAAATGTGGGGTGAATAGAATGGTTGGTGCAGGTTGATGATTGGGGCAAACTCACTGGGTCAAAGAACCTGTTTCTGTATTGTATTCCTCAACGATTATGACACTTCTCTCCTCAAATCTATTTTCTCCTCTCTAGATGAAAGCTATAGTTATTGATGATGATCTGAACATAATCCATGAGGCCAATGTGAAGTTTGATGATGATTTTCCAGAGTTTGGGTAAGAAGTTTTACTCTCATTTGCTTCAACAAAAGAAAGGGCGGAAGAATGTGGAGTGGACACTTAATTACAGAGGAACATTGTTCTACTGCTGCTTAAGTCTTTTTTTTAATATAATTTTTTAAATTGGTTTTTCAAAACATTTTACAAAATTAAAAACCCCAAATCCCAATGAGGAGCATTAATACAGTGCAAGATTACGCATACAATAACAATATGCTACAAAGGAAGAGAATTTAACAAAAAAGCACCTAAATTAAAGACAAGTGAGCTTAGTGTCCTCCCCAAGCCCCACAACACAAGAAAAAAACAACAACAACTCCAGACCAACCACCACATAGTATAAAGAGTATAAGTCTGGACAGTCACTCTCCCAGACTGTGAATACACTTAGTAACAGAGGATAATAATGCCTACTACCAGAAAAAAAAGGGAGCTGAAAGCAAGGGACCGAAAAGAAGAAAAAAAGAAAAAAAAACCCTAGTCAAGAGGAAGGTTATGAAAGTACTCGATAAAAGGTCCCCAGACCTTTTGGAACTTTAGATCCGAATTAAGAACTGAATAATGAATTTTTTCGAGGTCCAAGCAGGCTATAATGTCGTTAAGCCATTGCGCATGAGTGGGCGGGGCAACATCTCTCCATCTAAGGAGGATCAAGCGTCTCGCCAGGAGAGAGGCAAAGGATAGTATTCGGCATTTGGTCGGACCCAGACATAAATCTGTCTCGCCCCAAAAACCGAACAGAGCAATTAAGGGGTTAGGTTCTAGGTGCTGATTCAGAATACCCGATAATGTAGTGAAGGCATCTTTCCAGAATTTCTCCAAGCTAGGACAGAACCAGTACATATGGATGAGAGAGGCCGCGCCCCTCTTGCATTTATCACAGAGCGGACTAATGCCAGGGTAGAATCGAGATAGTTTAGATTTAGACATATGGGCTCTATGAACAATCTTAAACTGTAAGAGGCAATGGCGAGCACAAAGGGAGGTTGAGTTAACCGATTTGAGAACTGAGTCCCAGCTCTCCTCGGATAAGGAGATATTTAAATCCTGCTCCCAGGCCATTTTAATTTTATCCACAGGGGCCCGTCGTAAGGCTGCTAGTTTATCTCGGATAATTGAAATTAAACCTTTACCTAGTGGATTAATGGAAAGAAATAGGTCCATAGCATTTTTCGCAGGCATTTCAGGAAAGTTAGGAATTAAAGGAGCAGTAAAGTGTCGGATTTGGAGATATCTGAAAAAGTGAGCGTTAGGCAGGTTGAACTCAACGGAGAGCTGCTGAAAAGAAGCGAAGCGATTATCAATGAAGAGATCTTCAAAATGTCTAATGCCCTTTCTATACCAAACATGGAATGCTGAATCGTATGTAGTAGGTAAAAAAAGGTGATTATGTGCGACAGGGCTAGAAACGGAAAACCACTGGAAACCATAGCATTTCCTGAACTGAGCCCATATACGCAAAGTGTGTCTAACCAGAGGATTAGCTATTGATCTGGGCAGACTGCTAGGGAGTGCAGAGCCAAGAAGTGCAGATATAGATAATTCTTTAGTGGAGCTCAACTCCATTGCCACCCAGTTAGGGCACTCGGGTTGACCGTGGAAGAAAGACCAGAAGGCAGCACAACGTATATTAGCTGCCCAGTAATATAAGCGAAAGTTAGGTAAAGCCATGCCACCCTCTTTTTTAGATTTTTGGAGGTGGATTTTATTAATTCTAGAGCGCTTATTCTGCCACAGATATGACAAAATAATAGAGTCTAAGGAATCAAAAAAAGATTTAGGAATAAAAATTGAGATAGATTGAAATAAGTATAAAAATTTGGGGAGAACATACATTTTAACAACATTAATACGACCTACCAAGGACATAGATAGAGGTGACCATTGTACCAGACTCTGTTTTATAGCATATGAAAGATTGATAAAGTTTCCACGAAAGAGATCTTTAAACTTCCTTGTGACTGTAATTCCAAGATAAGTAAATTGATTATGGACTACTTTAAAAGGGAGATCATGAAATATTAGTTCTTGTGCTTCTTTATTAATTGGGAAAAGTTCACTCTTATGTAAGTTGAGTTTATAGCCAGAGATCTGGCTAAACTGGTCAAGAAGTGAAAACATTAGAGGTAAGGATGTAGACGGATTTGAGAGAAAGAGTAATAAGTCATCAGCATAGAGAGAAACTTTATGCTCAACACCCCCTCTCCAAATCCCGGTCAATTCAGGACAATTTCGAAATGCTATCGCCAGAGGTTCTATAGCCAAATCAAAGAGAAAGGGACTTAAGGGGCATCCCTGACGGGTGCCACGTTTGAGATTAAATACTTGGGATTTCTGAAGATTAGTTAGAACAGAAGCAGTAGGACACAGGTACAGCAATTGGATCCAAGAGATGAAACTTTGGCTGAGGTCAAATTTTTCTAAGACTGCAAAAAGGTAGTTCCACTCTATACGGTCAAATGCTTTCTCTGCATCAAGGGAGATAACACATTCAGGAGTCCCAGTTGGAACTGAGTATAAAATATTAAATAGACGCCGAATGTTAAAAAAAGGGAGACGGTTTTTAATAAAGCCTGTTTGGTCATCAGAGATAATGGAGGGAATAACGGTTTCTAATCTATGAGCCAACACTTTAGCTAAGATCTTTACATCAACATTGAGCAGAGAGATCGGCCTGTACGAGGAACGCTCTGTTGGGTCTTTGCCCTTTTTTAAAAGAAGAATAATAGATGCCTCATTGAAAGAGGGTGGCAATTTGCCGTAATTAAACGAGTCAGATAATACTGAAAGTAACTGAGGAGAAAGAAGTGAGGAGAATGATTTATAAAATTCCACAGGGAACCCATCAGGTCCAGGAGATTTCCCTGAGGACAGTGCAGAAATTGCAAAAGATATTTCTTCTGGTGATATAGGCGCATTGAGTTTGGCTTTGAGATCAGATGAAAGTGAGGGGATATTCAGATTCTGTAAAAATTGATCCACAGAGATATTGTCATTCAGGGATTCAGAGGAATAAAGCCGAGAATAAAATTTTTTTAATGCGTCATTAATTTCTAAATGATCCGATGTAAAGTCTCCGTTCTCCTTCCGGATCTTTGTAATATGTTGTTTGGCTTTGGAACGCCTCAGCTGATTGGCTAGGAATTTACCAGACTTATCCCCATGAATGTAAAAGCGGCTCTTGCTTTCGAGAAGTTGGCGTTCGACAGGTTGAGTGGACAGAAGGTTAAATTTAGTTTGGAGTTCAACGCGCTTCTTGTATAATTCAGGGTTCTTAGTTTGGGCATATATTTGATCCAAATCTTTAATCTGGTTAATGAGGTCTGCTCAATCTGCATGGGATCTTCTAATGAGATTTGCTGTGTAAGAGATTATTTGACCCCTCAGATATGCTTTCATGGCATCCCAGACAATCTGGGATGGCACTTCAGGTGATGTATTAGTGTTAAAATAAAAGGTTATCTGGTCCTTAATAAATTTTACGAAATCATCATCCGATAGTAAAGTTGAATCGAACCGCCAGTGTTTGTTCCTCTGAGGGAGACCAGGAAAGTTCAGAGAGAGGGTAATTGGGGCATGGTCAGAGATCAGTATACTCTGATAGTCACAAGAGTGGGCAAATGGGATAAGTTGGTTATCGAGTAAGAAATAGTCAATTCTAGTGAAGGTATGGTGAACATGTGAGAAAAAAGAATAATCTCTCTCCGTAGGATGGAGGAAACGCCATATATCAGAGATACCAAAATTAGAGAGAAACGACTGAATAGCTAAGGCAGATTTGGTAGGTGATCTGGTAACAGAGGACGATCGGTCCAGTTTAGGATCCAACCAACAGTTGAAGTCACCACCCAATATAAGAGAGTATGAGTTTAAGTCTGGTAGTGAGGAAAAAAACCGTTCAAAAAAGTTAACATCATCAAAGTTGGGGGCATACAGGTTTGCTAGTGCAACTTTAGTGTTATATAGTTTACCAGAAACAATAATAAAATGGCCATTTGTATCATATTTTATTATGGAGTTCAAAAGGAATATTTGAGTTAATAAGAATGGAAACTCCCCTAGCTTTAGCGGCAAAGGATGAATGAAAATGCTGACCCGCCCACTTTGACAGAAGCCGGGAGTTATCAAAACAACGAATATGAGTTTCTTGGAGGAAAGCAATGTCAGCTTTGAGTTGTTTAATATGTGAGAATACCTTCCTCCTTTTAACAGGGTGGTTCAGTCCCTTTACATTCCAGCTCACGAATTTAAGTGCACTAGCCATTATCAATTACTAATGCATAAAAGGCAGCAGGCATATAAAAAAATCAAGCAGTACAATAGCAGTCTGAGAGCAGAGATGTAAACATAGATTCGTAAGGTCAAAATATAAACATGTCCTAAGCAATAAAGAGATGTTGGAACTGGAAAACCCACCCCACCCGCACAACCCAAAACTAGACGGCTACCAAAACAAGTAGCTAGCTCTACCAAAAAAATTAACCCAAATACAACTTCCAGATCTGTGTCATTAACAACAGTTCCGTATAAATACTATAGCAAATAATAACTAGTTTATGCACTAGAAAACATAACTACAGATTAGAACAGCTTCTGCAGAAATATACAACTTAATACAGAGAAAATCGGAAGAAAACCAAAACTAACCTACCCACGAAAAATTATAGAAGAATAAAGTAAGAGAAAGGGGAAAAAAAGGTAAGAAGGAAAAAGAAAAAAGAAGAGGAAGGGGAAAATTATAAATTAAAGACGAGTATTTATCAACCATTTACAGAGAAGGGAGAAAAAAATTCAGAGATTAGAGAAAAGGGGTGAAGAAAAGAAAAAGATAAAATAAATAAATATTTAAAGCAAAGGAAAAATAAATCAGCAGTTGAACTGTGAACCGACAAACAGGGAGGCCTTCACTAAAGACTTCGAACCTCCAAAACAAGTTAGAATTAGTTGTAGAACTCTGTAGGTAAAGTTATACAAGAATAAAAATAGGTTACACACACACCAAATCCCGGGAGAGATTGTCAACAGCCCTTAAAGTTTCAATGAATAATGTCTGAGTGATTCAAGTGAATTCCGAGTCCAGAGAAAGTAATTTTACTACAAGGAGTACTTATCCACCATTTTAGGAGGTCCGATCAGATTCCGAAGATGACTGGATAGCCGGAAGGCTTGCCACAAACGCTTCAGCTTTCTTTGCTGATTTGAACCACTTGAATTCCCCGGTATTAAGCTTGATTCGTAGATCATCAGGGTTACGAAGGGAAGGTTTGAAACCACGATCAAAAAGCACTTTCATTACGCCTTTAAACTCAGCGCGCATCTTTAAGGTCTGGGGTGCAAAATCTTCCACAAAGCGAATGGTTGTATCCTGGAAAGAAAAAGAGCCTCTGCGACGTGCCTCCACAATCAGACTGTGTTTTACCTGGTATTGATGGAAACACAAGATTACTGGTCGCGGGCGGGAGCCCAGAATTCCGGGGGGATCGTAAACTCTGTGTGCCCGTTCGAGCTCGGGCGGCTTTGGAAGCAAATCTTTCCCAAATAACTCACAGAGAAACTCGGCGAAAAACTTCACGGTTGGTCCCTTTTCAGTCACCTCTGGTAATCCCAGAATTCTGATGTTACAGCGTCTGCTGCGATTTTCGTGATCCACCATTTTGGAAAGAAGTTTATTAGATTTTTCCTCTAAGCTGGAACAGAGAGTCTCCAAGTATCGAACATGACTTTCTAAATCTTCAGAAGTCGAATCGATGCGAGATAAGTGTTCAGCATGTTTGTCCACTTTATCGTTGATCCGATCCAGTTTGTCTTCTAACTGTTTGAAAGCAGTTTTAAATTCCTTTAAGATTTCGTCTCGGAGCTTTCCCAGCGCAACCAGAGTCTCGTCTGACGGGGTCATAGCTTCTTTTCTCCCAGATTTAGAACTCTTGCTAGACATTGTAAGTTAGATATATTCACAGGCAAGTAAGAGATACCGAAATAATTCCTAACTAAGGTTTAAAAAATGGAGACATTTAGTGCAAAGGTAGCGACAGTAACGGAACAAAAGTTCGGAGCAGCTAAACAATTGCCATCTTACCGGAAGTCCCTGCTGCTTAAGTCTTACACATATTTTAGCAGATCTACCAGGATTAAGTTGGGAGATATTCATTAAGAAAATTGGTCAATTTTTACTTGAAGCTAAATCTTAATCTAATAATAGCTTGAAGCAATGACAGTGTGTGAAATGGATATACAACTTTGTTCTTCCCAATTTAGCATTTTTCCATCTTCCCTTAGCTCCATCCTTCTCTTTGGAAACTGCCTGAGGCTGAAATAGTTGGTTTAGTGTTGTATTTAATGGGCTTCTGTACCCTGCACCTTTACCATAGCTTGTGCTCATCCTCAGAGCTATTCTCACAGGATTAGCTCATCTCCTGCAGTAGTTGTTCTCCATGGCTTTGTCAATGCTGTGCTTCTGTTTACAGTGTTTTGCTTGGCAGCTACTTGAGTTCCATTCTCCATATGTTTGTGATCTTCCAGGATTCTGCTGCCTGTCTCCAAATTTGCATGGTACTGTTTATCCATCGTCAATGTACTGTACTTGGTATCTGATATTATTCAGATCTCTCTATTTTCTCACATTCTTCGTCTGTGTGATTGCAACTGGCACTGCAAGTGTTTTGTTTTCTCCACCGTTGATGTCTATGTCTTCAACAATCAAATCCCTCAGATTAGGAATTTTTTTTTCATCCAATGACAAATGTGAGTAATGTAGGATTAATGGAAACACTTGCTGATGGCCACTGCTTACTTGAGCTGGTGTCTATTTCTGTACTGTCTCTTTGACTCAAGCGCTAATAATTTAAGATGCTCCTAAAATCTGTAATCCGTATAAATTTAGTATGATGTGCCCTTTTCAAGTTCAGCCAAGTTTAATTATACTTTAGCCACACATGAATATAGCCAAACAAAACTGTGTTCTTCCCAAGGCCAAGGTGCTAAACACATTACCCACAGCACATAGCACATATAGCACATCTGGTTACAATTTCAGAAAAGCATACAGTCATAAAGAAAGAAAAAAATATTCCCCTAGTTTGTGAATGGCATGACTATAGAACTGATGGTAATTTGTCCTGGTCCAGCTTGTTCTTCCACTGAATGACACTGGAGGGCAGCACAAATTGGCAACACCAATTCGGAAGGCGCAAGATATATATATATTCTAAAGGCAAGATGACACGACCATGGCTAACAAGCAAAGTCAAAGCCAAAGAGAGCAAATATTAGTGAAATGTCAGAGGATTGGGAAGCTTTCAAGTACTAACAGGAGGCAACAAAACAAAATCATTAAGAAGGAAAAGATGGAATACATATGTAATTTAACCAATAATATTAATGAGGATACCAAAAGTTCCTTCAGATACATCAAGTGTAAAAGAGAGGCAAGAGTGGATATTGGACCACTGGAAAACAGTGCTGGAGAGGTAATGGGGGACAAGGAAATGGCAAACGAACTGAATAAATATTTTGCATCAGTCTTCACTGTGGAAGACTCTAGCAGTATGGTGGAAGTTCCATAGTGTCAGGTGCCAGAAGTGTGTGAAGTTGCTATTACTAGTAAGAAGGTTCTTGGAAACCTGGAAGAAAGATCTGATGGTAGGTAAGTTGATTGGATCAGATGATGTACATCCCATGGTTCTGAAAGAGGTGGAGGAGGTGAAAAAGATTGTAGAGGCATGTGTAATGATCTTTCAAGAATCACTAGATTCTGGAAGACTAGAAAATTGCAGATATACTCCACTCTTAAAGAAGGGAGCGAGGTTGAAGAAAGGAAGTTATAGGCCAGTTAGTAGACTTCAGTGGTTGGGAAGATGTTGGAGTTGATTGTTAAGGATGTGGTTTGGGATACTTAGAGACACATGATAAAAGAAGCCGTAGTCGTCATGGTTGTCAGCAAAATCTTGCCTGACAAATCTGTTGGAATTCTTTGAAGAAATAACAAGCAGGATAGACAAAGGAGAATTGGTTGATGTTGCATTCTTGGATTTTTAGAATGGCCTTGACAAGGTGCCACACATGAGGCTGCTTAACAAGTTAAGAGCTCATGGTGTTACATGGAAGGTACTAGCATGGATAAAGCAGTAGCTGATTGGCAGGAGGCAAAGAGTGTGAATAAAGGTTGGCTGCCAGTGACTAGTGATGTTCTAAAGGGGTCTGTGTTGGGACTGCTTCTTTTTACATTATATGTCAATGACTTGGATGACGGAATTGATGGCTTTGATACGAAGACAGGTGGAGGGGAAGGTAGTTTTGAGGAAGTAGAGAGGCTACAGAAGGACTTAGACAGATTAGGAGAATGGGCAAAGAAGGGGTGGATGGAATATGGTGTCGGGAAGTGTAGGGTCATGCACTTTGGTCGAAGAAATAAAAGGGCAATCTATTTTGTAAAGGGATAGAACATACAAAATACTAAGGTGCAAAGGGTCTTGGGAGTTCTTGTGCAGAATTCCCTAAAGGTTGATTTGCAGGTTGAGTCTATGGTGAGGAAGGCAAATGTGATGTTAGCATTTATTCCAAGAGGACTAGAATATAGAAGCAAGGATGTAATGTTGAGACTTTATAAAGCACTGGTGAAGCCTCACTTGGAGAACTGTGAGCTGGTTAGGGCCCTTTATCTTAGAAAGAATGTTTTGACACTGGAGAGGGTTCAAAGGAGGTTTATGAAAATGATTCCAGGATGACAGCTTGTCATATGAAGAGTGATGGTACTAGGCCTGTATTCAGTTGAATTCAGAAGAATGAGGGGTGACCTCATTGAAACCTATCGAATGGTGAAAGTCCTTGGTAAAGTGGATGTGGAGAGAATGTTTTCTCTTGTGGGAGAGCTTAAGACCAGAGGACTCAGCCTTAGAATGGTGGCATCCTGTTAGAAGAGAGATGAGGAGGAATTTCTTCAGCCAGAGAGTGGTGAATCTGTGGAATTCTTTGCCACAGGCAGCTGTGGAGGCCAAGTCTTTATGTATATTTAAGGTAGAGGTTGATAAATTCTTGATTATTCAGGGCATGAGGGATATGGAGGGGAGGCAGGAGCTTGGGGCTGAGAGGAGAAATGAATCAGCTATGATGAAATGGTGGAGCAGACTCAATAGATCAAATGGCCTAATTCTGCTACTCCTATATCTTATTGTCATGATCTGTGGGGGTGGGGGGAGGTGGAGAAGGAATTATCAACGCTTTGGATCAAAGCTCCTATTAGGATGGTTTCTTGGAGGACCATTCATCAACCCCCCTCCCCAAGCAAAGCTCAGTTCCTCAGCAGATTGTCTGTCTCCAGCATCTGAGATCTCTTGTGACCTCTGTGTGAGACAATGGAATTAGATTGAGAAGCAACATCTGATGGTCATTTAAGACAAAAAATGATGCTAATGGCAAGGAATGTGCTAAAGCAATTGTGTTTAAAGCTGAAGGTCAGAACGGTGATTTAAATGGTGATGTTATGCTTGGAGAACTGGGGGCAGAAAAAGTACAATAAATCCAATAAGAAGATGTGAATAAAGTACAATACAGTGTCTTCTGGTTAATTGGGATACACCAGGACCAGTACAGTTTGGCCTATTTAAGCAGCTGCCCCAATTAGCCAAAGTTTCGTAGAAATAGTTAAACAGTATTTAAACAAAAAACAAGCTACTGTTTAACTGAGTAACTAATTATGTATTTAAATAAAATACAGAACGAATTCAGACACTATCAGTACTACTACAGAACTATAAAACAGCTGTGTTCTTTTGATTGACTATAAATGAACAAAATCAGTGCAGGCACCTAGTGCAGTTAATGGACTGCCTTAATACAATGCTATTGACAATTGTATCCTCCAGATCTTCATTTTCCTTGTAACATACAAGATGATTGTCAATACCTTCAAATTTTTCATAGTTCCTAGACTTGTTGACCTAGTGAAATAGTTTAATTTTCACTCCCAGCTCTTTCTGGCATCTCTCAGCCTGAATGCTTGAAACAGCAGTGAGCAAAACAGATCTGAATTGTCTTACTGCTTATTTCTTGCTAACTATCACTGACCAAAATCATTGCTTTTTGACACAAACACATGCAACTGATGCAATCTAAAAGCTGTTTGCTCTAAGCACTATGCAGTGTTTAATGGCCACACCAGTGCATATGTCTGATGTTAGTTAGGAACTTTTCAGCAACAATCAAGAAGGAGCTATAGATAGGTATCTTATGGATAGGGGAATCAAGGGATATGGGGACAAGGCAGGAACCGGGTATTGATAGTAGTTGATCAGCCATGATCTCAAAATGGCGGTGCAGGCTCGAAGGGCCGAATGGTCTACTTCTGCACCTATTGTCTATTGTCTAATTAAGTGGCATAGTGTCCCAAATAAATGAAGGCAATGCTGATTATTTTCTTGATTAGTTTTTTGTTCTTTAAGACTTGTTCCATAAAAGCGGCTGCCCTGATTAACCAGTGGCCCAATAAACTGGAATCCACTGTTATTGAAAACAGTAAATTAGATTGAAAGATCTGATGGATTATTTCACTGAAGCAAAAAGTAATTGTAACAGAATGTGAGATGGTAGGTATGAAGGTCAGAAGGAATTGCTCAATTAACAAGGTGGCACGTAAGAGTAATATCTATCCAGTCCTGATGGAGGTTCTTGGCCCAAAATATCAATGATTTATTCCTTTCCATAGATGCTGCCTGACCTAGCATTTTGCATGTGTTACTGTGGATTTTCAGCCTGCAGAATCTCTTGTGTTTATGGTCCCTATCACCAGACTTCTAAAGTTTGAACAAAGAAATGCCGTTTTTATACTGACATTGAGTAGTTGTATACAGATATTGACTAATCCTTGTTTGCATAATCAATTACCAATCACTGTACGATAATACAGGTATTAATAGCCAATAGTATCTACATGTTAAAGGCTAATAATACTTAAGAATTAGTAAAGTAACTGACCAGTGGTAACTGTCAACCTAGAATCCTTCATTTGCATCTTAATCTTGTCCTGGTAATATACCATATTGGATGGATTGCAAGAATGCGGCAAGTGCACATGCATACGATTGATTGCACAGTGAATTGACTGAGCCTCCTACGCGTGGCGGGGGTGGGTGATACTCTCTTTTGGGTGTGGGCTTTTGAGTTTGCATGTTTTCATTTTGGTGGGTCTAATCCATAGCTCCCACACTATGAGTTGCCCAATGTGTACCTTTGCTAACATGACTCAGTAAAAATGTTTAATCATATTACTCCATTGGCTTTCTTGCTCCACACAAATATGGAATATTTTGGCATCAAGGACCAAAACAAAAATAGCCTCTCTACTCCAAGCACCCAATCCATTTTGGGCTGCAGGTATGGCAAAGCTGATGACTGGAACCTGGCTTCAATGGAAGAAATCCTTCCTGGACTTCATTGAACTCACACCAATTTTAACACCAGCCCCAAAGCTGGAGGAAGCAATGAAACTCGTCTGCTTTTCATATACTTGGGGAACTCGGGCAGAAGTACTAAGGTGCTCTGGACCTGCAGAATGAATGTGAACCGACAGATGTGTTAGAGGCTTTGGACAATGTTTAGGGGATGCAGGACAACGTCCTTACAGTATTCTTCAGTTTCTCAAGGCTGTGACAGACCCCTGACAAAAATGTCCATGATTTTATCACAGGACTGGCCCCAGAAGTGCAGGAATATGAGTACAAAGATATTTCCCCCGAGCAAGTTCGAAGAAGCAATGCTTATCCAAGCGTTGATTGTTGGAGTCCAAGATGGGAGGACACAGGAGAGCCTCCTGTCTGAAAAGCACATTGTCCTAGAACAAATCGTGCTCCACAGCTTGCCGCTGAGAGGTAGTGCACATGGGGCTGAATGATCGCACAGTGAATCGATTACACTGTCTACATGTGGAGCATTCTCTTTCACGTGGGCTTTTGAGTGCGCATTTTCTTTGCCTCAGTGGGCTCAGTTCATAGTTCCCAAATATAAGTTGCCCACTGTGTACCGTTACTAACATGACTCGGTAAAAACACTTAATCATACTGCTCTGTTGTCGTTCGTGCTGCTTACAGTATGCAACAGATATGCCAAATGACTCCAGACCCCTGCTGTGCTATGTCCTTCAAAGTCTTTTCTTTGCCTAGATCAGGGGTTCCCAACCTTTTTTTATGCCATGGACCAATCTTATTAAGTAAGGGGTCTGTGGACCACTAGTTGGGAATCCCTGGGCTTGATTGACTGCATGATATCTGTAAACTATCCTTGCTTGAACTTTATATTATTCCTTGTCTTCTCACAACTTCCACACACTCATAATTCTTATTCGGCCTTGGAGCTCATGCTCTATAAATAACTATGTTGTAGAAGATTGAGTGGAATGAACTGGCGCAGGCACAAGACCTGTTGGACCTCGTATAGCTGAAGTGACCTTGACTTTGGGGCAGCATCATGAGCCACTTCTCTACAGTTCCAGTGACCCGATGTAATCCTGGTCTCCAGTGTGGAACATTTGCATTCTCCCTGTGACTATGTAGATTTCCCTTGGGTGCACGTTCAACAGATGTGCAAGTTAATTGGTCTGTGTGAATCTAGGAGAATGTGGTAGAAAAATGGGGTTAGTGTAAATGGGGCTTGATGGTTGGGGCTGAAGGGGTTGTTTTCCTTGTATGATTCTGTGATGTTCTATGTCTCAGATTCAAGATACAAGTATATTTATTCAGCACATGCGCATTGAAACATAGTGAAATGCAACACTACTGGGTGTGTGCTGGAGCCCCCCCGCAAGATTCGCCTCATATTCCCTTGCCAACATACCATGCCCACAATGCTCAGCAGAACAACACAGAACACAACAAGCAACAAAACAACAAGAGCAAAAAGCCCCTTCCCTCCCCTCAACCCATGTTAGATGAAATACCAGATTTATTTAAGTATTACTATTATGTTCCTCAGCTCCTGTGGTGGCATTTGAACCTGTGTTCCTGGATCCACTGGCCGGAACTCTGACTGCCAGCATAACAGTATATCAGTGCTATAAATGATATCCCCCAGATAAAGCTACAATATTACATGATGGAATAAAATCACCAGTGCATGACAGAAATGGAAGTATTCAGTGATGTTTTGAAGTTACAGCCCATGAGCTATATATCAGCAATTTAAAAGCTAAATTTCTCTATTATCTTATTTTATTATTATAGGCAGATAACTGTCAGCTCTGCCTCATTAACTAAACATATCAGTGCTATATGGTTGAATGATTGTTCTTGAGGCAAAGGTAATTAGAAAAATTGGTATTTGACACTTGTAAAATAGAAGACACCTTGCAACTGTGATTTGGAGTTTGATGGGAAGTTTTCTAAATGCATGGTGAATACAGTAGTATCTGAAAAGATAATAGAAGCTTGGAAAAATTTTCTTGCATAAGTTATTTACAAATTGGTTATTATTTGAGCTGTAGAGTTGCAGTCTGTGCTGTCTCAACAGATATTACATGACTTGCTGAATATAATCAGGTTTGATAAATGTTGGGCTGGCAAAATAGGCTCACAGAGTTGAAAATTAGATTTATGCAGGATTAAACAGTCATGTGTCTATTTTCAGGGGAGTTTGCACCAGTCATATCATATTTTGATCCATAATGTTTTTTCAGTGTTCTGCTTGCGTCCATGTCCAGTGAACATAATGCAATATTTTGAATTTAACTGTTTTGAAGTTTTCTCCCATGTAATCTCATCATTCACAGAAAAACAGCCTTTAACGCTATTGTTAGGTACAATTCCAGTTACTATAATGCGTTAATAGTCAGACTGTTGCTTATTACAACATATTCATAGCTTATTCTGCACACTGCTCACACTCAATAATTACTCTTCCTTGCCTGTCTTCCAGTACTCAGTTGTCCCAATATTGCACCCCATGGGTCACAAAATATTACCCAAGCGGCCACAGGGATCAGTTCACCTTCACTCTCAACCTCCAAGCCTTAGGAATGCTGTAGCCTGCATCTGATGATATATGTCGGATCTAGCAGTCTGCTGATTGGCATCTGGAAGCTAATGGCAATCTTGGCTAACCTTTGGTTTTCCTTTCAAGCCACAAGAGTAAGCGTGGATATTGGCCTGTATTGTATCTTTCCCAAATCTCAAGTTTTCACTGGCCAAGTAAATGTCCTTGAAGAGAATTATCTAGAAACTAGTTCTGGAAATTCCTCAGTCTGGATAGCCGACAGTTCCAATTAGAAGGGACAGCTGGAAAATTTTCTGTCTTATTCTAAGTTAGTGACCTTGTCCCTTATTGTTGGAATACAATGTTGGCTTTATTTAACAGAGAACATTCTCCTGAAAGTAATATGATCTAGCAACGTTTGGATGTCCTAGTCAATAAGACACCCTCTGTCCACTACTTGTAAATTATCTATCTAAGACCATCTATAAATTCACCAGTGACACTACTATTGTTGGCAGAACCTCAGATGATAATAAGTAGGCATACAGGATAAATTGGCTGGTTGAGTGGTGCGTCACAAAATCTTTGAACTCAGTGTCAGAAAGACAAGATATTGAATGTGGACCTCAGGAAGGGAAAACACACATTAGTCCTCATTAAGGGGTCAGCAGTGAAAAGGGTGAACAGCTTCCTTGGTGTTAACATCTCAGAGGGTCTATCCTGGGCCCAACACCATCGATACAATTATGAAAAATAAACATGTCAGTGGCTATACTTCATTAAGAGTTTGGAAAGATTTGATATGTCACCAAAGAGTCGAGCAAATTTCTGCAGATGTATGGTAGAGAGCATTCTGACGGGCTGCGTCATGGCTTGGTATGGGGCTCCAATATGTAGGATTGAAAGAGGCTGCAGAGGGTTGTATACTTGGCCAGCTCCATCAGGGGCACAACCCTCCCCTCAATTGAGGACATCTTCAAGAGGCAATGGTTCAGGAAGGTTCAAAGTATACAACTCTGATATTCATCTTCTCCAAATAGCCACAAAACCAAGAAAGAAAAGAATTGCAGCCCCAAATACCCCTCCCTGCACAAAAAAATGAACACAGGCACATCAACCCCCAAATCCCCTTCTCCCTTACACAAAAAATGTGAAAGATCATGCGAAAAATACAGAATATAAAATACTTGGGACTTCCGGTGAGGAACGAGGCAAGATGGCAGCACAGCACTGAGCGCTGACATATAACCCTCCTTTTTCACGTTCTTTAGGGCTCATAGATGGTCTTAATACAAGGTTGAGTTTAAGAAAGATCTGACTAAAGACATGACCTCAAAAAAAAGATTCGAATTCAACCAAGAAACAAGATACCAGCAGACAACACCAAGCTAGTGATTCATCCAAGGAAATAGCTATACTAATTTAGCAAACAATGGCAACAGAGATGGAATTGCTGCAAGAAACGGTAGCCCACTTGCTAAAGGAGTCGATGGAAAAGGCTCTTGACCCCATACAGAAGCATGGTGGATTGGATAGTGGACTACTTGACAGATAGACCTCAGTATGTGCGGTTGGGAGACTGTAGGTCTGACACGGTGGTCAGCAGCACAGGAGCGCCGCAGGGGACCGTGCTCTCTCCGGTCCTGTTCACCCTGTACACATCGGACTTCCAATATAACTCGGAGTCCTGCCATGTGCAGAAGTTCGCTGATGACACGGCCATAGTGGGGTGTGTCAGGAATGGACAGGAGGAGGAGTATAGGAAACTGATACAGGACTTTGTGATATGGTGCAACTCAAACTACCTGCGTCTCAATATCACCAAGACCAAGGAGATGGTGGTGGACTTTAGGAGATCTAGGCCTCATATGGAGCCAGTGATCATTAATGGAGAATGTGTGGAGCAGGTTAAGACCTACAAGTATCTGGGAGTACAGTTAGACGAGAAGCTAGACTGGACTGCCAACACAGATGCCTTGTGCAGGAAGGCACAGAGTCGACTGTACTTCCTTAGAAGGTTGGCGTCATTCAATGTCTGTAGTGAGATGCTGAAGATGTTCTATAGGTCAGTTGTGGAGAGCGCCCTCTTCTTCGTGG
Organism: Hemitrygon akajei; assembly: GCF_048418815.1. Taxonomy (NCBI): domain Eukaryota; kingdom Metazoa; phylum Chordata; class Chondrichthyes; order Myliobatiformes; family Dasyatidae; genus Hemitrygon; species Hemitrygon akajei. Next base: position 162,870,631 of record NC_133131.1, read on the forward strand.
TGGCGTGTTGGGGAGGAAGCATTAAGAAGAGGGACGCCTCACGTCTGGCGTGTTGGGGAGGAAGCATTAAGAAGAGGGACGCCTCACGTCTTAATAAGCTGGTAAGGAAGGCGGGCTCTGTCGTGGGCAAAGTACTGGAGAGTTTAACATCGGTAGCTGAGCGAAGGGCGCTGAGTAGGCTACGGTCAATTATGGAAAACTCTGAACATCCTCTACATAGCACCATCCAGAAACAGAGAAGCAGTTTCAGCGACAGGTTACTATCGATGCAATGCTTCTCAGACAGGATGAAGAGGTCAATACTCCCCAATGCCATTAGGCTTTACAATTTAACCGCCAGGACTTAAGAACTTTTTAAAAGTTATTATTAATGCTTTTTGAGATAGTGATTTAGATGCATATCATATTTTTTACTGAGTTAAGTATTGTATGTAATTAGTTTTGCTACAACAAGTGTATGGGACATTGGAAAAAAAAGTTGAATTTCCCCATGGGGATGAATAAAGTATCTATCTATCTATCTATCTATCTATCTATCTATCTATCATATGGCAGAGAATGACAACATTTTCCGGTCGTCAAAGGAACAAGTGGACATTCATGCTAAAAAATTTAGCACGGTTTTCAACAAAATCAACAACATTCAGAATGAGAAAGTTACTAACTTCTGTTTCGCGGAGGTGACTAAGATACGGAAGAAGCTAAACGACTTGAGGATAGATCCAGAAGAAACAATGTGCGGCTGGTCAACTTACCGACAGGTGCTGATGGCAATGATCCAAGAGGCTACCTCCAGAAAATGCTGCCTAATTTGATTCCAGTGCTCAAGCATTCCCACAGCACTCCATTGGAGATCGATAGAGCACAAAGGATCTTTTCCAACAACACCACAAGACCGCGGACCATGGTCTTTCGGCTTCTATGGTACACTGACCGGCAGGCTATCCTGGAGGGCGCAAGGAAAGCCAAATCTACTCTCCCTGATGACACTCAGCTGCAGTTCTTCGCCGACTACAGCCCCGGCACGATGCAGGAATGGCAGGGATACAAGGAAATCCGCGCTAAGCTTCGACAGAAGGGGATTGACTCGTTCCTCATATACCCGGCGATTTTGAGTGTGAATATCAAGGGCATGAAGATGTTGTTTAACCCGGCAGAGGAAGCGAAAGAAGCCCTGAAATCATCGGTGCTGGGAGATATGGAAGAAGACCCTGGGCAAAGTCCACACGCCCCTCAAGAGGAGATGGAACTGCATTAAGAGCTCGGACCAGTCTGTATGCGCAATCTAACAGGCACGGGCAAGTTAACGTCCTAGGTGTGAAGTTTTCTGGTTATTCTTTTATTGGAAAGTCATTCGATGCACTTTTGTATTTAGTTAACTAAGGGGCTAGTTTGTTTCTGAGTATTGCAGGTCAGAGTTTTAAGGTAATGGCTCAGTTAACTTGTTAATACAAGGATAACATAGTAAGGTGATATAAGTCCACCTAGAATATACTTTTTATCTTTTGTTTTCTAAGGTGATATTCAATACACCCAAATGACATACTTAATCAAGAACGAAGCTGAAAACAGCAGTGTGTTCTGAATAACTTTAGTTGTACATGTTCATTTCGGGTTATGTCTCCAGTAGACTTGTTTATGTTCATGGGCGCGAAATAAGACGTCACTGGCGTCATTACTAAGCGACGGTCTATTAAAGCAAAAGTCTCCTGCAAGAGGTCTGTTGGGGTCTTGATTATGTGTTATGTTATATTTGAGATTGGAATGGTTTTAATTATATAGGTTAACGGGTTTGACCAGGACTTTTATCTTGTCTCTTTGATATGATTGTCTATGAGAACTGCTTTGCCTTTCTAATGTGTGGGTGCTAGAGGGGGGCGGTTAATGTTTAGTGTCTGACATTGCTAAGTGACACTCAGATGTGACAAAGTAAAGGGTTGAATGGGAGGGGTGATGGGAAGTTGGGTGGGAAGGGGGTAGGGAAGGGGGTAACTCAGGTAACTCACTACCAACTTACAACAACAGATCCAGGGGGAAATGAGCAATACAGATAAATTAGAAAATCTTACTAAATTAGAAAAACTGAGGAAGATCTGTATGGACCGGATGGAGTTTCCCCACGATTACTGAGGGCCTGTGCGACTGAGCTGGGAGAACCACTGCAGCGCATCTTCAACATGAGCCTGGAGCAGAGAAGAGTACCCAGACAGTGGAAAACATCCTGTATTGTCCCGGTACCGAAGAAACCACAACCAAAGGAGTTGAACGACTTCAGACCTGTTGCCTTGACGTCGCACGTGATGAAGACCATGGAGCGGCTGATAATACAGAATCTGAGGCCACAAACCAGGCACGCCCAGGATCCTCTTCAGTTTGCGTATAAGGAGAAGGTGGGAGTGGAGGATGCTATCACGTATTTGCTGCACAAATCACTCTCTCACCTAGATGGGGTCAGTTGTGCTGTGAGGATTACATTCCTTGACTTCTCTAGTGCCTTTAACACCATCCAGCCCAAGATCTTAAGGCACAAACTAACGGAGATGGGTGTAGACTCTCACATGGTGGATTGGATAGTGGACTACTTGACAGATAGACCTCAGTATGTGCGGTTGGGAGACTGTAGGTCTGACACGGTGGTCAGCAGCACAGGAGCGCCGCAGGGAACTGTACTCTCTCCGGTCCTGTTCACCCTGTACACATCAGACTTCCAATATAACTCGGAGTCCTGCCATGTGCAGAAGTTCGCTGATGACACGGCCATAGTGGGGTGTGTCAGGAATGGACAGGAGGAGGAGTATAGGAAACTGATACAGGACTTTGTGATATGGTGCAACTCAAACTACCTGCGTCTCAATATCACCAAGACCAAGGAGATGGTGGTGGACTTTAGGAGATCTAGGCCTCATATGGAGCCAGTGATCATTAATGGAGAATGTGTGGAGCAGGTTAAGACCTACAAGTATCTGGGAGTACAGTTAGACGAGAAGCTAGACTGGACTGCCAACACAGATGCCTTGTGCAGGAAGGCACAGAGTCGACTGTACTTCCTTAGAAGGTTGGCGTCATTCAATGTCTGTAGTGAGATGCTGAAGATGTTCTATAGGTCAGTTGTGGAGAGCGCCCTCTTCTTTGTGGTGGCGTGTTGGGGAGGAAGCATTAAGAAGAGGGACGCCTCACGTCTTAATAAGCTGGTAAGGAAGGCGGGCTCTGTCGTGGGCAAAGTACTGGAGAGTTTAACATCGGTAGCTGAGCGAAGGGCGCTGAGTAGGCTACGGTCAATTATGGATAACTCTGAACATCCTCTACATAGCACCATCCAGAGACAGAGAAGCAGTTTCAGCGACAGGTTACTATCGATGCAATGCTCCTCAGACAGGATGAAGAGGTCAATACTCCCCAATGCCATTAGGCTTTACAATTCTACCGCCAGGACTTAAGAACTTTTTAAAAGCTATTATTAATGCTTTTTGAGATAGTGATTTAGATGCATATCATATTTTTTACTGAGTTAAGTATTGTATGTAATTAGTTTTGCTACAACAAGTGTATGGGACATTGGAAAAAAGTTGAATTTCCCCATGGGGATGAATAAAGTATCTATCTATCTATCTATCTATCTATCTATCTATCTATCTATCTATCTATCTATCTATCTATCTATCTATCTATCTATCTATTGTATCATTTAATGTTAGAGGATTAAACTCTCCCTACAATCGTTCAAAGGCTTTAGATTTCTTATGCAGAAAGAAAATGGATATCGCGCTGTTACAGGAAACACATCTTAAACCTAATGACATTCCCAGGGTTCAAAACCGCTTTTATAAACCCGTTGTGGCATTAGCTGATGGTACTCATACGAAAGGAGTTATGGTATTAATGAGATGTAGTATTAATGTATCAATTGAAAGGACTGGCGCCGACAATGAAGGACGTCTAGCTTTTTGCTGTACATCCATTCAGGGTAAAAAAAGTTGCATTCATTAGCCTATATGCCCCAACTATATTCGACCATCCCATTTTAAGTTGGATACAGAGTGCTCCAGGACAGATAGTGTCATATAGCTATGATATATTAAACTCCCAGAAATATATGTCCACACTAGGAATGAAAGCCTGCGATAGGGACTCATCTGAATTGGGACGAGACTTAGACTGGGATGTGATTTGGGATAATGCTACCAGTGCCTCGAAAAACCCAAATCATCGGTATATACACTTGAAATTTTGTCATAGATCATATTTACCACCAAGAATAAGACATCAAAATGACCCATATTGCTCATTTTGCCCCCACGGAACCGTTGGCACTTTTATAGATGTTGTATGGGAATGTCCAGGGGTTTTGGTTTGTGGGGGAAGGTTATCAGTGCTCTTACAGAACTAACGGGGGTACAATTACCAATGGACCCCACTGTCCATCTTCTAAATGATGACTCCCACCTTTCCCTTACGGAAAAAACACGCAGGCCTGACCGCAGCTAAGCAGATTGTAGTCCAGCGTTGGAAACCTCCTCATGATATTTCAAGTACTCACTGGCTTTGGAGATTTTTCGACATTTCTTACCTGGAACTATCATCAGCAAGAATAAATGACGCACAAGCAAACACAACCTTAATGTGGACAAATTTGACATCTAACTTAAAAGATCTTCTGTTAAAATAGGAATGCTCCGTCTGTGTATGCACTACTATTCGGTTGGTTGGTGGAGGGGAGAGGGATAGGGGGAGAGGAGGGTGGGGATGAGGAAGAGGATGAGAGGTGGAGGGGAGGATGGTGATGAGGGTTGGGGGGTGGCTGGGTTAAACAGTCGAAATGTAATCAGCATCTGGTTGTATTGAATGTAATTTGTTGGCGTTGCAATAAAAATTAGTGATAAAAAAACATAAAATAGTCTAAGTCTGGAAAAAAGAGGTCTATACTCCAAATCCATATCCAAGATGCAGAAAACCTGGGTAATGTCCTCCAGGCACAGGGGCTGTCCTTTCACTCTCTGTAGCAGAGCAATCCCCCAGTGATCTAAAGGCAGCCTCCCATCTCCATAGCAAAGCGATCCCACCAGCGAACAAAAGGCATGCAACCAGTGCTCACCTTCTGCATTCATTTCGATGTTTCAATCTCCCTCGTCGCTTTAATCAGTGAATAAAGGTGCGAGCAATGTAAGATTTAATTGGTGAAGTGGAGTTGACTTTGGCTCACAGCCTCTTCACCAAAAGGATAATGCACGCTGCCTTTCCCTCCTGGACTCTCCTCAGAGATTGCAGAGCCCTGGAACACACAAACAATCTCCAAATTAGAAATCACAGGCTCCAGCAGTTCCTGAATCACATCGAAGATGATAAACAAATGTAAAAGACATAAAAGAAGTGTAGGGTTTCATGACAGTCAGAGGCTTTTTCCCAGGGCTGAAATGGCTGCCACAAGAGGGCACAGGTTTAAAGTGCTTGGGAGTAGGTACAAAGGAGATGTCAGGGGTAAGTTTTTTACTCAGAGAGTGGTGAGTGCGTGGAATGGGCTGCCGGCAATGGTGGTGGAGGCGGATACGATACGATCTTTAAGAGATAGGTACATCAAGCTTAGAAAAATAGAGGGCTATGGGTAACCCTAGTAATTTCCAAGGTAGGGACATGTTCGGCACAATCTTTGTGGGCCGAAGGGCTTGTATTGTGCTGTAGGTTTTCTATGTTTCTATGTTCCTTTCTAAAACTGCACACAATACTCCAAGTGTGGTCTCATGAGTGCCTTATAGAGCCTCAACATCACATCCCTGCTCTAATATTCTATACCTCTTGAAATGAATGCCAACATTACATTTGCTGCCTTCACCACCGACTCAACCTGGAGGTTAACCTTTAGGGTATCCTGCATGAGGACTCCCAAGTCCCTTTGCATCTCTGCATTTTGAATTCTCTCCCCATCTAAATAATAGTCTGCCCGTTTATTTCTTCCACCAAAGTGCATGACCATATATTTTCCAACATTGAATTTCATTTGCCACTTCTTTGCCCATTCCCCTAAACTATCTAAGTCTCTCTACAGGCTCTCTGTTTCTTCAACACTACCTACTCTTCCACCTATCTTTGTATCATTAGCAAATTTAGCCACAAATCCATTAATCCCATAGTCCAACCCAATGACATACATTGTAAAAAGCAACAGTCCCAACACCGACCCCTGTGGAACTCCACTGGTAACTGGCAGCCAGCCAGAATAGGATCCCTTTATTCCCGTTCTCTGCTTTCTGCCGATCAACCAATGCTCCACCCATGCTAGTAACTCCCCTGTAATTCCATGTGCTCTTATCTTGCTAAGCAGCCTCATGTGTGGCACCTTGTCAAAGGCCTTCTGAAAATCCAAGTACACCACATCTACTGCATCTCCTTTGATGACCCTGCTTGTAATTTCCTCAAAAAATTGCAGTAGGTTAGTCAGGCAGGATTTTCCTTTCAGGAAACCTTGCTGGCTTTGGCCTATCTTGTCATGTGCCTCCAGGTTCTCTGTAGTCTCATCCCAAACAATCAATTCCAACAGCTTCCCAACCACTGATGTCAGGCTAACATGTCTATAGTTTCCTTTCTGCTGCCTCCCACTCTTCTTAATTAACGGAGTAACACTTGCAATTCTCCAGTCATCCAATACAATGTCAGAATCTGTTGATTCTTGAGAGATCATTGTTAATGTCTCCACAATCTCTCCTACTTCCTTCAGTACCTGAGGGTGCATTCCAACAGGTCCAGGAGATTTATCCATCCTCAGACCATTAACCTTCCTGAGCACCTTCTCAATTGTAATTTTCACTGCACATATTTCACTTCCCCAACACTCTTGAACGTCCAGTATACTGCAGATGTCTTCCACTGTGAAGACTGATGCAAAGTACTCATTTATTTAGTTCCTCTGCCATCTCTGTGTCTCTCTTTTTAAAAGCTATTATTAATGCTTTTTGAGATAGTGATTTAGATGCATATCATATTTTTTACTGAGTTAAGTATTGTATGTAATTAGTTTTGCTACAACAAGTGTATGGGACATTGGAAAAAAGTTGAATTTCCCCATGGGGATGAATAAAGTATCTATCTATCTATCTATCATTATAATATCTAAAGTATCATTTTCTATTGGTCGTATATTTACCCTTTACTCTCTTTTACCCTTTATATACTTAAATTTTTTTTTAGTATCTTCTTTGATATTAGTCACCAGCTTCCTTTCATAATTTATCTTTTCCTTCCTAATGACCTTCTTAGTTTCCTTCTGCAAGTTTTTAAAAGCTTCCCAATCCTCTATCTTCCTACTAGCTTTGGCTTCCTTGTATGTCCTCTCTTTTGCTTTTACTTTGACTCTGACTTCACTTGTCAGCCACGATAATTTCCATCTTACATTTGAAAATTGCTTCTTATTTGGAATATATCTGTCTTGCACTTCCCTCGTTTTTTACAGAAACTCCAGCCATTGCTGCTCTACTGTCCTGCCTGCTAGTGTCCCTATCCGGTCAACCTTGGCTAGTTCCCCTCTCATGCCATTGTAATTTCCTTCATTCCACTGAAATACTGACACATTGAAATTTAGTTTCTCCTTCTCAAATTTCAAAGTGAACTCGATCATATTGTGATCACTGTTCCCTAAGGGTTCTTTAACCATAAGCTCTCTTATCATCTCTGGATCATTGAACAACATCCAATCTAGCACAGCCGATCCCCTAGTGGGCTCAACAACCAGTTGTTCTAAAAAGGCCATCCCTTAGACATTCTACAAATTCTCTCTCTTGAGGTCTAGTACTGGCCTGGTTTTTCCAATCCACTTTCATATTAAAGTTCTTAATGATTACCATGACATTGCTCTTCTGACGTGCCTTTTCTATCTCCTGCTGTAATTTGTAATCCACATCCTGGCTGCTGTTTGGAGGCCTGTATACAACTGCCATTAGGGTCCTTTTATCCTTGTCATTTCTTAACTCAGCTCATAGAGACTCTATACCTTCTGATCTTATGTCATCCCTTTCTAATGATTTAATATTATTTCTTACACACAGGGCCACACCACCCCTTCTGCCCACTAACCTATCTTTCCGATAACACCGTATATCCTTGGACGTTCAGCTCCCAATGGCAGCCATCCTTTAGCCAAGTTTCAGAGATGGCCACAACGTCATACTTGCCAATCTGTAGCTGAATTTCAAGATTGGCCATTTTATTTCTTATGCTACGTGCATTCAAATATAACACTTTCAGTCCAGTATTTCTTGCTTTCTGTTTTAACTGCACTGCGCCTCTATTGCCCTGTAACTCATCCCACTGGCTGTGATTTATGCCTTATCTCCTGCCTGCCCTTTCTATCATCTCTGTTGCATGCTATCTTTGATTTATTTCTGTTTTCCCCTTCCTCAGCCCTATCACTTTGGTTCCCATCCCCCTGGCAGATTAGTTTAAACCCTCCCTAACTGCTCTATTAAACCTGCCTGCTAGGATATTGGACCCCTTTGTGTTCAGGTATAACCCTTCCTTTTTGTGCACATCGTACCTCCCCCAGAAGAAGCCCCAATGATCCAGGAACCTGAAGCCCTGCCCCCTACACCACTCTCTCAGCCATGAATTAATATGCCCGATCAGGCTATTCTTGCACTCGTTAGCATGCAGCACAGGCAACAATCCTAAGATTGCTACCCTGAAGGTCCTGCTTTTCTGCTTCCTACCCAACTCCCTGAATTCTCTCTTCAGGACCTCCTCCCTTTTTCTATCTATGTCATTGGTACCAACGTGTACCAAGACTTCTGGCTGTTCACCCTGTCCCTTCAGAAATTCATCAGTGATATTCCATTGAGAGTGGATATCGGTCTAGGAAAGTTGCTGTTTTTCATGTGCTCAGTGGCCGCTTTACTAGATACAGGAGTTGAACCCAGTATGGTGTTCTGCTGTAGCCCATGCACTTCAAGGTATTATATGTTGTATGTTCAGAGGTGCTCTTCTGCACACCACTATTGTAATGCATGCTTATTTGAGTTAGTCACCTCCTGTCAGCTTGAACCAGTCTGGCTATACTCCTCTGACCTCTCTCATTAAGAAGTGCTTTCACTCGTGGAACTGCCACTTACTGGATGTCTTTTGTTTAAATTTTTCTGTAAACTCTAGAGACTACTGTGTGAAAATCCCAGGAGATCAGCGGTTTCTGAGGCACTCAAACCACCCTGTCTGGCACCAAGAATCACTCCACGGTCAAAGTCACTTGTATCCCATTTCTTCCCTATTCTGATGTTTGGTCTGAACAACAATTGAACCTCTTGACCATATCTACATGCTTTTATGCATTGAGTTGCTGCATGATTGCTTGATTAGAAATTTGCATTAATGAGCAGGAATACAGGTGTACCTAATAAACTAGCCACTGAGTGTATGTAAATTACTGAGAATATCTGTGGTCTGATACGTATGTTTGCTGATGGTGAAGACTGGTGGAGTTGTAGATAGATAGGTTAGTTGTCTAAGAATCAGCTGGAAAGTTAACAGAATTGTGTTTGATGGAATTTAACCCAGGGAGTATAAAATGATGCACTTTGGTTGTCTAATACTGATTGCACATGTACAGCAAATGGCAGGGACCTTAGAAATGTTGATGTACACAGGAATCAGGTGGATAGGGTAACGATGAAGGCATTGCTAATGAACTTGCTTGCCTTCATAGGCAGGGGTTTTTAGTATCAGGGATGCAGCATACATGACTTTAGTTAGGACACAGTTGGAATATTTTATTTGCATTTCTGGTCATCACACTATAGAAAGCATGTAGTAACACAGGAAAGAATGCTGATGAGATTCACCATGGTGTTACCTGGAGTTGAGGCTTTATTCAACTTGGGGCAGAGCTTATGGAATTTTATAAAATTATGAAAGGTATAGGTAGGATAGATAGTCTTTTTCCAAGGGTAGATGAATGTAAAACTAGAAGAGTCTAAAGCTAGAGGACATAAGGTGAGAGGGGAAATATTTAAAGGAGATTTGAGGGACATACAGAGTGGATGGTGTATGGAGCAAGATGCCAAAGAAGGTGGTACAGGAAGGTAACGTTGCAGCACTTTAAAAAAAAATATTTGGGCACATACATGGATTGGAAACGAATAGAGAGAAATGAGTCAAATGCAGGGTACTGGGATTTGGTAATGGGTATCTCAGTTGGCATGGATGAACTGTCTGTTTCTGTTCTGTATGAGTCTATGTCTCTGACTTTCTTTTCTTTATTTCTAGGACCCAGAATGGTGTCCATGTACAGAGTGACAAGCTAACTGTTACAACACCTGTCCTGCTGTGGGTAAAGGTATGGATTAGGCATTAGTCACTTGCACTTGAACAATATACTGTAGCTGTGTTGATGTTGGATACGTTTGTGTATAAAAGCAATTTGGATATTAGCTTCTTGTCAGTACTTTAAGTAGAAGTTTGCCTAAAGTGATCTGTTTCCTTTGGCAGATCCTTGCTGTGTTGTAGTTGTACAATGATACTTAGAAATTGAACAGGGTTATTGTAATGCATGATTTCAATTTCCCTAATATAGATTGAGACTTCCTTGGTGCAAGAAGTTTAGATGGGGCAGAATTTGTTAGGTGCATCAGAAGGGTTTCTTAAATCATCATGTGGATAGCCCAACAAGTGGAGGGGCCATTCTGGATCTGGTGTCGGGTAATGAGTCTGGCTCTGGGACAGAGGCATGTTTACCATTGTGTTACATCACCTTTCCTTTTAATAACACTTATTAATCATTTTGGAACTGAGGATACTAATTGTAGTAGATTTGCAATTGGAAATTTTGTCCATTCTTGCTTGATATAAGACTTCAGCTGCTCAACAGTCCATGGTCTCCGTTGTCTGATTCTCCTCTTCATGATGTGCCATACATTTTCAATAGGAGATAGATCTGGACTGGCAGCAGGCTAGTCAAGCACACGCACTCTGTGTCTACAAAGCCACGCTGTTGTAGCCTGTGCAGAATGTGGTCTGGCATTGTCCTGCTGAAATAAGCATGGACGTCCCGGGAAGAGACGTCGCCTTGATGGCAACATATGTCTCTCTAAGATCTTAATATACGCCTCAGGGTCAATGGTACCTTCACATACATGCAACTCACCCATGCCGTGGGCACTGATGCACCCCCATACCATCACAGATGCTGGCTTTTGCACCTTTCGCTGATAACAATCAAGATGGTCGTTTTCATCTTTGGCACAGAGAACTCGACGCCCGTTTTTTCCAAAAACTAGCTGAAATGTGGACTCATCTGACCACAGCACATGGTTCCACAGTCTTTCGGTTCATCTGAGATGAGCTCGGGTCCGGAGAACTCGCCGGCGTTTCTGCATAGAGTTGATGTATGGCTTCCTCCTTGTGTAATACAGTTGCAAGTTGCATTTCTGGATGCAGCGACGGACTGTGTTAAGTGACAATGGTTTTCTGAAGTGCTCCCGAGCCCACGTGGCTATAATTGTCACAGTAGCATGACGGTTTCTTAGGTGGTGCCGCCTGAGGGCTCGAAGATCACGCGCATTCAACAGTCGTTTCCGACCTTGACCTTTACGCACTGAGATGTCTCTGAATTCCCTGAATCTTTTCACAATATTATGTACTGTAGATGTTGAAAGACCTAAATTCTCTGCAATCTTGCGTTGGGAAATGTTCCTTTTGAACTGACTAACAATTCTCTCGCAAATTTTGGCACAAAGGGGTGAGCCACGACCCATCCTTGCTTGCAAAGACTGAGCCTTTGATGGATGTTACTTTTATACCCAGTCATGATACTTCACCTGCTACCAATTAGCCTGCTTAATGTGGAGTCTTCCAAACCGGTGTTACTTGAATATTCTGTGCACTTTTCATTCTTATTTTAACTCTGTCCCAACTTTTGTTGAGTGTGTTTTTTTGTGTATATTTACAAAATACAATTAAGTTGGTCAGTAAAACTATTGAAAATCTTTTCTTTGTACTTTTGTCAGTTAAATAAAGGTTCACGTGAATTAACATATCACAGATTTTTGTTTTTATTGCATTTTGGAAAATATCCCAACTTTTCTGGAAATGGGGTTTGTAGATGTATGTAGTTAAATGGCAATAAACTTGACTAAAGACCAACACCTCAGTATAGGACAACTACATTCCATAAGAAGGAAGGACAAGGATGGCAAGGTTAAGGAACCTTGGATGTCATGAAAGGTGGTAATTTAGTCAAGAAGGAAAGGAAACATATGTAAGGTTTAGAAAGCTAAGATTAAAAAGAGCCCTTGAGGATTATACAAAAAAAGCCAGAAACGAACTCAAAGCAATTAGGAAAGCCAAGAGGGGTCTTGAAAAGTCCTTGACAAGTCAGATTAAAGCAAATTTCATGGAATTTTATTCATACCTCAAGAACAAGAGGATAGCTAGGAGGAAACATGCTTGGAGGGAGAGGATGTGGTGAGGTCCTAAATGAGTAATTTGCATCAGTATTGACAAAGAAGAAGATCATAGAAGATCGGTGTAGAGGGTGCTAATTTGCTAGGGGATTTTGAGATAAAGAAAGATGTAATATGTGGTCTCTTAAAGAAGATTAAGGTGGATGATTCCCAGGGCCTATGAGACATACCCAAGGTTGTTGGGAGAAGTAAGAGATGAGATTGCTGGGGGCTTGGCCAATATCTTCATATCCTCTCTAACAGCAGATGAAGTCCTGGAGAACTGGTGAGTAGCTGGTGTTGTTCCATTATTCAAGCAGGAAGACGGAATATCCTGGAAACTAGGTTGGTGAGTCTTGCGTCAGTGGTAGGGAGGTTACTGGGGAGGATTCTTAGTGATGGGATTTATGAAAAATTGGAAAATCATGGCCTAATTATGTAGTCAGCATGGCTTTGTGTGGAGAAAATCATGTTTTACTTATGAGTTCCTCAAGGAGGTGGCAGAGATGGTTGATGAAGGCAGAGCTGTTGTTGTATACATGATTTTAGTTAGGCATTTGACAACGACTCTCGTGTAAGTCTCGTCCAGAAGATTAAGATGCATGGGATCATTGGTGAATTGACCATTTGGATTCAGAATTGGCTTGACATAGAAGACAAAGGGTAGTGGTCGCTGGAGTTTGCTCTAGATGGAGGTCTGTGGCTAGTGGTGTTCTGTAGGGATCGATATTGGGACCTCTGCTGTTTGTGAGATATATAAATGACCCAAATGAAAATGCAGGTGGGTAGATTAGTAAGAAAGTAAGCTTGGAGATTACACGAAGATTGGTGGTGTTTTGGATAGCATGGAAGACTCACAGAGGGTACAGTGGGATATAGATCCTTTGCATTTATGGGTGGAGGATTAGCAGACGGAGTTTAACTTGGTCAAGTATGAAGTGTGGCACCTCAGTAGATCAAATGTAGAGAGACAACACACTGTTAATGGTAAGACCCTTAGCAGTGACGATGAGCAGAGGGATATTAGGGTCCCTATTCATAGCTCCCTGAAAATGGCTGCACAGATTGATAAGATGGTAAAGAAGGAATATGGCATGTTTGTCTAGCGAAATTAAGATGAAGATCTGAGAAGTCATGTTACAGCTTTTTGAAACTGCTGGAATTTCATTGATATACTGCTGTTATGTTGAAGCTGGTTATAATATTGGATAAATAAAATAGATCAGGATAATCATATCAAACATTAAAATCTTAAAGGATTAATTACAGACTGTGCTTATTATCCTGCTGAGTACAAATATCCCCTGTATTTTTCAGGCATTGGATTTACTCTTGGACAGGTTGAAAGCTGCAAACCTTGATTTTTCAAAGTTAAAGTCTTTGTCTGGTTCTGGTCAAGTAAGTGGTGATAATTGTTTGAATTGGGAATTGAGTAAAGAAATCTAATGTTTCTTTCTGAATGCCGACTACAATCACTTATTATTTTCTTCACAGCAACATGGCAGTGTTTATTGGAAGGAGGGAGCCAATCAGACCTTGCAAAACATGCCTGCTGACCTTTCTCTGCACCAGATATTGGAGGTGAGGATTGCAGGAACTTTGCATAGTATAGCAACAGAAGGCTTTAGAATTTAAAATCATGTTTTGGATTTTGTGCTTATCCCACACAGCCAGATCGTAGAACCCTGACCTTGCGCTGAGCCGCATTAAATGCTCAGTATATCCACGGAGGCGTAGTGGTTACTGTGATGCTTTACAGCTCAGAGCATCAGAAATCGGAGTTCAATCCCAGTCCCATCCTAGAGGAGTCTGTAGGTTCTTCCTGTGACCAGATGGGTTTCTCCTGGTGCTCCAGTTTCCTCCCACAGTCCAAAGACATACCGGTTACAAATCCAAGTTCAGTTTTTTGCCATTCAGCTGTGCACATGTATGCTACCAGTCAATGTTCCTCTGGACCAAGGTGCACAACACAGTACATTCATATATAACTCACACACACAACACATAAGGTAATATTACCACAAATAAATTAACAAATAATAAGGTGCATTTATGACAAAAGTTTTAAAAGTAAACAGCATGACGAAATGGGCATTTCGTACATGATAATTGATCATTGTAAATTGTCCTTTGATTAGGCTAAGGTTTAATTGGTTGGTTGCTGGGCGAGCGACTTGTTGGGCTTGAAGGGCCTGTTCTGCACTGCACCCTAAATAAATAAACAATGAATAAAATATATTCATTTTCATTACAGGCAGCTAAAGGTAAAAGATGAAGATAAGATGAGCTTCATTTGTCACATGTACATGAAAACATACAGTGAAATGTGTCATTTTGGCAATGAGCAACCCAGTCCAAGGGTATATGGGGGTGGTGGGTGGGGTGCGATTGCGGCCTGCAAGTGCTACTGTGGTTTGGAACCAAAGTAGGGTGTCCATGACTTACTAACCCTAACCGTATGTTCTGGAATGTGGGAGGAAATTGGAGCACCATGAGGAAACCAACGCAGTCATGGGGAGACCGTAGAAACTCCTTTCAGGCAGTGGCGGGAATTGAACCCCTAGCGGTGCTGTAAAGCTTTGCATTAACTGCTATGCTGCCATCCCTTGAAGCAGGCAGTGTGACTGGGTTTCTCTTCTATTCCTCTGCCTTATGGAAAATTAGCACAAGTGTTCTGATACTGAACTCCTGAGTTGGAAGTAAACTGTTTGGGAGACAACGTTAAAGGAATAAAAACATAAAATTCTAGAAATACAGGGTAATTCTGCTAACACCTGTAGAGAAACAGCCTCAGTGTTCTGGGCTTACATATGAAGGTTGTGGAAATCTCTTAAGTCATTGTTGTCAGAAGAGTAGGTAGGTCAATTGATAGAAATCTTGAAATGATTGAAACATTTAAAATATCATGACTTAACTTGAGCATTCCTTAAATAATACATGTTTTTTCCTTCCAGTCCAGCTTCTCAGTTAAGGATTCTCCTGTCTGGATGGACTCCAGTACTACTGAAGAATGCCTCCAACTAGAGAAGTGTGTTGGAGGACCACAGAAACTGGCTGACATCACTGGATCACGTGCTTATGAGGTTTGTTCTCCAAATCCCGTGAGTAAAATTTGATACCTCAGCAGAATATCGAGCTGTGTTATATTCTCCAGCTACAGAAAATAAATAGACATTCTGACAGATCATACAGAGTTATTTCCTACAAATGTTGTTTAAAAATAAATACTTCAAGAATTTGAGAGGATTTTTTGTATTCCTTGCTAAGAATGTGAATGTGAATTCTGGCAACTTCTTAGAGGCTGCAATTGAGAAAAATGATATCAGAAGATCTTGAACTTGGTAGGATGATATAAAATATTACACTGAGATATTATTAATACTGTTTTAGTAGTAATGTAAATGTCTTTAGACGTTGTGGCCATGTACTCCACAAATGCTGGATCATCTACTGTTGTCCATGCATCCCAGAATATAAGACCAGAAGGTATAAGAACAGAATTAGGCCATTCGGCCCATTGAGCTTGCTCCACTGTTCCATCCTGGCTCATTTATTTTCCCTCTCAACACCATTCTTCTGCATTCTCCCCATAAACTTTGACATCTTTATTAACTCAGAAACTATCTGGAACCAACCATCCACATTAAGATTGTTGTGGAATGCTTTTCCTTTTTTTTTTGGAGGCCATTGAGTTAATGAACAGACTAAATGTACAAATGTGATTTTTTTACATCACATGAACGAGAGAGAGGTTTCTATACTTTGATGTTTAATCATCTACATGCAAAGTTGATCAGACTTTATTATGATGTCAAAATAAGGCTCTCTGTCCTTTCAGTTTTATATGGCTGCTGGGTAGCGGTAAGTGTGATGCTCAGGATGCCGGAGATTGTAGTTAAATTCCAGCGTTATCTGTAAGCAGTCTGTACTTCCTCCCCATGGAATGTGTGGACTTTCTCCAGTTACCTCCCACATTTTAATTGGTCACTGTAAATTGCCCCGTGGCTAGGGTTAAGTTGGGGTTTGCTGTAAGGTCCTATCTCAATAAGTAAATAAACTCTGAACAAATTAAGCATTGTTCATTCATGAAGGGGTAGCCTGTGTTGTTCCATTGTTTGGGAGCAGCAGTTGTTGTTTTAAGAAGTTATAACGTGGTGAATCAGTGTTATTGGAGAAGATTCTTGGTGACATTTTCCATTTAGAAAAGCACAGACTTATTAGGGATAGTCAACGTGGCTTTATGTGGTGAAGGTCCTGTCTCACAATGAAGGTCTGGCAATGGACATTGTTTATACCAGATGTTTATATCCATGGACCCCTTGCTTAATGGTATTGGTCCGTGGCATAAAAAAGGTTGGGAATCCCTGGTGTACTGGGACTTCAAAAAAGCATTTGACAAGGTTCCTCATGCAAAGGTTCACAAAATTAACTAATTGACATTAATTGAATTTCTTTCTATAAATGCTGTCTGAACCCCGTATTCAGTTATTCTGTAGGTCTATTTGCGTAGGTGCCATAAGGTTTAATTGTAACAACCACATTAACTATAGAAATGCAGTAGTCTAAATGAACAGTTACAATAGTATATTCAATTCTATGCTAGATATTCCCTACAGAATATTCTTCCATTGCTTCAACTTCAGACCAAGTTCAGAAAAACCAGGCATGCAAAACTATCTTTAAAGCTCTTTTAAGTATTTAATCACAGTTGAACTTACTAGAGTTAATAATGATTGGACTTTGCTTTAAAATTAAGCTTGCTATTGGAGCACCCTTTGTGTGTAGATAAAAATAGCAGGATAATATAACTGGAAATCAAAAATACTGCAATATGAAGAATCCTGAAGTGTTGAAAACTGCTCAGGCCACATCCCTTCAGGAGACAAAAACACATCAGAACTGGGAAAGTGACTGAGTAGTTTAGCAATTTCTGTTGGCACATTCTACTCTGAAGCAAGTGTAGGTGTTAGATCATTATCGGTAGTTACTGATGATTAAATATTTAAACTGAAATTGTGTTAAATTAGGCTTTGCTTCATTTTATCATCTGAAATGCTAATGAGTATTTGCGTTAAGTTTGTTTTCGGTCACTTTTTAAACACTTGTGTGTTTTACCGCACACAGCGTTTCACAGGAAACCAAATTGCAAAGATCCACAAAGAGAATCCTGAAGAATACAAGAAAACTGAGGTATTTTGACAGAATCATAGAGACAAAAAAGAACACTGCTATTTAAGATTGATGGAAAGTGAGCTTTGGGATTAACAAAGTTAGACTCAGAATTAAGTTTGTTATCATTGGCATATGTCGTGAAATTTGTCGTTCTTTGGCAGCAATACAGTGCAAGATAAAACATTACTATGGGTTACAATACGAAATATACAAAAATATAAAATAGTGCAAATTAGAACAAAAGAGAGGTAGTGTTCATGGTTTGTTCAGAAATCTGATGGTGAAGGTGAAGAAGCTGTTTCTAAAATGTTGAATGTGTGTCTTCAGGCTGCTGTATCTCCTCCCTGATGTTAGCAATGAGAAGAGGGCATGCTGGTGGGGTCCTTAACGATGGATGCCTCCTTCTCGAGACATCGCTTATTGATGATGTCCTTGATAGTGGGGAGACTAGTGTCCATGATGGAACTGACTGAGTTTACAACTTACAGCAGCTTTTTCTGATCCTATGCACTGGCACCTTCAGACCAGACGGTAGGTAATGCAACCATCGAGAATACAGTACCTAGAAATTTTCTGGAGTCTTTGGTGACATATCCCACATATCCTATTGATATGTGCAGAATTCTTAACAGGCTTAATAAGATGGCGGAAGATGTTTCACCTAAATTTGATGCATCAAACTTAGAGTCATAATTTCAGATTAATTATGGATTCGTCGTTCATGCCAGAAATGGAGATTCCCTTCCCTTCCCTTCCCTTCCTCCTATCGTCCATTCTCTTTTCTTATCAGATTTTTTCTTCTCCAGTCCTTTACCTTTATTAGCCACCAGGCTTCACCCTACCTCTTTCTAGCTATCCTCCTTCCCCCTTTCTTTCCAGTCCTGGCCTGAAACATCGATACTTTATTCATTTCCATAGATGCTGCCTGACCTGCTGAGTTCCTCCAGCATTTTGTGTGTGTTGCTCTGGATTTCCAGTATCTGCAGAATTTCTCTTGTTTATGTATTTCTTAATTCTGGAATGATGAATATTTGGAATTCACTGCCCAAGAAAGCAGCGGAGGCTCAGTCTTTGAACATATTCAAGACTGATCAATGGATTTTTAAATATTAATTGACTTGAAGATTACAGTGTTAGTGCAAGAAAGTTGTGATGAGGACTGAATGGCCTTTTTTTTTGTTTCTATTTCTTTTGTTAATGTGTTATGAAGCAACAGCATGGGAGCAGGCAAGATCCGCTGAGTGGTCTATTCCTGTTTCTCTTACTTACATTTTTATGTTAATATGAACATACAGTAAAGTAAAATCTTCATTTTGTTACATAGCATTTTGACAGATATTTGATACACACTTACTGTTCTTCTGGCCTTTCAACCACCATTTGCAGGAAAGTTTTTTAAGGCAAGGAATGAGGTGGTGATGCTGGAGTTGACAGTCCCATGGGAAGATCGCTTGGAAGAGGCCTTTGAAAGGAAGCTCTCCAAGTACGCAGGACTGGTCAGCAACTGTCAGCAGGCTGGATGGAGAGCGAGGTGTCTCCCAGTGGAAGTTGGTTGTAGGGGATTCGCAGCTTGTTCCTTAGCCAGAGCCTTCAGCAACTGGGGCATTGAGGAGAGAGGAAGAGGAGAGCCATCCACAATACCACCGATGAGGCAGAGAGGGCCTCAAGATGGCTGTGGATCAAAAGAGGGGAGCCATGGAGTCATATGTAGCTAGCCATCTGGACACAAGCTGGGCTCTGATCAGCCCCGGCTGGGTCACCTGGAGAAGGGTGTATGATGTTGAAAGACCCGAAACACCCGATGATTCCAGGAACATCAGTAGATGTATGCACACGGCAACTGGTTAATTGTGACTGCATCTATAACTTTAGAACATAACACCTAGGAGCAGATAGGAACAATAGGCCATTCAGTCTATTGATCTCCTCTGCCATTTGATCATGACTGAGTTATTATTCTCCTCAACCTCATTCTCCTGCTTTTCTTCCTGTAACCTTTGATAGATACCCTTACTAATCAGCAACCCAGCAACCTCTGCTTTAAATACAGCCAATGACTTGGCCTCCACAGCTGCCTGTGGCAATTAATTTCATAGATTTACCACCCTCTGACTAAAGAAATTCTTCCTAATCTCTGTTCTAAAGGGTTGCCCTTCAATTCTAAGGCTGTACTCTCTGGTCCGAGACTTCCCCACTGTTGGAAGCACGCTCTCAATGTCCACTTTATCAAGGCCTTTCAATATTCAATAGGTTTCAATGAGTTCCTCTCTCCATTCTAAATTCCAACAAGTACAGGCCCAGAGTCGTCAAACACTTCTCACACATTAACCCTTTCACTGCCAGAATCATTCTCATGAATGTCATCTGGACCCTCTCCAATGCCAGCACATCCTTTATTAGGTTTTAGATTCTTAGACCACTGGGATTTGTTTTGGGGTAAGGACGAATTGTACAATGGAGATGGGTTGCACCTTAACAGGCGGGGGACCAGCATTCTGGCAGACAGGTTTGCCACTGCTACACGGGTGTGTTTAAACTAACAAGTGGGGGGGAGGAGACGAACTGGAAATATAAGGATGGAGTTAAAGGGAAAGAGAGAATAAGAAAAGTTAAAGACAACAGAATTAAAGGGGCAGAAAGCTCAGGAAGGGATCGGTGAGTATGGCCAAGTGCAATAGGGATCAATGTGTGAAGCGAGGGGAGTAATGGATTAAAAGTAATATATATGAATGCACGAAGTGTAAGAAATAAAGTGAATGAGCTTGAGGCTCAGTTAGAAATTGGCAAGTATGATGTTGTAGGAATAACAGAGACATGGCTGCAAGAGGACCAGGGCTGAGAAATGAATATTCAAGGACATATGTCCTATCGAAAGGACAGACAGGTGGGCAGAGAGGGTGGGTGGCTCTGCTGGTGAGGAATGAAATTCAGTCCCTTGCGAGGGGGGACATAGAATCAGGAGATGTAGAGTGGGTATGGATAAAACTGAGAAATTGTAAGGGCAAAAAGACCCTAATGGGAGTTATCTACAGGCCCCCAAATAGTAGCCTGGATATAGGGTGCAAGTTGAAACAAGAGCTAAAATTAGCATGTCACAAAGGTAATGCTACGGTTGTAATGGAGGATTTCACATGCAGGTAGACTGGAAAAACCAGGTTGGTACTGGACCCCAAGAAAGGAGTTTGTGGAGTGCCTCCGAGATGGATTCTTAGAGCAGCTTGTACTGGAGCCTACCAGGGAAAAGGCAATTCTGGATCTAGTGTTGTGTAATGAACCAGATTTGATAAGGGAACTCGAGGTAAAAGAGCCATTAGGAGGTAGTGACCATAATATGATATGTTTTAATCTACAATTTGAGGGGGAGAAGGGAAAATCAGAAGTGTCAGTATTACAGTTGAACAAAGGGGACTATGGAGCCATGAGGGAGGAACTAGCCAAAGTTGAGTGGAAGGATACCCTAGCAGGGATGACAGTGGAACAACAATGGCAGGTATTTCAGGGAATAATACAGAAGGTGCAGGATCAGTTCATTCCAAAGAGGAAGAAAGATTTTAAGGAGAGTTGGGGGTGACCGTGGCTGACAAGGAAAGTCAAGGACAGTATAAAAATAAAAGAGAAGAAGTATAACATAGCAAAGATGTGGGAAGCCACAGGATTGGGAAACTTTTAAAGAGCAACAGAAGATAACTAAAAAGGCAATACGGGGAGAAAAGATGAGGTACGAAGGTAAGCTAGCCAAGAATATAAAGGAGGATAGTAAAAGCTTCTTTAGGTATGTGAAGAGGAAAAAATTAGTTAAGACCAAAGTTGGGCCCTTGAAGACAGAAACGGGTGAATTTATTATGGGGAACAAGGAAATGGCAGACGAGTTGAACAGGTACTTTGGATCTGTCTTCAATGGGAAGACACAGGCAATCTCCCAGATGTAATAGTGGCCAGAGGACCCAAGGTAACGGAGGAACTGAAGGAAATTCACATTAGGCAGAAAATTGTGTTGGGTAGACCGATGGGACTGAAGGCTGATAAATCCCCAGGGCCTGATGGTCTGCATCGCAGGGTACTTAAGGAGGTGGCTCTAGAAATTGTGGACGCATTGGTAATCATTTTCCAATGTTCTATAGATTCAGGATCAGTTCCTGAGGATTGGAGGGTAGCTAATGTTATCCCACTTTTTAAGAAAGAAGGGAGAGAGAAAACAGGGAATTATAGACCAGTTAGCCTGACCTCAGTGGTGGGGAAGATGCTGCAGTCAATTATAAAAGATGAAATAGTGGCACATTTGGTTAGCAGTAATAGGATTGGTCTGAGTCAGCATGGATTTACGAAGGAAAAATCATGCTTGACTAATCTGGAATTTTTTGAGGATGTAACTATAAAAATGGACAAGGGTGAGCCAGTGGATATAGTGTACCTGGACTTTCAGAAAGCCTTTGATAAGGTCCTACATAGGAGATTAGCGGGCAAAATTAGAGCACATGATAGTGGGGGTAGAGTACTAACATGGATAGAAAATTGGATGGCAGACAGGAAACAAAGAGTAGGGATTAACGGGTCCTTTTCAGAATGGCAGGCAGTGACTAGTGGTGTACCACAAGGCTCGGTGCTGGGACCACAGCTATTTAGAATATACATTAATGGTTTAGATGAAGGGATTAAATGTAACATTAGCAAATTTGCAGATGACACAAAGCTGGGTGGTAGTGTAAAATATGAGGAGGATGTTAGGAGGATGCAGGGTGACCTGGACAAGTTAAGTGAGTGGGCATATGCATGGCAGATGCAGTTTAATGTGGATAAATGTGAGGTTATCCACTTTGTGGTAAGAACAGGAAGGCAGATCACTATCTAAATGGTGTCAAGTTAGGAAAAGGGTAAGTACAATGAGATCTAGGTGTTCTTGTACATCAGTCACTGAAAGTAAACATGCAGGTACAGCAGGCAGTGAAGAAAGCTAATGGCATGTTGGCCTTCATAACAAGGGGAGTTGAGTATAGGAGCAAAGAGGTCCTTCTGCAGTTGTACAGGGCTCTGGTGAGACCACACCTGGAGTATTGTGTTCAGTTTTGGTCTCCAAATTTGAGGACGGACATTCTTGCTGTTGAGGGAGTGCAGCATAGGTTCATGAGGTTGATTCCCAGGATGGCGGGACTGTCATAAGTTGAAAGATTGGAGCGACTGGGCTTGTATACACTGGAATTTAGAAGGATAAGAGGGGATCTGATTGAAACATATAAGATTATTAAGGGATTGGACATGCTAGAGGCAGGAAACATGTTCCTGATGTTGGGGGAGTCCAGAACCAGAGGCCACAGTTTAAGAATAAGGGGTAGGCCATTTAGAATGGAGTTCAGGGAAATCTTTTTCACCCAGGGAGTTCTGAATCTATGGAATGCTCTGCCTCAGAAGGCAGTGGAGGCCAATTTTCTGGATGCTTTCAAGAAAGAGTTGGATAGAGCTCTTAAAGATAGCGGAGTCAAGGGATATGGGGAGAAGGCAGGAACGGGGTACTGATTGTGGATGATCAGCCATGATCACATTGAATGGTGGTGCTGGCTCAAAGGGCCGAATGGCCTACTCCTGCATCTATTGTCTATAAGGGGCCCAGAGCTTCTCACAATACTCCAAATGTATTCTGACCAATACCTGAGAAAGCCTCAGCGATACATCCTTATTTTTATATTCTAGTCATTTTAACAAAACACTTTTATTATATTACTTTAACAAACTGCTTAGAGGAAATATTCCTTTCTACGATTTACAATCCCTATACATTGGTAATGGATTTTACATAAAATTTTTCCTGAAGGTTTCTGTTGGAATCTGATTCCAGTTTATCTTCAGGACCTTTATTGCTTTATTGCTTTATATGGATTCTTGCTGTTGGACTTAATTATTTGCAAGGTACTCATTCTTTTCAATGACACCAGTGAAGATTCTACTTACCAATATTCTGTGACAACCATTCAAGTGTAAAATTTACAAAATAGTCTTGTCAGATGTCAAGGGACTGTAAATAATTCAGCACTTAATTTGTTTTCTTACACAGTCCTTGGAGTTGAGGTTGCTCACAGGAGCTAAAATATACAAATTATTTCCCCTGGCATAAAATTGTCTTCTTTTTATGCAATCTCTTGGGATAGAACTGGGAAAATTTGTTCCTATTCCAGTTCTTGTGATTGCAAGGTGGCTGATGAGGTGCGAATTGGATCCACGGACTATGCCAGAGGTGGAGAAGGAGGTGTGGTGGGTAGACCATAAGACATAGGAACAGTATTCGGCTCATTAGGTCTTCCCCGCCATTCTATCATGGCTGATTTATTATCCATCTCAACCTCATTTTCCTGCCTCCTTGTAATCTTTATCACCCTTATTAATTAAGTTTATCAAACTATGCTTTAAATATTCCCAGTGTTTTGAATTCTACAGATTCACTACCTGTAGCTAAAGAAATTCTTCCTCGTCTCTGTTCTAAAGGCATGTCCTTCTATTCTGAGGTTGTGCCCTCTGATCCGAGACTCTCCCACAGCAGGAAACATTTTTTTCCATGTTCGCTTTATTTAGGCCTTTCATTATTTGATAGGTAGGTAGCTAGTTTGACTTGCATTCTCCTTCGGGCTTTATGGCTGCGCTCCTGATGAAGAAGCTCTCAGTGTTATCTCTTCTTGTTCTTCTTCAGTTTTAGTGGTCATGCGTCCGAGTGGGAAGGTTCATTGCTTTCATGGAAGCTTCTGCTATCCATCTAGTGCAAGAGCTCTGTGTATTGCACCTTTTTAAGAAGTCTGGTGTTAGGCATTTGCGTAACATCTGCTACATGATGGCATATATGCAGTGTTCTTAAACAGTAGGAAAATCTAAAGCTGTCTCAGTTTCAGTGTAGTCTGGTGACAATAGACAATAGACAGTAGGTGCAGGAATAGGCCATTCGGCCCTTCTAGCCAGCACCGCCATTCACTGTGATCATGGCTGATCATGCACAATCAGTACCCCGTTCCTGCCCTCTCCCCATATCCCTTGACCCCGCTATATATAAGAGCTCTATCTAACTCTCTCCTGAAAGCATCCAGAGACTTAGCCTCCTCTGCCTTCTGGGGCAGAGCATTCCACATATCCACCACTCTCTGGGTGAAAAAGTTTTTCCGCATCCCTGTTCTAAATGGCCTACCCCTTATTCTTAAACTGTGGCCTCTAGTTCTGGACTCACCCATCAGCGGGAACATGCTTCCTGCCTCCCGTGTGTCCAATCTCTTAATAATCATATATGTGACAAGCAATCTTATAACATTACAGTATACCAATACTTTTCTCTACTTTTTCACTGGGTATACTGCATCTTGTCTCCAATGAAGTTTTCTGTTGAGACTAAAGGGCACCTGTTTAAACCTGCATTGCCTCCTCGCCCACTTCATTTACATCAGTCTCAGTCACAGTATGAAAATGACTCTGTCTACAGACATTATTCAAATTTCCATGGAACTGATAAGGGATAGGCTCGTCATCCGTTTCCTAACGTTACTCTTCAACAATATGGGTCTATGATGAAACTCTTGGAGAAAGGTAGATTGCTTCCAATATCTTTGGAGTCATTTCTCAACAGACTGTAACAATAAATTATGGCACTTCTGTCAGTACAATTACTCATTCTTTGTCCACATGAGGAAAGGGTTTGAATATCAACACTTCAGACTCGACACAGAACTTGAGGCCTACAAAGCAATAACTGTGTATGCTGCAAAGCCGGGGCAAAGAAATGGCAGATGGAATACAGTGTTGGAAAGTATATGGTCGTGCACTTTGGTAGAAGAAATGAAAGGGTAGACTATTTTCTAAATTGAGAGAAAATACAAAAAAACTGAGGCACAAAGGGACTTTGAAGTCCTTGTGCAGGATTCCCTAAAGGTTAATTTGTAGGTAGAGTCTGTGGTGAGGGAGGCAAATGCAGTATTAGTATTCATTTCAAGAGGACTAGAATATAAAAACAAGGATTTAATGTTGAGACTTTTTAAGGCATCAGTGAAGCCTCAGTTTTGGGTCCCTTATCTCAGAAAAGATGTGCTGAAACTGGAGAGGGTTCAAAGGAGGTTCACGAAAGTGATTCCAGGACTGAATGGCTTGTCATATGAAGAGCGTTTGATGGTGTTGTGTTCATTATATGTACCATGGGTTTCTAATAACAAAACATATTCAGGAAGAACAGAACTGGAACTTTTATTTACAACAGCAAACAGCAACCATGTTTTACACTGCCATGCTTTCTAGATCATTCTGTCATTTCTGCGCATGCTCCGAACTCTGTTCAATCACGTTCTTACACGTGACATGTGATATCACTACATCTTCCTTTCCTTAAAAAGAAAAACAATTAGCAACAATAATCAAAACAAATGCATAATTTAACATGTCTCTATCAGTCTCTCTGGGGGTCTAGGAACACAAGTAGACCTTCTAAGTGGTTCACACAGTTCTTGTGTTTCGTTGTTATTTTCATGTTTCATCTGGTCTGCATAAATTAACTGAAACTCTGAAGTTGGCTCTTTCTTGAGGTCTTTGCGAAGAAATCGCAATTCATTCATTAACTGCATAATCTCTTTTTTGTGCTGAGACTTCATCATTTAAATAAAACTTCTCAATTCCTTCACTTGTGCTTTTACTTTTTCAATTGGATCCTGTTACTCTTTGGCTTCAGATCTATATTGTACTGTACCGGCAAGTTTGGTAACAAAGGGATGGGTCTGGGATTTTTCTTTATGACTTCTTCTACTTTTGCCGTGTTGGAATCAAATTCTGTTCTCTCTTGCTCTTTCATCAAGTCACTGTATTCTGACTCTGTGTCACTGTCCAGGTCTAAGACTCTTTTCACCAAATTCAGTCTCTCACAGGCAGATAAACCAAGTATTGACTGTACATTTTTTGGCATGACCACAAATGAAAGTGTGTGCACACTATTTTTGTGTGATACTTTCACCACACATGTTCCTTTAACTGGAATGTCTGCACCTGAATACCCAGTCACTTTTATATTCGTCTAATGTAACTTTGGTCTTAGCTTTAATGCATTAAACTCAGGTTCTGCAAGAACATTTACTTGTGCTCCAGTATCCAGTTTAAACAGAATAATTTTTTGGTTCACTTGCAATGGCATAGTCCAGTCATTCTTACTTTGTTTGTTTTCACAAAGCACATCTATATAAAACTCCTCGTGTTCATTTTCAAACACTACATTTACGTGTTTTATTTCCTTTCTACTTCTGCAACAGCGTGAAAAATGAATACTCTTACTGCAGTGATTTCACATTTTTCCATACGCTGGACACTTTTTAGGTCGGTGCTCCTACCCACAGTGATCACAAAGTTTTTTTTTCTTTCAGATGACGTTTTGCTCTCTGTCGGTTTCATTGCCGTTTTATTATTTTTTCTAACATGTTTGTGGTTATTCACAGTGTGTACGCTGCAGTTCTCAATAAAAAACTTGATATCACAGTCTCTGAAGCTTTGCAGAGAATCAAAGCTTTTTCCAAATCTACGTCTGGTTCTCTTAAGCGTCTTTCTCTCAGGCCATTATCCAGAATGCTGCAAACAATTCTGTCTTTACTGAGAGAGTCTGTCAGTTCTGCAAACTCCGCATGTTTTACTGCGGTTTCTCAACTCGGTAACAAATTGATCAATTGTTTGACCAGCTTTCTGCTTGCATGTAAAGAATTTGTACTGTTCATACGTCACATTGTGCTTCGGTATACAAAATGCTTCAAACTTGTCGATTATCACTTTTAGATTCAAATTATCTCCATTCTCAAAAGTAAAATGGTTATATACCTCGATTGCGTCGTCCCCATTACGTGGAGTAGGATCGTTGCTCTCGTTTTTTCCGATTTATTTTCTGCTCCGGTCGCTGATAAATAAATTTCAAAAAGCTGTTTAAATTTTCTCCAGTTCTCTGCTACATTACCAGTCAGCTGAAGTGTTTTCGGAGGTTGCAACCCTTCCATTTGTAAAGCTGTTAGCAAACACTAAAAAAGTTTGTGCTCTTTTTTTTCGATTATCTTTGCTTCTCCTGTGTTTAGCGAACGTATTATTCTTCCAGACCAACTTCTGACACCATGTTGTGTTCTTTATGCATACCATGGGTTTCTAATAACAAAATATATTCTGGAAGAATAGAAATAGAACTTTTATTTACAACAGCAAGCAGCAACCACGTTTTACACTGCCATGCTTTCTAGATCATTCTGTCATTTCTGCGCAAATCACGTACTTACATGTGATGCATGATATCACCACAGATGGCTCTGGGGTTGTATTCACTGGAATTCAGAAGAATAAGGGGTGACCTCATTGAAATCTAACAAATGGTGAAAGGCCTTGAAAGAGTGGATATGGAGAGGATGTTGCCTATCGTGGGAGAGGACTAGAGGATACAGCCTCAGAACAGAGGCATCCTGTTAGAATGGAGATGAGGAGGGATTTCTTTAGCCAGCGAGTGGTGAATCTATGGAATTCATTGGCATAGGCTGCTGTGGAGGACTGGACTTTATGTATATTTAAGGCAGATTTTGATAGATTCTTGATTGTACAGGGCATGAAGGGATACGGGGAGAAGGCAGGAAATCGAGGCTGAGGGGGAAAATTGGATCAGCTGTGGTGAAGTAGTGGAGTGGACTTGATGGGCCAGATGGCTGAATTCTACTCCTATGTCTTATGGTAACAACAAAGTGCTGGAGAGGTAGCAGCATCAGTAGAATCCTCCAAATATGCCAACATCTTCTCCATTGCAAATATCCTCAGTGTCATAGTGGGGTGTGTCAGGAATGGACAGGAGGAGGAGTATAGGAAACTGATACAGGACTTTGTGATATGGTGCAACTCAAACTACCTGCGTCTCAATGTCACCAAGACCAAGGAGATGGTGGTGGACTTTAGGAGATCTAGGCCTCATATGGAGCCAGTGATCATTAATGGAGAATGTGTGGAGCAGGTTAAGACCTACAAGTATCTGGGAGTACAGTTGGACGAGAAGCTAGACTGGACTGCCAACACAGATGCCTTGTGCAGGAAGGCACAGAGTCGACTGTACTTCCTTAGAAGGTTGGCGTCATTCAATGTCTGCAGTGAGATGCTGATGATGTTCTATAGGTCAGTTGTTGAGAGCGCCCTCTTCTTTGTGGTGGCGTGTTGGGGAGGAAGCATTAAGAAGAAGGACGCCTCACGTCTTAATAAGCTGATAAGGAAGGCGGGCTCTGTCGTGGGCAAAGTACTGGAGAGTTTATCATCGGTAGCTGAGCGAAGGGCGCTGAGTAGGCTACGGTCAATTATGGAAAACCCTGAACATCCTCTACATAGCACCATCCAGAGACAGAGAAGCAGTTTCAGCGACAGGTTACTGTCGATGCAATGCTCCTCAGACAGGATGAAGAGGTCAATACTCCCCAATGCCATTAGGCTTTACAATTCAACTGCCAGGACTTAAGAACTTTTTTTTTAAAGCTATTATTAATGCTTTTTGAGTTAGTGATTTAGATGCATATCATATTATTACTGAGTTAAGTATTGTATGTAATGAGTTTTTGCTACAACAAGTGTATGGGACATTGGAAAAAATGTTGAATTTCCCCATGGGGATGAATAAAGTATCTATCTATCTATCTATTAAAACCGAATAATAATGAGCAAGAATTCTGAGATTAAGGCCTGGGGAGATCTGCCCCAGCTCCATTTTCCTCAGATATATCTGCCATTTCTCCCAACAGCCATAAATCTATCCACCTCTGTTTTGAATGAACTTGTTCACTGAACTTCCGTTGTGCTCCAGGGTACAGAATTTGACAGAATCCAACACCTTGTATAAATTCACCGGTAACGCCATTGTTGTTGGTAGAAACTCAGATGGTGATGAGGGGACATATAGGAGCGAGATAAATCAGCTGGTTATGGGGTGTCGCAACAACAACCTTGCACTCAACATCAGGAAGACCAAGAAATTGATTGTGGACTTCAGGAGGGAAAGTCACGAGAACACACGCCAATCCTTCTATAGGGGTCCTTCGGCGGTCAAAAGGGTGAGCGGGATCAAGTTCCTGGGTGTCAAATTCTTTGAGGGTTTATTCTGGGCCCAATATATTGATGGAATTACAATGAAGACACACCAGCAGCTATACTTCATTAAGTGTTTGAAGAGGTTTGGTATGTCACCAAAGACTAGTAAATTATTTTTAGATGTATGATGGAGAGCATTCTGCCTGGTATGGAGGCTGTCATGCTCAGGATTGAAAGAGGCTGCAGAGGATTATAGACTCAGCCAGCTCCATCACAGGAATGCCCCTCACCACCATCAAGGACACCTTCAAAAGGTGGTGCCTCAAGAAGACAGCATCCATCATTAAGGACCCTCACCATCTGAGGGCATGCCCTCTTCCCATTACTATAATCTGGAGGAGGTACAGGAACCTGAAGATTCACACTTAATGGCTCAGGATCAGCTTTCTCCCCCGTGCTACCAGATTTCTGAGTGGCCAGTAAATGCTCCCTCTCTATTCTTCTTTAGCACAAATTATTTATTTTTTATTGTAATTCCAGTAATTTTTGGCTTGTACTGTACTGCTGATAAAAGACAACAAATTTTATGACACGTCAGTGATAATAAACGTGCTACTAATTCTGACCTTCTGAGTTAAAGGAATGTCTCTTCATCTCAGACCTGAATTGCTTACGCTTTATTCTGAGACTGTTTTCCCTGTACATTGCCAGAGGGAAACATTCTCCCTGTAGTCACCTTTACAAGCCTGTAAGAAATCTATAACTTTCAGTGAGTTCACTTCTCATTCTAGTAAACTTTAGAGAATATTGGCCACGACTTCAGTCTCTTCTATTATGACAAACATGTCATCCCAGAAATCAGTCTAATGATTCATCATTTTGGTACCTCAGTGTAGGCAAGGAACCTGAAACAGTATAGGTGCAGTCCAATCAAGCTTCTCTATAATTGTATTATTCTTATACTTAAATCCTCTTGCAATAAATGCCAGTGTACTATTTGCTTTCCTAATTGTTTACAATATCATATTTTAGTTGGAATTGAAAGAACATCCAGAGTCATTTACATTCCACTATTTCTTAATTTATACACAAGGCCATAATTGCACTGAGTCAGCTTTGAAGGTTGGGCCACATGATTCAGACACTGAACAATCTAGTGTGTTCTTCTCCCTGGAGACAAAGGAATCACCAGGAACTTGGAGGCTTTTCATTAAGCCAGCATTTGCTGTTGACCATCAATGTTGGCAACCAATTAAACATTGACAGATTTTTTCTCAGAAACTGCTTTCTAATTTTTAACGCCTATGCCTCATGAGTTTCATCAAATTAGTAAAGAAACCCCTGAGGTTATTTTTAATTGCGAATTCTTAATATTAACTGACCAAGACAAACCAGCAAACATTCTTTGAATGGAAAGTGAACAAGAATCTGAGTGTTGATTCTGGCTAACAATAGCTGACAAGAATAGCTTGAAATTATTTAATATCTCTCACATTCTCAGGACCTTCCAGTGTGCTTTTAATTGCAATGAGGGAGTTTCAAAGAGTGCTCATTATTTTAATGTAGGGAACTTTTGCATACCCCTTCTCCTTGAAACCAGAATAAACACTGCACTGAGTTTTGATCACCAAAATATCTTTGCTTAGTGGTCCTATTGTCACATTATGTTTCCAAAGCGTGCTGAAATGATTTTCTACTTTAAAATTGCTGTCCAAATCCAGGTCATTAACTTTTGTTTTGGGGTGCCATTTAAGTTGTAACCCTGTAATTTAGTTATTTTGGAATATTCCTGCTTGGATTTCTGTGATCTTTATTGAATAGACTTTAGTGTTGGTACATTGGACACCTCTTTGATATTGTTCATCGTTCATTGTCAGACTAGGGAATCAGAATCAGAAGCAGGTTTAATATCACTGGCATGTGCCATGAAATTTGTTAACTTTGTAATTGTATTGCAATTTTGTATTACAGTACATTGCAATACATGATAATAGAAAAAGAAAAACTGAATTACAGTAAATATATATTTATAAACTAGTTAAATTAAATAAGTAGTGCAAAAGATAGGAGATTAAAAAAAAGTAGTGAGGTAGCATTCATGGGTTCAATGTCCATCAAGAAATCAGTTGGCAGAGGGGAAGAAGCTGTTCCTAAATTGTTGAGTGTGTGCCTTCAGGCTTCTGTATCTCCTTCCTGACGGTAACTTTGAGATTGTCCTGGGTAGTGGAGGTCCTTAAAGATGGATGCCACCTTTCTGAGACATCACTCCTTGAAGATGTCCTCGATAATATGGAGGCTAGTACTGATAAATTTTACAACTTTCTGCAGCTGACTCTAGGCATGATTAGCAATCTGTCTTTATTTGTTCTAGTATTTAACATTTGCAGAAAAGAAGGCAATCATATGGCCTAACTGATCTTTGCTGCTTGAATGCTCCACAGTGACCTACTCCCTCATTATCTTATCACACTCCATTAACATATCTCTGACTCCAAATGAATGTATCAAGCCATTACCAGTAATTTGCATTCATCAGCATTCACTAATGATTTGATCCTACTTTGAGTTGGTG
The DNA here is from genome assembly GCF_048418815.1 of Hemitrygon akajei. Lineage (NCBI taxonomy): Eukaryota > Metazoa > Chordata > Chondrichthyes > Myliobatiformes > Dasyatidae > Hemitrygon > Hemitrygon akajei. The sequence goes on from NC_133131.1 coordinate 162,902,815, forward strand.
AAATGTTAGGTAACAAAGTAGAGAGATTAGATTTTATCAAACTTGAATGTTTTTAAAATTGCATGAACTGGAATTTGAGATTGAAAAAGAACCTATAGCCAGTGTAGTAATTATAACCTTGGCTTTGACCATCAGAGCAGAATTAGGCCAATCAGCCCACCAAGTCTACTCCACCATTCTATCATGGCTGATTTATTACCCCCCCTTAACCCCATTCTCCTGCCTTCACCCCGTATCCTTTGACACCTTTACTAATCAAGAACCTGTCAACTTTCACTTTCAATATATCCAATGATTTGGCCACTACAGATGACTGTAGCAATAAATTCCATAGATTCACCACCTTTGGCTAAAAAAAATCCTCCTCATCCCCGTTCTAGTCGGATGTCCTTGTATTCTGAGGCTGTGTCTTCTGGTCCTGGTCTCCTCCACTACAGGCAATCCCCGAGTTACAAACGAGTTCTGTTTCTGAGTCTGTCTTTAAGTTGGATTTGTACGCAAGTCAGAACAGGTACATCCAGTATTATTTAGCGTCAGGTAGTCAAACATTTGTCTTAGTATATAGTATATATTTTACCTTTATGCATATAAAACGGTTAAGAAATGTATGTATTTCAATAATTAAACCACTGCATTGCTTAGTAATAATTGTAGCTTTCATTGGGGCAGGGCCTTTCACTTGCTCCATTATTCTCACTTTATCCTTTAAAATTGTTCTGATCGTTGACTGATGGTGTTTCACCTCTTTCCGATCGCTTTATTATTTCCACTTTATTTTCAATTGTGATCGTTTTGCATTAACAGAACAGATTCAGCAGCAGTAGTCCTAAAGTCTACCTGCACTGAGACAGGTTAAATGGGACAAGTGGGGACGGTGCTGACTGGAAAAGGGGGATCAGGGTGAATCTTGCTAAGAAAAATTTAAGCCAAATACAAAGTTACACACTCAACACAGTGTTAATGGCAACGACTTAAAATGACAGACGGTGTCGTGATCCGATGTAAAATGGCGGACGGCGTTCTCCTTCCTCCGCTTGTAAGTACGAGTCGTTCGTAAATTGGACATTCATAACTCAGGGACTGCCTGTATAGGAAACATCCTCTCCATGTCTTCTCAATTTTGGTCTGTCAGTAGACCTGCTGAGCTCCTCCAGCATTTTGTATGTTTTTCTTTCAATGTCCGATAGGTTCAAAGAGGTTATCTTACATTCTGCTAAACTCCAGTGAGTACAGGCTCAGAGCCATACATTAACCTGTTCATTTCTGGGATTATTCTCATGATTCGCCTTTGGATGCTCTCAATGACAGCACTTCCTTCCTTAGATAAGGGGCTCAAAACTGCTCACCAAGTGTGGTCTGACCAATACCTTATAAAGGCTAAGCTTAACATTCCTGCTTTTATGTTTTAGTCCTTTCAAAATGAAGGGAGTGAATTGACTGAGGCAAGTATTTCGTATCTCCACCATCATTTAAAATGATGCCGATTGTTTTCAGTGGTTTGCTTAATGCTGTTATTTCTGTTCGTTCTGATCATTGACCCAGATTGAATGTAAGCTGAGAAAATTTTAATGCTTGTTTCTCAATGGTCTGTGAACACTGGCCCTCTTTCTTTCCAGAGAATCTCTCTAGTCAGCAGCTTTATTGCTTCCCTGTTTCTTGGAAACTATGCAGCAATTGATTATAGTGATGGTAAGTGCTTTCTCTCACAGATCAGTTGTTTAAATTACTCCCATCATTTGAGCAGTTGAAGTTTGATTAAATGAAACAGCCCTAAATGTATTTGGAGCAGGAATGAATCATTTGGACCAGCGTTAGAATGAGTCTTATCACTTACTGATCTTCAGTGTGTCAAGTTGAGCTTGTTATTGTATGCACAAGTTTGGTGCAGTACAAGTGCAGTGAAAATCTTGCTGGTAGCTGTATCAAAGGTACACGCCTAGATTCAGACAGAACATAGAATGAGTAAGAATATAAGAAATAGGAGCAGGAGTAAGGCCTGCTTCGCCACTCTATAGATCATGGCTGACCTGGCCATGGACTCATCTCCACCTACCTGCCTTTCACCCATAACCCTTAATTCCACTACTATGTAAAAATCTATCCAAGCTTGAATGATGCATAAAATTATACAAGACAGTAAAGTATAAAGGAGAAGATGTAGCACAAAACATAACACAATAAGCGTCAAGTTTGTGGTCTGAAGTGTTCTGTTGCTGAGGTAGGATTAGGGTTGTTGAGGTCAGTTCAAGAAGCTGATGTTTCTGAGAAAGTAACTACTGTTGGACCTGGCTGTGTGAGGGCTGCCTCAATCAGTAAGAAATGAACATAAAACGTAGAACAGTACAGCACAGTACATGCCCTTCAGCCCTTGATGTGGTGCTGACCTTTTAACCTGCTCCATGATCAATCTAGCTTTTCTCACCCACATAACCCTCCATTTTCCTTTTAGCTGTATGCCTATTCTGAGGCCTCTGTCGGTCAGAGTTGGCCATGGATATTGCATCCTAGCTATCTAGATACACAAGCCAGGGCAGTACGAAATGGAGAGCAAACTGTTGCCCATGTAGCAAGCTCCCCCTCTCCACACATCTGATGGACCCAAAGGAATGGCAGAGACCGATACTGTTTGGTACCAGTTGCCTTGCAGCAATTGCCAGTCAGCATTAAACTCAGTGTAGGACTGCCTGAGGGACTCCAGCTCTGAACTTTTCCTTCTGGGTTTACTCCCTAAGCCTTCCCCGTGTGAGGGTATAGCCACAAAGCAGCAGAGGTTTGGGATCAGAGTTCTCCTTCCCCTAGGTAAGCTGCCAAGCCCCATCTGCACGAAGTGACTGGTTTTAAAGCGCCAGTAAACTGCCTATTAAGAGTGTCTTAAATGTTGCTAATGCATCTACTTCTACCACTACCCCTTGGCAGCGTGTCCTTGCACCCACCACTCTCTGTGTTACAAAAATACTCCATCTGATGTTCGCAGCCCCGCCCCCCCATTCTTCAATCACATTAAAATTATGTTCACCCTAAGGAAAAGGCACTGGCTGTCCACTCTGTCAATGCTTCTTATCATCTTGTACACTTCTATCAATATTTTTAAACTGAATAAAATAAACAATTATTGTACGTAGCAAGGATTCTGTGATAATTTGGAAACAATTTAGATTTATTGTGCACCACTGGGTATTTACATCAATCTGTATTTCCTTTGATTTGACAATATCCTAATTTCTAAAAACAGGTTAATGCCCATTTAGTTTGTTTAACATAGCATTAGGTCATGGACTGTTAGGATGGGGAACAGTTTTTTTCCCCCGGCCATGAGACTACTGAACTCCCTGCCACCATCCGGATCTCATCACATTTGAAGTGCCAATCGTGACATAAATGCACCTTATTATTTGTTAATTTATTTTTTGGTGATATATATGTCATGTGTGAGTTATATATATTGTGTTATGCACCTTGGTGTGGAGCAGGGATTCCCAACCTGGGATCAACCGACCGCTCAGTTAATGGTAAAGCTCCATGGCATAAAAAAGGTCGGGAACCTCTGGTCTGGAGGAACATTGTTTCATTTAGTGGTAACAGATCTATGGTTAAACTAACAATAAACTTGCACTTGAACTTGTCTCCAACTTATCATTGCGAAGTCATAGGCAGATATGAGAACAATTGAAGTGACTTAGTTATATTTCTTTTCAACATTGTAAGTGTCCCAAGAGGATAATTTGGAAGTTAAATAGTTATTATCCAGTTGACATAATAATTAAAAAAATGGTGACTGAAATGGAAGCGCAAGTAGCAGTGAAGATCACATTTTATCTATCTAATTCTCACTTTTTTACTCACATGGCAGTTTGTCACATCCTTTCTGCTTTTTTTCTCTCTAGGTTCTGGTATGAACTTGATGGATATCCGTACACACAAGTGGTCACAGCAGTGTCTTGATGCTTGTGCTCCTGGTCTGAAAGAGAAGCTTGGTGTCCCACTGCCATCGCACTCTGTATTGGTATGCACTTGTGAAAATTTTAATACACTGTTGTTTTAAGATAACTGCAGTAATGCCAAGGCATAGAAAATGGACCTCTAAGGAGTTGTTAAGTGCCTGGAAATTGAATTGCACAGTTGCAAAATTTTGTGTTTATGTAATTCAATTTTAATAAAAATAAACAAATAGAAGTCAGAGGCTTTATTGAAGTAGATCAAGATTTGAATATCTTTTCTTATTCAGAAGTCTTCTGTCTGACAAGTAATGCACACGGTGGTGTTCATTGAAATTCTGTGCAGATCTGTACACTATTTCTAGGATTTTCTATGATATGCGGTTGACCTGGTCCATAGTCTGCAGAAGATGGCTTCCAATGCAACTTACTAAGATTCTATGTTATTTAGAGGGGGAGCCCACCATCCTGTGGTAGTGACCCCAATTCCATTCCCAAGTTCACCACCTAAGCCAGACTCCCAAATTCTGCCATGACCTGATGGTCACCCTCCCTTGACACCCGGGGCAGCACAGTGCTGTTGTCTCAGTGCTCCAACAGTAGGTACGGTTCTGGTCTCTGGTGCTGTTTGTGTGGAGTTTGCACGTTGCCCCTAAGACCACGTGGGTTTCACGCAGAGGCTCCTGTTTTCTCCCATGTTTCAAAGGTGCAAGTTGGTAGGTTAATTAGGCACTGTGAATTGGTGAGTGGCAGAATCTTGGGAAATTTGACCAGAATTTTGGTAGAATAACAAATGAGAATAGTACATGCTTAATAGTTGTGGCAGTCTCTGTTTGTGCCAGACTGTGATTCTATGAACTGGTATTGGTACCAGACTTGAAGTCAAATGCATCTCAACTTGGAAGTGTATTGGCTTCACTGCACTGAGTGTGGCAGTTCCAGAGTGCAATAAGTCACCACCGTCACCCTCTCAGTGGTGCTTTCAGTATAGCCATCTTCCATGAATGAGTAAAGGAAAGGTCCTGTTTTACACAAGCTGAGCTAGCATTGGGATAAAGGCAGAAACACAGAATCACTGAAAATGAGCAAGGAGTTCTTCATTTAGTCTGTAAAGCCTGCTCTGCCTTTCAATATGATCACTTTCGATTCTCTATATTAAATTCATGTTCTTGCTGTCTCATCATGCCTTTTGTTTTTTTAGCAATCTAGTTATCCTCATCTGAAATGTACATGGCGGCATGGCCTCCAAATCCCTCTGGTAGAGCTTTCACATGTTCACCGCTCTAGGAATGAAGATATTTCTCCCCATGTCAGTCCGGATTATTTTACTCTGTATCATCGTGAGGCTGTGACTGAAACAGCCCCCACCCCAACTGAAATTTGCATATATCTTTCTTCATTTCCTCCTTCAGTAATACAGCATTGCTTCCACTTTCCCACCTCTACCTTCCATTCCTTCCATTTCTTGTACATTCTAGTGGATACAGCCTGGTTGACCCAGTCTCCTCATCTGACAGCCCCAGCTTTTCAGGAATCAGTCTGGTGAATTTTTGTTGCACTCCTTCTCTGCTAAGTAAGAAAGGAGACCAAAACTGCACCTAATTCTCCAGGTGTATGCTGACAGTATTGCTGGGAATGTTGGCCCGGAATGATGTTGATATTTGATTATCCTTCTAACAGATTTGGAGAATTTGTAGAGATGGTGTGAGAGATAACTCTCTAGTACTTTGGAGGTAATCTAAATCTGCTGTAGATGATCAGAATTTCAGCTGCATTTAGGAGGGCACAGATGCTGATGCTCTGTAGCTTTGCATTTGGCACCTGCTTTGAAGACCATCTTCTATCATCCTTTTTCTCAGTTGACTAAAGCCGATTGAGCACCGAAGATAATAGGTTTCATTTTTGATGCCTACCTTCTCTGAGTGGTGCCTCCTGAGACAATTCCATGTTTTCCAGGGATTCGCTATGAGCCTTTATTACTGGAGGGCTCTATTGATATACTACCATTAAGAAATTAAGTCATTTGATGAACATGACGATGAAAATGTCTCACTAGCCACCTTCCTTTCTTTGTACTGGCTGTCTCAGCTCTCTACTCTCAGTCTTGATGCAGGGGTTTGACCCAAAACATCAATAGTTCCTTTCCTGTCACGGATGCTCCCTGATCAGCTGAGTTCCTCCAGCAGATTGTTGCTTCAGATTCCAACATTTGCAGTCTCTTGTTCCTACAGCGAAAATATTGATTTCTATATCCAACATGTGAATAGAAATAGGAAAAATACAGTGTGTGGGGGATCATGTTCTTAGGTGTCTTTGCTTTAGGTGTACACTTTGGAAAAATTGACCAAGAATGGAGCTTGGCTTCTGAATGTGCAGAGATGCGATGATACTGCAGCTTCACTGCTGAGGTTGGGCTGACCTTTGTTCTGAAGTGGAGGTAACAGAGGCGAATAGTTTACAATCAGTAATGGAGATTGCAATCACTTTGGTGGGAAGCTTAATGGACAGAGAGTGTGGACAAAGGTCAGGGTGAAGATGTAATCTTGCTTCTCAGCACTCTGTAATGAGATGGGCCAATGAGTTAGGACTGTAACTTGCATACCATCAGGGAATACGGAGACAAACTTCTGCAAGCAGCTTTAGTTAAGGGTGTTGATTCTTCACACTGGACTCACCTCATGTCACAAATACAGTCTGAGGAGCTGGCACAGAGGAATAGGTCATAGTTTGCACTGCAGCACCGCTATGTGGTCAAAACACAGAAATACAGAAACACAAAAATATATCTACTTTATTTTCAGGTTCTTAATGTTATTGACAAAATCAGCATTTATTGGCAGCCCTAATTGTCCTGGAGAAGATGGCGATGAACTCTTTCAGTTTCACAATCTTATTGGGTAAAGAGTTCAAGGATTTAGAATCAATAATGATGAAGAATTAATGATAATTTTCTAAGTAAGGATGTGCTTGAGTTGGAGTGGCTCCTGTGGATGGTGGTGTTCCCATGCCATGTTGTCCTTGTCTTTCTTACTGAGGGAGGCTCTGGTTTTGGAAGGTCTTATTACAAAACTTTTCATTAGTAGAATGTATGCTTATCAAGCCACTATTTGAGCCTGCTATAGTATTTAACATGAACAACCTAAATAGCTAGGTTCCTGCTTTATTTTAAATCTGGTTCCTACTTTATTCCCAAATTCCTTGATACCTTTAGCTTTTAGAACTTCTTGTTGAATAAATTTAGTAGTGTTTCCTCAGCTACTTTCTCTGGTGGAGAATTCAACAGATTCTTCACTCATTGCATGAAGTAATTTCTCCTCACCTTGGTCCTTTATCCACATATACTGCATCAGCCATGCATTTGCCCATTGACTCAGTGCAAGTCATTATGGAGCCTCTCTGCATCCTCCTCATACTCCCATCCAGTTTTGTATCGTTTGTAAACATTAATTCCCTTATCTAAATCCCACTTAAGAAAAATTTAGACAAGCACATGAAAGGTAGGGGAAGGAGAGGTACAGACGATATTTTGGCAGATGGGATTAGTTTGGATTGGCATGGACAGGCTGAAGGTCCTGTTCTATGCTTGTACTATTTAATTTTCTATGTTCTTAAATTGTGAATATCTGATGTCTATGAAGTAACCACTTCAAAGTAAGTTTATTATCAAAGTATGTATTTGTCACCATAAATTACCTTGAGTCTTTTTCTTGCAGGTATTCACAGTAGAACAAAGAAATACAATAGAATCAGTGAAAAACTACACAGAAAGGCTTATAAATAACCAAAATGGAAAATAAGACAAAATGTGCAAACACAAAAAAAAACAGACTCAATCTCCTCATCTGTAGAGAGCTTGTAAGTGAGTCCATTGGTTGTGGAATCAGTTCAGTTCAGTTGAGGTGAGTGAAGTTATCCACGCTGGTTCAGGAGCCTGATAGCTGTATGACGATGCTTCCTGAGCTTGGTGGTCTGAGACCTGAGGCTCCTGTACGTCCCTCCCGATGGCACCAGAGAGATTAGAGCATGGACTGGAAGATGGGGGTTCTTGATGATAGATGCTGCTGTCTTGTAGCAGTGCTCCTTGTAGATGTGATCAATGGTGGGGAGAGATTTTCTATTCTTGGGTATTGGTGTTTCCATACCAGGCTGTGACCACAACTCAGAAAGTGACTCTTTTATTTCTAATGCCTGCTTTTACTGTCCGTCCATTTCTCTGTTCCTGTCAATGTGTTAACCCCATGCTTTAATTTTGCACACTGATCTGTCAAAAACCTTTTGAAAGTACAAATACAGCATGTCTACTGGTTTGCTTTTATTCATTCTATCTACCACTTTCTCAAGAAACTCTATCATACTTGTCAAGTGTGATTTTCCTTGGTACTCTCTTCTAAGTATTCTGCTATTATACCTTAAACTATTATACCTCCATAGAGAGAGTTAAGTGCTTTAAGTTGCTGGGGAGTTCTCGTCACCAATGACATCACCTGGTCCCTTAACATCAACTCCCTGAACAAGAAGGCACAGCAGCGCTTCCACTTCCTAAGAAGGTTGAGGCAAGCAAGGCTTCCCACCCACATCTTAACTGCGTTTTACAGGAGCACCATTGAGAGCATCCTGAAAAGTTGCATCTCTATCTGGTATGGGAGCAGCCGAGCATCGGACTGGAAGTCACCACAAAGGGCTGTGAGAACAGCTGAGAGGATCATAGGGGTCTCCATCGGGGATGTTTATCAGGACCCTTAGTATTATTGAGGATCCCACCTATCCATCCAGCATCCTCTTTGACTTTCTACCATAAGGGAGGAAACTCTGATGCATAAAAACAAGAACAGTCAGGATGGGAAACAGTTTCTTCCCCCAGGCCATTAGGCTTCTGAACTCCCTGTCTTATCGTGTTCAAAGTGTCACAGGTTAATTTGTTCCGTACCCTACAGTTTTTAATTTATGTGCTTTAGTTCGTTATTTATGCGTGATTCATCTGTAGATTTTATCCTAATATTCATAAGTTACTGTGTGTTTATGTGAACTACCGAGCTTTACACCCTGGTTTAGAGAAATGTTGTCTTGTTTCTATATACATTATATGATTAATAATGTTGTATACATGTATATAGTTAAATAACAATAGACTTGACTTAATATTGGACTCCTGCATTTTACCTGCTACTGATATCATGTCTATACCATTATCATCATCATTATTATGTGCTGTGTTGTATGACGTAGGCGATCATGGTCTCATGACCATGATTGTTCTTGGCAAATTTTTCTACAGAAGTGGTTTACCATTGCCTTCTTCTGGGCAGTGTCTTTACAAGATGGGTGACCCCAGCTGTTATCAATACTCTTCAGAGATTGTCTGCCTGGTGTCAGTGGTCACATAACCAGGACTTGTGATATGCACCAGCTGCTCATACGATCATCTACCACCTGGTCCCATGGCTTCACGTGATCCTGATTCAGGGTGGAGAGGCGGAGGGGCACTAAGCAAGTGCTACACCTTGCCCAAGGGTGACCTGTATGCTAGTGGAGGGAAGGAGCACCTTGCACCTCCTTTGGTTGAGATGTATCATCAAAGAGCCTAAAAGATTTTCAAAGTGAATTTATTATCAAAGTATGTATATGTTACCATATATTACCTTGAGATTTACAGGAAGACAAAGGAATACAATCAAAACCATGCATAAAAAAGACTGACAAATGTGCAAAAGATGACAAACTGTGCAAATAAAAATAATACTGAGCACATGGTTTGTAGAGTTTGTCTCTAACTTGTCGAATCAGATCAGTGTTGTGGTGAATGAAATTATCCATGCCAGTTCAGGAGCCTGATGGTTGTGGGGTAACAACTGTTCCTGAACCTGGTGGTGTGAGACCTAAGGTTCCTGTACATCTTGCCTGACACTAGAGGCGAGCAGAGGGCATGGACTGGATGGTGGGAGACTTTGATGAATGCCCACTTTCTTATGGCAGTGCTCCATGTAAATGTACTCAGTGGTGGGGAGAGCTTTGCCTCTGATGGACTGGGCTGTACCAACCACCTGTTACCCTTCAGGCCCCTAGGGTCACCTAAACTTACACATTACTCCAGGTGCCATCTCACCAGTGTCTTGGACAATTGAAACATCATGAACTAACTCCTATACTCAATGCCCTGACTGTTGAAGGCCAACATGCTAAATGCCTTTTTCACCACCTGTTTACCTGACACATTGCTTTCAATGAAATATACAAATGTACTTGTCAGTCCCTCTGTTTCATTACACTTCCCCAGTGCCCATTCATCATGTAAGCCATACTCTGGTTTGACATTACTATGTGTGTCACCATATACTTAACTGTATTGAAAACCAGTCCTTGGTCCTCTTCTTTGCAATCAGCAAAATCTAATTTTGTATCGTCTCTAAACTTGCTAATTATTTCTTATGCATTCAAATGATTTATATAAATATCAAGTAAATAATCTACCTCATTATGACCCATTTTATATACTTGCACTTTATTTTCTCTGTGGTTAACACCATTCTACATTCTGTTAATCTGTTATTGTTTTGCCTTGTACTAACTCAATGCACTGTTGGAATGAATTGATCTGAATGAACTATATGCAAGAAAAGTGACAATAATCAAATTGCTGATTTAACAAGGGTCCAAAGACAGACCCCTGCAGTACACCACTAGTCATTGTTCTCCAGTTTGAGAAAAAAACCTTCAACCATCACCCTCTCCTTTCTACCTCCAAGCCAATTTTAAATTCACCTAACTCCCTGGATTCCATGGGATCTTTCATTCCAGACCACCTTGCCATGCAGGATCTTGTTGAAGGCCTTGCTGAAGTCTAGATAGACAGCATCCACTGCATAGATGATGCCAGAGACAGGTCAGGTGACACCACGTTTGACACATTTGAGCTCCATCGTGGCACTAGCCACTGCACCATTGAGGGCGTCTTCAAAAGGTGATGCCTCAGAAAATGTGGCATTCATCATTAAGGACCTGCGTAACCCAGGGCATCCTCTCTTCTTATTACTACCATCAGAGTGGAGGCACAGGACACATACTCAATATTTTAGGAATAGCTTCTTCCTCTCCACCAACAGGTTTCTGAATGGTCAATGAACCAACTCATGAAACGGGGACACCTCTTTTTCCCTTATTAGGGAGAGAGGGAGCCAGTGGTATGTCGAATCACTGGGTGAACTGCAAGTCTGTGTCTCTATTGATTCTTTTTCTGCATGCTTGAGTGCTTGGTGGAAGGTGAAGATGCTTTTTTACTGTTCATTGTCTTGCTGCTGATTATGCGTAGGAGGGAGGAGCTGGGGGGCTTTGGGGTTCTAACATTTAGCTGTCATTCACTCTTTGGGGCTCTCCTCTGTTTTTGTGGACGCTTGCGAAGAAAAAGAATTTCAGGATGTATATTGTATGCATTTCTCTGACATTAAATGTACCTGTTGAAACCTGTTGAACATTACCTCACTATTTTTGCCCTATGTATTTACGTTATTTTTAAAATTTATTACTTACTGCAATTTATAGTATTTTTATGTATTGTAATGTACTGCTGCAAACACAAATTTTACAACATATTCAATGGTTCAGTTTAATATTAGAGAAAATATACAGTATACAACCTGAAATTTTTACTCTTCACAGACATTCACAAAATAGAAGAAAGCCCCAAAGAACGAATGACAGAAAAATGTTGGGACCCCAAGGCACCCCAAAGCACCCCCTGCCCCTCCCACAAGCAACAGCGAAGTATCAACCCTCCCCAACTTGCTCAAACCTGATTCTCATTCTGACCTCCCATTCTGTCACTGCTATTAAATATAATGGCAGAATGCTAACATGACAAGAGTGGCCTATGCCCCTAAGCTTTAAAGTAGGTGTGATTATGTGTGAATGGTGACCCTGGTAGTGTTGCTGAACTTGTGGGGAAAAATAAGTAGTTCACTTGTTTTGATTTTTAGTGATTTATTATGATTTAGGGTGTCTTTCATTATATATTTTAAACTGATGTAATCTTTTCCATTTCTTATTAACTATTTAAACAGACTTGGATAGTTTAAAAATATTTATTTCTATCAGAAACATTTAGCTTTAAGTTCTTAAAGAACTTTGATAGTGGTGAACTGTCAGAGGCGACTAGGATCTTTCTGGGGCTGGGTCTCACAATCGTATACTCATTTAAGGTACTTCTCAGACCAGGAGGGGCAAGTTGGTTGATCCTCTGTACCCACCAGGATGGATTAGAATAGATATAGATAGTGGGCTTGACCCTGGCCCATTCTTTTTGGAGGTAGCTTTGGTAATTAAGTGATGTGAACTATCAGACACCATTTGTTTTGTGGAGTGATGTGTTAGTCCAGCTGTATGTACAATGTTTATGGTTCTAAGATTCATTCCTCTTTCTATGTAGGGGTCAATATCACCATACTTTGTGAAACGGTTTGGATTTAGTTCCGAGTGTAAGGTTATTGCATTCACGGGAGACAATCCAGGTAAGATTCCAGTTTTCTGCTTTGAAGCAAATGTCTACTTATCTCCCTTAGCGTCTGCAGATTACACAAAGTTTGTGTATCTGTGGACATAGAGTTCCACCGGACAGAGTAAAATGGATCTAAAAGCTTTTAGTACAGATGACTTTCCACTAGGAACAAAATTTATATTGTTACCATGTAAACTAATTCAAAGTTCTAGACCAGCAGGCACAGCCTCAGAATACAAGAAGGTCCCTTTAGAACAGAGATGAGGAGGAATTTCTTTAGCCAGAGGCTAGTGAATCTGTGGAATTCATTGCCACAGATGGCTGTGGAAGTCAAGTCATTGGGTGTATTTAAAGCTGAGGTTGATAGAGTCTTAATTAGTAAAGGTGTCAAAGGTTCTGGGGAGAAGGCAGGAGAATGGGGTTGAGAGGTATAATAAATAAGTCATGATGGAATGGTGGAAAAAAACCCAATGGGCCAAATGGCCCAATCCTGTTCCTTTGTTTTATGCTCTAATTGCTTTCCTTGTTTCTTCCTATTCTTTGAGTTTCTACATCTCATATTTTCAACAGCAGAGGTTGGAATGGTTGGTTATGAAATTAGAGTGGACTCATTGACTCATAGAGTGGAGTCCTGACGAAGGGTCTCGGCCCGAAACGTCAACAGTGCTTCTCCTTATAGATGCTGCCTGGCCTGCTGTGTTCCACCAGCATTTTGTGTGTGTTGTTGGACTCATTGAGTCATCTTTTTGAGGGGAGGATATATTGGCAGGCCCACATTCATTTTAAATTCCTGTTCTTCAGAAAACTGTGACAACTTCTCAACTGCTGCTGTTATCGTGATTGTACTCCCACAGTGCTAGGTTGGGGCAAAACTACATGCACGCTTAAGTAAGTTGGTAAATTGGGATTTGCTGTACTAGTAGTACCAGGGTCTGCTGTCTAAACCATCCTTTTGAGATTCTGGAACTTGTACATTTCTTAGCACTGGTGCTGTAGCAGATGGCTAATAGGTTCCCACAGCAGAGCTGCTGAATCTTTTCCCACAACTAGCACTGTTTTCTTCCATTTGAGTGATGGAGATCTGAAACATGACAGTCTCCTAACACTGAGCAGTCCCCCAAGATTTGAAAGAGAGAAGTTAATGTTTCAAATACATGTAGTTGTTCTGAATCCACTTTGATGAGGGATAGACATCAAATATATTAACTTGTTTTTTCTATTTCCAAATGCTAACCACTCTTTAGTGTATTAATGATTCTCAACTTCTCTGTCCAGATTTCTGAAACTAATAGCATTCCATATGCATTATTCTTACAGTTTTAAGACCATGTTACTTCTACAACTGCAAATAATTTTCTCATCTTTAGAATAGCAGGAATACAAGACAAACAAGTATCACTTGGGGCACAATTGGTAACATCTATACCTCTGAAACAATTGTTTGTCAGTTAAAGTCTCATTTGAGCTCAAATATCTAGATTAGAACTGAAGGGATACTCAAAGTAACATAGTTATCAAAGTACGTATATGTCACCATATGCTATCCTGAGATTCATTTTCTTGTGGGCATTCACAATAGAACAAAGAAATACAATAGAACCAATTAAAACTACACCAAAGGTGAACAAAGAACCAAAGTACAAAAGAAGACAGACAATTCAAATATAATAATAAATAAATAAAAATATTGAGAATATACTGTAAGTTGTAGAGTCCTTGAATGTGGGTACATAGGTTGTCGAATCAGTTCATTGTTGAGGTGGATGAAGTTATCCATGCTAGTTTTTAACCAGAAAACCATCTGGTCAACAATTGAATTTAAAATATCCCTTAGTACTATTTTGTAGGGGAATTATCTGTTGTGCTTTGGTCGATGGTGATCATTCAACAAACATTACTGAAACAGATTAGCTTTTCTAGTGTATCACATTACTCCTTGAGGGAGCTTGCGTGTTGGTTGGTGCTTTTAACTTATTCATTATTTGCACCGTGGGCATCACTGGCAAGTAATTTATCACTCAAACTCCATTACCATTTCAGAGGACATTTTAAGGATCAAGCATATTTATGTGGGCTTGGTGTTATATATTGATCACCAGTCCAGATATTTAACTACTGCACTACCACCATTTGCTATATTAAAACAGTCTCCAAAACTACTTAATTGGCTGTAACACACTTTTGGGGTTATGAATGAGGTAAGGAAATCACTACGGCCTAGTAATACTGTTCATTGAGGAATATACAGTATCTTATGAACATTATAATGAAAATACATCAATTTTTTTGTCTTTGACTTGAAATCTTTGTAATTAGATTTTTTAGCTATTAATGAAAACTAGTTGCATTAAATATTTTAATATAATGCAGTAATGAATATTATTTATAACGATTTCACCTCTCTGTCTTACAGCATCACTGGCAGGAATGCGACTTCAGCAGGGAGATATAGCAGTGAGTTATTTTTATTGCTGGAGAACTCTGGATAGAGAGTTAAAACAATTAAGACCATAAGACATCGGAGCAGAAGTAGGTCATTTGGCCCATCGAATTTGCTCTGCCTTTCAATCACGGCTGATTTATTTTCCCTGTCAACCCCACAACTGTGGGGTTATCCTATCCCTATTATGTTGGAAGCAGAATGGGTTGAGGGCAGATATTCAGGACATAGGACCATAAGGCATAGGAGCAGAACCAGGCCATTCAGTCCATCAAGTCTGTCCCACCATTCTATTATTGCTGATATATTATCCCACTCAACCCCATTCTCTTGCCTTCTCCCCTTAGCCTTCAGTGGCCTTCAGTTCTGGTCACCTCACTACAGGAAGGATGTGGAAGCTGTAGAAAGGGTACAGAGGAGATTTACAAGGATGTTAGTCCTGATGAAGGGTCTCGGCCCAAAATGTCGACAGTGCTTCTCCTTATAGATGCTGCCTGGCCTGCTGTGTTCCACCAGCGTTTTGTGTGTGTTGTTTGAATTTCCAGCATCTGCAGATTTCCTTGTGTTTACAAGGATGTTGCCTGGATTGGGGAGCATGCCTTATGAGAATAGGTTGAGTGAACTCAGCCTTTTCTCCTTGGAGCGAAGGAGGATGAGAGGTGACCTGATAGAGGTGTACAAGATGATGAGAGGCATTGATCATGTGGATAGTCAGAGGCTTTTTCCCAGGGCTGACATAGTTGCCACAAGAGGACACAGGTTTAAGGTGCTGGGGAGTAGGTACAGAGGAGATGTCAGGGGTAAGTTTTTACTCAGAGAGTGGTGAGTGCATGGAATGGGCTGCCGGCAATGGTGGTGGAGGCAGATACGATAGGGTCTTTTAAGAGGCTTTTAGATAGATACATGAAGCTCAGAAAAATAGAGGGCTATAGGTAAGCCTAGTAATTTCTAAGGTAGGGACATGTTCGGCACAGCTTTGTGGGCCGAAGGGCCTGTATTGTGCTGTAGGTTTTCTATGTTTCTCTGTTTACTAATCAAGAAACTTTCAGCCTCTGCTTTAAATACACCCAATGACTTGGCCTCTACAGCCATCTGTGGCAATGAATTCTGCAGATTCACCACCCTCTGGCTAAAGAAATTCCTCCTCACCTCTATTCCAAATGGGCATCCTTGTGTATGGAGATTGTGCACTCTGGTCCTAGACTCCCCCACTATAGAAACATCCTCTCCATGTCCACTCCATCTAGGCATTTAAATATTCAGTAGCTTTCAATGAGATCCACCTTCACCCTTGAAAATTCCATTGAGTACAGGCCCAGAGCTATTAAACACTCCTCATATGTTAACTCTTTCATTCCTGGGATCATTCTTGAGAAACCTCCTTTGGGTCCTGTTCAATGCCAGCATACCCTTTCTTACATGTGGACCAAAACTGCTTACTGTACTCCAAATGCAGTCTGACCAATACCTTATAAAGCCTCTGCCTTACAATTAAGAAAAAGAGTACTTCATTTTGACATTTCTCTTTAGCCTGCATCAAAACAGATATTCAGTGACAGTATTTCTAAGGCTGTTCACTTCCAAGTTCCTTTTGTTCTGCTCTTTTATCAGTGCACCATAGTGGAGAACTGGGTGGTCATTTGAGCATCTGCCGTTAATATCAGTGCGATGTCGAAGCTGGATGAGAGTAAATGCAGTGTTCTTTAAATCAGTAATTCCTTTTATGTGTCTCTTTTGTAAAGTCTAATAATGGGAAAAAATAAAGGAAGTGATTTGCAATGAATACATAATTGGTGGAGCAAGGGGACTCCGTGGTTGTGGAGCAGTGTGAGAACTTTTACCGGTGGGTTCCCACTGGATTGCTTTGTTTAATAACTTTACAAATAATCAAAGAACAAGGAATCAGAAGCACAGTGGCTACATGTTCAGATTATACAAATCTTGTAATAGTAGTAGACTTGAAAACTGAACTGGAAAAACTGCATGTAGTACTTTAGGAAGAGGCTGTTGTAGAAAAGAGAGTATGTACATGGAAAATAAATGTGATCTGAGACAGTAAATTGAAGCTCAAAGCAAATCAAATGTTGGATGTATTCAGGTGGTGAGTCAATTCTGCCACTCTATGCTGCTCCAAATGCAATGTACAGTTGTGGAGGGGAGTGCAGTACAGAGATATTACCAGTGCTCAATGAAGCAAGAAGTACGCTTGTGAAAATAGGATTGAGTTATGATGAGTGATTCCATAAATGGTGTATGTTTGCACTGCAAAAGGGCATCTTGAAGTTGTTGCTGCTTTTACATAGAACAGTTCAGCACAGAAACAGCCCTTTGACCAATGTGCCAACTATGTTGCCAATCTGATTCTCGAGTGGCATGGTCTTGAATTGACTTTATTTCATACATCCTTCACATACATGAGGAGTAAAAATCTTTACGTTATGTCTCTGTCTAAATGTGCAATGTGCAAATTATAGTAATTTGTACATTGTACATAAATAGGATATAGGCATCTGTTAGTCTTGAGAGACCATGGATTTGCGCCTTGGAAAGTTTCCAGGGCGCAGGCCTGGTCAGGGTTGTATTGGAGACTGGCAGTTGCCCATGCTGCAAGTCTCCCCTCTCCACGCCACCGATGTTGTCGGAAGGGCCGATATAGCTTGGCACCGGCGTCGTCTAAGTGCCTTACTCAAGGGTACAACACGCTGCCTTAGCTGAGACTCGAACTAGCAACCTTCAGATCACTAGACCAACACCTTAACCACTTGGCTATGTGCCAACACAATAAATAGTATGTAGAGGTAAGATATACAACAGAACAGTCAATATAGCTTAGAAATACAATTGTGTCAGTGTGAATTAATCAGTCTGATGGCCTGGTGGAAGAAGCTGTCCCGGAGCCTGTTGGTCCTGTCTTTAATGCTGCGGCATCTTTTCCCAGGTGGTAGCAGCTGGAACAGTTTGTGGTTGGGGCGACTTGGGTCCCCAATGATCCCTCGGGCCCTTTTTACACACCTGTCCTTGTAAATGTCCTGAATAATGGGAAGTTCACATCTACAGATGTGCTGGGCTGTCCACACCACTCTTTGTAGTGACCTGTGATTGAGGGAAGTACAGTTCCCATACCAGGTAGTGATGCAGCAAGTCAGGATGCTCTCAATTGTGGCCCTGTAGAAAGTCCTTAGGATTTGGGGCCCCATAGCAAACTTCAACTATCTCAGATGAAAGAGGCGCTGTTGTACTTTTTTTAACTACACAGCAGGTATGTACAGACCAAGTGAGGTCCTTGGTAATGTGTTTACAGAGGAACTTAAAGCTATTCATCCTCTCAGCCCCAGATCCTTTGATGTCAATAGGGGTTAGCCTGACTCCATTCCTCCTGTAACCAACAACCAGCTTCTTTGTTCTTGCGATATTGTTTTCTTGATATCACTATGTCACTATGTCAGGGTGATGACTCCTTCTTTGTTGGCTGCCTCGTTTTTATTTGAGATAAGGCCAATCAGTGTAGTGTCAGCAAATTTAATTAGCAGGTTGGAGCTGTGGGTGGTGACACAGTCATGGGTATACAGAGAGTAAAGGAGGAGCTTAGGACACAGCCCTGTTGAGGGTGAGAGGGGCAGAGGTGAGGGAGCCCACTCTTACCACCTGCCGGTGACCTGACAGGAGGTCCAGGATCCAGCTGCACAAGGTAGGGTGCCGGCCGAGGTCTCTTGAGCTTCTTGTTGAGCCTGGAGGAAATTATAGTGTTGAATGCTGAACTGTAGTCCAAGAACAGCATTCTCATATGAACATCCTTCGTTAGATGTGTAAGGACAGTGTGTAGATTTGTGGTTATTGCATCGTCTGTCAATCAGTTGCGTGAGTAGATGAATTGTAGGGGTCCAGTGTGGGTGGTAGTATGCTGCAGATGTAGTCTTTGACCAGCCTCTCAAAGCATTTGCTTATTATTGAGATAAGTGCGACAGGATGCCAGTCGTTCAGGCACATTACCTTGGTCCTTTTAGGTATGGGGACAATGGTGGTTGTTTTGAAGCAGGAGGACACTCTCCACTGGGAGAGGGAGAGATTAAAAATGTCTGTAAACAGACCTGCCAGTTGTGCCACACACATTCTGAATACCCGCCCTGGGATGCCATCTGGTCCCGCAGCCTTGCAGTTGTCCACTCGTTGGAAACACCTCCGGACTTCATCCTCAGAAATTACCAAGGTGCAGGTTGCATCAGTGGCTCTTCTCAGGGATTCAGTGTTGGCAACATAGAACTGAGCGTAAAAAAAGATTTAGCTCATCTGGGAGAGAGGCAACGATGCTGGCAACACCACTGTGTTTAGCTTTGAATTCTGTGATGGTGTGCAGACCTTGCCATAAGCTATGCATGTTGTTGGTGGAGAGTTGTGTCTGGATCTTGTCACTGTATTGTAGTTTCACTTCCTGGATGATTTTGCGTAGATCATAGCTGCATTTCTTGAGTTCCTGGTGGGTACCGGCAGTGAAAGCTCTGCCTCATGCAGTGAGAGCAGCGTGCACAGAGCTGTTGATCCAGGGTTTCTAGTTTGGATAGACCTTGACCAATTTTTGGGGGACATCGTCCTTGATGCACTTCCGGATGAAGCTTGTGACCCCTTCCGTAAACTTGGAGACGTCCTCATCACGAAAGACATTCCAGATGACGTCATTAAAGCAGTCCTGCAGCATGGGGACTGATTGGTCGGACCAACAGTGGATGGTTTTAACTATGGCAGCCTCTTGTTTCAGCTGCTGCCGGTAAGCCAGTAGTGTAGTGGTTAGTGAAACGCCTTATAGCACCTCAGTTGGGGTTCAATTCCTGTTGCTGTCTGTCTTTGAGAAATTTGTACATTCTCCACATGACCATATGGGTTTCCTCTGGGTGCTCTGGTTTCCATTCCAAAGATGTTTGTGTGGGTCAGGGTTAGTAAGCTGTGGGCATGTTATGTTGCCACTAGAGTATGGTGATACTTGCGGTCTGTCCCCAGCACATTCTTGATGCTAATGACACATTCCACTGTATATTTTGATGTACATGTGACAAATAAAACTAATATTTATCTTTGATCCCATTGGCTTGTACCTGGTCCATATTCCTTTACTCTTTGCTTGTTCATGTGTCTGAATAAATGCCTCTTATACGTTGCTATCATATCTGCTCTAGCAACTCTGCTTGCAGCATGTTCCAGACTCCTACTTCACTGTGTAACAAAAACTTGTCTCTCAAATCTCCTTTAAACTTTCTCTTGTAGATCACCACCCCACTTGTTATGCCACTTTCAGGGGGCAGAGAGTCCAAAACATTACAAGACCCCGTTTGTTGTCCAGAGGAGTAGAAAATGGGAACACTAGCTAAGTTGAGCTGATATATCAATAGTTAGGTATCATCGATGAATTTGAAGATGGCATTGACGTTGTGCTTAGCCACGTGCATGTACAGAGAGTAGAGCAGGGGGCCAGCTATGTCGACAGGTGACAAAGTGCACTGGGATTGGATCTCCGTGTCAGCAGGAGGCTAAGGATGCAATGGAGTCCAAGCCTGGAGTTCGGGGGTCCTGTCATCGGCTAGTCTGGGGGTTGTTAGCAAAGCTTGAAGCCTGAAGGTCGATCGGAAACTCAGAAAATTGAAGCCCAATGGCTAGAGACTGGAGATAGAAGACAGGAAACCCGGATCTCTGGGACTAGAGAAGTGCTTGTGGGGGTGGGGGGTGTAGAGGTGGGATTGTTGGAGGGAGGAGCAGGGCTTGTTTTCCTGTTGTTGTTTTATTGCTTGTTGTGTTCTGTGTTCTGCTGAGCATTGTGGGTGTGCCATGTCGGCACTGGAATGTGTGGTGACACTTGCAGGCTTCCAGCACATCCTTAGGTGTGTTGATTGTTAATGAAAACGATGCTTCTCACTTTGTTTTAATATACATATTGTAAGTAAATCTGAAGTTATAGAAATGGAAGAATAAAATATTTAGAAGGGGCTTCCTAGGTGGTAAAAGATATACTGATCTATAATGTTACAAAAACATTTTATACTTAAGAGATGATAATGCTGCAATTGTTGCTTAACCCTATTTGGTGTGACAATAAGGCAATGAATTTCTTTACATAAACATGAGGAAATCTGCAGAAGCTGGAAATTCAAGCAACACACACAAAATGGTGGTGGAACGCAGCAGGCCAGGCAGCATCTATAGGAAGAAGTACAGTCAAAATTTCAGGCCAAAACCCTTGGTCAGGTCTATCTGAAAGAAAAGATAGTAAGAGATATGAAAGTGGGAGGGGGAGGGCAAATCCAAAATGATATGAGTCGACAGGAGGGGGAGGGATAAAGCTAAGAGCTGGAAAATTGATTGGCAAAAGGGATACAGAGCTGGAGAAGGGAAAGGATCATGGGACGGGAGGCCTAGGGAGAAAGAAGGACAGACAGACATACTTTATTGATCCCGAGGGAAATTGGGTTTCGTTACAGTCGCACCAACCAAGAATAGTGTAGAGATATAGCAATATAAAACCATAAATAATAAAATATTAATAATAATAGTAAGTAAATTATGTCAAGTGGAAATAAGTCCAGGACCAGCCTATTGGCTCAGGGTGTCTGACCCTCCGAGGGAGGAGTTGTAAAGTTTGATGGCCACAGGCAGGAATGACTTCCTATGACGCTCAGTGTTGCATCTCGGTGGAATGAGTCTCTGGCTGAATGTACTCCTGTGCCTAACCAGTACATTGTGGGGGGAGGGGAGCACCAGAGGGAGATGGAGAACAGGCAAGGAGTGATTGTGAGAGGGGCAGAGAGAGGAAAAAAGGAGAGAGGAACAAAAAGGTGGGGGGGGGGGATAAATAATTAAATAAGGGATGGGGTAAGAAGGGGAGGAGGGGCATTAACGGAAGTTAGAGAAATCAGTGTTCATGCCATCAGGTTGTTAAACCGTTGAAGCCTTGTAATGCTCCCAAAATAGTGTTCAGGGTAGAAATTCTACTGTTATTCTGTCAGTGTCAGTTATTTTTATAATTGTCTTTGCTTGCTCACGTTAAAAGGAATGATAATGCTCAACCAAATAATTTTGAAGTAGAATCACAAGCAGGCCTGCTAAGATGGAAGTTGTGACATTCCCCTTTGCAATGAACATTGGTGAATGAGTGAGCTGGTATTGCAGATCGATGGATATTGACTTTTGTCATCCCATTTAAAACAAAAAGATAATTCAGTTTTGGAATTTACAAATGTAAGATTTATTCTGCCCTGGATTTTGTAGTAGTTTCTCTTATTGAAATTGCCAACTTTTTTTCATTATTCCTTGAGATTGACAGCAGTTCTGTGAGATTTGTCCATTTTGGAGCTTAATGTGGAATCAGTGATTCTTAAGTTATATTATTTCTTGCTTTCTCTATCACAAGCAGGGAATCTGCTTGAACCGACAGAATTTTAAGGTATTTAGTGGTTAATTCTGCTGGTAGTTATGAGTTTCTATTCCCTGATAAATTATATATCCTTAAAGAGACATGTATTTATTTATTTATTATAATTTCCTCATAGGGATTTAATTTTACTTTCTGTCCTCCTCACAACTTACTTTCCCTTCTAACTTTGCATTGCAGCAAACTTGATACAAACTTGATGCCATTATAGGTCCTGCTCAGGCTACAAACATCTAGTATACTCCCCACCACGCATCAATTAGGAGATTTCAAAGCTTTTAGATGTGTGGTGGAGAGTATACAACCTGGCATAGAAACACTAATGCCCATGATTGGAAAATCCCACAAAAAGTAATGGATATGGCCCTGTCCATCACAGGTAAAGACTTCCCCACCATTGAGAACAGCTACATAAAATGCTGTTAAAAGAATCCAGCATTCATCATCAGGACACCCACCACCCAGACCATGCTCTCTTCTTGCTGCTGCCAACAGGAAGAAGGTACAGGAGCCTCAGGACTCACACTACCAGGTTCAGGAACAGTTATTACTCCTCAACCAAAGGGGATAACTTCACTCAACTTCACCTGCCCTATCACTGAACTGTTCCCACAACGTATGGGCCCACTTTCAAGAACATCTCATGTTCTCATGTAATCTCTTATTACTTTTTTTTTCTTTTGAATTTGCATGTTTTCTTGTCATTTGCACATTGGTTGCTTGTCTATCCTGTTGGGTGTGGTCTTTCAACGATTCTTGGATTTACTGAGTATGCCCGCAAGAAATTGAATCTCAGGGCTGTATATGGTGACATATATGTACTTGGATAATAAATTTAATGTAGTTTGAACTTTAAATCCTCTTTATGTGCAGCCTGTACCTATGAACAAGCATTTGGGAGGCCAGTGGAGTGGATTTGCTAGCTGCTGTTGGTCTGCAGGCAACTTCTGCCATGTCAGAGCTCTGTTTGTGACAATATCTGAAAAGTTGAGTTAAACACATTTGGTTTAACCATGTATTTTCTTAGTTGGTCTACATTTTTATTGAAATCTAATGCTGTGTGATCACATTTCCAATTTACAAACTGTTCACATTGCCAACAGTTCTCAGAAACAGAATTCTGTCATTCAAAGAACAAGACGAGGAGGATCTGTATTGCACTTAATATTTTCCAAACCACCGGAACAAGGAAATTTCCTAGAATCTAGGAAACTTCAAAAGAAGGCAACTGATCATCCACCTACAAGTTTTTGGACAAAATAAATCTCAGTCATTCATTTCAAACACCTTGATTTGGTGACCCTCCACCTTCTATCCTTGACAGATCAAGTTTAGGCAATGTATCTTCTGTCGTCTTGGATTTTCATTTGTGTAAATGCAGTTCTTTATTGTATTTTCTAGGTAAGTCTTGGAACAAGTGATACTGTCTTTCTCTGGATTCAGGACCCAAGACCCACACTGCAGGGACATATTTTTTGCAACCCAGTTGAAAGCGATGCCTACATGGCACTCATTTGGTAAAGGATAGTTTCTGATATTGGGTAGAGAAATGACCTTTAAGAAGCCAAATATGAATAATTATTTCATCTCCTTTCTGTACCATATAAATTCTACCCTGTAGCTTCTCTGTTTGAACATCTAAATTACATTGCTACACCTTAGATTTCTGTGAGCAAAATGTCTGTGAGATTTTATTTATTTAGAAAGATTAGTTGAACAGAAACCATTGTCAGTAATGTAACACCGCAGTGCCATTTGTTATCATTCACTTTAATCTTGAAGGGATATTTACTTGGTTTTGAGTTATAGGCACTCTCTTGGTATAAAACAAAAAGTGGCTATAAGCTATTACAACTTAACAAGCTTAAAATCCTTGGCATAACATTCTTTCAAGTGGTTAATTTGCAGGCTACATAAATGTGAGTTCTGTTAGACTCTCCACCGCTATACTTCACAGACGTTTACAGACATAAGATTTTTGTTCAATTTTCCCATTATTCTATTTTTGAGGCTAGCTTGTCATATGTTTATACTGTATTATATTTTGAGGTTTCTACCAACATTATGGTATGTTGTAACAAAGTATAGTAGATTTATAGAGTAAACTTGATCCAACTTGCCCAAGCCCACCTCACCTAGTTCTATTTGACCTGTATCCCTCTAAATCAGGGGTTCCCAACTTATCCATTTACTTATGCAGATATATTTAAAATGTTGCTATTCGTAGATCTTGATTCAAGTTTATTTATCACATGTACATAAGCTTGAATCGATATCTACTCATGTACATTGAAACATACAGTACCTCTCTGAACCACTTTCGCTGGCAGCTCATTGCACATAAGCACCACCCTCTGCATTCGGTCCCCTTTTATATCTTTCACCCCTCATCTCTATACCCTCACTTTAGCCAGTTTTTAACTTCCTTTCCCTGTGAAAAAGATCACCTGTGTTCTCCCTATCTGTACCCCCTCATAACGTTATACCTCTTTTAGGACACCTCTGAAGCTCCTTTCTTCCAAGGAATAAAGTCCTAGCCTGTTCAGCCTCTCCCTTCTACTCAAGCCCTTGAATCAGTAGCATCCTTACAAATCTTCTCCATGCCCTTTCCAGTTTAATGCTGTCTTTCCTATAACAGTGCTACCAAACTCAGATGCTTTACATTGTTTAATACATATACTTTTATCCTAGCCTAACTCTACCTTTTCTCTAGTTTTAAGAATGGCTCCTTGACAAGAGAGAGGATCCGCGATGAGAGTGCCTCTGGTTCATGGGATGAATTTACAAAGGCTTTGAAAGCAACTTGTCCAGGGAATAATGGAAATTTAGGTAAAGTGGTTAACGTATATTGGTCTTAACATGATCTAGTTTTTATTTTGTTAGTACTAGAACAATCATTTATGCAAGGGCCAAATGAAGTTTCAGTCTTTCCAATGTGTAGCTGGACGTTACTGTAATTACAGAGACACCAGAGAAAGTAAAATAAGGCATGTCATCATCATGTATGTTGCTCAGATGGTGTTCTCATCAGGTAAGATATATCTGAGGTGTGCAGGCAGCCAATAGGGGGTTCTTAGGCGGGCCCTGAGATAGCAGTGCAGGTTGAGAGTCATTCCTGCTGATCTGGTTATGATATGATACTTTATGGTGGAGTCATGTGAGCTCTCTAAATGAGCTGGTAAGATAGAGGAGAGGTTTCGAAAAAGATAGTCAATCTAAGGCAGCTGAGATATTCAGAAAGATGAGGAAATAAAATGCCCTGTGGTTCAGGATATAGAGCATAGCTTCCAATGTCATCTTCAGTGGGGAAAATAAGAGGCAGGCAGGACATGTATGCACAGGTACAATGGAAAAAAATGTTTGCAGCAGCACCACAGACACGTGGCATCATATAGATTAGATTTATTTATCACATGTACATTGAAACATAGTGAAATGTATCATTTGCTTTAACAACCAATGCGACCGGAAGATGTGCTGGGGGCAGCCTGCAATATTGTTGCCCACATTCTGGCGCCAACGTAGCATGGCCACAATGTTCAATGAAACAGCATGCAGCCAACCTACAGCAAGCAAACATCAAGCAGCAACAGCAATGAGACAAAAGAACAGCAAAAGAAGCCCCTTTCCCACCCTCCCACACACACCTCCGAGCCTCTGGACCTGCAGTCCTTGACCCAGGCCCCAGACTCATATACTCACAGATGTGCCTCCCTTGGAGATCACTGGTGTCCTGTCTAAGAGTGCTCCAACCTGAACACTGAATTCCAGGTCCTTCTCCTCACTCCCTTCATCCTTATCCCTAAACTCTAACCCAAACACCCCCACTTCCCATTCTGTCCCCAAAAACTATCCCTATGAACCTAAAAATAGTAAGTCTGAGCCAGAAACCCGGTGGACATCTGCAGCTGAAATCCATCTTGAATTTACAGAACATTGAATAAATTGGATAATATTCCATTAATCATTTTGGATTGTCCACTGGTATTTAATATGCCTTTCTTCAAACCTGGACATGCAGTATGCTTTTTTTTTAAAGAAGACAAATACGGCCAGCAGCATTCAAAAGAAAAACAAATTAGAACAAAAGAAGTCTAATGCAAAGTGATCAAAGTGCTCCTACTGTTGCTAATCTGTAGCGGTTAGGGTTGTGCAGGTTGGTTTAAGAACCAAATAGTTGGAGGGAAGTTGTTGTTATTGAACCTGGTGGTGTGGGACTTTCGGCTTCTGTGCCTCCTGCCTGATGCTAGCTATGATAAGTTGCATATCCCGGATTGTGGAGAACTTTGAAAGTTGTTGCCTCCTTGAGGCAGCGTCCCTATAGATACTGCCAATGTTCAAAGTAAATTTATTATCAAAGTACATATACAACGCTGAAATTCATTTTCTTGTGGGCATACTCAGTAAATGTAATAACCATAATAGAATTGATGAAAGACTGTAGCAACAGGTCGGGCGACCAGTGTGCAAAAGACAACAAACTGCAAATGCAAAAATAAGATAAGTAATAGTAATAAATTGCAGTAAATATTGAGAACATAAGATGAAAATTCCTTGGAAGTGAGTCCATAGGTTGCGGGAACAACTCAGTGATGGAGCAAGTGAAGCGGAGTGAAGTTATCCGCCCTGGTTCAAGAGCCTGATGGTTGAGGGGTGATAATGGGTGTGGGTCCTGAGGCTCCTGTAGCTTCTTTCTGAAACTACCAATGGTAATTTGAATAGGGCAAAGTGAGCAAGGTGAGCTTGGACAAGGTCGACAGGGCTATCATTTGGAAAAGCTCAATGTAAGTCAGTGTGATTCTGCAGAAGGAAAGCCATGTTTTAAAATTTGCTGGAGATCTGTGAGAGCTGATTGAGCAGACCTGATCAGGGCATCTGTATATGAATTATATTTGGATTTCCAGAAGGCATTTGATAAGGGACTACATAAGACTATTGCATGAGAGATCGTGGTGATAGAGGAAATGTGTTAACTCAAATTGCTTATCATATAGAACAGTGATTCCCAACCTTTTCTATGCCCCACATCCCTAGGAAATGTTTGATTAGTGTTCGCACCCCTTACAAAAGTAATACCACATTTAAAGATGAAGAAGTCTAATGTCTAATTTTTGAACCACAAATTGAACCATATACAATATTGCAGGTGAACAAATTGAACTTAAAAAAATAAGCTTTTAACTCAGTGCATAAAATGCAAATATAAATTGAGCAATTAGATTCTAATTTATTCAGAAAAAATTGTAAACAGTAAAATCAATTCCAATTGTGAACATAAAATTCAATGACTTCTTTGCTCCTGCTTCTCATTCATGATTTTGTCAAAATGTGGAACTTTCTTGCTGACTGCGATCCACAGGTCTGCCTGTGGATTCAGGCGATTCCTAGATTTTTTCTTGATTGACAAAAGAGAACTGAATCCAGATTCACACAAGTATGTTGTTGCAAATGGAATGAGGACACGGAGTGCTTTTCCACCAAGTCTTGGGAACATATCCAGTACTGCACACCAAAACTCCTCCAAAGTCTTGCTTTCAGATTGCATTTCAAGAGCTCGATTTGTCCGCAAATCAATAAGATCTTCCTTCAGCTCTTCATCACCTGACATTTTCTCCAAATTGTAGGAATATGGATTCATGATCCATTCTTCTGAAATCTTCAGGTCTCCAGCAGCAAAATATCCATCAAACGACTCTGACAGCATTTCCAAACGAGCCACAATTTCTTCACGCACAGTAGGAGTTATGGATCCAGCATCATCAACCATCTCTTCTAGTGAAGGAAAATTTGAGAGACTGCCTCTTTCCATCCTTCGACGCCAAAGACGTAACTTTTCTTTGAAGGCATTCAACTTTTCACAAGCCTTCAATATGTTTATCCCTTTTCCTTGAAGAGAAACACTCAGGTCATTCATACGAGTGAAAATGTCAGCTAAGTAAGCCAGCATTTGGGCGAATTCTTGTGATTCCATTGCCCCAACCAGATCACGTTTACGCTTCTCCAGAAGAAATTTGATTTCTTCCCGCAGTTCAAAGAAGCAGGTTAGAGCTTGTCCTCGTGACAACCAACGGACTTCTGTGTGGAAAAGCAAAACTGAATGCTCACTTCCCATATGCGATGGTTCAAAGCACGCCCCGTGATCCAGTTGATGATCTTCACACAAGTATCAAGGACTTTCTTCAAATTTGGAGGCAATGTTTTTGATGCCAAAGCATGCTGATGAAGAAAACAGTGGGTAACTTGCAAGTCTGGAATCTCCTTTTTCATCAATGCAGAAAAGCCAGATTTATTTCCAAGCATTGCAGGTGCCCCGTCAGTGCACACAGAACCAATGACTTTGATATCTAAATCATGTTTGGCAAAGAAGTCTTTCACCAGCTGTATCACATCCTTTGCAGTTGTGTTTGTTTTCAGATCTTTACAAAACAGGAAATCTTCCTTCACAGCACCATCATTGATGTACCTCACTAATGTGATGAGTTGACTGCAACTGGAGACATCAGTTGACTCATCCAACTGAATAGAGATTTTCAGAGGACTAGCTCTGACATCTGAGATGACTTGGTCCGAAATATCTTCACTCAAATCACTGATTCGGTTGTGAATGACATTATTTGATAGGGGCACCTGTTCAAATTTTTTTCTTGCTTCTTTGCCCAGGATAATTGTTGCCATTTCCAGTGCAATCTTCCGCAATTGTATGGGGCTTCTTAGATTTGGCCACTTTATATGCCACTTGGTATGAAGCAAGAAGTAGTGGTTTTTCAACAGAAACAAAACCTAATTTTGGAAGAGTTCCTTGTGAATCAAAACGAGCTCTTTTGATTTTCAATGACCCAACATCATGTCCTTCAACATTAGCTCCGCCATGCTTGTTCTTGAAGTGCTTTTGAAGCTTGGATGGCTTTAAATTTGAGTTGGAAAACACAACGCTACAAAGAATGCACTGGGGTTTTTGCAAGCCATCATTTCCTGTTGTGCAAGTGAAACCAAAGCACACATAGTCATCATTCCATTTCCTTCTTTTTGACGTGATGACGGGTTAAGGGTAAAGAGAAAAGTATGCTAATATGAGAAAAACTATCTGACTAAGTCAGGGATGACCGCTTTACTCAACCAGACATGCCTATAGCAAAGTATCGCGAGAAATACGCTTTTGAATATTATATTACGATATTTTCTGCGGTTACGGCAAGATAAATTGTCAGGTGGAAATGCTAAGGGGATACGACGCGACTTATTATGCTACTCTCTACTGAATTTACACACCTATTTCCGATGATTACCGGAGATATGAACTCCCATCACATGATTCAAAGTCCTCAGTGCTAACCATGATACCCCCTCAACTAACACAATTCAAAATTATCAACGGTTCAAGAAAAAAACTTTTTAAGAGAGAAAAACCTTTGAAATTCAAAAACTTCTTTAATGCTTTGAGACAAATATGAGTGAATGACTTCAGCTGCTTTTTATCAAAATGCGGCTTCTTAAAACTTTATAATTGAATAATTTACCTACTGTCTGCGGGTTTGGTTTTAATGCTAAGTTGTTCTCGATGGTTGATTCGGGATATATAAAGATTTTGGCATTATGAGATGATTTTTAACTTGGAGATGTAACCTTCTAGCTAACATTGATGACACTCAACTCTGAGGTGTAACTCCCAGGTAACACTGATGAGAATCCTCAACTCTGAGGTGTAACTCCCAGGTAACACTGATGAGAATCTTCAACGCTGACTCGGGCAGCGGGAGACTGGAGTGTGCTTGGGACAAACGTTACTACCATTTCTCAAGGCACACTGGCAGCTGGCTGAGTGATGACTCGTGACTCGTCACTCAAGGACACAAGCCACTCTTCGTCGCACCCCCTGAAATTCCATCTCGCACCCCCTGGGGGTGCGGGCACCCCAGGTTGGGAACCCCTGATAATGAAGAAGCAGGGTTGGAGGGAATGCATCTTTCTTAGACTGGAAAAGGCTGGTAACAGGTGGAAAACCAAGGATCAGTTCTTCGCCTTATCGTTTGCTAAGTCTATCAATGACTTGACAGAAGGATCGATGTGTAATATGTCCAGGATTTTCTGATGACGTGAAAATAGGCAGAAGGGCATGCTGTGCTGAAGATCTGTGGACTCTTTTGGTTGAGATTTGCAACACAGAATTTACAGATCCATAATTCATTGAAAGTAGCATCATAGGTAGATAGGGTTGTAAAGAAAGCTTTTGGCACATTGGCCTTCATAAATCATGTATTGAGTACAGGAGATGGATGTTATGTTGAAGTTGTATAAGACATTGGTGAGATCTAACTTGGAATATTTTTGTGCGGTTCTGGTCACCTACCTACAGGAAAGATGTAAACAAGGTTGAAAGAGTATGGAGAGAATTTACAAGAATGTTGCCGAGTCAAAGGATCTGAGTTATAAGGAAAGATTGAATAGGTTAGGACTGCATTCTTTAGAAGGTATAAGATTGAGAGGAGATTTGATAGAGATGTACAAGATGATAGATGGATGTGATAGGGTAAGTATAAGCAGGTTTTTTCCACTGTTTGGGACTATAACCAGAGGTCATGGAATAAGTGTGAAAGGTAAGAAGTTGAAGGGGAAAATGAGGGAAACTTCTTCACTCAGAAGGTCATGAGAGTGTGGAATGAGCTGCCAGTGCAAGTGGTGCATGCGAGCTCAATTTCAATGTTTAAGCGAAGTTTGGATAGGTACATGGATAGTAGGGGTATGGAGGTCTAAGGTCCTGGTGCAGGTCAATAGGAGTAGGCAGTTTAAGTAGTTTCAGCACAGACTAGATGGGCTGAAGAGCCTGTGTCTGTGCTGTGCTTCTCCATGACCTTATGAATGCGGTCTTTCTGTCATCATGTTTGTGCTGGTTGAAATAGATCTACCCACCATCTAGTACTAAGACTGTAGACATGTTTGCATCTGTGCCAAATGCATTGATGAAAACAGAAATGATGTGGTGGAGAGAGCTATGTCAGGCCTCAAGGCAATCCTATTAATCCCAATCCTACACTTACTTCCTTGTATCCTGTTCTCCCTCAAATGCTCTTAAACATCCCCTGTTCTCCTGCCACCCTCCAACCGACATACAGCAACTTAATTGTATGTCTTTGGGAGGAAACAAGAGCATCCTGGTCACAGGGAGGATGTGAAAACTCCACATAGACAGCTTGGGATTTGAGTTTCTGGAACCGTGAGGAGATGGCACGATGTGTTGTGCCACCTGTGCTGGTGAATGTTTGAACCTACAGATGTTTATTAATTTAAATGTTAGCCTGCCTAGACTTTGCAGATGTATTCAAAAGCAGAAAGCTCAAACTTAATTAGCAGTAGTTAGTAGTATTTTTTTTCAGTTCTCTGTACCACTGGGCTCCATGGTGGAGCTCATTCAAGTCAAGTTTGTTGTCATGCACACAAGTACATTGAGGTACAGGTACAATGAAAAAACCTGCAACAGCATCACAGGCACGTAGGTGGACATCGCAGAGATTTAGGACAACACAGTAGCATAGTGCTTAGTGTAACTACTGCAGCGCCAGCAGCCCAGGTCCAATTCCCACCATTGTCTGTAAGCAGATTGTACGCTCTTCTCGTAACCATTTGGGTTCCCTCCTGATGCTCCAGCTTTCTCCCACATCCCAAAAGACACATAGGTTAGAAGGCTAATTAGTCACATATGTGTAATTGGGTGGTGTAGACTTGTTAGGCTGGAATGACCTGTTACTGTGCTGTACCTAAAAGAAAGTGTAAGTTACACAGAACAGTGAAAGGTAGTGTTGTGTTACTGATGGTGGTATTCCTATGCCACTCAGTTAGCCGCTCCCACGTGGGAGGAGCTCACATGTTGTACAAGCAGAGTTATCAATAAAGTTCAGTTGAACATCCTGCAAGGCTGGTCTCCTGGTGTGCTCTGCACCATCCCTCAATACTGAACGCAACAGATAGAGGGGAAAAATAGACGTACAGCCATAAGCCATAGGAATACAATTGGTTCCACTACTGTGGTAGGGTTAGTGTCATGTAGACTGGCTCAAGAAACTGATAGTTGTAAGAAAGCAGTTGCTCTGAACTTCATATTTCTGAACCTCCTGCCTGACAGTAGCAATGAGAAGAGGGTGGGGATCCTTGATGATAGATATTGTCTTCTTGATGCAGCATTGTAAGAGATGGGAGGGCTGTGCCTTTGATAGGCTAGATAGTGTCCACTACTTCTACAGCCTCTTGTCTTTCTGGGTGTTGGCAGTGCCATGATACAACCAGACAGGATACATTCTACAGTGCATTTGAGAAAAGTTAGTTAGAGTTTTTCTTTGTTATGCTAAATCTCCTAAACACCCAAGATCTTGCCGAGATTCCTGAGTGCTTATGCTGAGGAATCTATTCTTGGATGTTACTTGTGGGGAAGAAAGATTAGAAGCCTCTTTATTTTACTTATTGTGGTTTAATATTTGTAAATATTTGTAGGTGTTTTAGGTATTCCTAAATGATTATATTTTTAATCAAAAAATAATCAATGTTTAGAGTCATAGAGTTGTATATCATGGAAACAGACCCTTTGGCCCAACTGGGCCAGACTGAGTTAGTCCCATTTGGCCTCATTTGGTCCATATCTTTCTAAACCAGGGGTTCCTAATCTTTTTTGTGCCATGGACCCCTACCATTAACCCCTGTTCTAAACTTTCCGTATCCATGCACTTGTTTAAATGTCTTTTAAATGTTGTGGTTGTACCAGTCACTACCATTTCCTTTGGCAGCTCATTCTATATATACACCAGTGTGAAAAAGTTGCACCTCAGTTCCCCTTCAAATCTTACCCCCTCACTTTAAATCTATGCCTTCTAGTTTTAGACGCCTCCATTCTGGAGAGAAAAGATTATGACTATATACCTTTGCTATATTCCTCGTGATTTTATCAGCCTTTATATGGTTACCTCACAGTCACCTCCTTTCTACATAAAATGGTCTTAGCCTATCCAGTCTCTCCTTATGATTAAGTCCAACAGTCTCCACATATCCTTGGATTAAGAAATTCCTCCTCATCTCTGATCTGAAGGGTCATTCTTCTATTCTGCGGCCATGCTCTCTGGTCCTAGATTCTCTCATTTCTCCACATCCACTCTATATAGGCCTTTAAAAATTCAATAGCAAATGCCTGAACAAAGTGAGGCATTAGAAAGGGAAGGATGGTGTAAGATTCACATGCACTGTTTCAAATGAAGTTAATAAATGAATTTTAGATAAAGGCCGTTTTATTAATTGCTCAATATGTTTCTATTTTGATTCAAGGTTTTTATTTTGATGTGATGGAGATCACTCCTGCTGCCATTGGCATTCATCGATTTAACGATAGGAGTTGCAAAGTGAGTATGATGAAAAATACGTATGTCTTTTTAGGATGGTTGCTGTATTTTGTGTTGAAAACAATCAATAATTCAGTGACGCAAACCTTTAGAATAGTAAAGTATTTTTGTTTTAGCATGGTCTGGATTGATCGGATGGTTAAGATGACTTGAAAGGGTGTGAGTTCCTGTATTTTTTCCAGCTTTATTCACTAGTGACCCTACAAGAATCCCTTTCAATATCAAAACTTGACTGTCTTTACATCATTGTTTTGAGAAATCCATCTTCTGTGGATCTAATGTGATTAGGAAACAAGCATCAATTTCTGTGTTTTTAAAAAAAAGTTTGTTGAAACATAGAAAACAAGTAAATCTATAGTTCCTGGAACCCAAAACTAAATCAAAAATGTTAGATAACTCAGCTATAAGAGAAACCAGGTAATGTTTTATTTCTGTCAATGGCCTTCTTCAGAGAAGGGGTGAGGAATGGAGGGTTTACTGTTTTTAAGGTAGAGCTGGTAGAGGTACAAGATGTAAGGCAAAAGACTGACTGGAAATAGGTTAAGACAGATCAGGTAATAAGATGAATAAGTACTGTTATTAAGGCAGTTTAAAGAAAATGGGGCATCACCATGTCTGTAGAGGAGGCTGCAGAAAGGTTGGTTCAAAAGAAGCAAGCTGAATAACATTTTACCTTCAGTCTACGCATTTTGTAACCGTCCGGAATGTACATTGAATTTTCCATTTTCAAGTAAACTGCTCTTTCATAATTTCACTTTATCATTTTATGATCCTTTCTCACCCTATTCCTTTAAGATGCCAAATTTGAACTCCTGTTAGTACTCAAGGGATTGGGATTGATGGGATTACACTACTGGGAGCTATGATGGGTGTGAAAGGCAAAATGGCCACCTCCCATGTTGCAATAAATAAATCACATTTTACTTCAGAATACAAGTTTTAGCCTAATAAGATTACATGCTCACTTGCTTTCCCAAGTCATGGAGTAAGAAGATTCATACTGTGGCACGAGATACCAATGTGGTAGGATTTTCTGTTATGGTAGAAGTTTATATCATTTACCTTCCTCCCATCCCCCCACCTTCTTACTCTGACTTCTCCCCTTCCATTCCAGTCCTGAAACATCGACTGATTACTCTTTTGCAGAGATGCTGGCTGGCCTCTTGAGTTCCACCAGCATTTTGTGCATGTTACCTATCATTTACCTAGCTGGCAGAAGCATTTGCTTTCCTGTTGTAGGGTGTGGCTATTAATGAGTAATAGAGAAGTATAGCACAGAAACAGGTCATTTGATCTATCTAGTCCATGCCAAAACCATTTAGACAGCCTACTCCCATCGACCTGCACCGAGTCCATAGCCCTCCATACCCCTACCATCCATCTACCTATCCAAACTTCTCTTAAACATTGAAATCGAGCTTGATTGCACCACTTGTACTGGTAGTTAATTCCACACTCTCTGAGTGAAGAGGTTTCCCCTCATGTTCCCCTTTTACTTTTCACCTTTCACCTTTAATCCATGACCTCTGGTTGTAGTCCCACCCAACTTCAGTGGAAAAAGGCTGCTTGCATTAACCCTATTTATACCCCTCAGCTGCTTCCGTTTGGCAAACGGTACCACAGCATTATGGCCAGGACCAACAGGCTCCAGGACAGCTTCTTTCACCAGCCATCAGACTGATCAGTGCACATTGATCTGATTGTATATCTGATTGTACATTGTATCTGACTGTACATATACGTTGTGGATGTAATCTTAGTGTTTGGACAATATCCTCCCACATTTCCCTTCCTTATTGCTTGTACATAGCGACAGAGATGCAACATAAAGATTTTTGCTCCCTCATGATGTGAGATGGATGTACGAAATAAAATTCAAATTCTAGCTCTAATTCATAATTTTCTATGTCTCCATCAAATTTCCTCTCAATCTTCTATGTTCCAAGGAATAAAGTCCTAACCTATTCAGTCTTTCCTTATAACTCAGCTCCTCCATACTCGGCAACATCTTTGTAAATTTTCTCTGCATTCTTTCAACCGTGTTTACACTGGCCAAAACTGCACACAGTACTCCAGATTAAGCCTCACTAATGTCTTATTCAACTTTAACGTTGCATCCCATCTCCTGAACTCAATAAACTGATTTGTGAAGGCCAATGTGCCAAAAGCTTTCTTTGCAACTTTCTATTTGCCTGTGACACCACTTTCAATGAATTATGGACCTGTATTCCCAAATCTCTTTGTTCTACCAGACTCCTCAGAGCCCTCCTGGTCACTGTGCAATCTTGGTCTCGAGAAAATACCTAGTGTACAATAATCCTCAAAATGTACCATGTGGAGGTTTTGTTTCTATATGCTTTGTAATGTCAGCTGCTAATATTATAAAATTAACCAATAGTTTAAGAAAAGAAAATAATTTATAGAACAGTTCAGTATAGCTCAGGAACAGGCCTCTCATCCCACAGTATCTGTGGCAACTATAATTCCATTCAAAACTAATCCCACCTGCCTGCATATAGTCCATAATCCCTCTGTTCCCTGTCTGTTCACATGCTGGAGTATCTACTTCC
Organism: Hemitrygon akajei; assembly: GCF_048418815.1. Lineage (NCBI taxonomy): Eukaryota > Metazoa > Chordata > Chondrichthyes > Myliobatiformes > Dasyatidae > Hemitrygon > Hemitrygon akajei. The sequence continues at coordinate 162,939,040 of NC_133131.1, forward strand.
ACCATTTCATTTTTCCTGGCAGCATGTTCCAGGCATCTACCACTCTGTGTAAAACAAACTTGCCGAGTAAAATTTCCTTTAAACGATCCCCCCCACCATCATAAAACTATGCCCTTGAATATTTGACGTTTCCATTCCAAAGAAAGACCACCAATCTGCCCTATCTATACCCCTTATAATTTTATATCCTTTTATTAGGTCAGCCAGTAATGCTCTAGAATTTGTCCAACCTCCCGTTGTAGCTAATGCTCTCTCATCCAGGCAGCATTCAATATGACAGGAGAGGGGAAAGGTAAAGGAAACCAAACATCAGACAGGACATAAGATTGAAGATTGCACTGGTAATCAAAAAGCAGCTCCTCTTGCCCAAAAACTTGATCTCACCAATCTTGGGTGAGGAATAGGTCTAAAATCGAGGTTTTCAATCCTCGGACTTCAACTACTGCACAGAGTCTTGCCATCTTCAGAAGTTTTCTGATGACTCTGCCATAGTTGGATGCATCAGCAAGGGAGATGAGGTGGAGCACAGGGCTACGGTGGGAAACTTTGTCACGTGGTGTGAGCAGAATCATCTGCAGCTTAATGTGAAAAAGACTAAGAAGCTGGTGGCGGACCTGAGGAGGGCTAAGGCACCGGTGACCCCTGTTTCCATCCAAGGGGTCAGTGTGGACATGGTGGAGGATTACAAATACCTGGGGATATGAATTGACAATAAACTGGACTGGTCAAAGAACACTGAGGCTGTCTACAAGAAGGGTCAGAGCTGTCTCTACTTCTTGAGGAGACTGAGGTCCTTTAACATCTGCCGGACAATGCTGAGGATGTTCTACGAGTCTGTGGTGGCCAGTGCTATCATGTTTGCTGTTGTGTGCTGGGGCACCAGGCTGAGGGTAGCAGACACCAACAGAATCAACAAACTCATTCGTAAGGCCAGTGATGTTGTGGGGGTGGAACTGGACTCTCTGACAGTGGTGTCTGAAAAGAGGATGCTGTCCAAGTCCATAATGTACTGGTTAGGCACAGGAGTATATTCAGCCAGAGACTCATTCCACCGAGATGCAACACTGAGCGTCATAGGAAGTCATTCCTGCCTGTGGCCATCAAACTTTACAACTCCTCCCTCGGAGTGTCAGACACCCTGAGCCAAAAGGCTGGTCCTGGACTTATTTCCACTTGGCATAATTTACTTATTATTATTTAATTATTTATGGTTTTATATTGCTAAATTTCTACACTATTCTTGGTTGGTGCGACTGTAACGAAACCCAATTTCCCTCAGGATCAATAAAGTATGTCTGTCTGTCTGTCTGTTAATTATTCCTGATACCTCCACCAAAAACCATAACAAAAACACATTCCTAATCACTTCATATGAGGAAGACAGGCCATATTAATTATTTTCCAAGGGGTATTCTTCTGAGTTAAATCCTTGGGATTTAATTGAGGAACGTGTAATTGCAGAGGATTGGAATACTGAAATAACTGCAAACTGAAATCCAGTTTATGGGGCTTTGAAATGGATTTGCTAATGTCATACAAGGACTTGATGTTAATCTAATGCAGCAATAATTTCAAACCCTGTAGTTTGCAAAAGACAAATACTGAATTCTGCGACATTGCCTGAAAACCTGGAATTGAGTACTGCCTGGCACTATAATCATCCTAACACAATGACTCAGTACTCAGCATTAGATATTTCATCCTTCATTATAGAGCCCTTTCAGTATTTTTTTCCTTTTCTAAAATCAGATAATTATAAGTTAGCATTTCTTTATTTGCCTGCTTGCTTTATGTAGGTGTCAGAGTTTTTAAAAGAGGTGGAGGTTCGAGCTGTTCTAGAGAGTCAGGCATTGGCTAAAAGAGCATATGCTGAGAAGCTGGGCTACAAAGTCTGTAAGTAATCCATTCATTTTTTGACCACACCTATTGGTGAAACTTCCTAGGATTGTCTTGGAACTGATGTGGATGACTGAAGCTTGCTTTATAACCAGGAAGTGAAATTTGACAAACAGGGAAGATTTGGAATTTTGGAATGGTGGAGATGGTGGCTGAGGAAAGAATATTCAGGTTTTCTCCTTTTCTGTGAACAGTGCTTTAGAATTTTTATCATTTACCTCAGCAACCTTGATTTAAGGCTTATATGATGTGGAAATAGGAAACGTGTCCATGCTGAGGTGTGGCCAAAGGAGCTCCCCTTGGCTAGACCCACTTGCCTGCATTCTAAACTTTTTCTATCCCTGAACATGTCCCAATGTGTTACAAATTTCAATTGTACATTTTGTAATTGTATCTGCCTTTACCACTCCCTCTAGCAGCTTGTTCTGTATCTTCATTTAGAAATGTTACCTAAAGGCCTCAGTAATCTGTAAAATGATATTATGGGTAATTCTTCAGTGAGGTACCTCAGCCAGCAATTCCAATTGGCAGGAAGGTCAAGAAGCAAAACTGGCACATGTCCATGGAAAAGCTTGTCTAACCAGGAAAAGTGAGGATCCAGAATGGAATGCCAGGGATAGTAGGGGTGGCTAATTCAATCGTGGCGTCGGAAAGAGAACTGATTAATTCCATGAAAGAAAAGAAAATGCAGGTTTACGAAATGAAAATGGGGATCATGCCTAATCGGATTGGTCTTGCATATAGCTGCAGAAGCTCAGTGGGCTGATGGTCTCATTTCGTGTTGTGAAATGTATGATGCTGTATGTTTAAATTGGTTTATTATTGTCATGTGTACATGTTATTTGAAATTCTACTTGTTATGGTGGTGCCATCTGCAAACTTGCAGATGGAGTTGGAGGAGAATTTGGCCACACAGTTATGAGTGCATAAGGAGGATATAGCCTTGTGAAGTACACAATTAATGTGTGTCCCCATTTTTAAAGCTGCCTTGGCTTTAGTCATGTTTCAACAATTTTATATTAATTTGCAAAAAATATCTATTCTAATTAATCAGCTTCAACTTTTGTGAATTTCAATGGATCTGTGCATCTTCCCACCACTTTTTCAGAGCGTATGAGAACATGGTGTAAGAATTGGAGGCAGCTGTATAAAACGTGTCTCCTCAATCTTGTCCACCATTCAATAAATGCACTTCATCTTATTGCTTGATTCCTTTTGGCACCAAAAATATCTGTTGATCTCAACCTTGAGTATATTTAATGACTGTCGGTAATCATGGCATCCTTCATTATGTCAGTAGCTTCCTCTCAGTTTTCACTACTCTCCAACATTCAAGTCATGGGAGGAGTTTCAGGAATATCATCGCATTCAGATATAGAAGGATTCTTCATTGTTCTTTCTGTAACAATTTTGTTTGACCAGTCGGGTCTGTTAGCCCTGAGCTGAACCCCCTAACCTGGAGGATCAGTGGATCATTTTTAGTCTGGTCTCTACCCTTTGTCCTGACTGGCATGGGGGACCCTACCAAATGCCAAAGCTTAACATCCTGACTCCAGCTAACATAGCTCTCCGGATCACTGAGGTATGCAAGCCTCCAAGTCACAACGTTGTGCTCCTCTTGGAGGGGAAGAGAGATTTACAACTTTGTCTTCAGCCGGTCCTTATCCTGAGATTATCCCCGAGAAGGGAAGTTGTATCTCAGCAACTATATTCAGAATGCATTTCAGCACCTTGTGAGCCTTAGCTCGCAGAGGATATTCTTTGTATCGAAAGGACAGGTGGAAGGCATAGGAAGTGGTGTAGCTTTGTTAGTAAGAGATGGAATTACATCTTTATAAGCAGGTGACATAGGGTCAGCGAATGTTGAATCTTCCTGGGTGGAGTTAAGAAACTGCAAGGGTAAAAGAAAATATTGTGGGAATCATATATAGGCCTTCAAATAGTAGCCAAGATGTGGGGTTGAGATTGCAAAGGGAGCTGGAAAAGGCATGTGATAAGGGTAATGACACAATTGTAATGGAGGACTTCAATATGCAAGGGGAATGGGGAAATCAGGTTGGCGACTGATTGCAAGAGGGAATTTGTTGAATGCCTACGAGATAGCTTTTTAAAGCAGCTTGTGCTTGAGCCTACTTGGGGAAAGGCTATCTTAGATTGGGTGTTGTGTAATAACCCAGATCTTATGAGGGAGCTAATGTAAAGGAACCCTCGGGACAGTGATCATAATATGATTGAACTCATACTGCAGTTTGAGAGGGAGAAGCACCAGTCACATGTATCAGTATCACAATGGAATAAAGGGAATTACAGAGGCTTGAGAGAGGAGCTTGCTCAGGTGGATTGGAACAGGATATTAGTGGGGATAGCAGCAGAGCAGAGGTGGCTGAAGTTTCTGGGAATTGTTCACAAGGTGCAGGATAGGTATGTCCCACAGAAGAAGCAGTTCTCAAATGGCAGGGAGAGGCAATGGTGGCTACAAGGAAGTTAAGGACTGCACAAATACCAAGGAAAGGGCATGTAAGGTAGCAAAGGTGAGTGGGAAGTTGGATGATTATGAAGGTTTTAAAATTCAGCAAAAGGCAACTTAAAAAAAAGGCTATAAGAAGGGAAAAGGTGAAATATGAGGGCAAACTAGCCAATTATATAAGGCAGGATAAGAAAAGTTATTCTCTTATATAAAGAGTAAAAGGGAGGTGAGTGTTGATATTGGACTACAGGAAAATGATGAGGGTGGGGTTGTAATGGGGGACAAAGAAATGCAGATGAATGTAATGGGTACTTTGCATCAGTCTTCACTGTGGAAGGCACTAACAGTGTGCCAGAGGTCTGAGAGTGTCAAGGTGCAGGAGTGAGTGCCATTGCTATTACAAAGGAAAAAGTGTTAATCAATCTCAAAGGTCTTAGGTGGATAAGTCACCTGGATCATATGGACCACATCCCAAAGTTCTGAGAGAGATTGCTGAAGAGATAATGGATTCATTGGTCATGATCTTTCAAGAATCACTTGATTCTGGCATGGAGCTGGAGGACTGCAAGATTGCAAATGTCACTCCACATTTTAAGAAGGGAGGAAGGTAATTATAGGCCAGTTAGTCTAACCTCAGTGGTTGGGAAAGTGTTTGAGTCTATTATTAAGGATAAGGTTTTGGGACAATTGGAGACTAATGATAAAATAAGTCAAAATCAGCATGGTTTCTGTAAAGGGATATCTTGCTTGACAAATCTGTTCGAGGAAGTAACAAGCAGGGTGGACAAAGGAGAGGCAGTGGGTGTCATCTGTTTAGTTTTCAGAAGGCATTTGATAAGGTGATAAAGCATTTGAGGCTGCTTATCAAGATAAAATCCTATGGCATTACAGGAAGATACTAGAATGGTTAGAGGAATGGCTGACAAACAGGAGACAATGAGTGAGAATAGATGGGGCCTTCTCTGGTTGGCTGCCAGTGACTAGCGGTGTTCCTCAGGGGTCGGTATTTGGACCGCTACTTTTCACACTGTTTGTCAATGATTTAGATAATGGAATTGATGGCTTTCTGGCAAGTTTTGCAGATGATACGATGATAGGTGGAGGGGTAGGTAGTGTTGAGGAAGCAATACAATTGCAGCAGGACTTAGACAAATTGGAAGACTGGGCAAAAAAGTGGCAGATGGAATACATTATTGGGAAATGAAACTATGATAATGAATTTTGGTAAGAGGAACCATAGTGCGGACTATTATCTAATTGGGGAGAAGGTTCCAACATCAGAAGGAGACTTGGGAGTTCTCGTGCCAGACTTTACAGGTTTAGTCTGTAGTAAAGAAGGCAAATGCAATATTGGCATTTATAAGCATTTATAATGCTGAGGCTTTAAAAGACACTGGTCAGGCTGCACTTGGAGTATTGCCAACAGTACTGGGCCCCATATCTCAGAAAGGATGTGTTGTCATTGGAGAGAATCCAGAGGAGGTCCATGAGGAAGATTGTGGGAATGAAGGGGTATGAGGAATGAGGAATGAGGTATGAGGAATATGAGGAGCATTTGTCAGCTTTTGGCCTGTGCTGACTGGAATTTAGAAGAATGCCTGAGGATCTCTTTGAAACCTACTGAATGTTGAAAGGACTAAATAGGGTGGATGTGGAGAGGATTTTTCCTATGGTGGAGCTATTTAGAACTAGAGGGCACAGCCTCAAAATTGAGGGGTGACCTTTTAGAACGGAGGTAAGGAGGAATTTTTTTTGTGGAATGCTGTGCCAGAGACTGTGGTGGCCAAGTCTATGGGTATCTTTAGAGCAGAAGTTGATAGTTTCCTGATTGGTCAGGGCATCAAAGGATATGGTGAGAAGGCAGGTGTGTGGAATTGAGTGGGATCTGGGATCAGCCATGACAAAATCGTGGAGCAGACACGATGGGCTGAATGGCCTGATTCTGCTCCTATGTCTTATGGTCTTTAATGAGTCCCCTCATTCTCCTGAATTTAAATGTGTAGGGGCTAATTAAACTTAATCACTCCTTTTGTAATTTTGCCACATGCAAAACTCCAAACCTGAAGTTTGACTTGTCAGGTTGAAAAGACCACATCCTTACCCTTATGGGGGATGTAATCGTTCAAGTTCAAGTTTGTTGTCATTCAACGGTGCACATGTATAGAGCAACAATGTTTCTCTGGGACCAAGGTGCAAAACACAGTATATATATATCACATACAGCACATAAAATGATATTACCACAACAGTATTAACACAGATAATAAAAAACTGTAGATGTACAAGTTGACATAAAACTCATACGACATATAATTAAATATATAGCAGTATAATGCCACTGGCACTGTCATAAATAATGTGTACAGCCTGGTAGCAGAATGTTTAAAAGTTTCACAGCTGATCCTGTAGAGATCAGCAGGAATGCCTCCCCTTTGAAAGGCTTCTTTTTGTGTAATTATGCTTCTATTCATGTTTTATATCATTCACTGGTGCTTTTTTTTTTACTTGATACAACCTATGAATAGCATTTGTCATAAAACAAATCTAGGGAATAATGTAATTCCCACTACATCCATTTTCTATTTTCTATAAACAAGAGAAAATCTGCAACTGCTGGAAATTCGAGCAACACACACAAAATGCTGGAGGAACTCAGCAGGCCAGGAAGCATCTATGGAAAAATAAAGTACAGTCGACGTTTCAGCCCGTGCCTTTTTTTTTCTATAGATGCTGCCTGGCCTGCTGAGTTCCTCCGACATTTTGTTCTATTTTTCATGATTTTTGGAGGAATGGTATACACTTCCTTATTGACAGCAGTTTGACTTCTCAGTTGTTTTTTACGGTCTTTGGGATGTCCATTCATGCCTAGTTGCCTGAGAGCTCTATTCATGCCTGTACAACAGGCCAAATGGATCTGACTGGAATTTATTCGTTAGGGAAGTGCCACCTGTCAGCTCTGGCTATTTCAGAATTATGTGTACGTTTATGTGAAAGTCTGAAATGACCTGGAGGTCAGGTGCTAGCACATCTGATCTCTTGCATCTCTTCCCCCACCCCCTGACCCACCCAGTGCTGGACCTGTCATTGAGCCTAGTGCAGAGGCTAATGGCTGTCATTAATCACGCTGACCCTCCCACTACTACCCTCTGCCTTTATCACCAAGCCAATTTTGGATCCAGTTTGCCAACACACCTTAGCTACAATGTCTTTTAACCTTCAGGAACAGCTTACCATGTCCAAAACCTTTTAAAGTCCTTGTACTGTAGGCCATGTCTATTTCCCAGCCTTTGTCAACTTCCTTAGTTATGCATAAAACCACGCCGACTCCCTGCTAGTCAGGCCCTGCATTTGCAAGTAAGTGCGTATTCTGTCCCTGATATTTTTTCCCCCGAACATTTCTTTACTACTGAAGTGTGGAGATTGATAGAGCCCCATCAAGGTGTAACTACCAAGTCTGGAAACTCCATGTTTGTGCAGGAATCCCATAGTGTGCCTGCATGGAGAAACATCAACAATTTACATAACAAGAGAAAATCTGCAGGTGCTGGAACTCCAAGCCACACACAGAAAATGCTGGAGGAACTCAGCAGGCCAGGGAGCATCTGTGGAAAAAGTACTGCTGACATTTCAGGCTGAGACCCTTCAGCAGGACTGGAGAAAAAAAAGATGATCTCCCTCCTGGCACTTACCCTTGCAAACAGAACAAGTGCTACACCTGCTCCTACACTTACTCCCCCACTAACATTCAGGGCTCCAAACAGTCCTTCCAGGTGAGGCGACACTTCACCTGTGAGTCTGTTGGGGTCATATACTTGTCCGGTTCTCCCGGTGTGGCCTCCTGTATATGGGTGAGACCTGATGTAGTTTGGGAGACCGCTGAGCATTTACACTCCATCTGTCAGAAAAAGCGGGATCTCCCAGTGGCCACCCGTTTTAGTTCCTCTTCCCATTCCGATATGTCAATCCATGGCCTCCTCTACTGTTGCAATGAGGCTGCACAGGTTGGAGGAACAACACCTTATACTTCATCTGGGCAGCCTGTAACCTGGTGGTATGAGCATCGATTTCTCAAACTTCTGGTAATGCTGCCTCCCCCACCATTCCCCATCCCCCTTTCCCTCTCTCACCTCATCTCCTTGCCTGTCCATCAGCTCCCTCTGGTGCTCCTCCCCTTTTCTTTCTTCCATGGCCTTCTGTCCTGCCCTGTTAGATTCCCCCTTCTCCAGCCCTGTATCTCTTTCACCAATCAACTTTCCTGCTCTTTACTTCAACCCTCCTCCTCCCGGTTTCACCAATCACCTTGTGTTTCTCTCTCCCCTCCCCCTGCCTTTTAAATCTACTCCTCAGCTTTTTCCTCCAGTTCTGCCGAAGGATCTTGACTGCAAGCATTTCCACTCAAAATCTGGGCTGATAGTTTCTCTGAATATTGTTTGGTCTACTGTAAATACAGATACAAAATAATCATTGAACAACTCCAGCATTTTCTCATTTTATCTTTTATTTACAATATTTGCTTTTTCGAGCTGTGCAACTTTTTGTTAATGGAAGCATATGAGAATGCAAATGTTGGAATCCAGAGCAATACGCAAAGAACCGGAGGAACTCAGTGGGTCAGGCAGCATCTGTGGAGGGAAATGTACAGTTGACATTTCAGGTTGTCAGCTCCTTTATCTGGACTGAAAGAAAGGGGGGAGATAGCCAGTATAAAAAAGGTGGAAGGAAGGGATAGAGCAAAAGCTAGCAGAGGAGGAGAGCGATAGACAGGTGAGGAAAGGTGGAGAGTGGGAATGATGTCTGACGCTAAGAGTTGGTAGATGAAAGTGACAAAGGGTTTGAAGATGATGGATTTGATAGGAGGAGAAGGTAGAGCTTGGATTAAAGGGAGAGAACCAGTGAGAGGAGTGAGTTGGTGATGGACCATGTAGATCAGGAGGGGAAAAGAAAGAAAAAAGAGGGAGAAAGGACAGGGGAGTTGTTACTGGAAATTAGAGAATTTGATATTCAGCTGCCAGTTTGGAGACTGAGTAGAATGTGAGAGGCTGTTCCTCTAATCTTTTAATGATCATATTTACATCCCATAGAAGCTTATCTATAGACACCCATTTTGGTTGCCTTTTGCTTTTGTTTGTATTTTAACTAGTTGTCAGGAGCCTTCTTTTAAATGTTTTTCTTCTGCTTTTCAGGTTTCCCTCGCTTCCCTACTTGTGTATGTTTTTTTGACACATCTCCGGCATCTTATGATGATGAATGTATTCTATATCATAATAATATTATTTTTATTTGCTCACATTCTCCCAAACATACCTCCCATGCTTTACCCATTATTTCTCCGACTGAGAACCTCTGTCCCATTGCTTAAATCCAGAATCCTGATAACTATATTGCTTTTCTATTAATATTGTAGTGAACCAATTATTCTGGTGAACTAAAAATGTCAATTTTATCCAAATACGGAGGAGGAAGTGAAAAATCTCATCATTGCTGGAGTTACTGTTCCTCTTGGCCTAGGTTGGTTGATATGCTTCTTTTCACGTATAGAAGGTTCTGAGACATCTAAAAAATTCTCTGTGGGATCCACAGAGTCCACTACAATTGAGGAAGGTGAATCTTGTCAGAGAAGGTGGGTGTGGAGATTGATGTTTCATACACTCATTCTATATATTTGTAAGCCAGCTTCTCCCGTTGTTGAGACTTGACTTTCCCACATGTTATTTCCTCACTTTCTGATCAGTTACGGGCCGGGTGTTCCATGAATTGCAAAGACGTTATATTTATTTATGGAAATTCTGATGACATTCTTGGAGAGCTTTCAAGGTCCTCTTGGAAATCCCTTCCTATGGTGGAGTGTTTGTTTTGGAAATGTCAGGCATGTGGATGATGTGGCCTGCCCATTGCAGAATGTCGTCAGAGCCTCTTCAGTGGATAAGTTGGTGAGGGAGAGGACACTGATCTTTATTTGTCGACATCTGGAGGGTTTTGTGGAAACTATGTTGGTGCTATTTTTCTAGTGCTCTGATAAACCTGCTGTAGATTTATGCTGCCAGAATGTGCTTATTCTGCCACTCAAAATGTTAAGCAAGTCCAGTGTGTGGAGCAATGGTTAGTTATGTGGTTACAACTACATAACCTTCAACTGATGACTCACAGGATGAAAATAAGTTTTTAAAAATTGCTTTATTCAGAGGTTTGTATTACTTAGTATATTATTAATGAAAATATTAAAGCTTCTTAAACTTGTAATGGGTGGAGAATCCAGTCCAAACCGTGTAGCAGAGATGCAATAATTGCACTCTGCCACCTGGGGGCAGTTATTGACTATCCTAAGGCTTCAGGCTTTTTCTCTTTAACAGTCTCTTTATTAATTTCTTAGTTTAAAATCTGATAATGTGACATTTTTGGTTAAGATGCATAAAAATTCATACCCAGACACAAGCCTATGTGATTAATTCTTGGAGTTATGTCTCGATTTCAAAAATGATTGTACAATATACAGTAAGACCATAAGAGATAGGCCATTTGCCCATTGGGTTTGCTCCTCCATTTGATCATGGTTGATTTATTATCCTTCTCATCCCCATTCTCCTGCCTTCTCCCCATGACCTTTGATGCCATTACTAATCAAGAACCTATCAACCTTTGCTTAAATGTACCATTGACTTGGCCTCCACAATCATCTGCAGCAATGAATTCCACAAATTCACCACCCTCTATGTAAAGAAATTCCACCTCTTCTCTGTTCTAAAGGGGTGTCCTTGTGTTCTGAAGCTGTACCTTCTGGTCCTAGACTCCCCCACTACAGGTAACATCTACTCCATATCCATTTTATCTAGGCCTTTCAGTATTCGCTAGGTTTCAATGAGATTCCCCCTCATTCTAATAAACTCCAGTGAGTACAGGCCCAGAGCCATCAAATTCTCCTCATAAGTTAACCCTTTCACATTTGGGATAATTCTGTAAACCTCCTCTGGATCTTCTCTAATGCCAGCACATCCCTTCTTACATATCAGCTAATCTTTTGTCCATGCTCTCAAAACTCAAAAGTATGTAAGAACATAAGACATAGAAGCAGAATTAGGCCATTTGGTGCGTTATGCTCCACCATTCAATCATGGCTGATCCTTTTCTCCCCCTTCCTCAGCCCCACTCCCCGGCCTTCTCCTTGTAACCTTTGATGCTGTGTCCAATCAAGAACCTATCAAGCTCTGCCTTAAATACATCCAACTACCTGGCCTCCACAGCTGTCTGTGGTAATTGTTTCCACAAAATGTGGTTTGATCAGTGCTTATAAAGCCTCAGCATTCTGTGTGTGTGGCCTCCATCGATCGTGGTCGACCATGGGTACTGTGCCTCTGGTAGTCATTGGGAGTGGCTTCTCCAGGGCACAAGCCAGGCCAGAGTTGATATGGAGATCTGTCTGTTGCCATTGCAGTGGGACCCCCTCTCCATGCTGATGACACGTCCAAAGGAATGAGGAAAGTTGATACAGTTTGGTGCCAGCAGCGTCACAGGAGTTGCCGTGCCGGTGCTGGGTACAGCAGTCAGTCGCCTTTGGCACTCTGACTCCGGATTTTTCCTCAGTGTTTACTCCCAAAGCCTTTCCTGTGAGCGGTTATAGCCGCAAGGCAGCGGAGGTTTGAAATCGGAGTTTTCTGTCTCCTAGATGAGCTATCATCCGTGGTTAACGAGCCCCATCTGCCCGGAACAACTGGTTTTAAGGCACTAGTAGTCTGCCTTTGCCCCTTCTTCTGTCAGTGAGAACAGCTCTGCCGGGCATAAGAACTATGCCACACGTGAAGGCCAGGAGTTGGACTTGGTTGTCAGAGGCTGTTTGAGACACATGCCACGAAGAGCATTTGTTTAGCAGTGGGAGGTTGTCCCCACTACCACCCTTCGGCTATGACTACCTTTGGAGCCTCAGCATTACATCCTTGTTTTTATATTGTAGTTCCCTCGAAATGAATGCTAACATTGCATTTGCCTTTCTTACCACCGACTCAGCCTGAAAGCTGACCTTTAGTGAATCCTGCATGACTCCCAAGTTCTTTTGTACCTCGGAATTCTGAAATTGCTCCCCATTTAGGAGGTAGTGCATGACCATACACGTCCCTACATTGTGTTCCATCTGGCATCGCTTCACCCATTGTCTGAATCTGTCCAAGTCCTTCCACGGATTCCCTGCTCTTTTCACTGCTACTTGCCCTCCACTTATCTTTGTATCATCTGCAAACTTGGCCACAAAGCCATCAATTCCATCATCCAGATCATCATCGTTAATGTGGAAAGTAGCAAGCCTGCGAAACATTATAGTCACTTGCAGCCAACCTGTAAAGTCCCCTTTTATTTCCACTCTTTGCTTCCTGCCACTCAGCTAATCTTTTGTCCATGCTAGTATCATTCCTGTAATACCATGTGCTCTTGTTTAGTACATACATTCTCAACAAGAGGAGTCTTGAAGGTCATGGATTTAAGCATTGAAGGTTTGGTTATTTTCTTTGGCCCCAGTCGTAGGCTGTATTTCCTATTCTCTAATTCCATCTCCTCCATGTCAATATTGGGATTGGTGGACTTCTTATCGCCTTGCCATCCTATCTGACTCTAAGATGAAGTTCAGCAGCTTATTTCTCTCTATTAACCAAACAGGCTCATTGAACTTTCAGCTTTACTTTTCCCCTTCTTTTGTTTCAACTCAGTTACTGCTGGGAACCTCATTCATACTTTGATTGTTGCTCCAGTGTTCTCATTCAACCTTCCGTTGTCTACATTTTACTAGCCTGAGGTCTTCCGGCCACATCCTAATTCATTCATACAATGTCTCCTTCACCCATCAAACCTGTTGTCACTGTTCTGTATGGGCTGCATTTTCCTCCATGTCCTCAAGTTGAGGTTCTAATCTGTGGCATAGTTACAGAGACACAGCACAGAAACAAGGTCCTTTACACCATAAGACATAGGGCAGAATTAAGCCCTACAGCCTATTGAGTCTACTCTGCCATTTCATCATGGCTGATCCCGGATCCCATTCAATCCCATGTAACTGCCCTTTTACCATATCCCTTGATGCCCGGACCATTCAGGAGTTTCTGCTTTGAATTTACCCCCAGACTTGGTCTCCACCTCAGTTCGTGGCAGTGTATTCCATAGACACATCACTTTTTGTCTAAAAACTCCTTACTTCTGTTCTGAAAGGTCACCCCTCAATTTTGAGGTTGTGTCTCTAGTTCTGGGTGGCTCCAACAGAGGAAGCATCCTATAAACATCCACTGTATCTAGTCCTTTCACCATTCGGTAGATTTCAACAAGATTCCCCAACATTCCTCTAAATTCCAGTGAGTACAGGCCCAAAGCTGCCAAACATTCCTCATATTTTAACCCCTTCATTCCCGGAATCATCCTCGTGAACCTCCTCTGGATTCTCTCCAATGACAATATATCCTTTCTGAGATAAGGGGCCCAAAACTGTTGACAATACTCCAAGTGTTGCCTAACCAGTGTCTTATAAAGCTTCAGCACAATCTCCTTATTTTTATATTCTATTCCCCTTGAAATGAATGCTAACATTGCGTTTGCCTTCCTTACCACCGACTCAACTTGTGAATTAACCTCCTGGGAGCCTTGCACAAGGCCCTTTGCACCTCTGATGTTTGAATTTTCTCCCCATGTAGGTAATAGTCTGCACTATCGTTTCTTTTACCAAAATGCGTAATCATTCATTTCCCAACACTGTATTTCATCTGCCAATTCTTCTAATTTGTCTAAGTCCTACTGCAATGGCATTGCTTCCACAGTACTCCCTACCCCTCCACCTATCTTCATATCATCTGCAAACTGCCACAAAGCCATCAATTCCATTATCTAGATTATTGACAAGCAATGTGAAAAATACAAGTCTGAATACTGAACCCTGAAGGATGCTACTAGTCACTGGCAGCCAACCAGAAAAGACCTTCTTTATTCCCACTTGCTCTTTCCTGCCTGTCAGACATTCTTTGATCAATGCCAGTGTATTTCCTGTAACACTATAGGATTTTATCTTGTTAAACAGCCTCATGTGAGGCCCTTTATCAATTGTCTTCTGAAAATCTAAGTAAATGACACCCACCGCCTCTTCTTTGTCCACCCTGCTTGTTACTTTCTTGAAGAATTCTAACTGATTTGTCAGGCAAGATTTCCCTTTACAGAAGCCATGCTAGCTTTGACTTATTTTATCAATAGCCTCCGAGTACCCCGAAACCCTGTCCTTAATATTGGACTCCAACATTTTCCCAACCACTGAGGTTAGAATAACTGACCTCTAATTTCCTCTCTCTTGTCTTCTTCCTTTCTTAAAGAGTGGAGTGACATCTGCAGTTTTCCAGTCCTCTGTGCATCACGACTGTTGCATCCATTATCTCTTCAGCAACCTCTCTCAGGACTCTGGGATGTAGTCCATCTGGTCCAGGTGACTTATCCACCTTCAGACCGTTGAGTTTGCCTAGCACTTTTTCCTTTGTTATAGCAATGGCACTTACTCCTGCTCGCAGACGTCTGGCTTGCAGTTAGTGTATTCCACAATAAAGACTGAAGCAAAGTCTCAAATCCATCTTTGTCCCCCATTACTACCTTACCAGCATCATTTTCCAGTGGTCACCTGACCAACAAGTACCTGTCTAAATGAATCTGATTTACCAGCATTCTATGTGCTGACGATTCAAATGCCTGTCTAGCTACATTTTAAATCTTGTGACAAACCCTGTCTCCAATACCCACTCAGAGAGTGCATAGCAGATTCCCATGAACCAGTGGTGAAATATTTCCCCTCTAAACCTCTTATCCCTTACCTTAAATCTCTGCTCTCTAGTTTCTAATAGCTCTGTAGTATGGACATGTTTTTGACCACATGCCTTATCTATGCTCCTGCTAATTCTATATATTCTAACTGGTTGCCCCTTAACTTCCTCTGCTTTAAGAAAAGCTAACTTCAGTCTCTCCTCATAACTATAGTATGCCATCTCAGGCAGGGTGCTGATCTCTTCTGAAAATTGGTCAAAGTTATAATGCACAAACAAGCAGAAAGAAGCTGAATCCTGTCAGGACTGTGCTGCAGAGATGCAATAATTGCTGTCTACCACTGGGGAGCAGTTATTGACCAAAATCAGAATCAGGTTTATTATCACTTACATATTTCATAGCTGTGTTTTGCTTTGCAGCGACTGTACACTGTAATACATAAAAATACTGTATGTTACAAAAAACATAAACATTACTAGTACAAAATATAGTAAGCTAGTGTTCATGGGTTCGCAGGCTGTTCAGAAAGCTGACTTCTGATCAGAAGTCGGTGTCTCCTCATTGATGGCCGTAATAAGAAGAGGGCATGTACTGGATGGTGAGGGTCAAAATGATGGATGCTGCTTTTCTTTTGGAAGATGTCCTCAGTGGTGGGGAAGTTGTGCTGGCTGAGTTTACAACACTTTGCAGCTTTCTCTGAGCCTTTGTATTGATGCCTCGATTCGACATTGTAGTGCTACCAGTCAGAATGCTCTCCACACACAGTGTATCTAGAAATTAGCTGGAGTCTTCGATGACAAACCATATCTCCTCAAACTAATGAAATATAGCCACTGACATGGCTCCTTCATAACTACATCAATATGCTGGGCCCAGGATAGACCCTCAGATGTTGAAGCCTGGGAACCTGAAGCTGTTCATCCTTTTCTCTGTAGACCACTTGATTAGAACCACTGTGTGTTCTCCCAGTTTCCCCCTTCCTGAATTCCTTGGTCTTACTGATGTGAAGTGCAAGTTTGCTGTTGCAACTCCACTCAACCAGTCGATCTATCTCACTCCTGTACTCCCCCTATATCCCTAAATTCTCTGCTTTTTCATGTTCCTATCTAACAGTCTTTTAAAATACTCTCACCAGTAACTCAGGCATCTACCACCGTTTAACAAAAAGAGCTTGCCCCTGTACATGTCTCTTAAACATTCTCATTCTAAATGCATGTCCTTGAGTACTTGACACTTCTAACTTGGGGAGAAAGATTCTGACTGTCTATCTTTTATAATTGTACAAATTTCTGTCAGGTCTCCAGTCAGCTTCTGATGCTCCAGGGGAAACAGCTGAAAATTGTCTGATCTCTCCTCATAGCTAATACCTTTTAATCCAGGCTGTGTTCTGGTGAGCCTCTTGCACTTACTTTCCATCCTTGTGTCCTTCCGGTAATAGCATAACCAGAAATGTGCACAACAGAATTCTCTTTCTAAACTTTTCTGTCTCATTTCTCATTCCTCATCCATGGCCTTCTAAAACCTTATCTTTGCCCAAATCCTGCCATGAGCTATTGTGGTTTAGAATCAATTTTTGCTTTACTTTGCACTATGCAAGAACATTTTTTTGTGTGTTATGAACTATTTAATGAGTGTTCAGGCTTCAATCCGGTAATGATTTTCCTAGTCTTTATGATTCACCCTTCTCTCTTAGATTTTTAATGGTGTGGAGAGGAATGAAACCTCTTTGAATGTGGATGGTGACCTGAACTGCCTTTGCTCATTTGTTTCGAAATTAATTGTGCATTAAGGGTGTTGATTAATGGATGCTTGGGAATTGGAAACGTGACTATATCCAAAGGATGGAAATGGGTGTAACAATGAGAAGCATGTAATGTTTCAAAAAGGACAAAAGGCTGGTGGTGTAACACTGTACATTAGGACTACCTGAGAAGGTATAAGATATTGATGCTAATGAAAATGCTGCAAGATGAATGGGGAATGTATTATAAATCACAAGGTCAGCATGAGGAGGAAGTTTTCAATCTGACGAGAAGGAAGGATATGCATGTGAGAACAAGTAATTTGCTTGAATAGAAGACTTCATTAACCTAATAGAAACAGATCAAATCCAAATGTTTTAGAGTTAAGAGCTGGCTGCTTTCTGAGCCAGTATCATGGAAACTATTCATCTTAATCTGATATTTCTGTAAAAGGTCCATAAAATGTTCATCAATCAAAAATTACAGCTTTACTTGGAGTACAGCAACCACAGTAAAATAAATAAAATTAAAATAGGAATTTAGGGCTGACACCAGGGATTGTAATAATGAGAAAATAATCTTGGAATCATCCATAATTAACTCAGGAGAAGGAAAACACTAGGGTTTGTCTGACTAGATGAATTGTGAGAAAAGCTTGGATCAATTACTCTTTTTCAGGAATGGCAAGAGCCCCTTGTAATAGCTTTTCAAGTTCTTAATTATATTATTGAGCTGGAGGAAGTCTTCAGTTCAAACTTATTTACAAACTTCTGTGCATGAAGTTTTGGCCTGAAACGTCGACTGTTTATTCCTTTCCATAGATGCTGCCTGACTTGCTGAGTTCCTCTAGCACTTTGTGTGTGTTACTTTGGATTTCCAGCATCTGCAGGCTTTCTTGTGTTTATGCACATGTATAAGTCTGCTGATGATACCACTGTTGTTGGCTGAATCAAAGCTAGTGATGAATCAGCATAGAGCAGAGAGATTGAAAGCCTGATTGAATGTTGCCACAATAAGCTCTTACTCAATTGTCAGCCTAATAAATGAGCTGATTACTGACTACAGGAGGAAGAAGCAGGAGGTCCATAAGCCAGTCCTCATTAGGGGGCTGAGGTGGAGACTGAGGTCAGTAGCTTTAAATTCCTTGACTTTAACATATCAGACAGAGGATGTGTCTTAGGACCAGCATATAAATGTCATCTCAAAGAAAGCACCACAGTGCATCTACTTTCTTAGAAGTTTGCGTAGATTTGGCATGTCACTAACATCTTTGCCAATGTTTTTATAGATGCACAGTGGGGAGTATCCTGACTAGTTGCATCAAGGCCTGGTCTGGAAACACTGATGCCCATGAACAGAATAGCCTATGAAAAGTAGTGGATACAGCCCAGTCCATCACAGGAAAAGCCCTCCCCGCCACTGAACACTTCTACGAGGAAAGCTGCCATAAGAAAGCAGCATCCATCTTAAAAACCCCAGCATCCAGGCCATGCCTTCTTCTCACTACTACCATCAGGCAGGAGGACTCACACCACCAGGCTTATTACCCTACAGCCATCAGAGCTGGCATAAATACCCTCACTCACCACAACTCTGAACGTATTCTATCAGCTGCAGATTCACTTTTAAGGTCATTATAATTCATGCTCTACTTGTAGTTTGTTTTCTTTTGCACACTGGTTGCCGATATAATTTTTAGTAGCTTCTATTATATTTCTTCATTTTCAGTCTTTTTTATTGATTTAAAAATAAGAATAAATACAAATCAGAGGAGAAGTTATATCAAATACATATTTCAATAAAAGTACAAAGAAAGGAATATACACTGTCAAAATCACGTATAGTATAATATTGAGCTAATATATAAAAGGAACCACAACTCCTCTTAACAATTCATAAAAAAGACTCAAAATTATTATATTATTATATTTCTTTATTTTGTCCTGTAAAAGCCTGCATTTTTGAAAAATAATTTTTGAACCACTTTTAAAAGTCTACATCAGATTAATGTTTTATCAGAATCAGGTTTATTATCACCGGCATGTGACGTGAAATTTGTTAACTTAGCAGCAGCAGTTCAATGCAATACATAATCTAGTGGAGAAAAAAATTAATAAATAAAATTTAAAAAATAATAAAGAAACAAGTAAATCAATTATGTATATTGAATTGATTAAAAACGTGCAAGAACAGAAATACTGTATATTAAAAAAGAAACAAGGTAGTGTCCAAAGCTTCAATGTCCATTTAGGAATCGCATGGCAGAGGGGAAGAAGCTGTTCCTGAATCGCTGAGTGTGTGGCTTGAGGCTTCTGTACCTCTTACCTGATGGTAATGGTGAGAAAGGGGCATGCCCTGGCACTGGAGGTCCTTAATAATGGACGCTGCCTTTCTGAGACACCGCTCCCTAAAGATTTCCTGGGTACTTTGTAAGCTAGTGCCCAAGATGGAGCTGACTAGATTTACAACCTTCTGTAGCTTCCTTCTGTCTTGTGCAGGAGCCCCCCCCCCCCCCCCATACCAGACAGTGATGCAGCCTGTCAGAATGCTCTCCATTGTACAACTATAGAAGTTTTTGAGTGTATTTATTGACATGTCAGATCTCTTCAAACTCCGAATGAAGTATAGCTGCTGACTTGCCTTCTTTATAACAACATCGATATGTTGGGACCAGGTTAGATCCTCAGAGATCTTGACACCCAGGAACTTGAAGCTGCTCACTCTCTCCACTTCTGATTCCTCTATGAGGATTGGTTTGTGTTCCTTCATCTTACCCTTCCTGAAGTCCACAATCAGCTCTTTCATCTTACTGACTTTGAGTGCCAGGTTGTTGCTGCGGCACCATTCCACTAGTTGGCATATCTTACTCCTGTACGCCATCTCGTCACCACCTGAGATTCTAACAACAAGGGTTGTATCGTCAGCAAATTTATAGATGGTATTTGAGCTATGTCTAGCCACACAGTCATGGGTATATAGAGAGTAGAGCAGTGGGCTAAGCACACCCCCCCTGAGGTGTGCCAGTGTAGATCGTCAGTGAGGAGGAGATATTATCGCCAATCCACACAGATTATGATCTTCCAGTTAGGAAGAAGAGGATCCAATTGCAGAGGGAGTACAGAGGCCCAGGTTCTGCAACTTCTCAATCAGGATTGTGGGAATGATGGTATTAAATGCTGAGCTATAAGGGAGAAATACAAAGAGATCTAGGAGTCCTTGTTCATCAGTCACTGAAGGTGAATGAGCAGGTGCAGCAGGCAGTGAAGAAGGCTAATGGAATGTTGGCCTTTATTATAAAGGGAATTGAGTACAAGAGCAAGGAAATTCTCTTGCATTTGTACAGAGCCCTGGTGAGACCACATCTGGAGTATTGTGTACAGTTTTGGTCTCCAGGGTTAAGGAAGGACATCCTGGCTGTAGAGGAAGTGCAGCGTAGATTCACCAGGTTAATTCCTGGGATGCCCGGACTGTCTTACGCAGAGAGATTAGAGAGACTGGGCTTGTACACGCTGGAATTAAGGAGATTGAGAGGGGATCTGATTGAAACATATAAGATTATTAAGGGATTGGACAAGATAGAGGCAGGAAATATGTTCCAGATGCTGGGAGAGTCCAGAACCAGAGGACATGGTTTGAGAATAAGGGGTAGGTCATTTAGGACAGAGTTAAGGAAAAACTTCTTCTCCCAGAGAGTTGTGGGGTCTGGAATGCACTGCCTTGGAAGGTAGTGGAGGCCAATTCTCTGGATGCTTTCAAGAAGGAGCTAGATAGTTATCTTATGGATAGGGGAATCAAGGGATATGGGGACAAGGCAGGAACCGGGTATTGATAGTAGATGATCAGCCATGATCTCAAAATGGTGGTGCAGGCTCGAAGGGCCGAATGGTCTACTTCTGCACCTATTGTCTATTGTCTATAGTCGATGAACAGCATCCTGACAAAGGTATTTGTATTGCCCAGGTGGTCTAAAGCCGTGTGGAGAGCCATTGAGATTGCATCTGCCATTGACCTATTGTGGCGATAGGCAAATTGCAATGGGTCCAGGTCTTTGTTGGGACAGGAGTTCAGTCTAGTCATGACCAACCTCTCAAAGCATTTCATCACTGTCGATGTGTGTGCTACCGGGCGATAGTCAGTAAGGCAGCTCACATTATTCTTCTTAGGCACTGGTATAATTGTTGCCTTTTTGAAGCAAGTGGGAACTTCCACCCATAGCAATGAGAGTTTGAAAAAGTCCTAGAATACTCCTGTTAGTTGGTTGGCACAGGTTTTCAGAGCCTTACCAGGTACTCCAGTGGGACCTTCTGCCTTGCGAGGGTTCATTCTCTTTAAAGATAGCCTAATATCAGCCTCTGAGACAGAGATCACAGGGTCCTCAGGTGCAGCAGGGATCTTCACAGCTGTAGTTGTGTTCTCCCTTTCAAAGCGGCATAGAAGGCGTTGAGTTCATTTGGTAGTGAAGCATCGCTGTCATTCATGCTATTGGGTTTCGCTTTGTAGGAAGTAATGTCTTGCAAACCCTGACAGAATTGTTGTGGATCTGATGTTGCCTCCAACCTCATTCAAAATTGTCTCTTTGCCCTTGAAATAGCCCTCCACAAATCACACCTGGTTTTCTGGTACAGGCCTGGGTTGCCAGACTTGAATGCCATAGATCTAGCCTTCAGCAGACAACGTACCTCCTGGTTCATCCACAGCTTTTGGTTTGGGAATGTACAGTAAGTCTTTGTAGGCACACACTCATTCACACAGGTTTTAATGAAGTCGGTAACAACTGCAGCATACTCATCCAGATTTGAAGATGAATTCCTGAATACAGTCCAGTCCACTGAATCAAAGCAGTCCTGTAGGCGCTCTTGTGCTTCCCTTGTCCCTATCTTCTTCAACCTCGCTGCTGGTGGCTGCAGTCTTCAGTCTCTGCTATACTCAGGGAGTAGAATTCGAGTGGCGGAGCTGAGCAGAGGAAGCAGTGTGTTGTGACAACATCAGGATTTTCTACAAGAGGAACAACATCTCTCATGGAGCCAACCATTAATGGGACACCATCAGTACAGCTGTTAATACAGTTGGCCTCCAAGGCAGACCTTTTGTTTCCAGATATGAAGGCACACATTAAATATATCGTGGCCTTTGCTTATATCAAGCAGCTGTTTGCAACAGAAAAAGTTTTCTTGAATTTCACCATCACTTACAAATCTTACAAGTACTGCAAGGTGACATTTATTGGTGAAATCTGTTGACTCATCAACCTGGATTGAGAAGCTGTTGTTTTTCAGTTTATCACACAAAACCTCTTCAGAATCACGGACATGTGTCATCAGTACATCTTTGTATTGTACTGTTTGAGAGTGACCGCCTTCTTACCTGACCAAAACCATGCAAGAGCCTATTCTTGCGCTGCTATGTGCAGATGATTGTGCTCTTCTCATGCACACAGAAGACACGCTACAGGCTGCAGTCGCAGTTCGCCAAGGCTGCTAGGGATTTTGGGTTAACAGTCACTCTGAAGAAAACAATGGTCCTCCTTCAGAAGCCTCCTCATGGTGTTTAAAGCCCTCCTTGGATCACCATTGACGACCATCCTCTCACCACGGTTGAGCAGTTCACCTATCTAGGCAGCGTGATCTCCAACAACCCTACGGTAGTAGGTGACGTTGACAATCGACTCGCTGAAGCTAGCAGTGCCTGCGGGGGCCTCCAGAAATGTGCGTGGAAGAACCACCAGCTGCGTCTGTAAAGAAAAATCTAGGTGTACAGGACAGCTGTTGTCACAACACTGCTATGCAGCTCTGAAGCCTGGGTCCGGTTGCTTGAGTGCCTCCATCAATGCTACCTCTGCCCCATTGGGGTATCAGCTGGTAGGATTGTGTCTCCAACAACGAGATTCTGGGGAAGGCACAACTTCCAAGCATTGAAGGCACTTGGCTGCTCAGGCAGCTCCACTGTCTTGCATGGACAACTCGAGGTTACCGAAAGCAATACTCTATGGAAAACTCTCACAGGACAAAAGAGATCATGGTGCCCCGCGCAGGAGGGTCAAAGGCCAACTTAAGCAGCAACTCTTTCAGGCAAATATTGAGGTCAACGAGTGGCAGTAGCTGGCTTGTGACAGAGTCTGTTGGAGAACACTGAGCCAAGAACTTTGAGGAATCCAGAAGAGCGGCTGCTGAAGAGAAGAGGAGCCGCAGGAAGGATTCTACTACCCAAGCACCCGCATCCCAGCGGTTCTCGTGTTTCTACTGATCCAGAGTCTGCAGATCCAGAATTGGCCGTTACAGTCACTAGCGACCGTGCTGTCGCTTCTGAGGACACTTCTTCCCTCCTGATCTTTGCAAGGGAAGAACCAGCCATCATCATCGTTGAGTGTGAAACCTTCTCAGTTCCTCGTACTGCATCTTTTCCGAGCATTTTACCCACTATAAATTTACATCTGGGCATTATTAGGTTCTCACCAATTGTGTGACTTTTCCTTCTCTGGGTTAAAAAGTTCTGCTAAATAACTTGCTTCCTGAGATTTCTTTACTGACTGTGACCTTATTAACAAAAGCTTTACTCTGTTTTGAGATTCCAATAGCCGTTTAAAATAATCAGCACTTTTATGTCATATGGCTGTGATTTGTATTAAGTGTCTTTTCAATTTTGCTGGAGGCATTGCTGCGTTTGTAAGTTGTTCAGCACGGACTCGAAGGGCTGAGATGGCCTGTTTCCATGCTGTAATTGTTATATTTGGTTATATGGGTCGGTGGGACTAGGTGAGAGTAAGCGTTCGGCACGGACTAGAAGGGCCGAGATGGCCTGTTTCTGTGCTGTAATTGTTATATATGGTTATATGGGTCAGTGGGACTAGGTGAGAGTAAGCGTTTGGCATGGACTAGAAGGGCCGAGATGGCCTGTTTCCGTGCTGTAATTGTTATATATGGTTATTATATATATAGACTAGGCACAATGGAATAGGACAACTTGGATCACCAGTCCATGTAAAATCCATTGATAAGTAACTTTCATTGTAAAAACAGACTTCTTTTTGCCTGTTGTTGCACTTGTGCACTAAAATAACTCAGAAGATTGTAATTTAAAAATCGCCACATTGGGCCATCAAACATGTCTGTAAGACACAAAGGTTAATAAAATACAAAAGTGGGCGAGTCCATTTAATGCTCAGAAAACGCACTTCATGCTCATCACCAGCCTACCGTCCTCCTCTCCGTGCAATACTGTGCTCCTCATCAGCCTCCCCTCCTCCTCTCCATGCAGTACAGTCAACAGCCTCCCCTATCTTGTGTCAAAAACGGTCCTACTGCACGCTGCCTTACTGAGCTGCAAGACCTCGAGTGAGATTGCTCACGGTTCTGCTCAGTCACTGCCCACCACTGCGAGTGCTAGCATTGCGCAAAGATCAAAAAATGATGTTTATTTTTTTCAGGCACGATTTTTTGTGGAGCCCTGAGTGACCTCTCAAGGAGCCCCATGGAATCGCAGTTGTATAGGGATAGTTTAGTTTAGTTCAGTTCAGTTCAATTTAGTGCTGTGTTGTTCATTGACTGTAGGCTGCACATCAGTCTACCCTGATAAAACCGTGCGTAATTGTAATAAAAAAAAAGGAGTGACCAGAAACCAGAATCACATATAACATGAACTTCAGAGACCTCTGAAAATGAGTCCAATCCACAAACTGTGCTGATCAAACCTTGCCCAAGACTCAAGACTTCTGCATCTTTCTCTGGCAGCAGCGAGCAAGAGGGAGAGGGAGACCAGTCAAACACAGGCAGACAGTGCCTTCTGCTTTCATCCTCATTGATTTCAGTCTTACTTGACACTTTACGTTTGTGATATCCATAGTTTTGACTGTCACTACTCCCATTTGTACACAGTTCCAAGATCATTTGCAATTCCCAATTTTATTCTCCTCCTTCTGTTTAATCTTCTGACTTCCTGTAGCAACCAGATTTTAAACTGTGTTTTTCCAATTATCCTTATCCATTTGGAAACCACTCCAGAAGTTCACTAAAATATTTAAATCATATGTACGCCATAGGTATTAGCTCCCAGTGGGGTTGGTACTATTCCATTCACTGGGCATTATAAACACATCCAGTTGATAACCCATGGTAATAGTGGGTTGTATTCTCAAAGGAGGGGACATAGGCAGTGTATTCAGTGGTATAATAATCAAGGTTATTCTTGCTTGATGCACCCACAGGGAAGTTTCAGTTCTCTGGAATTTGATTTAAGTTGTCTGACTGTTGCATTAATGTCACCAAGCATCAATATTTGTGTTTGAGTACTGTATGTGGCCATTGTATTGGTTATTACAATTACCTCTTTGCCATGGTTTATTAGCCAAATTCTTAGTTATTACATCTCTACTATCATCCCACATATTACCTTTTGTTCTTCTCTCTGAGCATGTTACACACCAGTGAACAGATCTGATACCAGCCATTTTTGCCTCTCCCACTGTAATTACAGAGAGGTTTCCTATCATTAAATAACTGCCTACCCTTTCTTTACCAATGGTTACTTTGGTTACCAACATCAATGGCCCTCCACCATTCAGGCCATGCTCTCTTCTCACTGCTGTCATTGGGATGGAGGTGAAGGAAGCTTAGGTCCCACATCACCAGGTTCAGGAACAGTTATTACCCTTCAACCATAAGGCCAATGAACCAGCGAGGATAACTTCACTCACACCAACCCTAAACTGATCCCACAACCTATGGATTCACTTTCAAGGACTCTACAACTCATGTTCTCAGTTCTATCTATCCTTTTTGTTTTTTTTTTAATGTATTTGCAGTTTGTCTTCCTTTGCACACTGCTTTTGAGTTTTTGTTTGTAATTTTTCATTGATCCTGTTGTATTTCTTTGTTCTACTGTGAATGCTTACAAGAAAATGAATCTCAGGGTAGTATATGGTGACATATACATTCTTAAATAATAAACTTACTTTGAACTTTGTATGTTTCTTTTGAGAGCTAAGCTCACATTAGTTTCTACTTCTGCATATCAATCACTTGTTGGTCAGCACTTAATTCCCATCTTCACCTCTCTGTCCAACGTTTGCTTATTTTCAAACATATCATATCCTCCTGCTTGTCCTTTAAATGTATACACTATGGCAATGAATGCACCCAAAATGCTGGAGATACTCAGCAGGCCAGGCAGCAACTATGGAAAAGAGTACAGTGTATGTTTCAGGCCAAGCTCCTTCATCAAGACTGGTGAATTTTAACACCCACTCATCAATCCTGATGAAAGGTTTCGGCTCGAAACTTTGACTGTTTGCTCTTTTCCATGGATGGTGCCTGGCCTGCTGAGTCCCTCCAGCATTTTGTGTGTGTTGCTTGGATTTTCAGCATCTGCAGATTTTTTCTTGTTTATAGCAGGTATTGTGATTCGTCTGTAGTATTGATACAAAATTAGGTTAGTAGTTTGACATTGTCTTTGCAGCACCTGCACTCCACAAAGTTATCATCTCCTCAGTGAATTAATCTACTTCTCTCTTTTAACAGATTATTACATCCAAACAGGATGCCATTCATGGGGATCAATCAGATAAACAAGACTAATTTATTATTTGGTTCCTCTTTTGCATCAAGCATCATGTCATACTGATGGCCACTCAGCTTACTGAACCCTTTGATTAAAAGTGAAACCTACACGTTGCCCAGAGTAACTTTATAAATCGATGGATTAACATTGTCTGTGATGCTGTAGGGTCCAGAATATCTGGGGATTAGAAAAGTTCCAGTCTGTTAGACTCAGATCAGGTCCTTTTGTTCCATGTAGAATTTCAGTGTTTTGACCTTTCCTCAAAAATATGCTGCCCATTTGGATAGCTGCAGCTAACTGTAATGATTTTAAGGTGCTCAGTAAATCTTTCAAGCACCCTGTCTGAGATATTGTCTCTAACTTGGGGCTAGATAAGTCTAGTTTCGGCCAAGTCTCTAATCCTCTCATCTGTCTCCCTGTCATCATTTGTAAGGACTATAAGATTTTCATCAAAGCGTGTAACAGTACTTGGTACCATGTGGAACTATTTTGTTGGACCATTTTCCTCATCATTTCCTAATTCAGCTTTCTTCTCAAGCTTAGAGTGACAATACTCGGCCTTTCCAGCTTATGTCAGGAACTGACTCATGTTAGTGTTGAAATTGCTTTTCTGGCTCCATTTATTTTCTCTTCCCACCCCCACCCTTTTTCTTTGTTCTTTAACTCCTGTATCACTTGTTCATTCTCATTTCAGCATCCTTTTTTTAAACTCTTGTTTCTCTTTGCTTGCCTGTTCCTGTTTCTTTCAGAATTTCTCCAGTTTCCCGGACCAGGAAGTACTTGCAGGGATCTTTATTAATTTAAACACTTTTTTTCCATGCTGAGCCTTCGTATTCTCCTAATGCTGGGCGTGACAGACCCCTGATAGGAACCTGGGCCACAATATCTGTCTATATTCCATGTATCTTCCTATCTTCCTGTAGTGCTGTTTTGCACTCTGTTTGTTCCCCCACCTTCCTCTATGCTAACAAGGATTTATCAACAGTTTTTCAAGACCATGTTCTGATTTGAAGTAAACACGAGATTTTACAGAAGCTGGAAATCCAGAGTAACACACACAAAATGCTGGAGGAACTCAGCGGGTTCGGAAACATCTATGGAGAGGAATAAAGAGACAACGTCTCATCTAACTTGACATGTGCTTAGCCTCAGTAGAGCTCACCTGGAGATACTAATTCTGTTTCTTTGGTGCTTAAATAATGATTTTGGAAAGGGATATAGATAGTAATATTGGTGGGAGATGATATTATCTACTACCTGAAATGGTGATTGAGGTGGGCTCATGGGTAACATCAAAAAACCATCTAGATAAGTGCATGGATGAGAGGAATTTAGAAGGCTGTGGACCACATGTGTGTAGATGGTACTAGCTCACTGGGCAATAAACAAATTGGGCTGAATGATCTGTTTCCATGCTGAATGACCCTGACTCTATTTATACAAAGAACTGATAAATGTTAAAGATCTTTCTCAGTATTATTCATTTCTGGTGTCAGTTGTTTAGCAACTTGCATTAGGTTGCAAAATCTAAGTCTGAATTGTGGGAAACATACTCCTTGCTAATCATTATTCTTTCTTGTTGTGTTTACTAATGTATAATTAATTACCTGCCTAACCAAGCTGAGCCTAACTCAAATGCTGACATTCCTGCTAGTCTCTTCTCTTTCATCTTGGTCTCGAGATAATTCCAGTTGTCTTCACCTCAGTTACGCGTTAGATGTTCCTTATGGCCAGCTAGCTTCCTCTGTTCGTATCCTATCATCTTTGATCTTTGTATTTTGTTTTGTTGCTTTCTACTACAGTCATTGTTACTGTACTTCTTTAGTAATAAAACCTTTAATATAACATTCATTCCTGGCCTGGTTGACTAACTAAGTTCATACACATTCAAAGGTACCTTCTCATGGGCTTAGCCGAATTGCCAAACTAGGTGCTGTGTTGTAAGACGTGGTCTTTCCATAACCATGATTGTTTTTGGCAAATTTTTTCTGCAGAAGTGGTTTGCCATTGCTTTCTTCTGGGCATTGTCTTTACAAGACGGGTGACACTAGCCATTATTAATGCTTTTCAGAGATTGTTTGCCTGGTGTCAGTGATCGCATAACCAGGACTTGCGATATGCCCCAGCTTCTCATATGACCATCCACTACCTGCTCCCATGGCTACACGTGACCTTGATCAGGGGGCTAAGCAGGTGCTACACCTTGCCCAAGGGTGACCTGCAGGCTAGCGGAAGGAAGAGCGGCTTACGCCTCCTTTGGTATGGGCGTATCTCTAACCTGCCACCCAACAAGAATCTATCAACCTCCACTTTAATTATACTTAGTGACTTGGCCCTCACAGCTGCCCGTGGCAATGAATTCCACAGATTCACTATCCTCTAACTAAAGCAATTCCTCCTTATTACTACATGCTCTCTCACTACTATTGAAACCAACTTTCTAGTAATGCTGCTGTAGCCCCTTTTATTAAATGGCCTTCAGTCTTGATGATAGCCTGTTATGCATTTCATCAAATGGTTTTTGAAGTTCATAAGTGGGAAACCACTGTTACTTCATTAAACAATCCACCTATTCCCCAGTGGGCACTACTTCCATCTCTCACACATTAACTGATTGGTCAGCAGTTATTGGCTTTATCCATTTCCTTTCTTAGAAGGAGGTTCTAACATTTGGGTGGTACAGCGTCACAACTAAACCGGGCAACTACCTCATACCTCAGCTCAATGCTGATCTCTGGAGCTGTCTGTGAGAAGTTTGTACGTTCTTCCTGTAACTATACGGGTTTCTGCGAGAAGTTGGTACGTTCTTCCTGTAACTATACGGGTTTCTGCGAGAAGTTGGTACGTTCTTCCTGTAACTATATGGGTTTCTGCGAGAAGTTGGTACGTTCTTCCTGTAACTATACGGGTTTCTGCGAGAAGTTTGTACGTTCTTCCTGTAACTATACGGGTTTCTGCGAGAAGTTGGTACGTTCTTCCTGTAACTATATGGGTTTCTGCGAGAAGTTGGTACGTTCTTCCTGTAACTATACGGGTTTCTGCGAGAAGTTTGTACGTTCTTCCTGTAACTATACAGGTTTCTGCGAGAAGTTGGTACGTTCTTCCTTTAACTATACGGGTTTCTGCGAGAAGTTTGTACGTTCTTCCTGTAACTATACGGGTTTCTGCGAGAAGTTTGTACGTTCTTCCTGTAACTATACGGGTTTCTGCGAGAAGTTTGTATGTTCCTCCTGTAACAATACGGGCTTCCCTGGGGTGATCCCACTTCCTCCACATCCCAAAGCCATGCAGTTCGGTGGGTTAGTTGACAGCTGTAAATTGTCCCTAGTGTGTAGGTGACTGGTAGAATCTGGGGTGGGGTTGATGGGAGTATCAAGAGAATAGGTTACAGGGATAATTAATGAGGATTGGGATTGCTCTGTGAACTGGTATGAACTGAGCAGGCTGAAATGGTTTTTGGTCATGTCATAAGGTAATATGGAACATTGGAATTTCCTAATCCTCAAGCATTACTACTGCATCTGTTTGGAAGATTGTGGCTGGAATCCCTGGAATTTCCATTCTTCTTTGCCCTAGATCTCAGTGGTCCCAAGCTTTTGGATAGTCTCCCATATATACCTTGTTAAAGGCCTTCCTGAAGTCCATGTAAACCATGTCTCCTGTCCTTCCCTAGTCAATACGCTTTATCTCTTCAAGATACAGGTGTCCCCTGTTTTTCGAACGTTCACTTTACGTCAGCTTGCTGTTACAAAAGACCTACATTAGTTACCTGTTTTTGCTAACAGAAGGTGTTTTCACTGTTATGAAAAAAGGTAGCGCGCGTGCCGAGTAGCCAAGCTCCTCCCCCGGAACTGCATTGCTTAAACACGTGCCTGTGAGCATCTGTGCTTTATGTCGATTTATTTTGTGCATCTGTTAGCAAGGTGAGTTCTAAGGTATTGGAAAAGCCTAAAAGAGCGCATAAGGGTGTTACACTTAGCGTAAAAGTAGACATAATTAAGCGTTTCAATCATGGTGAACAAAGTAAGGGTATAGTGAGTTTGGCTAAGGGTTTGTGGAAGTTGACGAAGATGATGTTGAAGAGGTTTTGGCATCCCATGACAAAGAACTGACAGATGAAGAGGAAAGGATAACAATTGAAACCGAACGCAGTAGCGAACGGTCCAAAAGTGAAGTCGTCCAGGAACTGAACGTGAAGCAATTGCGTGAGATTTTTGCTGCGCTTGACAACGCTGCAATGATTGCAGAAAAGTATGATTTTAATTTTGAAAGAGTACGTAGGTTTAGGGCAGGATGGTTTCAGTGCTTCCAAAGAACTGTATGATAGAAAAATGCGTGAGGCTAAGCAGTCAAGCATACTATCGTTTTTCAAGCCTTCCACATCAGCCACAGCAGACGACGAAACTCGACCTTCAACATTGAGGTAGGCAGACATAGAAGAAGGTGACCTGCCTGCCTGATGGAAACAGACGACGATGAGATGACACCCCAGTCTTCTCTACCTCCCACCACCCCAACCTCCGACGACTCAGCCTAACACACCATCATCGGCGTCCTCACTGTCTTCCCGATTCCAGTAAGTGAAACTACACTGGGCGTACATTAATTCTACTTTATATAGGCTGTGTATTTTTATGTGTTATTTGGTAGCTTCATAGCTTAAAGGTTACTGGGAAGAGTGCTTCTGCCGGGAGCACTTGCGCCGTGTGTTTTTGCCACGAGTGCTGCTGAGAGCGCTTGCGTGAGATTTTCGCTACAGTGGACAGTGAACGGTGTAAAGTTAGGTAAGGGAGAAATACAAAGAGATCTAGGAGTCCTTGTTCATCAGTCACTGAAGGTGAATGAGCAAGTGCAGCAGGCAGTGAAGAAGGCTAATGGAATGTTGGCCTTTATTACAAAGGGAATTGAGTACAAGAGCAAGGAAATCCTCTTGCATTTGTACAGGGCCCTGGTGAGACCACACCTGGAGTATTGTGTACAGTTTTGGTCTCCAGGGTTAAGGAAGGACATCCTGGCTGTAGAGGAAGTGCAGCGTAGATTCACAAGGTTAATTCCTGGGATGTCCGGACTGTCTTACGCAGAGAGGTTAGAGAGACTGGGCTTGTACATGCTGGAATTAAGGAGATTGAGAGGGGATCTGATTGCAACATTTAAGATTATTAAGGGATTGGACAAGATAGAGGCAGGAAATATGTTCCAGATGCTGGGAGAGTCCAGTACCAGAG
Source organism: Hemitrygon akajei (assembly GCF_048418815.1). NCBI lineage: Eukaryota > Metazoa > Chordata > Chondrichthyes > Myliobatiformes > Dasyatidae > Hemitrygon > Hemitrygon akajei. Next base: position 162,970,689 of record NC_133131.1, read on the forward strand.
GGCATGGTTTGAGAATAAGGGGTAGGTCATTTAGGACAGAGTTAAGGAAAAACTTCTTCTCCCAGAGAGTTGTGGGGGTCTGGAATGCACTGCCTCGGAAGGCAGTGGAGGCCAATTCTCTGGATGCTTTCAAGAAGGAGCTAGATAGGTATCTTAAGGATAGGGGAATCAAGGATATGGGGACAAGGCAGGAACCGGGTATTGATAGTAGATGATCAGCCATGATCTCAAAATGGTGGTGCAGGCTCGAAGGGCCGAATGGTCTACTTCTGTACCTATTGTCTATTGTCTATTGACAGTGCTGCAATAATTGCGGAAAAATATTCCTACTTTATATAGGCTATGTATTTATCAGATCATTCCTGCTTTTACTATACGTTACTGTTATTTTAGGTTTTATGTGTTATTTGGCATGATTTGGTAGGTTATTTTTTGGGTCTACGAATGCTCACAAATTTTTCCCATATAAATAAATGCTAATTGCTTCTTCACTTAACGACATTCCAGCTTACGAACCATTTCATAGGAACGCTCTACCTTTGAATAGCGGGGGAAACCTGTAAATCCCTGCCTTTCCAAGTGACTATTAATCCTGTCCCTTGTAAATATTTTTTTGCCATAACTGATCCTGACCTCAACTGATGTTAAGTTCTCAAGTCTTTAATTGCCAGGTTTTTCCTCTACTTCTCTTTTTGGAAAGGTGGGCCACACTTGCCATCCTCTGGTCGTCTGTACCTTACTTGTTGCTAGTGAAGTTTTAAAAAATTTCAGCCAAAGCTTGAATATTATATGCTAATTCACTCCCCCCTAATTCCTCACTCTGACCTTTTACCTCTTTTCACCTGCCTTTTACTTCCCCCCGGGTCCCCGCCCTTCCCTTTCTCCCCTGGTCCACTCTGCCCTCCTATAAGATTCTTCCTTCTTCAGCTCTTAACCTTTCCTACCCACCTGGCTTCACCTATCACCTTCCAGCTAGCCTCCTTCCCCTTTACCCGACCTTTTTATTCTGGCATCTTCCCCCTCCTGCCTCAGTCCTGAAGAAGGGTCTGAACCTGAAACATCGACTGTTTATTCTTTTCCATAGATGCTGCCTGACCTGCTGAGTTCCTCCAGCATTTTGTGTGTGTTGCTTTGAATTTCCAACATCTGCAAGCTATCTCGTGTCGACCATTAATTTTTTGCAATAGCTTCCTTGCATTTAATGTTAAGTTCACATGACTTTAATTACCAGGTTTTTCTCTACTTCTGGAAAACGTGGCCATCCTCCAGTCATACTTGTGGCTGGTGAAGTTTGAAAAACTTTAGCCAAAGCTCAATATCATATGCTTATGTTTTTTATGCTCTACTCTACCTATTTGGTCATGTTGGGAACTCTGGCTTGTGATATAAATGTTTAGAGTTTCTTATCTTTCTCTCAGATGATCATAATTAAATTATTTTTGAACTGTGAGAGAGCACTGGCAGATCCGGACCCATAGAATAGCCAGTCAATGAGTTCCTCACTCAAGTGGTCTTTCACAGAGATGACATTTTCAATGGCAGCTGCAGTCGACCAGTTCTTTGCACTTAACAGACTTTTTCTCTTGAACATTGAAATTCCTTTTTACTGCAACTGGCTTTGTGCAGTGGAAATGGTTTTGCTTCAAGAGGGAGATCAAATACACATAAGTATCCAAGGATCATTGGGCCTGATTACTCAATGGTATTATTGAACATCAGAAGCTGGTCTTCCCAAAGTGCCCACCCGGCAATCGTCAGCGATCCCAATTTGTTTATAAAGATAGATTGATCAATAGAATGAATATTATGGGCAGTTTTGCATGAAAACTGTTTTCTGCAAGACCCCTCTTCTGGACTCATTTTGGGAGCATTGAAGTGAGCGAGTTCCTAGCCAGTGAATTGTTTTTGATCACTGTGGGTAGGTGGTCATTAAAATCAAATTTCAGTGTACTGTATCTCCTGGGACATTAAAATCAAAGTTCAAATGTTAAAAGTCAATTTATTATCGAAGTATGTATACTGTACCTTACTGTACTGTATACTGTACTGAACCTTGAGATTCATTTTCTTGTGGCCATTAAGAGGAGTTGTCATGCCTTCTTTGTGATGATACCTACATTCTGGTTCCTCTAATATGCTAATACCAAGGAATTTAAAGTTGCTGACCTCTCCATCTCTAATCCCCTAATGAGAAATGGCTCATGGACTTCCAGCTGTTTCCTCGTGTAGTCAATAATCAGCTCTTTGGTTTTCCTGACGTTGAGTTGTTGTGGCACCTTTCAACCAGATGTTCAATGTCTTTTGTATATGCCAACGTGTCATCACCTTTGATGCAGCCAACAATGATGTCGTCAGCAAATTTAAATATAGCATTGATAATATTTAAATATTAACATTATACCATAAGCCATAGTGAATGCTGATGTAGATCTGTGCCTCTTCTTGCCTGTGAAACACCCTTGAGACTAACTTGGCTGATTCTTACTGGCACACAGACCTTTCTACTCCATTGCTGTTAGGCAGAATATGATCTTGCGATCGATTCCTTTATAGGACATTTGCTCAATACTTTATTTAGGGATAGTTAAGGAAAGTAATTTGAGGAAACTGGGTCAAGTGCAGCCTTTTCAAAAAATAAAGATCTGTTTCCAGACACCCAAGTAATTTTCTCCCACTTTCATTTGGGAATGTAGTGAAGGTTAATAAAGTACCTGAAATATAACCACTGAATCTATGGTGGTTTATTAGAAGGTTGGCTGTGCAAGATTAGGTGATATGTTTTTTCTTTATCAGTCTTTTTTTATTGAGTTTCAAATAGATAAATATAACAATGATAATGATACAAAGAGATCGGGATTACATTAATAATGGTTAACGTATACAGAAACAGACTCCGAGTAACATGTGTAATCTAAGCCTCCCAATCTCTTAGTAACTAAACATGAGAAAGATTCGAAGATAAAAGTTCTTTACAAGAGAAAAAAAGTCCCCCTAAACTAACAAAAAACCCAAAATAAAAACAAAACGAAACAAAAGTTGGGCTGCCATGTTTCATTAGTTAAAATCATTATTTGTCATTATCTCTGTTCCTCTATACACAAACAAAAAGTTATTGAGAAGGACTCAGAAAAGGTCAGCTTACATCATATGAAAATGTTGAATAAATGGTCTCCAAGTTTCTTCAAATTTAACGGAAGGGTCGATAGTGCCACTCCTAAGTTTTTCCAAATTAAGACGTGTTATAGTTTGGGAAAACCATTGAATTGTAGTAGGTGGATTAGAATCTTCCCATTTAAATAAAATGGATCTTCTGGCTATTAATGTAACAAATGCAATCAAACGGCAAGCTGAAGGTTGTTCATAGGGCCCACATGTCTAAGGCTAAGTTAACTCGTTTTTATTGTCATATAAATCCTGTCTGTGAGAGATGTAAGTCTGAGGTAGCTTCCTTGACACATATGTTCTGGTCTTGCCCTCTTTTGGAAAAATATTGGAAAGATATTTTTGATATTATTTCAGCAGTTTTGCATATTGATTTACAACCTCATCCTATTACTGCAATTTTTGGATTACCAGGTGATATGTTTTTTATCAATTGCAAAACAAAAAAAGGCCTTCTACAAAAAGTAATTTCTGCATTGATTCCTTTTAATTTGGGTTCAATAAGTGTTGGACAGAGATGTAGTATTGCTCCATTTACACTTAAGCCTATGTACGTACAGTCAATACAAATTTATAGGGCAGGTAAGCTGGAGCTAATTCCAATGACTTCTTTGTGTATCTTCACTCTGTTGAATCCATCTGGGGTAAATAACATTCACAATTGTAAAAGGAAAGATAAATATATTTCATTGTGATGGATGATTAACAACATCACTTTTTGAAAATCCCTTTTCATAGAGTTTCCACTTTGTACTACAGCTGTCACAACACAGATTCACCGACAGGAGCAGAGTGCAGAAACTTGCTTCTATTACAGCAATAAATTGCAATCCGTTTGAAGAGATTGTCTTTCGTTTTGTTCTCCACTAATTACACAGGGACTTAGGAATCCCTTTACCCAGCACATTTAACTAAATTGCACCCTTTGATGTCTAGATCAGTAAGTCAGCAGCAGGTAAGCGGACTGGATTGCATTGTTTGAAATGTTAACTGCTTGCAGTTTTTAGTGTCTAATTTTTAAAGACTTTTGTTGCAAATTCAGTGGCATCACAGATGTAGATGTGTAGACAATTAAATATATTTATGCCCATCACTAATTATTTCAGATAGTTGCTCTTTCAATACACTGTTTTGATACCCAAATTAATTAAAATGATCTATTCCTGCAAGTTTGGAGTGCTCACTGATTGCACAGTAAACATGTGCTACTTACTTAAACCCATCACTCCTACTGGGGCACAGGCCGCTGACAGCAGCTCGCCAGATTCCTCTGTCCTGGGCCAGTCTTTCAAATTGTCCCTGGGTGTAGCCATTCTTCAAAGATCCTGCCTCTTCCAGGGGTGAGGTCTTCGGAGCTTCAGTTGGCCTTTCTGTAGCTCTGGATTTTTCTATGGGATGGAGTTGCTAGCCCTGTGCCCAACCCTCCTCCTTTAGCAGCCGCACTTGGAACCGTCTGTGGTGGAGTTAAACACACGTAGGGAATTCAACTTTAAGCGTCTCCCCCAAAAGATGTTGGGGTAGACCTTATTTTGCCTTGAGATCAATAGGCAACTGCTCCAGGCCATGCCATTTCATCCTTTATAGCCTTGGGTCCAGCCTTTTTGCTGAGAGCCAGGTTCCCAGCATTTTGGTGCAGCAGACTGCAATGCAGGGATGGATGTCGCACACACAGAGCCTCTTTGACGGCCAGTGAACTTCAGCCTTCAGGCATACTAATTTACTAATCTGTCACTGTTCTTGAATATCCATGTATATCTTTGAGGGACAAAGGTACCTGGGATTTCCAAAAACCAAAATAGTGTTGGTATTAAAAACAAGGAAGTCTTCTGATGTTGGAAATCCAAAGCAACATACACAAAATGCTGGAGAAACTCAGCAGGTTTGGCATCTATGGAAATGAATAAACAGTCGACGTTTCAGCCCGAGACCCTTCTTCAGGACTGGAAAGGAAGGGTAAAGATGCCGGAATAAGGAAGGAAAGGAGGATAGCTAGAAGGTGATAGGTGAAGCCAGGTGGGTAGGAAAGATGGCAGCTGCTGACAAGGAAAGAATCTGGTTAGAGAGGAGAGTGGACCACAGGAGAAAAGGAAGGAGGAGGGGACCTAGGTGATAAGTAGGTGAGAAGAGGTAAGAGGCCAGAGTAGGGAATGGAAGAAGAGGGGAGTGGGAGGGGGAGGGGAATTTTTTTATCGGGAGGAGAAATTGCAAGACTCCCCGAAGGTTAATTTGCAAGTTGAGTCTGTGGTAAAGAAGGCAAATGCAATGTTGGCATCTATTTCAAGGGGAATAGAATATAAAAGCAAGAAGATAATGCTGAGGCTTTAGAAGACACTCGTCGAGCTGCACTTGGAATATTGTCAACCGATCTTGGCCCCATATCTCAGAAAGGATGTGTTGTCATTGGAGAGGATCCAGAGGAGGTTCACGAGGATGATTCTGGAAATGAAGGGGTTAACATATGAGGAGCATTTGGCAGCTTTGGGCCTGCACTTGATGGAATTTAGAAGAATGTAGGGGGATCTCATTGAAACCTACTGAATGTTGAAAGTATGAGATGTGGAGAGGATGTTTCCTATGGTGGGGTTCTCCAGAAGTAGAGAACACAGCCTCAAAATTGAGGGGTGACCTTTGAGAACGGAGGTAAGGAGGAATTTATTTCTTTAGCCAAAGTTCAATTTTCTGTGTTTTTTCCCATCAGCTGAAGGGAACAGCTGCAGTAGGCTCAGAGCAGATTTCCCAGCCTAAAAACTGGGAAGGCTGTGGAAGTTCTTCCTGCCCTGTCAGTTAGGATGTCACAGTGCAGATACAAGTTGGAAGCACAGGGAACTTGGCTGAAGAAGCTGCTGTCAGCATAGAAGTCCTAAAAACTGAAGCTTTTCCATAGCAATGCAAATCAAAATCAAAGTAAATTTATCAAAGTACATATATGTCATCATGTACTACCTTGAGATTCATTTCCTGCAGGCATTTACAGGAAAATAAAGAAATATAATAGATGTAAACTATACTTTAATAACTGCCAAACAACCAATGTGTGAAAGAAGCCAAATTGTGTCAAAGATGACAAATTGTTTAAAAACAAAATACTGAGCATGGATACAGTACATGAAACCTCACTGGTTTCCTTGGCTGTGTAAGTCTGGGGAATACCCACTCCGGTGCCGCCAGACCCGTGAGATTAAGATGGCTCTCCCACGCCAGACCCCGGTTTGTGTGGATACTGTGTAATTTGCTGCCCTGTTACAGCACAGTGCCAAGAAATAACAGCACACTGCTGTCAATTAAATAAATTATATTTATGATTCTTAACTAAAGGGTTAGTAAAGAAAAGAAAAAAGCAAAAGGACCCTTTATAATTGAACAGTCAAACGTGCACAGGTTGGAGCTTAACTCTTCCCAAAATTCATATTCACTGATCCTCAGTCGACTGTGGCACCTGGTTCCATCGAATCACGGTCCCTTACTGGGTCAAATCCTATGACTGGTTCTCTCCAGTGTTTTACCTCTTCATCTCCAGCTGAGCAAAGTACTGAGCTCACATTCCAAAGCACCCTTTATCTCTAATCATAACCCAAACACTGCTGCTACAGAAAGACCATTATGTTAGCAGTGAAACCTTTCCCAGGGTGTTACATACAAAATTATGAGGAGTATGGACAGGATAAATGCAAGCAGGCTTTTACTACTGAGGTCGGGTGAGACTAGAACTAGAGGGAGAAAGGTGAGATGTTTAGGGGGAACATGAAGGGAACTTCTTCACTCAAGAGGGTGGTGAGAGATAGAAGGAGCTGCCAGTGGAAGTGATGGATGTAGGTTCAATTTCAACATTTAAGAGAAATTTGGATAGGTATGTAATGGGAGTGGTATGGTCTTGGTTCAGGTTGATGGGATGGCAGAACAATAGCTTGGCATGACTAGATGGGCCAATGGGCCTGTTTCTGTGTTATAGTGTTCTATGACTCTGAGTTGTAGAGTCCTTTAAGGTGAGTCTGGGGGTTGTGAATCAGTTCAGAGCTGGGGAGGTTGAAGTTAACCACACTGGTTCAGGAGCTGCTGGTTGTAGGTTATCATTATTGTTCCTGAACCTGGTGGTGTGGGACCTGAGGCTCCTGTACCTCTTGCCCAATGGCAGTGAGAAGAGTGCATGGCCTGGGTGGTGGTATTAGTATGGCATTATTTTGAAGGATAGTGTGTGTAGTTCAATGAGATCAGCTTTTTAAGATTACTGTTTACACAGCATTACTTGTTTTGATGTGGCACCTGTTAAATTCATCATCTTCAGTCAGATAAACATATAAAGTGATATGTTTATAAAGTGCACTATTATGATATACTAATGATGAAAGAACAAAAGAGAAAATGCAGCTAATTACTTGGCAACTAACATATACGGTAGGGCACATTGTTGAAACTTTAGGATGAAATTGCTAAGTACCTAGATTAAGATGGTTACACACAGTCAGCATACACTGCATATGAGATCCCTCATTGAAACATGAGAAGGTAACAGATATGATGATGTAGTTTAGAACATAGAACAGAGAAAAGTACAGGCACCTCAGCATAAGATGTTGTGCTGACCCTTTAACCTACTTCAAGATCAATCAAACCTTTCCCTCCCATATAGCCCACTAGTTTTCTTTCATCCATGTGCCTATCTGAGAGTCTATTAACTATTCCTAAGGTATTTGCCTCTGCCAGCCAGCTTTCGCAGTGCGTTCCACACACCTATCATTGTGTGTAAAATAAAACTACCTCTAACCTCTCCACTATACTTTCCTCTCAATGCTTTAAAGTAATGTTCCCTTGTATTAGCAAGTTTCGCCTTGGGGGAGAGTATTCGGCTGTCCGCTCAGACTATGCCACTTATCATCTTGTACACCTCATCAAATCACCTCTCATTCAGGCATCATCCTGGTAAATCTTCTCTACACCCTCTCTAAAGCTTCCATATCCTTCTCATAATGTATTAACTAGAACTGAACACAATACGCCCAAATCTGGTCTAACCAGGGTTTTTAAAGCTGCTCTTGAACTTATCCCCTGAGTAACATCAACACACTTTATGTCTTCTTAACAACCCTATTAACTTGTGAGGCAAATTTGAGAGTTTAAAGGATGTGGACCCTATGGTCCTTCAGCTCCTCCACACTAAGAATACTGCCATTAACTCTGTGCTCTGCCTTCAATATTGACCTTCCAAAGTGAATCACTTCACAGTTTAGACAGTGTATAGTGGTGTTTTCTGAGATTTCAGAGAGATTCTCTGAAGTTCTCACACTCGCATATTTTTACAGATGTAGTGTGGAGAGCATTCTAACTGGCTGCATCATTGTCTGGTATCGGAGGGGGTAAAAGTACAGGATCAAAATAAGCTGCAGAGAGTTATAAACTTAGTTAGCTCTATCATGGGCATTAGCTTCCGTAGTATCTGGGATACCTTCAAAGAGCAATGCTTCAGAAAAGTGGCATCCATCATTAGGAGCCCCATCATCCAGGACATGCCCTCTTCTCATTGCTACAATCAGGAAAGAAGTACTGGAGACACACACTCAATGATTCAGGAACAGCTTCTCCCTCTCTGCCATCAGATTTCTGAATGGACACTGAACCCATGAACACTACCTCACTACTTTTTATTTTTATATTTGTACTACTTATTTAATGTAATATATATATAATATACTTTCTGTAACTTGCAGTTTTTTCCTATATTATCATGTGTTGCACTGCATTGCTGAAGTTAACAAATTTCACAATGTATGTGAGTGATATTAAACCTGATTCTGAGGTGGATCAGGAGGAAATTGTGCCAAAATGGTACAAAAACGGCATACACTTAATCTGTTAAACATATGTGAAGGATAACACAGAGAGCATGGGGATGGAATAAGAGGTGGCAGATGGATTTCACAAAGTCTGAGCTCGTGTTTTTTTTGTAACCATCACAACAATAATTATACTAGTTGGAAAACATGGTGTAGTGGAAAAATAAAGGTTTGGAAGTATAGTTTCAATAAACATCAAAGGCTATAAATGAAAGCTCATAGGATTCTGTGTGTGGTATATAAAAGCCAAGAGCTAATGATGAGCAGTGTTACACTCCACTCTGGAAAAAGAACATTGAGGCTTTAGAGAGGCTGCATCACTGGAATGTATCTTGGTATGGGGGAAGAGAAATAAAAAAAAAGGTTAAGAAACGCGGGCAAGTGAAGATTAGAGGATGGTAGAGCATTCCCAGTTCGGGAAGTTGTATCAGGGTAGCTAAAAATGTTTTGTATCTAAGGACTTAAAAACAAGAGATAATATACAAAGTGAAGCCCAACTGGTTTAAAACAAAGTAGGAAATGTCTTATTATGGAAAGTTATGAGGTTTTAAAACTCATGGGACGAATAGGATATGGGAATTGGTTTTAATTCTGTTCTTTCTCGTAGAAGTAGCAGTGTAATCATTTGAGTTGAGTATGATTATCTCCTAAGGGGTTGTCTATCAGTGGGTCCTCAGATAGCATTGCTCTTTGAAGGTGTCCTGGATACTACGGAGGCTACTGCCCATGACAGAGCTGACTAAGTTTACAACTCTGCAGGTGGGTCCATCTCAAAGTTCAATATACTTTTATTATCAAAGTAAGTATGCATTATACAACCTTGAGATTCATCTCCTAACAGACAGCCAAGAAACAAAGACACCCAAAATAACCCATTTTAAGGAAAGACTGTCAAACTCCCAATGTGCAGAGAAACAAAAAACAAGTCATGTAAACAATAAACGCAAGCGAATAGTATTCTGAACTGACATCCACAAAGAGAGTCTGCCCCCCCCCCCCCCCCCCAGATTCTTAGTTGAGCACAGAGTGGAGCAACAAGTTGAACTGGCCCATCCCTTGCCTTGAGCCCCAATACTCTGACCTTTTCAATGTGGCCTCGTGCCTAAATCGTCGTCCAAGCAATGGGTTCAGTCGCTTCGAAACACTCTGGGGCCTGGACCCCGCTGCCTCAATTTGACTTGTACCCGACCTTTTCAATTCGGCCCGGCAATTAAATTGTCATCCAAACATTGGGTTTAGTCACCTTGATATGCTCTGGGGCCTGCACCCAATCTTTCTGATTTGGCCCAGCACTTAAATCGTCATCTAAGCATCGTGTTCCGGGATCCACATACACTGGATGTCAGGATGGATTCCCTTAATGGAAGTCGCCTATGTGTGACTTTTTTTGAAGTGGGAAGGCTTATGCATTGGTAGCCATCACACAGTCCTGATCGGGGTCAGGGTCCAGTGGCATGGAACGCAAGACAACTGGAGATCCTTCCCTGCTGCAGCCTTGCTCTGTCTTCACTGCCGATGTGATTGTGATCATCTTCTACTTGCTCCACCATTGAGGTTTCAGTTGGACCGCTCTTTTTCTGGAATTTCCCCCTTTACCTTACCACCATGGGTGACCCTACCAGGAGCTAAACCCCAGACGGCATCGCGCTTGGGATGTCAGAAGCTCACAAGCTCTCCACCATGCCAAGGTAACTATCCTTGGAGGAGTGTCTCATAATAACCTGCACGAATAAATCAACATGTGGGATTGAATCAACAAGCTTCTTTATTCAAGTTGGCAATAGCCAAATGTAAAGTACTTAACTAGTGCACTGTTCTGACTCATCCATTTGCAAGCAGACTAACCCTCAGTGTCTAAGTGCCATCTGTGAGCATGGAAGAGGAGGCAGAGTTATAATATTTTGCTCTTTTCTTTGCATGTGGCGAACATCCAAATGGCATAAAGTTTGCTCAGCAATGCTGCAACAATTCACTAAGTGTACTGAATTGAGAAACTAGTGCAGCCAGATATCAGAGGTTGACTCTTTTCTTGTAATGAACTACAAAGAGTATGTGACATACATCATCAGTCAAAACTAATGCAGACGTTCTTATCTTTAATGAAAGGCATCACTATATCATAGTGTCAGTAGCCGATAGCAGAGTCTGTATGTACTTCTGGGTCCACAGTTGATTGGTTTGTTCAAAAATGACAGTACTTAAATTGGAAAATCCAAGGCATCCTACAGATTTCAAATAATATTTGCAGGCTAGCAGTTGCTGTTTGGCAGGGTTCTTTACAGCCTGTCAGCTGTGGTGTCAGTCACACATTGATAACACTGTTGAGTATTGCGTAGAAATTGGAGAATCTGCACTGTTGAAACCTGTGTGATTAGCCAGCGTGCGCAGGCTTGTCACCAGTCAAGGGTCTCAGCACGCTCTGGTGGCCATATTGAAATTGGGATCTGTCTAAATTTAAACCAAGGATAAACAATGTAAAAGAGTTCAAAATAGTAACAGTTTCATCATTGTACACCAGTGAAGTGAGATGCTATGCTGTTGTCAACCATGGCTTACTTCAGTGCTTTCATGGTAATTTTACCAATGAACACGTCTATCAGCGGTCATGAATTCATCTGTCGAGGCTCCAAGCTCAAAAGATTTTCTCCTAAACCTCAGCCTACTTTTCTCCACCACCATGGACACGATGGGCTGAATCAGTGACTCCTGTGCCCTTGGATTCTGTGATTTAACGACTATGACTAGACGTTTGTATGCACAAATGTCTTTTGACAAAACCTTTTGACTCCTGCTTTATTATCATTTGAAAGGTAGATAGGTGTCAACATTTGTTAATTCTCTTTAAATATTCAAAAGTTCAAAGTAAAATTATTATCAGAGCACATATATGTTACCATGTACTAACCTGAGATTCATTTTCTTGCGAGCATTCACAGTAAGTACAAAGAAACACAAAAGAATCAAATGAAAAACTGTGCACAAGATGGACAAACAACCAATGTGCAAAAGACAACAAAGTGGGGAAATGCAAAAAGAAAATAAAACACAAACAAAATAATAATAAATAAGTAAGCAATAGATATCGAGAACATGAGATGAAGGGTTCTTGAAAGATACCTTGAAACCAGTGTAAAAGATACAAAAGGTACAATATAAATATACAGGTATGTCATATTGAGTATTAGAAAAATAATTTAGAGTTGTCAGCATGGTAGCATAATGCTTTATAGTACAGGTGACTTGGGTTCAATTCCCACTGCTGCCTGAAGGAGTTAGTACATTCTTCCCGTGAGTGTGTGGGTTTCCTTCGGTGCTCCGGTTTCCTCCCACAGTCCAAAGACCCTCTGTTGGTCATTGTGAATTATTCTGGTGATTAGGCTAGCGTTAAGATGTGGGCTTGCTGGGCAGCATTGGCTTGAGCAGCTGAAAGGGCCTATTCTGTGCTGTATCTCAACAAACAAACAAATAAATAAATAAATGACTGTTGCATGTATTCAAAGGTGTGTGTTGTCACCTGGTAATGACCTCCCCTGAGGGAGTAGATTTATAATGGGCTGATTGTTTTAGCTACATGCCCATAACTGTGACTTCAACTATTTGTGGCAATATTGTTACTGAATTCTTTTGCAAGCTAGTCACACTTTGCATGGGATAAGCCTTCAATGGTAAATTGAAAAGTTCTCATTGGTGGTGAGACTTTTCTTCTTCGTTGCCACTGAAAGATGCTCACCTTTATGTGGTAATAATCACCCTGATTGGCTATGGGCTTTGGCTATTGATATCCCGTTTTTTCTTTGGTGGTGTTATTTAGTTGGGTAACATTCACAGACGAACTAAGGAACCTTGTGAATGTTGCTACCAACATCATGATGATACATTGCCACATTTTAAAATAGCTGCCTGTTGTATTGACACAGGATGAATAGTCAGTCTCATCTCTCTCTAACCTCCCTGCCAATAAACAAACTCTGGTTTCAGTAATACTCTCGCTCCCAGACTAAATTTCCGAATATCCCAGCCCAGCAATAGAAACTCTGCATTCAGTTCCTGAGTTGTGTTATTCTACTGTAACCAGGCATTCCATCTCTGTATTCTTCCTTTCAGACTAGAAGCTAAACCTGGTAGAAATTTGTCTTTAGGTATCAGTGCTTAAAAAGAAACAGCAATTTCACTTTGACTTTCATCTATTGTGGATTGGTGTAGGCTGGAAGTAAAAGGGTTGTTGAATAGGCCGTTGGTGCCTGGGTGGAATTTTCAGTAGAATCAAAATCAAATTTATTATCACTGGCATGTGTCGTGAAACTTGGTAACTTAGCAGCAGCAGTTTGATGCAATACATAATATAGAAGAGAAAAATAAAATAATAATAAATCAATCAATTACAGTATACATATATTGAATAGATTAAAAATTGTGCAAAAATTAAAAATCATGTAGAAGGTGTAGAACTGTTGGTTTCACCAATGAATCAATTTATCAAGCAAGTACAACCGATTATCAGAAGGCAGTGAGGTTGGGGATGGAGGAGATTTTCTGGGGCAGTAGTTTCTCAGATACAACTTAGAACAGAGAGCATAGAAATCTGCAGCACAGTACAAGCCTTTTGGCCCACAATGTTGAACCAACCACGTAACCTACTCTAGAAACTGTCTGAAATTTCCCTACCACATAGACCTCTATTTTTCTAAGCTCCCTGTACCTATCTAAGAGTCTCTTAAAAGACCCTATTGTATTTGCCTCTACCACCGTCACTGGTAGTGCGTTCCACTCTGTGTGAAAAACTTACCTCTGACATCCCCTCTGTACCTACATCGAAGCACCTTAAAACTATGCCCCTTTGTGTTAGCCAATTCAGCCCAGGGAAAAAGCATCTGGCTATCCAGACGATCAGTGCCTCTCATCATCTTATACCTCTCTATCAGGTCACCTCTCATCCTCTGTTGCTCCAAGGAGAAAAGGCCAAGTACACTCAACCTATTCTCATAAGGCATGCTCTCCAATCCAGGCAACTTTCTAGTAAATCTCCTCTGCACTCTGTCTAACTTCAGCAGAAGAACTGAGGGAATTCACTGAAGAGCAGCATTGACGACACTCACTCTGTTCTGGAATATTGTGGCTTTTCTAGCTGTTTTGCTGAAAAATTGGGAACGGCTATGAGGAAATTCTACATCCTTTGCCCATCTACTTCTCTTTACCTTTGGGCAATAGATTTCATTCGCACAGGAACCCTTCTCTCACAGAATTTGATTTCAGTTTATCAATGGTTATGAAACATATGATCATAAGTGTAGTAAGAGTCTTTGACGAGGATGGCTTGGGCCCAAATACTGGAGTATCTGAGGCTGGGATAGAGACATGGTCTCAAACGGGATTGAGAAACTGAACGCAAAACAAATGCTAGACGAAATCACTGGTAGGCTTATGATTCAGCACTGAACTCAGGTGTTCCTTAAATACTCAATTCTTGGTGCCCTAAATATACTTACCAATTAATCAGAATCAGAATCAGGTTTATTATCACCGGCATATGTCATGAAATTTGTTAACGTAGCAACAGTTCAATGCAATACATAATATAGAAGAAGGAAAAATATATATAAGTAAATCAATTACAGTATTCATATATTGACTAGATTAAAAATTGTACAAAAAACAGAAATAATATATATTAAAAAGTGTGGTAGTGTCCAAAGGTTCAATGTCCATTTAGGAATTGGATGGCAGAGGGGAAGAAGCTGTTCCTGAATCGCTGAGTGTGTGCCTTCAGGCTTCTGTACCTCCTACCTGATGGCAACAGTGAGAAAAGGGCATGCCCTGGGTGCTGGAGGTCTTTAATAATGGATGCTACCTTTCTGAGACACTGCTCCCTGAAGATGTCCTGGATGCTTTGCAGGCTAGCACCCAAGATGGAGCCAACTAAATTTACAGTCCTCTGCAGCTTCTTTTGGTTCTGTGCTGTTGCCCACACCCCCTCCCCCCATACCAGATAGTGATGCAGCCTGTCAGAATGCTCTCCATGGTATATCTATAGAAGTTTTTGAGTGTATTTGTTGACATACCAAATCTCTTCACACTCCTAATGAAATACAGTCAATGTCTTGCCTTTCTTTATAACTGCATTGATATGTTGGGACCAGGTTAGATCCTCAGAGATCTTGACACCCAGGAACTTGAAACTGCTTACTCTCTCCACTTCTGATCCCTCTATGAGGATTGGTATGTGTTCCTTCATCTTACCCTTCCTGAAGTCCACAATCAGCTCTTTTGTCTTACCAACATTGAGTGCCAGGTTGTTGCTGTGACACCACTCAACTAGTTGACATATCTCACTCCTGTATGCCCTCTCGTCCCCGTCTGAGATTCTACCAACAATGGTTGTATCACCAGCAAAGTTATAGATGGTATTTGAGCTATGCCTAGCCACACAATCATGTGTATATAAAGAGTAGAGCAGTGGGCTAAGCACACACCCCTGAGGTGCACCAGTACTGATTGTCAGCGAGGAGGAGATGTCATCACCAATCTGCACAGATTGTGGTCTACTAGTTAGGAAATCAAGGATCCAATTGCAGAGGGAGGTATAGAGGCCCAGGTTCTTTAACTTCTCAATCAGGATTGTGGAAATGATGGTATTAAATGCTGAGCTATAGTCGATGAACAGCATCCTGACATTGGTGTTTGTATTGTCCAGGTGGTCTAAGGCTGTGTGAAGAGCTATTGAGATTGCATCTGCTGTTGACCTACTGCGGCAATAGGCAAGTTGTAATGGGTCCAGGTCTTTGCTGAGACAGGAGTTCAGTCTAATCATGACCAACCTCACTGTAGATGTGAGTGCTTCCGGGCGATAGTCGCTAAGGCAGCTCACATTATTCTTCTTAGGCACTGGTGTAATTGTTGCTTTTTGGAAGCAAGTGGGAACTTCCACCCATAGCAGTGAGAGGTTGAAAATGTCCTTGAATACTCCTGCCAGTTGGTTGGCACGAGTTTTCAGAGCCTCACTACATACTCCAGCAGGACCTTTCACCTTGCGAGGGTTCACTCTCTTTAAAGACAGCCTAACATCGGCCTCTGAGACAGAGATCACAGGGTCAGTGGGAATGTCATAATCCCTTAAGGAGGTTGCGCCAACTAACTGTACTCTGGAGAGATAGGAGCATTTAAATCTTGGAAGCTGGCATGGTTGGGAGTACCTCATAACAGGACCCCTCCTACCCCCACGGCCGACTCCTGACAGCCCTGGTTATTCGGAGAGGCGGTGATGAGAGATCTAGGATGTCTCTTTCCAGCATCCAGCACTTTTCCTCCAGTCTGAACTCCTCCCAGTCCACCTCAAACAGTACACGAGTCCAAAACTCTTATCTTTGTGAAGACCTGCTCCCCCTCAATAAGCCTGGGTGGCAGTGCGACTGATGACGGTGTGACCAAAGAGCTAGTGCAGGCAGGTTTCAGTTTAGAGATGTGGAAGGTGGGATGGTCATTAGGATCTTGGGGAACTGCCAGGTGTAAGCCACTGGATTTACTTTCCTCAGGATCATAAAGAGACCAATGAACCTGGGTGCCAACTTCGTAGGTTCCACTTGGAGAGGCAAATCATGACTGGACAGCCAGACCTGTTGCTCAAGTTGTAACGCGGATCCCAGACTTCTCCTTCAGTTTTCCTTGGTCTCCAGATAGAGGCCAGCAAAATCTATCTTGCCTTTATCCATTTCTCCTTGCAGCATTGGGCAAGATCTTCTGCTGTAAGGACCCTTTCCTCAGCCTCTTGTTCTGGAAAGATAGGTGGAGGATAGCCAAACTGGCACTCGAACATTGATATCCCATGTCTGAGTACTGTCACACCACTCATCAGGTCTTTCCGACGCCAGGCATCTCAGGGTATGTTCTAAATCTTGGTTGGTCTGCTGTGTCTGGCCGTTGGACTGTGGGTGAAACCCAGAGGAAAGGCTTGCTGTTACCCCTATCAGTTTACAGAAAGCCTTCCAGAAATGTGCTGAGAATTGTGGACCATAATCTGAGACAATGTCCACTAGGAATCCATGGACCCTGAAGACCTGGTCCAGGACAATCTCAGCTGTCTCAGCCGCAGAAGATATCTTCTCCAAGGCAATGAACTTGCAGTCTTTTGAAATCTGATCGACAACCACTTTGATGACCGACTTCCCCTTGAATGGCAGGAGACCCATGACAAAATCCATGGAGATGTGTGCCCAAGCTCTTTTCAGAACAGATAGGGAGTGGAGGAAACTTTGAGGTCATGTATGGGGCTTCTTGTTCCGGGTGCACACCTTGCATGCCTGCAGGTACTGCTGAACTACTCTCATCATCCTGGGCCATCAGTACCTCCTCTTGATAAACTTGAGGGTCCTGGCAATCCTTGGGTGTGTGGTTATTCTTGACAAATGTCCCCATTGCAGTACCTGGGACTGGACAGAACTTGGGACCTACAGCCAATTTGGAGGACCTTTCTCAGGAATCTCCCCTTTCTCCCCTTGTGCTTGGGCCTTGTGAACAAGAGCGTTGGTTCCCTAATGAATTGGCGCTACCACCCTGGCTTGGGGCAAATTGCTCCTCTCATTCCACTTCATCAAACTGGTGGGACAGGGCTCTGGTTTCTGGTTCTTAGACTTCAGTTGATAGGTCAGGTTGAAATTAAACCGGTTAAAAAACAAAGACCATCTCGCCTGCCTGGAATTCAGCTTCTTGGCCTTCTAAATATAGGCCAGGTTCTTTCAGTCCAAATGATAAAATGGTTCTTGGACCTTCCAGCCAGTGATGCCATTCCTCCAAAGCTAACTGCAAGAAGTTGCCAATTCCCAATGTCATGGTTCCTTTCTGCTCAGGATAGCTGGCTAGAGAAGAATGCACATGGGTGCAGTTTACCATCCGAAGGTGATCACTGGGGCAAGATGGCACCTACTCCAATGTGTGACGCATCTACTTCCTCAATGAAGGGAAGGTCCAAGTTAGGAGAAACCAAGATGGGAGCTGTTTAAGCTCTGCAAAAGCAGCTTCCGTTTCAGTAGTCCAGACAAAAGGACCCATGGAATTTTTAGTTAGGGTTGTCAGCAGAGCTGCCACTGAGCTGGTTCGTAAAGAACTTCTGGTAGAAGTTGACAAACCCCAGGAATTGTTGGCCCTGTTTGATATTGGATGGTGGTGGCCAGTCTCTGACTGCCTGGGTATCAGGAGGGTCCATCTTGAAATTACCATTAGAGATGATGAAACCCAAAAATTAAACAGTCATCACATGAAACTCTGACTTCTCCAACTTGTTGTAAAGTCCATGGTCAAGTAGCCTCTTTAAAATGTCCCTGACATTAGTGACGTGCTCCTCCATGGACTTTGAGAAGATTAGGATATCATCCAAGAAGATCCATCTTTCTTTTGTACGAAGAAGAAACCTGCATTGGAGGGTCAGGTGGAGGGCCGAATGAAGCCTGTGGCAAGAGCTTCCTTCATATACTTCTCCATGGTGCTTCTCTCTGGGCCTGAGAGCATGTAGAAATGACCCTGTGGAGGACAAGTACAGGCAGCAGGTTTATGGCACGGCCGCAGGGTTGATGCAGTGGAAGAGTCCAGGTCTTTCCTTTGCTGAAGACCTCCTCAAAGTCCTTGTAATCAGAGGGGTTTTTGACCAGTTTGGGTGTTGATATCTCCTTCTAATCTGCCTTCGAGGACGACTTCAGACACTTTTAATTACAGGGGTGATTCAACGGGCTTCAGTGTCTTCTGAGCTCCCAAAGTTAATCTGTGGAAACAATGGCTAAATCAGAGTCCGACTCCCCGTCTGTATCCACAAGTAACGGCAGTGAGGTGTTACGGAGGGTTCTTGCATCCCTGGGAATAGGCTTCAAGGATTAGCGTAAAGGGGTCTTTCCTTCAGACCTGGCGGCAGGTTCCCTTCAGCTTAGCGGCAAATCTCCCAGACTGCTTGAGCATCTTCTTGGTCTTTTCCTGACCTAGGAATTCACTCTGTCTAGTTCCTGTGGGAAGCCAAATTGACTGTGTTGGGACTCATACTGTCCCGTTGGCCGGAACCAGCTTGCCTGCTCTTGAGGACTGGACTAGATCTTCAAAGGATTTCAGGTTCCCTTGCATTGAAGCCTGACCCCTTATAGATCATTGGTCACAAGAGATTCTGGGTGTTGGAACACCATGAGATAAAAAAAAGCCTCTTAAAATGACTGAACCAAGCAATGACTCTCCCCTCCCTGTAGTCCACTGATGGGTTATGCTGGGACAGCCAAAAGGTACCAAGGATCAGGGGTATGAGTGGAGAATCAGTGATGAAGAAACTAATGACTTCCACATGATCCCATATCCTCTCTGCAATTCCACAGTCTGTTGCTGGATCTGCCCGGAACTTAGTGGATGGCTGTCCAAGACAGTTATGAGCAAGGACTAGCTCAATTCTCTTTGCGGTATGTCAAACTGACAGGCGGTTTCTAAATCCAGAGAATTACTCACTGTCCCCAAGTTTACAAAATCCTTCACCTGCCTCTGGTTCTTACCCTAGGTGAACTCTGTCTTCAGGACAAAACCAGAATCCGTGGGATTGGGCGTAGTAGTTGCTACCATCACAGTCCTCCTTAGCAGTTCCCCAGGTGGCTGCAGCTTTGGACATTCAGGCTGCAGGTGATCTGCTTCCCAGCAGTAAAATTGGAGGTCCGGATGCCGGGACCTCCCATTGTCGGAGAGTCTAGTTCACCCGACCTGCATGGGTTTGACTGGATCTTGAGCAGATGACGGGCTGGTTGTGGCCCGAGGCTGGAGAGAGGAACTGTGATGTGCGGGAACCGGGCTTGGACCAGCTCTCTTTGACCTCCTGAGTGATCCCACTTTCACTCTGCCAGACGATTATGGAGATGAATGGACTGTTTGATGAAAATCTCTAAATCCTCTACTGACTCTCCCAAGGTGAGCCCATCCTTCTGTTTGTCTCAGAGTCTGTTGCAGTATAGCATGGCCAAGGCCTCCCTGTTCCAACCACTCTCCTGGGCCAAGGTCTGAAATTCGATCATGTAGATGGCCACTGACTGTCCCCCTGTCAAATCTTCATCAGGTGGTCTGAGGCTCAGCTGGCTCTGGCAGGGTGATGAAACACCCTTCTCCTTGGGGTTGGAAGAGCGGGATCAACTGGTTCTCCCAAGTGACTCTGGCCTCCTCTTTGCAAAAGTTGACCAATGGCTACCTGGAGGTCTTGAATCTTCGGGCTCTGGCAGGAAATATCTTCATTGTGGCGAGACACAGTGGATGATAGAATCTGATACCCTGCTGGATCCATGTTGGCTCATTCATACTATGACAAGAGACCTTGACAAGGATGTCTTGGACCTTAATGCTGGAGTATCCGAGGCTGGGATAGAGACACAATTTCAAGCAGGATCGAGAAACTGAGCACAAAAAAAAACACTAGACAAAATCACTGGTCGGCTTACAATTGAGCACTGAACCCATGTTCAGGTGTTCCCTAAATGCTCAATTTTTGGCACCTAAAACATGCTTATCAATTAATGGGAACACCCTAAGCTGTTAAAGAGGCAGTGCCAGCTATCCATATTCTGGAGAGTTAGAGCGTTTAAATCTCATAAGCTGACATGGTTGGGAGCATCTCATAACAATAAGACATAGGAACATAGGAGCAGAATTAGTCCATTTGGCCCATTGAGACTGCTCCACCATTCCATAATGGCTGATTCATTATCCCTCTCAACCCCATTCTCCTGCCTTCTCCCCATAACCTTTAATGCCCCTACTAATCTTGTAGAGACTTGCTAGACTCTTACAGAGTCCTGCTATCTTCGGAAGTTTTCTGATGACTCTGCCATAGTTGGATGCATCAGCAGGGGAGATGAGGCTGAGTACAGGGCTCCGGTGGGAAACTTTGTCACATGGTGTGAGCAGAATCATCTGCAGCTTAATGTGAAAAAGACTAAGGAGCTGGTGGCGGACCTGAGGAGGGCTAAGGCACCGTTGACCCCTGTTTCCATCCAAGGGGTCAGTGTGGACATAGTGGAGGATTACAAATACCTGGGGATACGAATGGACAATAAACTGGACTGGTCAAAGAACACTGAGGCTGTCTACAAGAAGGGTCAGAGCCATCTCTATTTCCTGAGGAGACTGAGGTCCTTTAGCATCTGCCGGATGATGCTGAGGATGTTCTACGAGTCTGTGGTGGCCAGTGCTATCATGTTTGCTGTGGTGTGCTGGGGCAGCAGGCTGAGGTAGCAGACACCAACAGAATCAACAAACTCATTTGTAAGGCCAGTGATGTTGTGGGGGTGGAACTAGACTCTCTGACGGTGGTATCTGAAAAGAGGATACTGTCCAAGTTGCGTGCCATCTTGGACAATGAGTCCCATCCACTCCATAATGTACTGGTTAGGCACAGGAGTACATTCAGCCAGAGACTCATTCCACCGAGATACAACACTGAGCGTCATAGGAAGTAATTCCTGCCTGTGGCCATCAAACTTTACAACTCCTCCCTTGGAGTGTCAGACACCCTGAGCCAATAGGCTGGTCCTGGACTTATTTCCACTTGGCATGATTAACTTATTATTTAATTATTTATGGTTTTATATTGCTAAATTTCTTCACTATTCTTGGTTGGTGCGGCTGTAATGAAACCCAGTTTCCCTCGGGATCAATAAAAGTCTGTCTGTCTGTCTGTAATCAAGAACCTATCAACCTCCACTTTAAGTATATCCAATGACTTGGTTTCCATAGCTATCCTTGGCAATGAATTCCAGATTCACCACTCTCTGGCTAAAGAAATTCCTCTGTATCTCTGTTTTAAAGGGACGTTCTATTCTGAGGCCGTGCTCTCTGGTCTTAGACTCCCTCATTATAGGAAACATCCTCTCCACGTCCATTCTATCTAGGCCTTTCAATATTTGATAGATTTCAGTGAAATGCCCCCGACCCCCCACATTCTTCTAAACCCCAGCAAGTACAGACCCAGTGCCATCAAGTGCTCATTGCATGTTAACCCTTTCAATCCCAGGACTATTCCTGTGAATCTCCCTGGACCCTCTCCCATACGAGTCCATCCTCTCTTAGATAAGGGGCCCAAAACTGCCCACAATACTCCAATGCCTTATAAAGCCTCTGCATTACATTTTTGCTTTTATATTCCTGTCCTTGCAAAATGAATGCTAACTTTGTATTTGCCTTCCTTACCACTGACTCAACCTGCAAGTTAACCTTTAGGGAATCCTGAACAACCACACAGATTCCATCTGAACATATTTTTTCTAGTTTCCAAAGATAAATGTTTCGGTTATTTGTTTCCAGTGATGCTGTCTGAAATTTATTTTGTTATTCATGAGATGGATGGTGTTCTTTCATGCAGTACAATTCGAATAGATGCAATTCAGCAGAGTGAAATAAAGCACCTTTATTTAGCCAACAAAAGCCACGCTGTAGTTTGACAGCAGCTACTGGATGATGCCAGAATGAAATTCCACAGAGCTCTGCAAATTATATGAGGGAAACAGGAAGAAGTCAGCTGCCTTCCGACATCAGTGAGTGAGCTAACACTGGAGTGTGATGGGCCTTGAAAATATGCATTTAATATGGAACTGTGACATCTCTATTCCAAATCAAAAGGAGTCATAGAGTAGTAGAGCCAAGAAGACGTGTTGACCTTTTCTCCATGAACCACCAATGTGTCTTTAGTTGAAGTCATAGAACACAGGAACGGGTTTTCAGCACACCCTGCCAGTTATTAAGCACCTATCTACACCATAAGTCCACAAGACATTGGAGCAGAATGAGGCCATTCTGCCCATTGAGGTCATTCCACCATTCCATCATGTTCTCAACCTAATTCTCATACCGTCCGCCCATAATCTTTGACACCCTTACTAATCAACCTCCGGTTTAAATATACCCAATGCTTGGCCTTCTCAGCCGTCTGTGGTAATGAATATGAATTCCACAGATTCACCAGCATCTGGCTAAAGAAATTCCTCCTCATCTGTTCTAAAGGCACTTCCTTCTATTTTGAGGCTGTACCCTCTAGTCCTAGACTCTGCTACTATAGGAACCCAGTCCTATACTATTTCTTGTTTTATTCTCTCCATGGGCCTATCCACTGCTACCACTTACCTACACAATAAGGATAATTAACTTACTCACCAGTTCGTCTCTGGGATGTGGGAGGAAATCCATAGGAAGCATGTATGTTCACAGGGAGAGTATGTCAATTCTACACAGACAGCATTGGAAATCAGATTGAACCTGGATCACTGGAGCTGTACCATCCTGGGCACTACTGAAGCTTTGTAGAGAGTGGCACGGTAGCACAGTGGTTAGCGCAGTCAGTGCTTTGCAGAGCTATCTGTAAGATGTTCAATTCCCGCCACTGTTTGTAAGGAGTTTGTATGTTCTCCCTGTGACCGCGTGAGTTTCCTCCCATAGTCCAAATACATATGGTTAGGTGTTAGTGAGTGTTGGGCGTGCTATGTTGGTGTCAGAAGTATGTGGGCTGCCTTGCATAATTCTCACTGATTTGATTTGACACCAGTGACACTTTTCACTGTCTGTTTCGATGTACATATTGTGGCGACCCACTTCCTAGCACACTCGAACCGGCTCACAAATAGCCAGCGCGCCGGCACAACGACCAGGTCTGCTTCACCAACAAAGGGAAAAGCCTGCGGGGGTTTGTCAGTACGTGCCCCTTACAGCATCCGCGCCCGGGGAGGGCGGGATGAGGGAGGCTTTAAAGCAAGGCTGCGAAGTTCGAATAAAATCTTCTTCTTTAATTGCAGTTTACTGACTCCATGTCGTTATTTTAGCTCTGCGTGTAGCACACCGCTACAATTGGTGACCCCAACGGTCCAAACGATTTTTGGACCAGAGATGACCGACGCCGCATCTGTTCATGCGGTTTCGTTGAAACTGCCGAGCTTCTGGACGCTGCGACCTCACCTCTGGTTCCAGCAAGCAGAAGCCCAATTCCACGTTCGGCAGATAACCTCAGAGGACACACGTTACTACTACGTGGTGAGCTCCCTCGACCAGGACACAGCGGCCCAGGTTGAGGAGTTCATACAGTCTCCCCCAGCGGACGGCAAGTACACGGAATTCAAAGCCCTGCTCATAAGGACTTTCAGACTCTCACGGCGCGAGCGGGCTGCCTGTTTACTGCACCTGGATGGCTTGGGAGACAGACCTCCATCGGCTTTAATGAATGAGATGTTGTCTCTGGCCGGTGGACACAAACCCTGCCTCATGTTTGAGCAGGCATTCCTGGAGCAGCTGCCCGAGGACATACGCCTGCTGCTGTCTGACGCGGATTTCAGCGACCCCCGGAAGGTGGCAGCCCGGGTGGACTTGCTGTGGAACGCCAAGAAGGTGAGTGGGCTGTCCATCGCACAGATCACCCGGCCACGCTCCCAGCAGCAAACCAGTCCAGGCCCGGCCGCGGAGCCCGCTAACCCCAGAGGCAGGGGTGGGGAGCCCAATGAACAATGGTGTTTCTACCACCAGCGGTGGGGCGCAGAAGCCCACCGCTGTAGCCCGCCCTGCAAGTTCCCGGGAAACGCCAGGGCGAGCCGCCGCTGATAGCTACGGCGGCTGGCCATCGGGATAGCCTCCTGTATGTGTGGGACAAGAGGTCAGGACGCCGTTTTTTGGTCGACACCGGTGCCGAGATCAGCGTCTTACCTCCGATGAGTTACGACACCTGCAACAGGGCAACGGGCCCCCCCCGAGGGCCGTGAACGGCAGCACAGTAAGGACCTACGGCACCCGTACGGTGCAGCTACAGTTCGGCTCCAGCCGGTTCACGTGGGACTTCATACTGGCCACCGTAGCCCAACTGCTTCTGGGTGCGGATTTTTTGCGGGCTCACAGCCTGCTGGTCAACCTGCCGAGGCAGAGGCTGGTCCACGCCGAGACCTTTCAGACGTTCTCCCTGGGAGAAGCCCAGTTGCCAGCCCCACACATCGACTTCATCACGCTGTCCGACAACGACTTCACCAGAGTCCTGGCGGATTTCCCATCGGTTCTGGCACCGCAGTTCACGGCAGCCATGCCCAGACACGGGGTACAGCACCACATCCCGACACAAGGACCACCCCTCCACACCCGTGCTCGAAGGCTTCCCCCGGACAAGCTCCGACTGGCGAAGGAGGAGTTCAAGAGGATGGAGGAATTTGGGATCATCCGGCGGTCCGACAGCCCATGGGCCTCCCCCCTGCACATGGTGCCCAAAGCGACAGGGGGCTGGAGACCGTGCGGCAACTACCGCAGGCTGAACGAGGCTACGACACCGGACCGCTACCCTGTGCCGCACATTCAGGACTTTGCAGCAAACCTGCACGGCGCACGGATCTTCTCCAAGGTAGACCTCACCCGAGGTTACCATCAAATCCCGATGCATCTGGATGACGTCCCCAAAACGGCTCTCATCACCCTGTTCGGCCTTTTCGAGTTCCTCCACATGCTGTTCGGCCTGAAGAATGCTGCACAGACGTTCCAGCGGTTAATGGACGCGGTGGGACGCGATCTGGACTTTGCATTCATCTATTTGGACGACATCCTCATAGCCAGCAGCAGTCGTCAGGAGCATCTGTCCCACCTCCGTCAACTCTATGCCCGACTGAGTGAATACGGTCTAACAATCAACCCGGCCAAATGCCAGTTCGGGCTCGACACCATTGACTTCCTGGGCCACAGGATTACTGAAGACGGGGCAACCCCTCTGCCCGCTAAGGTAGTTGCGGTCCGCCATTTCCCCCGACCCACCACGATCAAAGGCCTTCAGGAATTCGTAGGTATGGTCAATTTCTACCACCGCTTCCTCCCTTCAGCTGCCCGGATCATGCACCCCCTGTTCGCCCTGCTGTCCGGTCCGGGCAAGGACATTACCTGGGACGAGGAGTCCGCCGCCACTTTCATTCAAATGAAGGAAGCCTTGACGAACGCCGCGATGCTAGTGCACCCTAGAATGGACGTCCCTACCGCCCTCACAGTGGACGCATCTAACACAGCAGTCGGTGGGGTACTGGAGCAACTCATCGCGGGTCGCTGGCAACCCCTGGCGTTTTTCAGCAAACACCTGCGGCCACCTGAGCTCAAATACAGTGCTTTCGACCGGGAACTGTTGGCGCTATACCTGGCAATCCGGCATTTCAGGTACTTCTTAGAAGGTAGGCCCTTCACCGTGTTCACGGACCACAAGCCACTTACCTTTACGTTCACGAAGGTGTCCGATCCCTGGTCGTCCCGTCAGCAGCGCCATCTGTCCTACATCTCTGAATACACGACGGATGTCCGGCACGTCTCGGGTAAGGACAATGTCGTGGCGGATGCGCTCTCTCGCCCTAACATTCATGCCCTTTCCCAAGGGGTAGAGTTTGAGGCGCTGGCAGAGGCGCAGCAGGCAGACGAGGAGATCCCGAGTTACAGAACTGCAGTCTCTAGTTTACAGCTCCAGGACCTCCCCGTAGGCCTAGGTGAGAGGACACTACTCTGTCACGTCACCATCGGCCAGCCCCGTCCCATCGTCCCGGCACCTTGGCGGCAACGCGTTTTCGACTCCATTCATAGCTTGGCGCACCCCTCCATCAGGACAACCGTCCGGATGGTCTCCAGCAGGTTCGTTTGGCACGGACTCGGCAAGCAGGTCAGTGAATGGGCCAGAACGTGCATGCACTGCCAGACGGCCAAGGTGCAGCGGCACACCAAAGCTCTGCTGCAGCAGTTCCACCCCACCCACCGGCGTTTCGACCACATTCATGTGGATATCGTGGGCTCCTTGCCAATGTTGCGCGGAGCGCGGCACCTCCTGACTATCGTGGACCGGTTCACAAGATGGCCAGAGGCGATCCTGCTCACCGACACCACCTCCGAATCCTGCGCTCGGGCACTGATCGCCACCAGGGTGTCCCACTTTGGTGTACCGGACCACATTACCTCCGACAGAGGCGTCCAGTTCACCTCCAGCCTGTGGTCAGCTATGGCCAGCCTTTTGGGGACACAGCTGCACCACACCACTGCCTACCACCCACAGTCGAATGGCCTGGTGGAGCGTTCCCACCGTCACCTGAAGTCGGCTCTCATGGCCCGCCTGCGAGGAGCTAACTGGGTGGACGAGCTTCCCTGGGTCCTACTCGGCATCCGCACGGCGCCCAAAGACGATCTGCACACCTCGTCGGCCGAGTTGGTGTACGGCGCACCCCTGGTCGTCCCCGGGGAGTTCATCCCAGCCCCAAGGGGGCAAGCGGAAGAACCCGCAGCGGTCCTGGGCAGACTACGCGAGAGGCTTGGTGACTTGGCCCCCGTACCCACTTCGCAGCATGGGCAGCACCCGACCTGCGTACCCAAAGACCTGCAGAACTGTAAGTTTGTGTTTGTACGAAGGGGCGGGCATCGGCCACCGCTGCAACGGCCCTACGAGGGGCAGTTTACGGTGCTCAGAAGCAACGGGTTCACGTTCGTGCTGGACGTTGGGGGGAAGAGAGGAGGTTTTCACGGTGGACCGACTCAAACCGGCCCATGTGGACGGCGCAACCGGTCAAGTTTCCGGCACCACGGCGCAGAGGCCGACCTTACAAACAGGGTCCGGCACAGACTGTGGACATTGGGGGGGTGTATCGCCGGTTCTGGGGGGGGGGCAGGTTATGTGGCGACCCACTTCCTAGCGCACTCGAACCGGCTCTCAAATAGCCAGCGCACCGGCACAAAGGCCAGGTCTGCTTCACCAACAAAGGGAAAAGCCTGCGGGGGTTTGTGAGTACGTGCCCCTTACAGCATCCGCGCCCGGGGAGGGCGGGATGAGGGAGGCTTTAAAGCAAGGCTGTGAAGTTCGAATAAAATCTTCTTTAATTGCAGTTTACCGACTCCGTGTCGTTATTTTAGCGCTGCGTGTAGCACACCGCTACAATATGATAAATAAAGCTAATCCTAACTTAGTATGAAGGAGTTTTACTTAGTGGTTCAGTGGAACCAAACTTCATACACAGATTTCAACAGGCATATGGTACTCTACTGCAGATATAACACACAGATGGAGCACTCAGACCAGTCAATTAGTATCAACTGTCAGTGCAGTTCTCCAAGGTCCTTTTGCTTGAACAGCAAGTAAGCCCTAGCAACCACTGCTAACTCACTTCTCTGTCTCTCTCCACTACTGACCTCCAACCCTCACTCACGGGAAGAGGTTTCCTACTAGGAATCTGCTACAGACTGGGAGCAACAGTCGTACACATTGGTTACGATGTTGAAGAATAGGAGATGTGTCACTTTAACACGCAGATGTAGGTGTTTGAGAAGGGCATTCCTTCTCGAGTCTTCCTTTGGATACGTTTTCAGTATTTTTAAAACGTACTTGAAGAATAAAAGTTTTTCTGTTTTGAAACGTTATCCAACATTATTGTTTCATAAAATGAAAGAGAAGATTGGTAGCCCGGGTTGGCTGCTTGTTTATAGGGTTTTTCGCCAAGTCTGGAGGTTAGGTCGCAAATGTTTTGTCGTCAGTTCAGGTAACATCAGTGCGCAGTTGAGTGTTGTATCTGCTGAGTGCTCAGCTTATCTTGGTCCGACTCGTTGTTCTGATTGGTTGGCTGTTGTGCTGGGCACAAGTCTCTGCTTGGTCCTGGCCAACCGGATATCCTTGTGTCCAAGTAGGATACAAGTTTGGAAAACTAGAAAAATCCTGACACAAGCACTAAATGGGAAATCAAGAGAATTCTTAGAAGCTTGGTTATTTAACAGAAGACTCTGTTAACAGGCACAACTTGTGCATCTATGGGTATGGGACCAAGGGGTGAGTCATGGACACCCAAGGAATGACCAATAATCAGTGATACGGGCCAGAGAAGATCATTCACCTATCGGTTGGCCAGGACCCAGTGTGACAGCCAACCAATCAGAACCACAAGTCTGACCAATATAAACGTGAGCAATCAGCAGAAGCGATACTCAATCGTGTACTGATGATGTCACCCTGACTTGTGACGTAACATTGGCAACCTAACCTCCAGGCTCAGCAAACAACCCTGCAAACATTATCATTTTAATTTTGAAATACACTGCTTCCAGTCATGCATCTGCTGTACATTGAAGTGATCCAAGAATAGCCCAAATGTTAATCACGTCAGTGCCTCTGTGGGAAAGTAGAATGCGCTGTGCTCCTAGCTTGCTCAGAGTTGTAAAATAGTGATCGATTCCACTTCGGCATTGCCATTTTTTCTTTACTAATAGCATTAGAGGTCATACTGATTCTTCCAAGCTGTTGGTTTAGTGTAGCTCCAGGGAATCTTCAAACTGTAATTCGCTCTTAGAGGCACCAGCGTATTTAGCTTGCTGGGTTATAAGAAACTTTATGCAGAACCTGAAAATGCGAGCTTTGCTCGGCAAGTCAGGTAGTATCTGTGAAACAGAGATACTGTTTCAGGTCAGAGGACTGTCATAATAGAATATTGACAAAGGGTGTCAGATCTGGCATGTTAAGCCTTTCTATAGATGCTACCCTGTTTTATTTCAGATTTTCAGCATCTGTAGAAGGCTATGGGTAACCCTAGGTAATTTCTAAAGTAAGTACATGTTTGGCACAGCATTGTGGGCAGAAAGGTCTGTATTGTGCTGTAGGTTTTTGATGCACCATCAATAACTCTCGGAGACTGGAAGTGAATGATAGGCTTTTATTAATAGCAAAAGGGAGCACGACATCTTGAAGACTGAGGGAGGAGCAGTGCCCCAATTGCCTTTATACAGGGGTCTCTGGGAGGAGCCACAGGAGCAGTCAGTAGAGGGGCGTGTCCAGACAGGTATACATAGTTTACCACATTCACCCCCCCCCCCTTTGTTCCACGGGACAAAGTTTCTTACAAGTATACTTACAGGTCAAGTCTATCAGGCGGTCGAGTCTGTTGCTGTGATCTACGTAACGCTGGTGGTGATTGTACCAGTGACGGTGGTTGTGCTGGCTCCGGCCTGACTTGAGGTGCCAGCCCGTTAGGCATCAGTAACCCCTCATGCGTGTGCATGGCGCCCGGTACGGGAGTGCCGTGAGGAGTCTGTGTAGGGCTTGGCATGTGCAGTGTCTCGTGGGTATATACATCGGAAGGGGACGGGGTTCATAGTCACCGTAGAGTGTTCGGGGTAGGGGTCTGGTGCTCCTGCGGGTGCCAGGTCGTGGATAGAGACTGTGTCCTCCTGTCCATCAGGTAAGACCACATAAGCATACTAGGGGTTCGCATGAAGTAGGTGAACCCTCTCGACCATTGGGGAGTACTTATTGCTCCTCACATGTTTCCGGAACAGTACTGGCCCTGGGGACGTCAGCCAAGCCGGTAGGGTGGTCCCAGTGGCAGACTTCCTGGGAAAAGAAATGAGTTGCTCATGAGGGGTGGCATTGGTGGACGTGCATAACAGGGAGCGGATGGAGTGGAGTGCCTCGGGGAGGACCTCCTGCCAGCGAGAGACCGGCAGTCCCTTTGACCTAAGGGCTAAGAGTGTGGCCTTCCACACCGTGGCATTCTCCCTCTCCACCTGTCCATTCCCCCGGGGATTATAGCTCGTTGTCCTACTAGTAGCAATACCCCTAGCCAGCAGGTATTGGCGCAGCTCGTCATTCATAAACGAGGACCCTCTGTCACTGTGGATATAGCAGGGATATCCAAACAGAGTGAAGAGCTGGTGCAGGGCTTTTATGACGGACATGGCGGTGGTATCGGGGCAGGTGGCCTTGATAAGTTGTGCCTTTTCAGGACGGTAGAAGTGCGGTTTGCACTCAGCACAGACTTGACAGTCCCTGGTCATCGTCCTGATTTCCTCAAGGAAGTAAGGCAGGTTCTGGGCTTTCACGAAATGGAAAAACCGGGTGACCCCCGGGTGGCAAAGATCTGCATGGAGGGCATATAGCCGGTCGAGCTGCGCGCTGGCACATGTTCCCCGGGATAGGGCATCAGGGAGCTCATTGAGGTACAGGATATCACAGTTGTAGGTGGAGAGTTTGATTCTCCATCTCAAACTTTTATCAGTTTTGATTTTGCCCCGCTGTTGGTTGCTAAACATGAAAGCAACTGAGCGCTGGTCGGTCAGCAAGGTGAACCTTTTGCCGGCGAGATAGTGCCTCCAGTGCCTAATAGCTTCCACTATGGCCTGGGCTTCTTTCTCCACCGCGGAGTGCCGTATTTCAGGGCCCTGAAGGGTACGAGAGAAGAATGCTACTGGCCTTCCTGCCTGATTGAGGGTAGCAGCCAGCGCAAAGTTGGAAGGGAATGGTCTCATCTACCGCATGCATCGTTGCTTTGGCAATGTCCCCTTTAATGTGGCTGAAGGCCACATGGGCCTCGACTGAGAGGGGAAATGCGGTGTACTTGACCAGGGGGCGGGCCTTGTCTACGTAGTGAGGAACCCATTGGGCGTAATAGGAAAAGAAGCCCAGGCACCGTTTGAGGGCTCTGAGGGTGGTGGGAAGAGGGAGTTCCAACAGGGGGCGCATACGGTCGGGGTCAGGGCCAATGACTCCGTTCTCCACCACATACCCAAGGATAGCAAGTCGGGTGGTTCTGAACACACACTTGTCCCTGTTATAGGTGGGGTTAAAAGCTTTGGCCGCTTGGAAAAATTATTGAAGGTTGGTGTTGTGATCCTGCCAGTCGTGACCACAGATGGTGATGTTATCCAGATATGGGATCAGAGCCTTCAGTTGGCACTGGTCCACCATGCGGTCCATTTCCCTCTGGAAGACAGAGACACCATTCGTGACACCGAAGGGGACACGCAGGAAGTGATAGAGCCTGCCGCCCGCCTTGAAGGCGGTGTAGGGGCGGTCCTCCGGGCGGATGGGGAGCTGGTGGTAAGCGGATTTCAGATCTATGGTCGAGTACACCTTGTACTGAGCTATCTGGTTGACCATATCCACGATGCGGGGTAGGGGGTACGCGTCAAGCTGCGTGAACCTATTGATGGTCTGGCTATAGTCCACGACCATCCTATTTTTCTGCCCGGTCCGAACAATGACCACCTGGGCCCTCCAAGGACTTGTGCTTGGCTCAATGATCCCCTCCCTGAGCAGCCGCTGCACCTCCGACTTAATGAAGGCCCTGTCCCCCGCGCTGTACCTCCTGCTTTTAGTTGCCACAGGTTTACAGTCGGGGGTCAGGTTGGCGAACAGCGGTGGGGGAGGGATCTTGAGGGTGGTGAGGCTGCAAGTGGTGTCTGTAGCGCAGCTGTTGGCATGGTATTGGGTGGGATGTGTGTGTCGGTATGTGTGTGTGTGGTCAGTAGCGGGGTATGTGATGAATTCCCACAAAACTGAGGATTTCTGACAGTGATTGGTGAGTGCAGCCCGTCATACTCCATTGTCACACTTTTCAGGTGGCTGTGGAAGTCGAGCCCCAATAGCACAGGGGCACACAGTTGAGGCATGACCAGTAAGACAAAGTCCTGATACTCTGTGCCCTGCACCACTAGTGTCACTACACAACCCCCCTGGATGTCTGTTGTATGTGACCCGGAAGCCATGGTGACCCTCTGGCTTACCGGCTGTGTCACGAGTCTGCAGCGTTGCACTGTGTCCAGGTGAATAAAACTCTCAGTGCTGTTCTTGTCAAACAGGCAGCTAGTCCTGTGCCCCTCCACCAGGATGTCCATCACTGACCTTGCGAGCTGGTGTGGAGCGCTTTGGTCAAGGGTCAACAGAGGCCAGGGTTGAATCGCTGTCTTGGTGCCCGGTAAGCACCCGTGGGTCGGAGGCGGGGTGAAGTGGCGCCGACAAAGATGGCTGCCCCCATGCCACGCACGCGGCAGGCAGCCAAGATGGCGGTGACCAAGATGGCCACTCCCATGCCTCGCACGTGGCGGGGAGGCAAGATGGTGACCCCCATGCCTCGCACGTGGCGCTGCATGACCCCGCTCGCGGTTTGGACTTACAGGTCTTGGCGAAGTGGCCCTTCTTTCCGCAGCTGGAGCAGGTAGCTTCTCGGGCTGGGCAGTGTTTTCGGAGGTGCTTCTTGAGTCTGCAGAAGTAACACTGCGTGGACTTGTGACTGGCAGCAGCCGTGGTCGATTCACCGGTGGGTTATGGGGACTTCACGGACTCGCGACTGGCAGCAGCCGAGGTCGACTCGCCGGCATGTTACAGGGTCTGCAGCATCCATGAGGCTGGCAGGAGATCGCGCACCTGGACAGCGTCAGCGTTGTGCAGAGCGGCCTCCAGCTTGTCGGCCAGCTCGATCATCGAATCTAAGGTAAGATCGGCATGTTCCAGCAGCCGCTGGCGCACATACACTGACCTGATCCCCGTGACGAAGGCGTCTCTTACTAGCAGCTCCACATGCTGTTCCGCCGTCAGCCCGCCGCAATCGCAGGCCTGCACGAGTGTCTGTAGGGCCCGGACAAACTCAGCGCTCGAATATCCGGCCCGCTGCTGCCGTGTCGCTAAGTGATGTCTTGTGTAGACGGTGTTCACCGGCCGCAGGTACTGTCTTTTGAGGGCATCCATCGCGCCCTGGTAGTTCGGTTGGTCCCTGATCATGGAGTAGACCCGTGGACTGACCCTGGAGAGGAGAACTCTGCGCATCGTGGCAGGCTCGGTCACTGGAATCTCCTCCAGGTACGATTCGAAGCATGCTAGCCAGAGTTCGAAAGCGTCGCTAGCTTCCTGGGATTGAGGGTCGAGATCCAATTTGTCAGGTAGTAAAATGCTCTCCATATTTTAAAATTACTGTTAATAAAATTGATGCACCATCAATAACTCTCGGAGACTGGAAGTGAATGATAGGCTTTTATTAACAGCACGACATCTCGAAGACTGAGGGAGGAGCAGTGCCCCAATCGCCTTTATACAGGGGCCTGTGGGAGGAGCCACAGGAGCAGTCAGCAGAGGGGCGTGTCCAGACAGGTATACATAGTTTACCACAGTTTTCTATGTTTCTATTAAGTTTGATGATGTCACAACATTGGTTGGCCTCGTCAGCAACAGTTGGCATACAGGGAAGAGGTAGAGTGGCTTATGGACTGGTGTGAACACAACAACCTGAGCCTCAACATCGACAAGACAAGGAGATGATTTGGATTTCAGGAAGTTGCAGGCTGACCACTCCCTACTACTGCGCATCAATGGCTGCTCCATGGAGAGAGTCAGGAGCACCAAGTTCCTTGGAATGCCCATCAAGGTGATCTCACCAGGTCCCTCAACACCTCCATTTTAGTCAAGAAAGTGCAGCAACACTTCCATCTCTCAAGGAGACTGAGGTGAGTGCAGTTTCCCACCCCCATTCTAACCACGTTCTACCAGAGCACCATCAAGAGGATCCTAACCAGCTTTATCTGGTATGGGATGTGCAAGGCTTTTGAGTACGATACCCTGCAACAGATTGTGAAGACAACTGAGAGAATCATCGAGGTCTCCTTGTCACCCCCATCCAGGACATATACCAGACACCCTCTGCGCAAGGTGACTTGGAGAATCATTGCGATTGTGTCTGCTGTAGACCTGTTATGGCAACAGGCAAATTGCATTGGCTCCAGGTCCTTCCTGAGACAGGTATTGATTCTAGCCATGACCAACCGCTCAAAGCATTTCATCACAGTGGATATGAGTGGCTACTGGAAACTCACACTACTGTCCTTGAGCGCTGGTATAATTGTTGCCCTTTTGAAGCAGGTGGGAACTTCCGACTGTAGAATTGAGAGATTGAAAATGACCTTGAATACTCCCGCCAGTTGGTTGGCACAGGTCTTCAGTACCTCACCATTTTCTCCATCGGGGCCTGCCAGCTTGCGAGGGTTCACCCTCTTGAGAGACAACCTGACGTAGGCCTCCGAGACAGGACTCAGAGGTTCACTGGATGCTGCAGGGATCCTCATAGCTGTGGTTTTATTTTCCCTTTCAAAGCGAGCATAAAAGGCATTGAGCTTGTCTGGTAGTAAAGCATCACTGCCATTGAGGAGGTAACGGACTGCAAGCCCTGCCCAATGTCGCTGCCACCCTCTCTTGGAATTGTCTCTTGGCTCTTGAAATAGCCCTCCACAGGTCAAACCTAGTTTTCTGATACAGACCTAGGTCGCCAGACTTAAATGCTGCAGATTTAGCCTTAATTTATATAATTTCATCAAATATACTGTATGTAATAGAAATGGTTTGAGCACATCAGTTGATTTTGATTATAATTTTATTTGTCTTGTTTAGGGTATCTTTGTGAGTGTAGCTGACCTGTACAGTTTATTTTTTATTATATTCACCTATTCCTGATTTGAAGATTTCCTGTCCTTTCAGATTGTACGTTGGTTGATTCTTAGACTGGAGTCATTGTGAAGTGGGGTAATTAAATGTCAACATTTTGAAGGCTATTAGGGTTCTGTGTACACCATAGAATGATGGAGTCACAAGGCATAGAAACAGGCCCTTCAGACCATCTGGTCTACGCCAACCCAGGATGTCCATCCAACCAAAAGGAAATCTGCAGATGCTGGAAATCCAAAGCTGCTCACACAAAATGCTGGAGGAACTTAGCAGGCCAAGCAGCATCTATGGAAAAGAGTAAGCAACACTGTCTGTGTTTCAAGACTACACTGGCAGCACTCCCCAACTCTTCCTACGGTGCATCGACGACTGCATTGTTGCTGCTTCCTGAACCCATGCTGAGCTCGTCCATTTCATCAACTAATTTCAACTGATAATCTTTTATAAACCCACTGACTCTCATAGCCATCGGGTCTATACCTCTTCCCACCTTATCCCAGCTGTGTTGTGAGCCCTTTACAGTGTACTGCTAATTTCTGCAATGTCCTTGGCATTTCTTGTTCAAGAAACTGATAGTCACTTCAGATATGATCAACTGACTCTTCTGAACACCGGGAAGACAGCATTTACCCACAGTGTGCCGCCTTTTCTACACTGGGAACCCCTGCTTCCACGATCCATGGGAGGTTCATTTATTACACCGCCGCTACCTCCAAAGCAATGCCAGAGGCGAAGGAGAAGGGCTGGTATCCTGGTGAAGTTGAGATGGCGTGCTAATCAGCCGCCGCTCCCTAGCACACTCCTGGCTGACGTTCAGTCCCTGAACAACAAGCTGTGTGAACTGAGAGCCAGAATCTCCTACCAGCGGGAAACAAAGGAATGAAACGTTTTGTGCTTCGTGGAGATCTGGTTGACGGAGGAGATACCGGATCATGCCATCAGGTCCTCTGGGTTCTCCTGTTCCGGGCGGACAGGTCTAAAAACCTCTCTGAGATGAGTAAAGGAGGTGGGGTATGCTTCATGTTACTTTTACTCCTCATGTATGTGAAGGATGTAAGAAATAAAGTCAATTCAATTCAAATCAATACGTAAAAATGCCACCCCTTCTCTCATCTCGTCTATCTCTGCCGCATCTGCTCTAAATTGGGAGACCACTTCGCCGAGCACCTTTGCTCCAACTGCCACAAAAAGTGTGATCTCCCGGTGGCTACCAATTTCAATTCTACTTCCCCCCATTCTAACATGCCAGTCCATGGCCTCCTCTTCTGCCATGATGAAGCCACACTCAGGTTGGAGGAGCAACACCTTATTTTTCGTCTGAGTAGCCTCCAACCTGATGGCACGAACATTGATTTCTTGAACTTCCAGTAATTGTCCCCCCCACCATTCCCCATCCCATTTCCCTCTTTCACCTTATTTCCTTACCTGCCCATCACCTCCCCCTGGTGCTCCATCCCCTTCCCTTTCTTCCACGGTCTTCTGTCCTCTCCTTTCAGATTCCTCTTTCTCCAGCCTTTTATCTCTTTCACCAATCAACTTTCCAGCTCTTTACTTCACTCCCCTCCCCCTCTCCCAGTTTCACCTATCACCTAACCAACACGTACAAACAAGCTGGATGAACTGAGCAGGTCGGGCAGCATCCGTTGAAATGAGCAGTCAATGTTTCGGGCTGAGACCCTTCGTCAGGACTGTCACCTATCACCTGCCACCTTGTACTTCTCTCTCCCCTCCCACCACTTTCTTCTCTGACTTCTCCCCTTTCTTTCATTCCAGTCCTGATGAAGGGTCTCAGCCTGAATTGTAGACTGTTTACTCTTTCCCATAGATGCTGCCTGACTTGCTGTGCTCCTCCAGCATTTTGTGTGTGTTGCTTAAGAAGTCCGTCCAAGCTGGTCCTATCTCCCAGTGTTTGGGTATAACTTTCTTATGCATGTACCTGTCCACTTGTCTTTTGGATGTTATTGTATCTATCTCAACCACTTCCTCTGGCAACTCATTCCCACATATACACCACCCTCTGTGTGTAAAAAAAATTCCTTTAAAGTTCGTACTAAATCTTTCGCCTCACTTTAAACTTTTGCCCTCAAGTCTTGATTCCACAACCCTGGAAAAAAGACTGAGTGCATACACCCTGTCTATGTCCCTCATGATTTTATACACCTCTATAAGATCATTTCACAGTTAGAAGGGGCAAAGAGAGAAGGTTCTCGGCGCTATTATTATAGGTGCATTTTGAGGCTTGCCTTAATATACATACCCGTAATATTTTGATTCTCAGTCTTATAAAAGGTATGAAGAGCTAGTTGTTTGGTGTACACTTTGAAAAGAATGAGATCCCGAATCTGTAATTTATTTCCACGCTTCTCTTTAATGTTCTGGTGCTGCATCTGTAATTACAGAACTAGCCCACTAGGTAGTGTGCATGGTCTGTGATTAATTTGAGAATGTATCAAAATCTTCAGGCTTCATTGCTTTAATAAGTTTGAGATATTTTGCTCTGACTTTATCTATAGTTCATCTTTTCCTTTATTTTGATTGAATAAACTGCTCTATGTGTCAGGATGGAGCATATTGTTTGAGCATATTGTTAAAAACATCTCATGAGCCAACTGTACCCTATTCCTTTATACTCCCAAGACCACACCATCCTCTGAAATATCCCGTTATAATATGGTTGTACATTTTAAAAACAGGCCCTTCGATCTTCCAGCCATCAAGCCTGTCTATAGTAATTCCATCTGCATGCATTAATTCCATATCCCTCTGGGGTTGGTTTGTTTGTTCAGGTAGCTGTCCAGATGCTTCTTAAATACTCTTACAGTTATAGAGTTATACAGCTTGGAAATATGCCCTTCAGCCCAAATGGTCTATGATGACCAAGATTCCTTTCTAAGCTAGTCCCACATTTGGCCCATATCCCTCGAAACCTTTTCCTGTACAAGTACCTTTTTGAATGTTGTTAATATTCCTGCCTCCGTGTGTGAAAATTTTATCACTCAGATGACCCTTTAAACCTTCTCACAAACCTATGCTCTCAAGTCTTGGATATCCCTATTACTGGTACAGACTCTGACTAGCTACTTTATCTATGCCTCTCCTAATAGTATATAACATGACTTCTCAGCCTCCTTTACTCCAGGGAAACAGACCCAACCTATCTAAGACAACCAAGACAACCTTGGTAATCCAAGACAACCTTGCGGATCTTTTCTGCATCTTCTCTAGATTAATCATGTTTTTTCTTTAGTAAGGTGACCAGACCTGCGCACAGAGCTCCAAGTGCAGCCGAGGCAGGTTTTCATACGTCCGAACTCTGACATCCCAACCCTTGCACTGAATGCCTCAGCCAATTAAGACAACAGCGCCATATATAAGTGCAAGAGATTCTGCAGGTGCTGGAAATCCAGAGTAGTGCACACTATACAAAATGCTGGAGGAACTCAGCAGGTCAGGCAACATCTATGGAAAGGAATAAACAGTGTACAGTTTGGTCCTGATGGAGGGTCTTGGCCCAAAACATTGACTATTTATTCATTTTCCTAGATGCTACCTGACCTGCTGAGTTCCTCCAGCATTTTGTGTGCATTACTCTAGAGTGCTATATGCCTTCTTCAGCACCATGTCTACCTGTGCTGCCACTTTTAGGGAACAGTGTACTTACACCCTAAGGAGGCTCTGTTCAGCAACATTCCCCAAGCTTTCCCATGCACTATGTATATTCCACCCTGCCCTAACTTTCTATTATGCACTTGTCTGAGGTAAATTCCATCTACCATTTCCTTCCCCACTTTCCCAGTTGATCTGTGCTCTATTGTAATCTTAGATAACCTTCTTTATTCTGTATTATTCTATTCATTTTAATGTCATCTGAAAATTTACTAATTGTGCGATCTACATTCTAATCGAGATCATGAATAATCAGTCTAGTTTAATTGCATTGCCATTGGCACTCATGCTTGTGGTTGTCAAAACTGTAGATTCTGGAATTCTCTCTGCAAGCCTCTTAAACCCTCTGTTTTGTTTTCTTTTTTATATTGCTCATATAATTCAACTTTTTTGATCAAGCCTTAATCTGGCTTGCCATCAATTTTGGTTTGTTTTTGTTTCCAATGCAGAGAGGCTTTATTGCTAAAGCTGGCTTTAGAGGCTGAGGGTTGAACCTGTATAAAATGATGAGAGGCATAGATGGAGTCTTTTTCCTAGAATGGAAATGACATACCAAAGAGTATGGCTTTAAGGTTAGAGGAGGTAAGATGAAAAGAGATGCATGAAGCATTTTTTTTTACACAGAAGGTAATAAGGGCCTGGAGCACATTTGCCAGGGAATATGCTGGAAGCAGATATGATAGCAACATTTTAAAAGCATTTAGACAGACAGCTGAACAAGTAGGGAATAGAAGGATATGGACTCTGTGCATGCAAATGTGATTATTGTAGATTGGCGTTAAGGTCCAGATTGTGGGCCAGAGTCCTTTATCCTGTGCTGTACTGTTCTATGTTTCTTAACAAATGTTTCCTCAGTTGCTCTCTTCATTTCACCACCACATTCTCCAAGCTGATGAATGGCATAAATATTGTGTTGAAGTTAGAATTATCATATAATATGAATGCAGTGATGTAACGAAGATCAAAGGAAAAGATTAATATTTTAGGATTAGCTATCAAAGATGAATCTGACCCTCTGGATCTTCCAATAGTATCTTGAGCCGATTGACTACTTCCCAGGTTCTGCATCACCTAATTTGACGAGCAGTTTGTCTACACTGGTCTTGTGTTCTGATTAGTCACTTCCATTTACTTGTCAAGTTGCAACATGACCTTCTGATGTCTCCCCTTTTCAGTGTTCTGCTTTTAATTATTTTGCTTTCAAAATTCATCTTTCTGAGGTTCCTGATGGATGTTGTAAGAGAGAATATCTATAACGGGTATCTGTTCAGTGCTTTTAGCAGTAAATTGCATTGAACTTACAGCTAAAAGTACTGAGCAGATGCACCTGTTATCTTTAACACCCGTTATAGACTACATTGAGGGGAAATTGGTAGGGAGAAATGCACGGAGGAAGCTGTGAGAAAGAGAAAGTGACACTGATATTTTTGCGAACCCTTTTGCGTTCAGGATCATTAAAATTTACCTTTGGGACTGTGAGCAAGAAGTATTCAGAGTAGGAAGAATAGAGGGAAGATTATCATTTTAACCGGTTGTTGCTCTCTAGCCTGAGGCAACATTGCTTGGTAAATTCACCTCTTGTTCTTGCTGAACTTTTGTTTAAACTTTTACATTTCTCTTTTTATTTTCATATTAACATAGAACATAGAGTATAGAACATTTCAACACAGTATGAGCCCTTCAGCCCACAATGTTATGCCAACCTCTTAACTGACTCTAAGATCAATCTAGCCCTTCCCTCCCATGTAGCCCTCTATTTTTCTATCATCCATGTGTCTAAGTTTCTTAAACGTCCCTAATGTATCTGCCTCTTCTACCACCCCTGACAGCGTGTTCCATGCACCCACCACTCTGTGTTTAAAAAAAAATACCTCTGACATCTGCCCGATACTTTCCTCCAATCACCTGAACGTTATTCCCCTTCTGATGTTTGGTGCCACCCTCACTTGAAGACTAAATTCAGGCAGATCTTGTGTTCTGGAGTTCGGCTACTGCCTGTCACCAGTTTTAACACGGAGACGCTGGTTAGTGACATTCGTTATGCACGAATTGAATAAAGGTAATATCTACTTCAGTTTCTTCTAGGAGGTAACACTGAGTCCTTCCACCAAACGTGACATAGTGGCATGCGTTACGCAAGGTGGTCTTATGTGTTTGAGAGGGGAAGAATGGTTAATTGGATAGCTCACCCAAAGACTGATACAAATTTTAGTGATCCTGTATGATTATTTGACTTCTGTCTTTGGAAATTTACTTTATATTTCCAATAGAGGAAATAATCCCTTAAACTTACTTTGTTGCTGTGTGCATATATGAGCTGCAATCCATTGCAGATACACTTTGCTAAATTTTACTGCTTCTCCACTCATCCAGAAAGTACATGGGTCATGTAAGGACATCCTTCTCTTTGTTCTGCTTCCAAGCTTTTCCATACTTGTTTGCTTCAGGGCATGGTGACATTCATGTTTTGGGGATTGCCTTTAGTGTAGATCTACAATCTGTGGCATCTTTATTAGGTACAGGAGTGGAATCCGGTGAGGTCTTCTGCTATTGTAGTCCATCTACTTCAGTGTTTGATGTGTTGTGCATTCAGAGAAACACCAGCTATTTACGCGTGGTTATTTGAGTTACTGTCACTTTCCTGTCAGCTTGAATCAGTCTGGCTATTCTCCTCTGACCTCTCTCATTAACAAGGCATTTTTTCCCCAACAGACCTGCTGCTCACTGGATATTTTTTGTTGTTTTCTCTGAAAACTCTACAAACTTTTGTGCATGAAAATCCCAGGAGATCAGCAGTTTCTGAGATACTCAAACCACCCCATCTGGCACCAACAACTATTCCACAGTCAAAGTCACTTAGATCAATTTCTTCCCCATTCTGATGTTTGGTCTGAACAACAACTGAACTTCTTTATCTTGTCTGCATAGTTTTATGCAATGAGTTGCTGCCACATGGGCTGGCTGATTAGATATTTGCATTAGTGAGCAGGTATATAGGTGTACTTAATAAAGTGGCCACTATATCATTTGATAATAACTTTGACAACAAGTAAAAGCCGACTTGAGTTGTTGGAATTAATGATTTTGATTGTTCCCTGGGAAAGCTGTCTCCACTGGAAGAAGGACTGCCTCTAATGTCCATTTTGTCTGCAAACATTCAGGGGATAAGAAAGCTTTGTTCAATTTGGAATGGATTTGCAGGCTTAATTAGCCAGGTTACAATGGAATGGTAATTACCCTTTCAGGCAGGGCTCTAGTTGCTCAGATAAAAGGAAAGGGAAATCTGAAAAGATAAAGTAATAGCAGTGCTGGAATAGTGCAGCGGTACTGACAGCATCCAAATGGAGAAATGATGTAAAGTGTTTCAGATGATTACTTTTTGTAACAAAGTTCCCACAGCCTTCTCAAGATACAGTTTAATTACAATTGAACCAAGCACCAGAAATGTAGAAGAAGAAATAGGACAACCATCTTGGTATCAAAATTAAAAAGAAAATGTTTTGTATACACTCGGTGTTTATGAGCATCCTCTGTTATCGCCTGTCCACGGCTGAATAGTCCTCCGGAAGACTTTATGCTCACACAGGTGGATCTGCCCGGTATGTTACAAGTTGGCACAACCAATTTTTAGATGAACTGGCATACAGACTAAAAAGAAAGAAAGCATAAGGGAACAAAACATTTTGGGAAATATACTGTTTGGCTTCTTCTGTCGGGCAGAACTGACTCAGATGTCTTTAAGCATCTCAGATTTTGCCAGCTGAGAATTGTTATCCCTGTTCTTTTCATTTCATCGCCTCATTCTCCAAGCTGATGAATGCAATAAATGTTCCACTACATTTAGAAATATCCAATAAATAACAAGTAATTGCCATTGGTGCAAGAAACTCAAAGAGTGGTGAGAATCTGGAGCTTGCTAATGGGATGATTGAGGTACTGTATATAGCAAAGGTGGATTTAAGTGGAGACTGGACTATCGGTGAAGGGGAAGAAAATAGATGGTTATGCAGATGGATTTAGATCAAAGATTGAAGGAGA
This sequence comes from Hemitrygon akajei, assembly GCF_048418815.1. NCBI lineage: Eukaryota > Metazoa > Chordata > Chondrichthyes > Myliobatiformes > Dasyatidae > Hemitrygon > Hemitrygon akajei. The sequence continues at coordinate 163,013,595 of NC_133131.1, forward strand.
CCTGACTGGAGCATGAAGCCCCAATTTGAACCAGTAACCTATTTGTGCCAGATATCCTACAGTACCTTCCCACTTTTATGTGCTTCTTCTTTAACAAACTACTAAACATGCTTCTTCAGTCACTAACTCTCGTAGTATTTTGTGTCAAACGTTCAAAGTCCCCATTTTCTGGACCTATTAGTTTGTTGAGCAGCTACTCTGCATCTACTTTAATTAATCCATACACAATTTTACAAAGGAGTCATTGAATGGTACAACACAAAAGGATGCCATTTGATCCCCATTTCTTTCATTGTTTGTCCGCTCTTCTCTTGTGTGCAATTATGCTATATCCCTCAAACTTGTTTGTAAACTCCAGGTTCACATCATTCTTTGGGTTTATTTTGATTTTCAGACCAAGAAACATAGGAGCAGAATTAGGCCATTCAGCCCATTGAGCTTGCTCTGCCCTTTCATCATGGCTGATTTATTATCCATCTCAACCCCATTCTTCTGGCTTTTCCTTGTAACTTTTCACACCGTGACTAATCAAGAATATATCAACCTCTGCCATAAATACACCTAATGACCTGGCTTCCATAGCCGCATGTGGCAATGAATTCCACAGATTCACCGTCCTCTGGCTAAAGAAATTCCTCCTCATCTCCATTCTAAATGTTCATCTCTCTATTCTGAGGCTATGCCCTCTGGTCCTAGACTCCCCCATCATAGGAAACATTCTCTCCACAATTTGCTTCCTGCCAACCTGCCAATGCTCTATCCGTTCTAGTATCTTTACTGTTATACCATGGGCTGTTGTCTTGTTAAGCATCCTCATGTATGGCAAGTTGTCAAAGGCCTTCTGAAAATCCAATTGCACAACATCCATCAATTTTCCTTTGTCTATAAGAACATAAGAAATAGGAGCAGGAGTAGGACATCTGGCCCATCGAGTGTGTTCCGCCAATTAATAAAATCATGGCTGATCTGGCCATGAACTCATCTCCACCTACTACCTTTTCCCCATAACCCTTAATTCCCCATCTATCCTGCTTGTTACTTCCTCAAAAAATTCTAACAGATTTGTCAAGTGAGGTTTTCCCTTTAGGAAACCATGCTGACTTTTGCCTATTTTATCATGTGCCTCCAAATACCCCGAGGCCACATCCTTAGTAATAGACTCCAACATCTTCCCAACCAATGAGGTTGGCCTATAATTTTCTTTCTTATGCCTCCCTCTCTTCTTGAAAAGTGGAGTGGCACTTGCAAATTTCCAGCCCTTCAGAACCATTCCAGAATCTAGTGATTCTTGAATGATCATTATTAATGCCTCCACAATCTCTTCTATCACTTCTTTCGGAACTCTGGGGTGTACACCATCTGGTCCAGGTGGCTTACCTTCCTTCAGACCTTTCAGTTTTCCCAAGCACCTTCTCCCTAGTAATAATAAATGCACTCACTTCAGCCACCCGATGTCCTCAAACTTCCAGCATACTGCTATTGTCTTCCACAGTGAAGACTGATGTAAAATACTTATTCAGTTCATCCACCATTTCAATGACCCCCATTACTACCTCTCCAGCTTCATTTTCCAGTGGTCTAATATCTACTCATCTACTCTCACCTCTCTTATTCTTCATATACCTGAAGTATCTTTTGGTAACCTCTGATATTGTTGCCCAGCTTACCTTCACCTTTCATCTCCCTCTCATAGCTTTTAAAATTGTTTTCAAAAAGTTTCCCAATCCTCTAATTTCCGACTAATTTTTTGCTCTATTATAAATGCCTTCTCTTTTGCTTTTATGCTGGTTTTGACTTTACTTTCCAGCCATGGTGGTGTTATCTTGCCTTTAGAACACTTCTTCTTTGAGAAACTCCAGCCATTGCTGCTTTGCCATTATCCTTGCACGTGTCCTCTTCCAATCAACTTTGGCCTGTTCCCCTCTCATGCCTCTGTAATTCCTTTTACTGCATTGTAATACTGACTTTAGCTTCTCCCTCTCAAATTGCAGAGTGAATTCTATCATATTGTGATCACTGTCTCCTTAGGGTTCCTTTATCTTAAGCTCTCTAATCAAATCTGATTCATTTTAAAACACCTGAGCTGCTCTAAAAAGCCATTTTTAGGCATTCTACAAATGCTCTCTCTTGGGATCCAGGGCCAATCTGATTTTCACAATTTACCTGCATATTGAAATCCCGCATGACAATCATAACATTGTCCTTTTGATATGCCTTTTCTATCTTCCACTGTAATTTGTAGCCCATATTCTGGCTACTGTTTAGAGGACTGTACAATATATAACTCCCATCAGGTCTTTTTACCCTTGTGGTTTCTTAACTCTATCCATAAGGATTCTACACCTTTTCATCCTATATCACCTCTTTCTAAGAATTTAATTCCATTCTTTATCAATGGAGCCACCCCGCCCTCTTTGCCTACCTGCCAGTCCTTTCAATACAATGTATTTCCTTGGATGCCAAACTCCCAACTATAATCTTTCAGTCACAACTCAGTGATACCCACAACATCATACCTGCCAATCTCTAACAGCACTACAAGATCATCTACCTTATTCTGTATACTGTGTGCATTCAAATGTAACACCTTCAGTCCTGTATCTGTCACCCTTTTCAATTTTTTCCCCTTTTACATTGCAGCTCATCTCACGGATTGCAATTTTGTCCTATCACCTCACTGTCCTTCTTGACAGTCTTATAGCAATAGCCATTATTCTGCCCCAAGTGAAACATTTTGTAGCCACTTTGTCAAGATATACCATCTAAAATCCTTCATGATATTATAACTCGGCTGCATTCTCCATTTCCTTGAAATTTTTTCTTTATTTCTTCCTCCTATTGAATTTCTTTCAACCATCCTAACAGGTAATGCAATTGAAATAGTAACCATTCATCTATTGTATCCTGTAAAATGATGTTTTTCAAAACTTCTGTGTAAATGGCTGCTAGATGGATGGTACGGATTTGGTGGAAGTTCAAGTTTAATTGTCATCCAGCCATACATGAATACCCATGCAAACAGCCAAATGAAACAGCATTCCTCTGGGGCCAAGGGGCAAAAAACAGTACCAACAGTCACACACAGCACAAGGTACGTATGTCACGTACAAGATAGCAAGCATATATAAGATATCAGTGAAATACTGTCACACAAACGAAATAGTCTATGTCCCTGAGCCAATGAGTGTAGTAGTAGTCTGTAGTCAAACACAATACAGCTTGTCTTTTGCTGAGTGAACACTGGGGGTACCAACTCCATATTGGACGCCGCACCACACCACATCTGGTAGAGTGCACCAACTCTGATGCCTCTCTCCTGGGCGGCTGTAAACAGGCAACATCGACTTGAGGCCAAGTCCACGTGACCGAGGCCACGCAACTTCCCTGCCGTCTACAATAATCACTGAATTCCACAGCACATTGTCCAACAGGGTCCTGTGGTCACAAGAAAAGAAGATTACTTGCTGTTACACTACACACCACCCTGGTGCCCTGACTCTTCCGATGCCTCTCTGACACAAGGGAACAAGATGATCCACACCAAGTCCAGTTTCTCCACCAACGAGCAACTTATGGGGTACCTGCAGTACTTTAAGTTCTTCATGTCCAGCTGGGTCTTGCAAATGTCAAAAATACAATTAAAAGTGACAATAACACCTTTAGTTGACCATGTAATGCGATTAAATGCAGTTACCTTACCTGAAGTTACCAGTGGAAGGAAGGGTCACAAGTAGTCATCCCAGGTGAGGTGGCAGTTCACCTGAGAGTCTGTCAGGGTCAGCTACTGTAATCTAGCCTCCTCTACGTCGGAGAAACCTGACGTAAATTGGAGGACTGCTTTGTTGAGCACCTTCACTCCATCCGTACCAAAGACCGGATTTCCTGGTGGCCACCCAGTCAATTCTATTTTATATTCCCATTATGACATGTTGGTCCATGGCTTCCTGTACTGCCACTATGAGGCCACACTGAGGCTGGAGGAGCAACCTCATATTCCATTTGGGTAGCTTTCAACCTGATGGCATTGATGTTGATTTTTCTAACATGTGGTGATTTCTTTCCCCCTCACCCTTCTCTCTTTATTCATTCCCATCTGGTTCCCCTCTCCTGACCACCTCCCTTTGGTGTTCCTCTTCTTTCCATTTCTTCCACAGTCCACAGTCACCTCCTATCAGGTTCCTTCTTCAGCCCTTTATTTTTTCCACCGGTCACCTCCCAGCTTCTTACTTCATCCCCCCTTCGCCTGGTTTCACTTATCACCTGTACACTTCCATATTCTTATTCTGGCTTTTGCCCCCTTCTTTTCCGGTCCCAAATTGCCGAATGTTTATTTCCCCTCCACAGATGCTGTCTTACCTGCTGAGTTTTCCAGTATTTTGTGTGTGCAATGCCCTACTAAAGATTTCTACAGCTGTAGGTATTTCCTTTCAGCAGTTTTCTGCAAAAGCAGTGTGTCCTGCTGGTAGAATGTTTTGGTTTCAGCTAAGGATAAGAAGCCATGTTGTTTAACTTAGGAATGTTTTGTCAGCCAATCAGGATGGTGGGATCAGGAGAAAGTTCTAGAGAGGGTGGAGCAGAGAGAGATTTATGATGGACAGTAGTCTGTTTTTTGGGGTATTTTGGTGGGAGCTGCGGAGTGGGGCACAAGGGAAGATGCCCAGAATGCCATTAGAAGGAGAGTCCCTGTTGCAAGAGGTCCTTTGTGCAGATGAATGACTCCAAGGAGGAAGGGCCAATACTCTACACCTCATCTTTTTTTCTCTAGTCCTGATGAAGGGTCTCGACCCAAAACGTCGACTGAAGTTTTTTCCATAGGTACTGCTTAGCCTGATGAGTTCCCCTAGAATTTGTGTGTGTTGACTCCTGAAAGAGAGCCTGTTTGTTTGAGATGACTTCGAGGGAAATTAAGAATGTGGCAGGTGCTTTCGTGCAGACCATGGGCCCAGCGTGTGAGTAAGAGATACGTCCCTGAATACTGCAATAGGAGCTCCAATGGTCATGTGCTCATTAGACTGCGTTAACTGTAATGGGGCCTTTTCTTTTATTTTTTCCTGTTAACTGTTTGATGAAACTGAAATTGGTAAATATACTTTCTTTATAATTTTATGCGTGTACAATCTGTTATTTCTTGCTGACCAATAATTGTGTATGAGTATATTCACTCAAATTGAGGTTCTTTTAATCGGAACATATGTCAGGCTGTTGTTTATCGATTTCAACTCATTCAACACCATCGTCCTCTTAGTACTATCTTAAAATACAATCTTAAAAACCTGGCTCTCTCCATCTCTTTCTTGAACTGGGCACTCAACTTCCTTATTGATAGACCAGTCAATGCAGATTGGCAATAACATCTTCTCAAAGGTTCAAAGGTCCACTTATAATCAAAGTATGTGTGCAGTATACAATCTGAGAATCTTCTCCAGATAGCCGTGAAACAAAACCATGGGAGCCAGTTCAAAGAGAAACAGCAAACCCATCCCCCCTCTGTACATAAAACAAGTACAGCAACATGATCATCAACCCCTCAAACCACCCTTCCCTGAAAAAAACACAACAAGAGCATCAACCACCCCACACACAAAAAATGACAGGAAAGATTGAGCAAAAGCACAGAATATAAAACCATAAGACTGAAGAAGTCCATAGTCTATAGTCCAAATCCATAAACACAAAACCATGGTAACATCATCAAAATAGAGAGACACCACCTGAACGCAGAGGTCTACACAGCGATAGGCCGCTCACAGCAGCAGAGGGATCCCATCAGTGATCAAAAGGCAGATAGTTGGTGCTGAACCCTTGCTCACCTTCTGCATTCACCTCGATGTTTCAGCCTTCCTTGTTGCTTTAATTGGTGAATAATGGAAGCTGTAATCAGGGAAATGGAGTTAAACATTGGCTCTCATCCCGCCTCATATTTTCTTTGCCTCGAGGCTTGCGCTCGCTTCCCGGAATCTTCTTGGAGACAGCAAAACACTGGATCACACAATTAATCTTCAAACTGTAAATCACAGGTTCCAACAGTTCCAGAAACATATGAAATATGAAAAACAGATATAAAAGAAGTGAAATAAGCAGTTTCGTGCTCTATCCAGAGGATGCTGACCAAGAAAGTGTTGTATGCAGGTGCCATACTGACCAGAAGCTGACAACCAACACATTCACTCAAGGATGCGTGTTTAGCCCACTGCTCTACTCTCTCTACACTCACAACTGTCAGGCTAGGCACAGCTCACACGCTATCTGCTCATTTGTTCACATTTATTTTAGTTTGATTTTTGATATTTGTGCTTGTGACCGTTCTGCTAATTGTTAATTGCTCATGGCTGTTTGCCTGTTGTCTTGTAAATTGTTGGTTGCAGTTGTGTTGTCTGTTCTGGTACTGTCCTGTGTTTTATGCTTGGCACGGAACCATAATCAATTCTGGTATGTTTTGGATACTGGAAATAAAGTAATTCTAATTCTGATTCTGATCTGTAATTTTGTCAAGACAACACTATTGTTGGCAGAATCTCAGATGGCAACAAGGAGTGAGACAGATCAGCTGGATGCATGGCGTCTCAGCAACAATTTCAAACTCGGCATCAGCAAGACCAGGGAATTGGATGTGGGTTTCATGTCACATGCTGGTGATAATACACCTGATTCTGATTCTGATTTCAGGAAGGGCAAGTTGGGAGACCGTAGACCGGTATTCAGTGAGGGGTGAGGAGCTTCAGGTTCCTAGGCATCAGCATCCAGGCAGATTTATCTTGAGCTCAACTTATTGATGAAGTCTAAAGAAGGCTTGCCAGTGGCTCTACTTTGCAAGGAGTTTGAGGAGATTAGTTATTTTGCAAATTTCTATAGATGCAGTTCTACAGAGAGAAGTTTGACTGGTTTCATCTCAGCCTGGTATGGAAGCCCCAACGCGCAGGATGGAAAGAGGCTGCAGAGGGCTACAGGCCCAGCTGGCTCCATGACGAACAAACTCTCCCCACCATCAAGGACTTCTTCACAAGGCAGTGCCTCAGGATGGCAGCGTCCGTCACTAAGGACTCTCACTATCTGCGACATGCCCTCTTTTTGTTCATGTCATTGGGGAGGAGGTACAGGAGCTTGAAGACCTAGACAGTGTTTTTGGATCATCTTCTTCCCATCCATCATCACACTTCTGAATGGTCCACAAACTCATGAACACCACTTCGTGATTCCTCTTTGGCACTACCTATTTAGTTTTGTAACTTAATATTCATGTTTTGCATTGTACCCCTGCAGCAAAACAACAGATTTCATGGCTTGTGTCAGTGATAATACACCTGATCTGATTCTTGATCTCAAACCTGCCTTGTTGTGGCTCTTACACTTTGTCTGCCTGCACTGCACTTTATGCTGGGTGACCTCCAACCTGATGGCATGAATATTGATTTTTCCTTCTGGTAAACAAGTTCCCCCTCCACCCCCATCCTCTATTCCCCACTCTGACCTTTTACCTCTTCTCATCAGCCTATTACTTCCCCCTGGGTCCCCTCCTCTTTCCCTTTCTCCTATTGTCCCCTCTCCCCTCCTATAAGATTCCTTCCTCTCCAGCCCTTTATCTTTCCCCACCCACTTTATCTTTCCCCATCTTTCACCTATCACCTTCCAGCTAGCCTCCTTCCTCTCCGCCCACTTTTTATTGTGACATCTTCCCCCTGCCTTCTCAGTCCTGAAAAAGAGTCTTGGCTCGAAAAGTCGACTTCCATAGATTTTATTTCCATCAGTGCTGCCTGACCTGCTAAGTTCCTCCAGCATTTTGTGTGTATTGTTCTGGATTTCCAGCATCTACAGAATCTCTTGTGTTCATTGCTTCATTCTGCAGTCTGTTTTCATTTTTGTATCTCAATGTAATAGGGTAGCTATCCATGTAACAGGTAGCTATCCAATACCTCATTAAACCTATCAAATGCTCATGTCAACCAAGATGTATTTTCCAAAAATGTTTCACTGTGCAATAGATGCAATTAAAAAAATTTGTAGAATAAGACATTGGCATCAGTAAAGTTGAGCATGAAACCATTGAATTTTGCTGTAGATACCCATTTCTTTCTTTTTGAATGCAAAGTGTTTTTGACTTTAAGATCCTGCTTAACATACAAGCATAAGAAATGGAGTCTCAGTAGGCCATTCAGCCCTTCCCCCATTGCCTACCGTACCATTCAGTGGAATTGTGGCTGATATTTTCTCTCAATGCCACTTATTTTTACCTGTGGAACAAATCTCAAATAATGATGAATCAGAGTACAGGAAGAAGATAGAGAGTCTAGTGGCATGGTATTGTGATAACAACCACTCTCTCAATGTCCGAAAAAACTAAAGAGCTGATCATTGACTTCAGATGGGGCATGCTGTACATATGCTCCTGTTTACACCAACGGTGCTGAGGTCAAGATGGTTAAGAACTTCAAGTTCCTACAAGTGAATAGCCTGTTCTGGTCTAATCACGTAAATGCCATGGCTAAGAAAGCGCACCATTCCTCTACTTTCTTAAGAGGCTAAACAAGTGTGTGATCATTCTGTTATTGTTTTCCTCTGTACATTGTTGTAATTAAATTATCTGCATGGATGGCATGCAAAACAGTTTTTCTTTTCACCTCAGTACATATGACAATTGTAAATCTATTTACCAATTTTAACTCAATATTCCACAACTCCCATCAGAGAACAATATACTTTTGATTATCAATCTCAAATATATTTAACAACTGCACCTCCTTTTGGATAGCGAATTCCAAAGGTTCTTCCCTATGGAGAAAAAAAGTTTCGTCTTAGTCCAGAATGGCCGATACCTTATTTTGAGACTGCAATCTAGAAGCTCCAGCTAGGGGAAAATGATTCCCTGTTTAGTGAAACTCCACAAGTGTTTTAAATATTTTGTAAGATTATATCTCATTCTTCTAAACTCTTGGCAGTATAGTTTGGTTTATTTAATTTCTCCTCATACAACAACCCCCCTTTCCTTGTTTCATTGTTCCAGTAGTTAATTTGATGAGTTTTCATTATGTTTATCTTGTTTTTTAGCTAAGGAGATCAAACCTATACATATTATTCTAGGTGTGATCTTACTAAGGTCCTCTGAACATTTGATGAAACCTCCTTTATTTTTGTGCTCAGATCCTTTTATAACAGATGGCAAATGCTGAATTGATTGCGATATCTGCATATTAATTTTCAGCTGTGTTTCTGTAGAAGGACATTAGAATATGATCATCTTTCAAATCGTGTGCTGTTTTTGAAAAAATCTCCCTTTCTCTGTTTTCCTCCTCCACAGATTTTCCCACATTATTTTGGATCAGCCATGTCTTTGTCCATTTGTGTGTTTTCCCTTGATTACACTCTGCATCCTCTTCACAACTTACATCAGTCAGCTGGAGGAACTCAGCAGGTCAGGCAGCATGCATCAAAAGGAATAAACAGTTGACACTTTGGCCTGAGACCGGTGTTGGCATGAAGCGTTGACTGTTTATTCCTTTCCACAGATGCTGCCTGACTTGCTGAGCTCCTCCAGCATTTGGTGTGTGTTAATCTGAATTTCCAGCATCTGCAGAATGACTTGTGTTCACATCAGCCAGTTATGTATCATCAGTAAAACTTGGATACAGTATAAAACATACCTTGGAATTAGGAACAAGATAGGTCATCTTGTACTTGGCCTTCCATTAAATAAGATCACTGTTAAATTGCTTGTAACTTTTAACTCCACATTCTCACCTACACCCAATATCTTTTCATCTCTTTACTTTCTAAAAATCTATCTTTCTCTTAAAAATATTCAACAACTCTGTTTCTATCACCCTTGAGGCAAGAGAGTTCCAGAGACTCATGATCTTTTGAGAGAAAATATTTTGCCTTATCTCTGTCTTAAGTGGGCCATTATTTATACCTAGCCCCTCCATCCAAACCATTGATAAGGACTGAACAGCTGTGTCTCTGCCATTAGTCTTTATGTATCTGGATCTTGACAATATCTTGTGTGCTCAAAATCACAGATCAGTAACATTTAAGAATGAACACAACACTGGGAGGAGAGGATAAAAACCCGTGGTTATGTAAGTAGTTACGTATATAAGCAGGAGTTGTCCAAAGAGGGCAAGGTGAGAGAATTCAATATAAAGAACGTATAAATAACTTAAAGAATAAAGGGAGAAGCAAAGGCAAAAATGAAAAAGACTTGTGTGTACGTGAACTTGAAGTACTTATCAACCTGGTAAGTTTCAGAGCTATCAGGCTAAAAGTCCTAAACTCAGATTTTTCAGGAGAAAATTTTGTAAATTAATCCAATCAATCTGATAACAAAGGAGACTGCAGACATGGAACCTGGAACAAATAAAAACAGAATTCTGAGAGAAGCGAGAGAAAATCTGCCCATGCTGAAAATCCAAGCAACACACACACAAAATGCTGGAGGAACTCAGCAGGCCAGGCAGCATGTATGGAGAGGAATAAACAGTTGACGTTTAAGGCCGAGACCTTCATTAGGACAGAATTCTGGGACAACTGAGTGGGTCTAGAAGCGTGTGTGAAGGCAAAAGTCGCAAGCCAATGTTTTGGGCCAATACTCCAGATCTGAACTGAGAAGTTACTTGGTAATTTATTGAATGCAAATTTATATTCTAGCACCAGAAAACTGCTGAGTTAGTTATAGGAATCATCAAATGGTTTATCAGTTTCCTTGGGTAGAGTGTTTGTGACTGCCTCCGACTCATTCCCAATCTCATAGAAACATAGAAAATAGGTGCATGAGTAGGCCATTCGGCCCTTTGAGCCTGCACCGCCATTCAGTACCTATTTAGGAGATTTCAGCCATGATGAAATGGCCTAATTCTGCTGCTATATCTTATGATGAAAATAAACAAATTGCTGGAGAAACTCAGTAGAAGGAAATGGACAGTTAATGCTTAGGATCGAAGCCCTTCATCTGGACTGAAAGATGAGAGGAGAGATGGAGGATGGAGATTCAGAAGATTCAGCAGATGCTGCAAATGTTGAGCAACACACACAAAATGTTGGAGGAACTCAGCAGGTCAGACAACATCTATGGGGAAGAATAAACAGGCGACATTTCGATCAGTCTCTTCATCAGAACATTTATTCCAGATCCTTTTTGATAGCTATTGATGAATTTGCTTCCAATGTCAAGTGCAATCCAGTTCAAATCTTTGGGTTCTCCACTGGAACTATGCATTCAGGATAGTAGCCACCATCAGTCAGAAAGGTTCCCATGAAAATAGCTCATAATTTTGATCTCTATTAAATTCCCTCAATTCTCTTTGTTCCAAAGAACCAATCTCAATTTCTCCAACCTCTTCAGCAAATGAATTTATCCTTCCTGTTAAATCCTTCATTAAAAATGATTTTCAGAAGGAGAGCTGAGTGGATAAATATTTCACACAAAGAATAAATAGCACCTGAATTGAGCTGCAGGAGGAGGTGTGGAGGCAGGAACTGCAACAACATTATAAATTATCTTGATGGGTAACTGAATGAGCAGGGCAACGAGGGATCAGGAATTAATACAGGTGGGGGGGGGGATTAGTAGCATTAATGTGGTGGGCCGAAGGGATTGTTTACAAGCTGTACAACTAACTCTATGATTCTAATTTGTACATAATGCACCAGTTGAAGTCCAATATGTGACATGAAGACTTACGACAATTTTGAATGCCACCCATTGATTCCCAGTTGTAAAATCTTTTATGTTTATTTTTAATAGATGGCTAAAATTGGCAAGAATGCACCTAATGTCCCCTGGAAATTCACCTGAGACCATCAAGAGTCAACTACATTGCATGAATGGTACTTACCACCTACCTACCACCTCATCAGCCTCCACATCCAACACATCATCCTTCTACCATCAGTCCCCCCCCCACTTTCACAGATATCACTCCATTTGTGATTTCTTTGTCCATTCAGCCAAAGTGCTACTCCTGCCCATTCACCTTCTCCCTCACTTCTATTCCAGGCCCCAGATAGTCCTTCCAGGTGAGGCATGAATATCGATTTCTCCTGGGGAAAGGAGATTTTCCTTTTCCCTCCCATCTACTTCTATTCCCCTCTTTGGCATCTTGCTTCTTCTCATCTGCCAGTCACATCCCTCAGATACCCTCCTACTTCCCTTTCTCCTATCGTCCACTCTTTTCTCTTGTCAGCTTCCTTTGTCCCCAGCCCTTTACCTTTCCTACCCACCTGGCTTCACCTATTGCCATCTAGCTATCCTCTTTCCCCTCCCCTTACCTTACCTTTCCTGTCCTGGGGAGGGGTCTCGGCCCAAAATGTCAACATCAGACATTAATTTCCATTGATGCTGCCTGACCTGCTGAGTTCCTCCAGCAGTTTGAGTGTGTTGCTTTGCATTTCCAGCATCTGCAGAATTTCTCATGTTTAAGAAATAGTGTAGTAGTGTTCATGTGTTTATTGTCCATTCAGAAATTTGATGGTGAAGGGAAAGAAGCTGTTCCAGGATATGTTGAGTGTGTGTCTTCAGGCTCTTGTACCCCCTCCTTGATGGTAGCAATGAGAAGAGGGCATATCCTGAGTGATGGTGGTCTTTAATGATGGATGCTGCCTTTTTGAGGCAGTGCCTTGCGAAGGTTTCCTGGGTGCTGATGAGAATAGTGCCCATGTTGGAGCTGACTGAGTTCACAACTTTCTGCAGCTGTTTCTGATTCTGTGTAGTGGCCCCTCCATACCAGACAGTGGCTCAACCAGTTAGAATAAGCATTCTATAGAATAAAAAATAAAATTAATATTTTTAGGAAGTCAGAAGAGAAATGGGCATTAATCTAAGTATGTGGGGGTAGGGGGGGAGATTTTTACAGAAAGAAGCAGTGTGACTAGGTGCAGATCAGCTCAGAATAAAACGTGATTATGTAAAATCTGTGTAAAGTTTGCCACGGAGAATGTCATCGCCTGGGTCATCGACTGCTTCTCTGGGTGAGCAAAGTGTTGCTGGCAGAATCACAGTGTGGATATCATCACTCTGCAGATGATCTTCACTGGCAACTCCAAAAAAAACAATGTAGATAGCAGCTCAATGTCCTCTAACAAAATAGTGATTGCTTCAATCAGGAGAGAGTGTATCAACTGTTTTATCAATGTTGTTTCTTATCCCCAACCAATGTCCAGTGGGAGTAAAGTTAATCTTTGGAAATAATGGAAAGCTGTTCAGTCTATGCCGACTGTACTGCAGCTCAGTAGTCAAGCTGAGACATGATGATAGTGCTTGTGTTCATTCAGATGCTAAGAGACTGGCCTGAGAGTCAGGGGAAGCTCGCGAGCAGGATTCAGAATTGGCTCGATGATATCAATACAGAGGATGATGGCTGATGGTCGATTCTCCAACTGGTGGCCTGTGACTAGTGGGCTTCCCCTGGGTCAGAGTTGAGACTTCTGTTACTCATTATGTTTGTAAACGATTTAAACAGGAGCCCTGAGTCTGCGAGTCCACTGGGAAAGTTGACGGCCCAGAGTCTCTGAATCAATGCATCCACAGTTAAAGCAAATGACGCATTTCACTGAATGCTTCAATGTATATGTGATGAGTAATTGAATCTGAATCTGACAATTGGCTTGATGGAAGGAGGTGGCTAGCGGATGGTAGTGTTGGGTTGTATTTCATATTGGGGGCCTGTAACCAATGATGTGGTGTAGGGATTGATGCTGGATCCCTTGTTTGTAATATATATTAATAGTTTTACAAATATATCAATATTAGTCACATATATTATTTAATATAAGCATGAATAATATATACTTATTAATTAATATAGACATTAATAATATATTATTATAAAAGCAAGGATGTAATGTTGAGACTTTATAAAGCACTGATGAGGATTCATTGGAGTATTGTGAGCAGTTTTGAGCCCCTTAGAAAGGATATGCTAAAACCGGAGAGGGTTTAAAGGAGGTTAATAAAAATGATTTCAAGATTAAACAGCTTGTCGTATGAAGAGCATTTGATGGCCCAGGAACAGTATTCACTAGAATTCAGAAGAATGAGGGGTGACCTCATTGAAAGGTCTATCGAATGTTGAAAGGTCTTGGTAGAGTGAATTTGGAGAGCATGTTTCCTATGGTGGGAGAGTCTAAGACCAGAGGACATAGTCTCATAATAGAGGGACGTCGTTTTAGAATGGAGATGAGCAGGCATTTCTGCAGCAAGAGCATGGTGAATCTGTGGAATTCTTTGCCACAAGCAGCTGTGGTGGCCAAGTCTTTTCACATATTTAAGGTAGAGGTTGATAGATTCTTGATTTGACAGGGCATGAAGGGAATATGGGGAGAAGGCTGGAGAGGAAAAATGAATCAGCCATGATGAAATAGTGGAGCAGACTCGATGGGCCAGAGGGCCTAATTCTGCTCCTGTATCTTATGGTCTCACGGTCGTGTTAATAATTTGTGGGTAGCAGGGTGGAGATACGTCTCTACTAAAGGAGGTGTAAGGTGCTTCTTCCCTCCACTTGCAGGTCACCCTTGGGCAAAGTGTAGCTCCTGCTTAGCCCCCTGATCAGGGTTACGTAAAGTCATGGGAGAGGTAGTAGATGGTCATATGTGCAGCCGGTGCAGATCACAAGTCCTGGTTATGCGACCACTGATGCCAGGCAGACAATCTCTGAAGAGTGTTGATGACAGTGGACAACAAAGATTTTGCTCCCTGAATACTTTTGGGTGCACCTTATAGATTTTGAGCTGCTGATCATGAAAATCACCAAGAAAATTTCCTATCACGCACCAGTTTTTAAAAAATTGCCTATATTTGTTATTTCAATTCATAATTCAGGTGAATTAAAATGTTGCTGACAGTGTAAGCTGAAGAGTTTTCTATCTTGTTCAGGCATATCTGGGTATGTTTAGGATGGGCAGATGCTGCATGGTAAGACATGTTTTAGAAAGGCTGTAAATTTTTGTGAAAGATTTCGATATTTGAGACAGATGTTTTCCCGAATAACTGATACCAAGACTAAGGGAGGTATTCTTGTTGGTCCATAAATCCAGCAGGCCATTAATGACAAGCAATTTGAAGAACTTCTAATGGGACCAGAGAAAACCACATGGAAGACATTCAAGGATGTTGTGGAAAGTTTTTTTGGCAACTACAGAGCATCAAACTATATGCAGCTGGTTGACAACATGCTTCAGGCATACAAAACCATGAAGTGCAACATGTCACTAAATATTCATTTCCTGCATTCCCATTGAGGCTTGTTCCCTGCGAACTTTGGTGCTGTTAGTGACGAGCATGATGAAAGGTTTCACCAGGACATTGCGATCGTGGTGGAGCAGTGTCATGGCAACTGGAATCCGTCAATGCTGGCTGAATATTGTTGGACACTGAGTATGAATGAAAATCATGAACAAAACATTTTTAGCTTAGTTGAACTGTTTCAAAGCATCAGCAATGTAGTACAATTGATTAATAAATTGGATAGGAATATAGGTAGCATTGCTACTAAGTCTCCAGAAGACACCAGAATCGACGGAGTGGTGTACAAGTTGAATATGGTTACAGCAGGATCTAGAGCAAATTGGAAAGGAATGTCAGATGAAATTTAACTCAAAGAAGTGTAAAATAACAGAATCATTATCAGACTCATGTTTAATATCACTGGCATATGTTGTGAAATTTGTTGTTATGCGGTAGCTGTACGTTGGAATACATAATAATAAAAACTGTAAATTACAATAAGAAATAGATATGAAGAATTAAATGAAACAAATAGTGCAAAAATGGAGGTTGTGTTCATATGTTCATTGTCCATTCAGAAGTGTGATGGTGGAGAAGAAGAAGCTGTTCCTGAAACATAGAGTGTGTGTCTTCAGGCTCCTGTACTTCCTCCTCGATGGTAGCAATGAGAAGAGGGCATGTCCTGGGTGATGGGGGTCCTTAATGATGGATGCCAGCTTTTTGAGGCACTGCCTTCTGTAGGTGTCCTGGATGAGTTAGTACCCATGATGGAGCTGGCTAAATATTACATTTGGGCACTTGGGGAGGACACGGACAGTGAATGGCACAAGGATGTTGCTGGGACTGGAAGGCTTGAGTTATTAGAGAGACTGAATGGCATAGGAATTTTCCCTGGAGTGAAATAGGGTGAAGAGTGACATTATGGAGCTTCTTTCTACCTCACTGACTGCCTTGCAATCTTACTGGCTCTTCATTCTTGGACTACCAGAACAACAGCAATACCCACATCAAGTTGCTGTTTATTTATTGCAGTTCAGCATTCAACACAATGATCCTCTCACTACTAATCAACAAGTTTCAAAACCTGGATCGTTGTACCCCTCTCTGTACGATGTATGATGGTGAGCATTCTGACTGGATGCAACACCATCTGCTATGGAGGCTCCAATGGACAGGATCAAAAGAGGGTGCAAAGGATTGCAGACTCAGTGAGCTCCATCGAGGGCATTAGTCTCCCCACCACTGAGGGCATCTTCAAAAGGTAGTGTCTCAAGAAGGCGACATCCATTAATAAGAACCCTCACCACCTGAGGGCATGTCCTCTTCCCATTGCAGCCATCAGGGAGGAAAGGTACAGGAGCCTGAAGACCCTACACTCAATGTTTTAGGAACAGCTTTTCCTTTCTGCCATCAGGTTTCTGAAAGGTCCATGAATCCATAAACACTACCTCATTATTCTTCTTTTGCACTATTTATTTATTTCTTATTGTAACTTGTTGTAATTCTTCTATTTTGCACTGTATTGCTGCCGTGAAACAACAACTTTCATGATGTTGTTGTGAACTCTTGAACTCTTCAAGATGGTGCCAGCGAACGACGTGTCCATGGGTGACATCCTGCAGACAGTTCACAAAACTGCTTCTTTTACTTCTTTCAAATATGATTTTGCCACAAAGCTGCATGCGATTGGAACCTGTGATTTGTATTTTGATAGTTTGTTTTTGGGTTGCTTGAACGATCTTGCACTTTGCTATCTCCTAGGGAGTTTGGTGAGGTTGGGAACAGGGTGTGCAGGCCTGCTGAATTTGGCCTGGAAGCCTGGATGTGGGGCATGAGCCCACGATCGACTCCATTGCTGCTCTCTGATTGATGTGTCGAGCAGGGTTGAAGTAAAAAAAGTCGAGAGTGGAGTGCGGGCAGGTGTTCGGCGACAGACATACTTTATTGCCTGTTTTTGACCGGTTCCCACTAGCTGTGTCAGAGTAATGTGCAGGAGTCTTGGGTTCTGCATTACAAGAAACTGTGGACTTGTTTTGGGGGACTTTGAGGTTAATGTTGCATGTATTTCTGGAATCTGGTTATTCGTTTTTGCTGTTTTTGAGCAAGGTTGATCAAAGCAGATTGGGATGCTCTGGTGAAGAATGTCTCTGTGGCCTGCAATTGGATAGCAACATGGTGCAGAACTGAACTAAACTGAATACTGCTGAACTGCTGGTTTGATGTTTGATATTCTATGTGTTATTCCCTTACTTTTTGCTGTTTGCTCAATTTGCAATTTTTTCTTGCGTTGGGTGTTTGCTGTTGACTTGAATGGGTTCCATGCTGTTTCTTTGTTCTGTAGCTGCCTGTGGGAGGAAAAACCTCACAGTTGCGTTCTGTATACATACTTTTGTAATAAATTTACTTTGAATCTTTGATAATAAAACTGACACTAAAATCATAAGGGGCATAGCTAAGGTAGATAGTCACAGATTTTTCCCATACTTGTGGAGTCTAAAACTCGGAGCCATAGGTTTAAAATGAGAGGGAAAATAATTAAAGGACACCTGAGGTATTTTTTTTCCCTACAGAAAGTGGTGGGTATATGGAATGAGTTGCCAGAGGAAGTCATAGAAAAATACAGCACAAGAACAGGCCCCTCACCCCATTTTGTCTGTGCCAAACCATTTAAGAACATAGAACATAGAGTTCTATAGCACATTACAGGCCCTTCGGCCCACAATGTTATGCCAACCATGTAACCTACTCTAGAAACTGCCTAGAATTTTCCTAACACATAGCCCTCTATTTTTCAAAGCTCCATGTACCTATCTAAGAGACTTTTAAAAGACCCTATTGTATCCACTTCCATCACCACCGCCGGCTGTGCATTCCACACACCCACCACTCTCTGTGTGAAAAACTTACCCCTGACATCCCTCAGTACCTACTTCCAAGCGTCTAAAAACTGTGCCCCCTCGTGTTAGCTATTTTAGCCCTTGGAAAAAGCCTCTGGCTACCCTCTCATCGTCTTATACACCTCTATCAGGTCACCTCTCATCCTCCATCACTTCAAGGAGAAAAGGCCGAGCTCACTCAACCTAGTCTCATAAAGAATGCTCTCCAATCCAGGCCACATCTTTGTAAATCTCCTCTGCACTCTCTCTTTAGTATCCATATACTTCCTGTAGTGAGGTGACTAGAAATTTAAACTGCCTAGTCTCATCGACCTGCACCTGAACCCTAGCCCTCCATACCTCTGCCATCCGTATACCTATCCAAACTTCTCCGAAATATTGCAATCGACCCCACATTTACCACTTGCACTAGCAGCTCATTCCACCTCATGTTCCCCTTAAACATATTACTTTTCATCCTTAACCCATGACCTCTAGTTGTAGTCTCACCCAACTTCAGTGGAAAAAGCCTGCTTACATTTACCATATCAATACCCCTCATAATTTTGTATAACTTGATCAAATCCCCCCTCAATCTTCTACTTTCTAGGGAACAAAGTTCCAACTTATTCAGTCTTTCCTTATAGCACAGGTCCTCCAGTCCTGGTAACACCCTTGTGAATTTTCTCTGTACTCTTTCAATCTCATTGACATCTTTCCTGTAGGCAGGTGGAAGTGGTGGATCCAGATCCAGAGACATTTAAAAGGCATTTGGACAAGCTGACAGGCATGAAAGATTTTGAGGGATATGGGCCCATTGCAGGCAAAGAGGACTACTAGCTCAAGAAGGCAGCCTGGTTGGTATTGATAAGTTGGGCTGAAGGGCCTGGTTCCCTACTTTATGACTCTGTATCTTTGACTTTATGTGCTTCTGAGGGCTAGAATAGTCATAGCAGCTATCTAAAGGCACCAAAAATATTCCAATGGTCAGACAGAAATAAAACTGTTATGTAGGCATTCAAATCTTACAGAACTGCTCCACTGCAATTTGTATGCTTTTCCCAATATTTAATTTCTTAACAGACAGGTCTTGCAGAATATGAACTAGAATTGAATTCTTGTACATATGAAGACAAAAATCAATCTCAGAACGACTTGTGGAATTAAACTTGATTTAATTGGAGAAAAAAAATGAGGGAGAACATGATGCAGATCTTTAAAAGATTAAAGGCATTAATAATGTGAATATGAACTTGTTAATTAATTTAGACGTGTGATTGTGGAAGCAGAGGCCAGAAATACAGTTAGTAAGTGTCAAAGCAAAACTAACGAGTAGATGAATGATTTTCCCCACAGCATATTGACTTGCAACACAGATTCCAATTGAAGCAGCAAGCTGATCAGTTAGCCAAACCAACATTTGACTAAATACATAAATGACAGCTATGAGGATTGACGTAAATAATCAAGTACATTATGAACGCAAGAATTCTATTCCTGTTGAGACTATTGATCTATAAATTGTGGTTGAATTTATAGTTCAGACTTCCACTACATTATCTTTGAAGATTACAATGCGCCACATACCTAGATATATCCACAAGAGATCTACCTTTGTTCTGTTATTTTTTTTTACAGAACCCTAATTACTTTGGAGAAATACATTTGGCTAGATTTTGGGACAAATTATCCACGACTAATGAAGAAATATATCACTTCGTACTTAGTTTTGCTAGTTCATTAAAAATTCACGGATTGGCTTCCTCTTATTATTTCTAAATAAAGAACATTAAACAGTACAGGCCATTACAGGCCCTTCAGCCCACTATGTTGTGCCAATCTACTCTAAGATCAATCTAGCCCTTTCTTCCTACATAGCTCCCTATTTTTCTTTCATCCACGTGTCTAAGAGTCTCTTATATGTCCCTAAAGTATCTGCCTCTATTCCCACCCTCAGTAATGTGTTCCACACAGTTGCCACACTTCGTGTTAAAAAAACCTTCCTCTGACACCGCCCCCCCCCCCATACTTTCCTCCCATCACCTTAAAATGATGCCTTCTTGTATTTGCCATTGGCCACCCTGGGAAAAAGATGCTGGTTCTCCACTTTGTCCACTTTATCTATGCCTCTGATCATCTTCTGCATCTCTATCAAGACATCTCTTGTCCTCTTTCACACCAAAGAGAAAAGCACTAGCTTGGCAAACCTTTCCTCATAAGACTTGCAGGTTTGATTACAAACATTAAGTGAAGTTTTGGATAAGTACATGGATGTGAGAGGTATGGAGGACTATGAGCTGGGCCTGGGTCAACGGGACTAAGCAGAGTAACAGTTCTACACAAACAAGATGGGCAGAAAGGCCTTTTTCTGTGCTGTAGTGCTCTATGACTTTATGATTCTATTACAGGCTCTCTAATCCAGGCAATGTCCTGATAAATCTCCTCTGCATTCTCTCTAAAGCTTCCACACCCTTCCTCAAATGAGGTGACCAAAAGTGAACTCACTATTGTGTGGACTAAGTAGAGTCTTAAAGAGCTGTAACATTACCGCACAGCTCTTGGACGCAATCCCTCAACTAATTAAATATTTGAGTCCTAGTCCTACAATGTAAATAGTAAATTCTATGATTTAAATTATAGAATTCCTCCTCAGTATTGTGTCTAGACATGCCGTTCATTTGCTGCTAAAGCACATTATAATAGAAAAATATATGGTGAAATTCACTACATTCCAAAGCAGAATGAATATTTCACAGAGCAATAATTTTCCAATTGTTTTGACTATCTAATTTTTTGTTAATTTGTGAAAGGATGGTTGTTTGTCAAGCCCAATCATATGGGAGAAGTGAGGCAAAATCCCATAAAGTTGTAAACAATAGAGCATTGATACAGTACCTTCAGCCCATCTAGTCTGTGCTGAACTATTATTCTGCCTAGTCCCATCAACCTGCTCCTACATCATAGCCCTTCATACCCCTTCCATCTAGGTACGGTACTTATCCAAATGTCTCTTAAATGTTGAAATCTATTCCACTTCTGCCTCTTCCTCTGGCTGCTCTTTCCACACTATCACCACCCTCAGAGTGAAGAAGTTCTCACTTAGGTTCCCCTTTAACCTATGCCCTTTAGTTCTAGTTTCACCTAACCAGTGGAAAAAGCCTGCTTGCATTAACTCTTATCTCTACCCCTCATAACTTTGTATACCTCTATCAACTCTTCCCTCATTCTCCTGTGCTCCATGGAATAAATTCCTACATATTTAACCTTTTCCTATAACTCACACCCTCCAGTCTCTTGAAAGAATGTTCATTTTGTCCAAAACCATGTTCTGGATAATACAATGATGTGTGGTCAGTGTTATATCAAAAATACTGTGTTGCAAAGAGTGTTGAATTCATCTTTAATGTTAAGGGAAGAGAGTAGAAGCAGAGAAAACACAAAATAAATGGAATAGTAATCAGAGAGTAGGAATAAATGGATCTTCCTCAGGAATGCAGGCAGTAACTAGCAAGGTATTGCAGGCATCAGTCCATGGGCCTCAGCTATTCAAAATATATCAAGGATTTGCATGAGCGCTTGGAATGAAAATTTTCAGTTTGCTCACATCATGAACCTGGGTGGATTTCTGGGTTGTAAAGACACAAAAACACTTCCACACAATTTAGACAAGTTGAGTGAGGGACAAATATAAGACGAATGTACTGCATTTCCTGTTAAACATGTGGAAGGTAGATTAGTAAAGTGTCATGGGAAGTTGTCCATATCCCAACTTCAGCTGAACATATTGTACTCCTGGAAAGAAGTTGCACACCTAATCACCTCTCACAATCATCTGTGTGTATTTCAGCACACACAAAATGCTGGAGGAACTCAGCAGGTCAGGCCTCATCTATGGAAATACTAGACAGTCGGCGTTTTGGGACGAGACCCTTCTTCAGGTCTGAAAAGGAAGGGGGAAGTTGCCAGAATAAAAGGGTGAGGGGAGAGGAGGGGAGATGGCTAGCTGGGTGATAGGTGAAGCCAGATGGGCGGGAAAAGTCAGGGGCTGGATAAGACGTAATCTGATTGGAAAGGAGAATGGACCATAGGAGGAAGGGAAGGAGGAGGGGAGGTGATAGGCAGGTGAGAAGAGGTAAAACGTCAGATGAGGAATAGAGTAAGGGGCGGAGGGGTGGGAAATTGGTTTACAGGAAGAGGAAATTAATATTCATGCCATCAGGTTTGAGGCTACCCAGGCAGAACAGTAAGGTGTTGCTCTGCCATCCTTCATCTTGACACAAGAGGAGGCCACGGACTGACATGTTGGAATGGGAATGGGAATTAAAATGTTTGGCCACTGGGAAGTTCAGCTTATGACAGATGGCAGGGAGGTGCTCGATGAAGTGGTCCCCTGATTTACGATGGGTTTCATCAATGTAGAGGAAGCCGCATCAGGAGCACCAGACGCAATAGACAACCTCGGTAGATTGACAGATAGAGTGTTGCCTCACCTGGAAGGACTGCATGGGGACCTGAATGGAGGTGAGGGAGGAGGTGTATGGTCAGTTTGGGCCATTCTGGGAGGGAGGTTAGTAGGGACAGACGAATGGACAGGGAAATTACAGAAAGAGCAATCCCTGAGGAATGGGGAAGGTAAAGATGTGTTTAATGGTTGGATCCTTTTAGAGATGCGGAAGTTGCAGAGGATAATGTGTTGATTAGCTAAGGACAAGAGAGACTCTAACACTATTAAGGCGGCAGGAAAATGGGGTAAGTATGGATGTACGGGAATTGGGGGAGATGTGGGTGAGGGCAGCATCAATAGTGGAGGGAGGGAAATACTGTTCTTTAAAGAAGGAGGTATCTCTGATGTTCTGGAAAGGAAAACTGGATCCTGGGAACAGATGTTGTGGAGGCAAAGAAACTGAGAAAAGGGAATAGTATTTTTACAGAAGATAGGGTGGGAAGATGTATAGTCAAGATAGTTGTGGGGGATCAGTAGGTTTATAAAAGATGTCAGTCGACAGTTTGTCTCTAGAGATGGAGACAGAAAGATTGAGAAAGGGGAGGGAGGTGTCAGAGATGGACCAAGTGCATTTAAGGGCATGGTAGAAGTTAGAGGCAAAGTTGATAAAATTGCTAAGCTTAGCATGGGTGCATGAAACAGCGTCAATGCAGTTGTCCGTGTAGTGGAGGAAGTGTTGGGGCGTAAAACCAGGGAAGGCTTCGAACATGGACTGTTCTACGTAGCCAACAAAGAGGCAGGCATAGGTGGAGCCTGTGGCTACTCCTCGAATCTGGAGAGTATTACTAAATGAAGTGGTGTGTATTACCAGTGCATTTACAACTAAGAATTGAGAAAAGATCATTCAAAGGAAATACACAATATCTTTAATGTGCCTCAAACTAGATCTTTAATTCCTGATGGTTCCGAGGCATAGCTGGAAAGTTGACAGACTAATTTAGGGCTTGACACACGAATACCCTGGCTCGAATGAGCTCTTTTGAGACAGGAGGGCAAAACAAATTCCCCAGGAGTTCAATGTGAGGGACAGTAAAGTTGCAAAAGGTCCACCGATTTTCTGGTTGACAAAGATTCCAGCTTGAATTGAATGGTGGCCGGTGGAATACAATTCATCTGGAGTTCAAAGTGGTGGAAGAAAGAGTTTTCATTCTGCAGCTGTTTTGGAGGAAGACCGGCCAAAGATTTATAAAGTGAGCTGCTGTCCGCATCTTGACTGGAAAGCATCTGCCAAAAGAAAATTGATTACATTTCACCAAAGTAAAGAAAGCTGGTTGTAGAACAGTCATAGTAAAAATAATAGAACAATTAAACTGTCAAATACAATTACCATTTATATAAAATCAGCTCAGATTCGCCCTCCTGCCGTTTGATAGCTGCGGTAATTAGCCATTGACTTTGCTGGGAGACACATTTTTATTCCATAAATCAGTTCTGCATTGGGGCTGCAGCCATTAGGATGGTTTAATTAGGTAAAATGTTTCACATGCAAATGAACACTGGTGAACACAAGCGCAAATATACCCACCGACTTTTCCAAAGTTGCTGTTTACCACTCAGATTATTGTTAATTTCCTTAAGACCATATGACCTAGGAGCAGCATTAGACCATTCGGCCCACCGAGTGTGCTCTGCTATTCCATCATGGCTGATTTATTATCCCTCTCAACCCCATTCTCCTGCCTTCTCCCCATAACCTTTGACACCCTTACTAATTAAGAACCTATGAAACTCTATTTTAAATACAGCCAATGACTTGGCTTTACAGCCATCTGTGGCAATGAATTCCACAGATTCACCACCCTCCGGCTAAAGAAATTCTTCCTCATCTCCATTCTAAAGGGATGTCCTGATATGAGGCTGTGCTCTCTGGTCTTAGACTCCACCACTATAGGAAACATCCTCTCCACATCCAGTCTGTCTAGGCCTTTCAGTGTTTGATAGGTTTCAATAAGATCACCCCTCATTTTTCTAAACTCCAATGAGTACAGATCCACAACCATCAGACACTCCTTATACATTAACCCGTTTACTCCAGAATCATTCTTGTGAACCTCCTCTGGGTCCTCATTTCTTTAGTTTTGTTTTAGAAACACAACTATGGTTAGTAATTTTTTTATATTAACGAGCGCACAAGTTAAACTTTTTCTTTAAAAAAAAGCAACTCCTTTGTCTGCTCACTTTGACTTTGCCTCCAGCAAAATGCTTTCCCTCCAACTTGCTGAAGGGTCATGATGCTCCTCATTGGTTCAGCTCCAAATCCTGTCTCCCAGCTATCTTTCGATTGATTTTTTTCTTGCCTCCTCTATATACAAACTTTAATCACTTGCAAAAAAAGCAAAGCAACAAATCAATTAAAAAATCATTATCTGAATGCTATAATTTATCTTTGCACCCTTGAGCTTGAATGTGACTAGATTAGATGGATCTGTATAAAGCTAACCAAAGGCACTCCTCTACGTATAAGTGACTGAAAATATCACCCTGATTAATCGGTATCTCTGCGTGTTTTGATTTCTGTCAGTCATATGAGATAGTCTATAAGTATTTTCATATTCTGTTTCACTAAAGCTTCATTGCTGTTTCTTCGTCTGACAACACATACATGAGAGATTCCAAAGCTGTAGAACCTTTTATTGCTGCCACGTTTGACCTGTGACCATTCTATGCTGAGTTTGTTTATTGGTCTGGGAAGAATTTGGGGGAGAGGGAGACAGTGCACTGGAGAAAGTGGAAGGAATTGTGAATGTTTTGGGCTGCATCCGGACTGAGAGTGGAGAGGCGAAGAGAGGAGAAGGGGTGTGGCAAGAAAGGATTAGTGGACTGAGAAGGGTTCAAGATCACAGGCAGGTAATGCCAGGTGGGGGGTGGGGGTGGGTGATCAAGGGTGGAGCTGGAAGGCTAAGGCAACTGAATGATAGTTTGAGCCGGATTAAGAAAGAAGAAAAAATACCAACAGATGGAGCAAGGTGAGGTGGGGGGAGGGAGTTAGTGTGAAGAAGGGAGACACCTAGTGGAGGGAGGTAAGCAGGAAGGCAGAGCTAGGTTCAGATCAGTAAAGGAAGTGAGAATGGGAACCATTAAAGAAGGATTAATGTAGATGGGTGAACACCGAGAGAGGTAAAGGGAGAAGGAAGTCAGTGCAGTGTCTCCCTGTGGCCATACCCCTTAGCAACAGGTATATCCCTTTGGATACTGCTGTGGAATATGACCTATGGTATTGGGAAATGAATCTGGTGAGGTGGCAGATCTCTCAATGGTAGAGCATTTCGGAGGCAGTGATCACAACTCTGTCTCCTTTACCATAGTGTTGGAGAGGGATAGAAGCAGAAAGTTTGGGAAAACATTTAATTGGGGTAGGGGGAAATATGGTGCTATTAGCCGGGAACTTGGGAACATAAACTGGGAGCAGATGTTCTCAGGGAAATGCACAGCAGAAATGTGACATGGCATTCTGCATAAGTATGTTCCACTGAGGCAGGGAAAGGATGGTAGGGTAAAAAAAACCATGGTGTACAAAGAATGAAGAAAATCTAGTTAAGAAGCAAAGAAAAGCTTAGGAAAGGTTCCAGATTCTAGGTACTGTTAGAGCTCTAGAAAATTACAAGGTTAGCAGGAAGGAGCTCAAAAATGAAATTAGGAGATCTAGAAGGGGCCATGAGAAGGCTTTGGCGAGCAAGATTAAGGAAAACCCCAAGGCATTCTACAAGTATGTAAAGAGCAAGAGGATGAGCTGTGTGAGAATGGGACCAGTCAGGAGCAAGAGTGGAAACATGTGCATGGAGCCGGAGGAGGTAAAGGAAATACTTAATGAGTATTTTGCTTCAGTATTTGCCAGTGAAAAGGACCTTAGCAATTGTGGGATGACTTACAGCAGACCGAAATGCTTGAGCATATAGACATTAAGAAAGAGGATGTGCTGGAGCTTTTGAAAGGTATTAAGTGAGATAAGTTGCCGGGACCAGATGAGATATACCCTAGGCTACTGTGGGAAACGAGGGAGGAGATTGCTAAGCCTCTGGCCATGATCTTTGCATCATCATTAGCGACAGGAGAAGTACCAGAGGATTGGAAGGTTGCAAACGTTGTTCTCTTGTTCAAGAAAGGGAGTTGAGAAAACCTAGGAAATTATAGACCAGTGAGTCTTCTCTTCTTGCCCACAATTTTAAATGCTGATCCATTAGCCTTTGAACTATTCATTCATAAAAAAAAATTCTCACTGTTACCTTCACCTTTGCTCTGTCCACTGAAATAGCCAGGACATCCTGCTGGCCATCCATTTTAATTCCGCTTCATATTATATTCCATCTTCCATCTTGACAGCATGAACATCGATATTTCTCTCTGCTGGTAACCACTGCCCTCTGCTTTCCTTGTTATTTTCCCCCTTTTGTTTTCCCTCATTCGGGTGGCCTTCTCTTCCCCACCCCCACCTTCATGTTCTGCCTGTCACCTCCCTCTAGTTCCCCACCTCCCTCCCATTATTCCATCAACTCATGCCTTCTAAAGGTTAGCTTTGTTTGTCACGTGTATGTGGAAATGTATGGTGCATCATATAGAATCAGCAGGGATTGTGCGAGGCACCCACAAGTGCTTCCATGTTTCTGGTGCCAGCGTAGCATATCCATTACTCACTAACCCTAGCCATACATCTTTGGACTGTGGGAGGAATCCGGAGCACCAAGAGGAAACCCATGCAGTCACAGGGAGAACAAGCAAGCTCTTTACAGGCAGTGGTGGGAATTGAACCCCAGTCAGTGATTGCTGGCTGGTGCTATAACATGATGCGCTAACTACTCCATACATCCTTCTTCTTCAGCCCTTTATCTCTTCTACATATCACCTTTCATTTTTCTTTTCATCCCCCCCCCCCCCATACACCACCCAAATCCCCCTTTCACCTGAACTTGTTTCATTCCTTCTCCCCCTACCATTTGATTCTGGCTTCTGCCTTCTTCCTTTGCACTCCTGAATATCAGCTGTTCAAATCCTTCTATAGATGCTGCCTGACCCTCTGAATTCCTCCAGCACTCTGTGTGTGTTGCTCAAGATTTCCAGCATCTGCAGAATCTCATGTCTTCTACTATTACCTTATGTGAACCAATCATGAACTGGTACAGCTCTCTTAAAGCTTTTCAGCCACTTTTAGTCCAAGGTTAATAACTCAACCACTCAGTCTAACTTCATATTTGAAGTCCCTCATCCGTGGAACTATTCTTTCTTGCACCCTGCAAAAATCTTTCTAAAATGTGGCAAGCAGAATAGACACATTATTCCAGCTGTTAACTCAGTGATGTTTCACACTGGTTGAGCTTGGTTTCCTTGCTTTTGTGCTCTGTGGCTGTGTAGAAATCCCAGAATCACACTGTTAATCTGCCTTTCTGCTTTCAAATGTGTATCACCATATCCTTTTTCCCCGAACACCCTATAGAAATGTGCAATTAAGTTTATATTGTTTCTCCTTGGACATAGAACACAATGTCTATACTGATCATGATGCCAATTTAAACTGCGCATCTGCCTGCATACGTTCTACGCTCAGTGGATGCTTTATTAGGTACACTTAATGCTCGTTAATGCAAACATCTGATCAGCCAATCATGTAGCAGCAGCTTGATGCATAAAAGCATGCAGACATGGTCAAGAGGTTCAGTTTTTGTCCAGACCAAACATCAGAATGGGGAAGCAGAGTGATCTAAGTGACTTTGACAGTAGAATGATTGTTGGTGGCAGGCAGGGTGGTTTGAGTATCTCAGAAACTGCTGATCTCCTGGGATTTTCACACACAACAGTCTCTACAGTTTACAGAGAATGGTGCTAAAATTTAAAAAAAATCATCCATTGAGTGGCAGTTCTGTGGGCAAAGATGCCTTGTTAATGAGAGAGGTCAGAGGAGAATGACCAGTCTGATTCAAGCTGACAGGAAAGCGACAATAACTCGAATATCCACACGTCCTAACAGTGGTGTGCAGAAGAGCATCTCTGAATGCACAACATATTGAATGTTGAAGTGGATGGACTACAGCAGCAGAAGATCATGATTATACACTCAGTGACCATTTTATTAGGTACAGGAGGTATCTAATAAAGTGGCCACTGAGTATATATGCCTCCATTGTGTTGGCCGGATTTCCAGCATCTGCAGATTTTCTCTTGTTTGTGATTTGCCTCTATTCTCTGCCTGTTCATGTGCCCGCCTAAATGCCTCTTAAATGTTGCTCTAGTGTCTGTCTCTTCCACTTTCCTGGTGATGTAGCCCAGATAGAAAACTTGACTCACAAATCAATGCAATGTTAATGCAATGTTTTACGGTGCCACCAGTCACTCATTATCGGGGTTCAATTCCTGCTGGTCTGTAAGGAGTTTGTACCTTCTTCCTGTGATGATGTGGGTTTTCTCCGGATGCTCCGGTTTCTTCCCACGTTCCAAAGACATAGTTAGGGTTAGTGAGTTGTAGGAAATCTATATTGGCACCAGAAGTGTGGCGACACTTCTGGGCTGGCCCCAACACAATTCTCAGACCATGTTGGTTGTTGACACAAACAGCACATTTCACTGTATGCTTTGATGAACATGTAACAAATAAAGATAGCCTCTTAATTTTTTTTCGCTACTTCTCCTCTCTTACCTTAAATCCAATGTGGGAAAGCAAATCCGACTATCGACCCTACCTATGGCTCTTAAATTTATATATACATGTACTTTGATGCCACTCCTGTTCTTTATATACATCAATCAGGTCATCCCTGTGCCTGTGATGCATTAGAGAAAACATTCCAAGTTTGTCTACCCACTCCTTATAGCTAATACTCTGTAATTCAGGGAACATCCAGGTGAACCTCTTCAAGTTCAAGTTTATTGTTATTCAACTATATATGTTTGTAGCTAAACAAAACATGGTTTCTCTGGGGCCAAGGTGCAAAGCACAGAAGATACAGCCATACACAGCACATACAGTTACAATCTTCTCTACACTCTCCAAAGCCTCCAAATCCTCCAAATCCTTGCTGTAATACAGTGCAAACAAAACTCCAAAAGCAGTCTAACCAAAGTTTTACACAGCTGCAACAGGACTTCCTGACTTGTATACATGGTGTCCTGACAGATGAAGATAAGTTTTCTTTACCATTCTATCCACTTTTAGGGAGCTTTGGGTTTGTATACCAAGAGCCCTTTTGCCATCATGGCTTGAATAGGTCCTGCCATTTGCTGTATGCTTTCCTCTTATGTTTAATTTATTGAAGTGTAACACCTCACATGCCCTGATTAAGTTACACCTGCCATCTCTCTGCCCATTTTTCCAACTGGTCTACCTTCTGCTGTATTTGACAACTTTCCTCACCTCCCAAGACTCCTTCAATGTTTGTGTTGTCTTCAAACTTACTGATCAGCTCCTCTACATTTTGGTTAAATTCATTTATGCAAATATGGCAAGAGGACCCAGCACTGATCCCTATGAAACACCACTGGTCATAGACCTCCAGTCAGGTTAAAACCCTCCGCCACTATCATCTGTGGTCTGTGGCTATACCAAATTTGAATCCAGTTTTAAAAAAGTCACTGTTGATCCTATGCACTTGAATCTCACGCCATCCTAACACAAAAACCTTGCTGAATATCTCCATGTAGACAACATTTAGGTTCCAAGCTGAATAAACAGAAATAATGGTAGATTCAAGATAATGAGGATAAACGTCGTGTACTGATGAAGGGTCTCGGCCCAAACATCAACTGTCCATTCCTCTCCAGAGATGCTGCTTGATCTGCTGTGTTCCTCCACCATTTTGTCTGCAGAATCTCTTGCATAACTGTTACACACTGGCAGGAAATAAACAAAAAGGTAGAGTAATATTTAAATAATTGAGAAATGTTGATAGATACTGTAAGTAAAATTTTAAAGTCTCAAATTGGTTTGCTGGTCTGGAAGGTTTGACCCCTTGGCATCCAGGGTGAGGTAATTGATTTATTAATGTCACCTGTGCTGAGGTACACTGAAAAACAGATCCTTTGAAAACATAAGAATATCGAGGTAGTCAAAGCTTTATATAGCTGCAATATGATTTCCTGACTCTTCAACAGGGGTTTCAAACCATACAGAACTGACAGGTGTAGAAGCTAGTGTTACAGTTACATGGAAAGTGCAGTGCAGGGAGACGAGGTGTAAGAGCCACGACGAGGCAGAACCAGGAATTCCTCCTCATCATACAAGAGGTCCATTATGGATAGGTCCAGTAGGGTAGAAGCTGTCCTTGAGTCTGGTGGTATGTGCTTTCAAACTTCTGCTCGATGGAAAGGGAGAAAAATGAAAATACCTGGGGGTTTAAGGTCTTTGATTATGTTGGCTTGCTTCCCAAGACAGTGTGAAGTGTAGTTAGAGGAGGGGAGGCTGCTTTTTCGTAACAGACTGAGCTGTCTCCACATCTCTCTACATTTTTTTTGTAGTGTTGGGCAGTGCAGTTGTCTTATGAGCTGTAATTTAGTTGGATAGGATGCATTCTCTGGTGCATCTGTAAAAATGGGTGAGTGTCAATGGGGACCTGCCAAATGCCCTTAACCTTCTGAGGAAGTAGAGGTAGTGTTGTGTTTTCTTGGCCATAGCGTCTTCATGGTTGGACTAGGACTCCTGTCTTTTTCCTGTCTTCTATCCCATTATTTGAAATCCAGCACGCAATCATGGTTTCACTTGCGAACTTGCAGATGCAGTTGGAGCAGAATCTGGCCACACAATCATTGAGTGTTTAGGGAACAAAGTAGAGGGCTGAGGATGCAGCCTTGTTGAAGATAATTGCAGTGGAGTTGCTGCTGTCTGTCTTTAATTATTGTGGTATGTTCAGGAATTCAAGGATCTATTTGTAGAGGAAGGTGCAGAGTCCAAAGACTTTGGTGTTTGGAGATGAGCTTGCCTGGAATTATGACATTGAAGGCATAGCAACAGTTAATGAATAGGATCAGAATCAGAATTGGGTTTAATAACACCAGTATACGTTGTGAAATTTGTTAACTTTATGGCAGCAGTACAATGAAATACATGATAAATATAGAAAAAAACAGAATTATAGTAAGTGTAGTGCAAAAAAAAAAGAAATTAAAAAAGTAGTGAGGTAATATCCATGGTTTTAATGTCCATTTAGGAATCAGATGGCAGAGGGGACAAAGCTGTTACTGAATCACTGAGTGTGTGCCTTTAGCTTCTGTACCTCCTTCCTGTTGGTAGCAGTGTGAAAAGGACATGTCCCTGGTGATGGGGTCCTTGATGATGGAAGCCACTTTTCTGAGGCACCATGTTTTGAAGATGTCTTGGAAACTATGGAGGCTAGTACCCATGGAGCTGACTAATTTTATCTTTACTATCCAGATATTCCATAGATGAGTGTAGGTCCAGAGAGATGGTGTCTGTTGTGGGCTTGCTTTTGATGGCAGAAGAATTGCAGTGGCTCAGGGTTGACCTCTTGAAGCACTTCATGATGGTGGATGTCAGAACCACAGGGTGGTAGTCATTAAAGCATATTACCCCCTTCTTAAAGCAGGTGGGGAACCTGAGCTTGGAGTAGAAACAGGTTAAAAATATCTACAAATCCCCTGCCAGCTGGTCCACACAGGATTTGAGGCCACAGCTGGCAATTCCATGCAGACTAGCTGCTTTCCAAGGGAGTATTCTTAGGAAGACTGATCTGACAGCTTCATCAGAGGTTGACTGGGTCGGTGATGTCAGTTCATTGCTTTTCCATTCAGAACGGACATAGATGCATTGAGCTTATGGGGAGCGATGTGTTGTTAGTGATGCAGTCCAACTTTCTTTTGTAGTAGCATCCAAGCCTTGCCACAACTGATAGCTGGTGTAGGACTCTACTTTGGACTGGTATTGTCTCTTGGTATCCATAATAACTTTCTGAAGGTTCTACTTTGACATCCTGTCGGGGATGACCATTTGGCTTGGGTAGGAGTCGGAGGATGGTAGTTATATGGAAAGAGTTAATTGTGATTCTTCCTTTGTCCATGCTGAAATAAAATGGAAATTCGAAGACAAAATGGTGTCAGGTTGGAATGTAGTAATGGCTTGTTTCCTTCTTATTGACTAATGTTTTGTCTCTATTTTGAATGCTCATCATTTAGATGAGATACTGGTAAAGAATGTTTTCCCTCTTACAGACCTGTTGTCTTGTTTTTCTAAATTATGAAATCATGTTTCTGGGCTGAAAGTCGTAAGAGATAGAGGGGTGAAGAGATGGAGAAGTACTGGGATCATAGTTATGTTATGCTTTGAAGGAATCTTGAAGGGTGTTAAAGGGGCACTTCCTTTGTCCTGGGGAGAGCTTTGTCTTAGACTAGGTCACAATTGGTGCTAGTTCCAAAAAGATAGGGACAAACGTCGGGGGAGTTAGAGTATGTCAAGCTAGTTAGAAAGAGAAGGGCCATGCATAAGATTGTCGGATCTGTGGCTTACCTCTGATATTGCAAATATCTGCTTGTTTAGTGGATGATATGAATTATTTTGATTTCTGTACTGCTGCTACTATGGACCTTAGCTTTTCCTTCTGTATTGCATTTGTTCTAGTTCTAATACAGTGTTCTCTTGTGGCCTTGAACACGTGTCCTGATGAAGGGTCTCAGCCTGAAACATCGACTGTTTGCTCTTTTCTTGGCCCGCTGAGTTCTTCCAGCATTTTGTGTGTGTTGCTTTGGATTTCTAGTATCTGCAGAATTTCTCTTGTTGTGCAGTGTCATCCTTGTTTCAGAATGCATATGTAAATACCCTGAGCTGAATCAGAAAAGAACACATCATGAATTTTAAAATTATTTTTATTACAGTAGTGCAGGGTTGTTCAGAATGGAGCCTGTGACTAATCAAAAGCCACCAAGCTCAAGGACAGCTTCAATCTCACAATTAAGCGAGCTCTCGTTCGGTAAGGTGGATCTTGATCTCACAATGGCTTTCTTATGGCTTTGCCCCTTATTGTTTGCCAAGACTGCACTTCCTCCATAAATGCGTTATTTATTCTGCATTTTGTTATTGTTTTCCCTTGTATTACCTCTTGACAATGCTGTAATGATCTGGATGGATGGCAGGCAAATTACTTGTGACAATGATAAACCAATTCCAGTGGTGTGCCACATGGTAACATAGTAGTGTAGCAGTTAGGTCAGTGCTTTACAGTGCCAGCTGAAAGATCGGGATTTAATTCCTGCCATTCTGTAAGGAATTTGTATGTTCTCCCCATGACTGTGTGGGTTTCCTCCAGGTGCTTCGATTTCCTCCCACATTCCAAAGGCGTACGGTTAGGTTTAGTGAGTTGTAGGCATGCTATGTTGGTGCCAGAAGTGATGTGACACCTGTGGGCTGCCAGGCTGATTTGACCTGATACAAACGATGCATGTTTTGATGTACATGTGACAAATAAAAGTAATCTTTTATTGGTCGCACTTCTGTTTATCATTAACAATTTGGGTGAGAATGCAGTTGCTGAGGAAGTTGGTGGAAATTGGTGGTAGATAGTCAAGATGATTATCTAATATTACAACAAGATCTTGATCAATTGGGAAAGTGGGCCAAGGAATGGCAGATGGAATTTAGTTAGGATAAGTGCCAAGTGTTACATTTTGTTAAGTTAAACCCGAGCAGGCCTTACACAATAAATGGCAGGGGCCTGGAGAGTGTTGTAGAACAGAAAGACCCAGGGGGCACAAGTACGTAATGCCCTGAAATCGTGACACAGGCAACGAGGTAAGGCAAGCTTAACTTCAGCAGCCAGAGCAATGCTTACAAGAGTTGGGATTATTACGTGTCCAGCAACAATGAATATATAATTGAGTCAGGTTTCATAAACAAATAATCATTTATTAAACTCTCCTCAACAAAAATGAAAAGTAAACAAACGACTAACTTAACCGGAAGTTAACTGCTATATGGCAACTCTGGAATAGTTCTTAAAGTGGTAAATGATAACACAGTCTTAAAGTGGTAAATACAAAAGTCCAAGTGATTTATACAGTCAATTAGGAGAGACTTTCCTAAAGTAACAAATTCCTCGACGACATGACATTACTGCTGATCCCAGCCGAAATATGCTTTGTCCGAAGGATTCATGACAAAGGAAATAAAAACGGCTTAAAGGAACTGACCTTTTTCTTGGCGAATAACACTACACAACCTTTTCTACTCTTACAGGCAGGGGTTATCTCAGATGCAGGTCACTATTTTCTGAACGAAGATTCAGTAAGGTCGATCCTGTATTCAACCACCAAATGACACCAACTTTACTCGATCCTTTGGGTTCCCGTACTTCGGTAAAGTCTTCACTCTCCAATACTTAGACTTTAAAATTAAACCAAAGATACATCAAACAAAACTGGCAGCGATTGGCGAAACTACTAGCACAACGATTCTGTACCTTACAGTAGAAAGTAAAACTCCACTTTAAAACGAAACTGCATCATGAGACAAATATGCAGCATAACGGAGTGACTGACGAGTTAAACGATGACTCAACACAAAAACTCCTGTGTCACAGCAGGCTTTCCTGTTTTATACCTGTTGGAACCTGTCATCATGTGACCTCACACTGGCGGGAAATTACATCACCCCACCATCACAAGACCATTACATCATGCTCACCAGATAATCAATTACATCATGGTCATAAGACAGTCACAAGCTACCCACGAGGTATGTAACGGGATGTCATGTTATATTTAACCTATTACATGGTACATTCCATGGCCTGTTTCCATGCTCTATGACACTAAAGTGATTGTGTGTCCATTTAATGCAGTCACTGAAAATAAACTCTCAGGTGTAGCAAATTTTTAAGAAGGCAAATGGATAGGAAGTTGGCCTTCACAGATGGAGAATTTGAGTACAAGTGTAAGAAGGCCCTACTACAATGTGCACCAAGTGTATTTGTGGTCTCCTTGCCTGACGCAGGCAGGATTTGAGAATTGTGGAAAGAGGCTGAGTAGCTTAGAGCTTTATTCACTGGAGTGAAGGGTGACCTTAAGGAGGTGTATACATTTATGAGGGGCATAGATACGATGAATGCATGCAGTCTTTTTCCCCAGGAGTTGGAAATGATGAACTAGAGGGCATGGTTTAAGGTGCGAGGGAAAGACTTAATAGAAACCTGAGGGGTATTTTTTTTTTACTCAGAGGGTGGTTAGCATATGGAATGTGCTGCCAAAGGAAGTGGTTGAGGTAGGTACATTACAACTTTTAAAAGATGGACAGGAAAGGTTTAGATATGGGCCCAACGCAGGCAAATGACATTAACTTAGACAGGAATCTTTGCTAGCATAGACCATTCGGGCTGAAGTGCCTATTTCCATGCTGATGACTCTATGACTTCAAGATTCAACAGCAGCTTCTTCTCCACTGCCCCTCTGGTTGCTAAACTGATCCCAGGGGCAGTGGGTAGAGTTTCCACTCCATTGTTCTGACATTTGTGAACTTAGTTAATCATCATATTGAGATTCTGTTAATTGTGCCCCTTTTGTGGTCTTTAAACAGAGCTTCAAATCTAAACAACAACAACAAAAATGCTGGTGGAACGCAGCAGGCCAGGCAGCATCTATAGGGAGAAGCGCTGTCGCCGTTTCGGGCCGAGACCTTCATCAGGACTAACTGAAAGAAGAAATAGTAAGAGATTTGAGAGGGGGAGGGGAGATCTGAAATGATAGGAGAAGACAGGAGGGGGTGGGATGAAGCTAAGAGCTGGAAAGGTGATTGGCAAAAGGGATACAGAGCTGGAGAAGGGAAAGGATCATGGGACGGGAGGCCTCGGGAGAAAGAAAGGGGGAGAGGAGAGCACCAGAGGGAGATGGCGAGCAGGTAAGGAGTTGATGTGAGAGGGAAAGAGAGAGAGAAAAAAGAAAATATATATAATAATTAAGAAATAAGCAAGCAAGCAAATAAATAAATAAACAAATAAACAAACAGGGATGGGGTAAGAAGGGGAGGAGGGGCATTAATGGAAGTTAGAGAAATCAATGTTCATGCTGTAGTGATGTGCTACACACAGCGCTGAAATAACGACACGCAGTCGGTAAGTCGTTTCGAGACTAGTTTATTCAAACTTCCTGGTGCTGGTATTTAAATCTCTAGCGCCCACCCTCTCCGGGCGGAAATGACGTCAGAGGTGCATTACCAAAGTCTCTCCCCGCGCGCTGGCTATTTGTGAGCCGGTTCGCCTGCGCAGAAAGTGGGTCGCCACAATGCCATTAGGTTGGAGGCTACCCAGACGGAATATAAGTTTGTTCCTCCAACCTGAGTGTGGCTTCATCTCAACAGTAGAGGAGGCCATGGATTGATACATCGGAATGGGAATGGGACGTGGAATTAAAATGTGTGGCCACCGGGAGATCCTGCTTCCTCTGGCGGACAGAGCGTAGATGTTGAGCGAAACGGTCTCCCAGTCTGCGTCGGGTCTCACCAATATATAGAAGGCCACACTGGGAGCACCGGACGCAGTATACCACACCAGCCGACTCACAGGTGAAGTGTCACCTCACCTGGAAGGACTGTCTGGGGCCCTGAATGGTGGTGAGGGAGGAAGTGTAAGGGCAGGTGTAGCAAATCTATTTCAAATCTAAATCGCAACACTCACCTTTAATTCACTAACATTTTTTTCATTCATAGAGAAAACCATCTTGCATGCATCAATGAAACAAAATTATTTTGAAAGACAATTTGAGAGCCACCTCAGAGGTGGTGAGTAGACAAAGTGCTTGCTATTGTGGTACGGCCATTTCCAGCTAAATTAGAAAGCCGGCATCATCTTGCCACCCCCCAAACACACCTTGATTATTTTAGGAATTAATTTTAATACGGAGAATTTCATTCTGATGGTTCATTTGTATAAACTGTGTCATGGAAGATTTTATATTGGTAACTATTCAGAGAATTTTAATGTGACCTTAAACCATAAAATCAGTTCAGGAAACATTTGCCTTCAAACTCCTAACTGTGCGAAAACCAGAAAACTTTAATCCTTGCATTTATATTTATTCTGTGCCTGAGCTCTTTTGAAAACACTCTGTGGTAACAATAGATCATTATCATCATTAATGTGCTATGTCGTATGATGTAGGCGATCAGGGTCTCATGCCCATGATTGTTCTTGGCAAATTTTTCTACAGAAGTGGTTTGCCATTGCCTTCTTCTGGGCAGTGTCTTGGGCA
This sequence comes from Hemitrygon akajei, assembly GCF_048418815.1. Classification (NCBI taxonomy): domain Eukaryota; kingdom Metazoa; phylum Chordata; class Chondrichthyes; order Myliobatiformes; family Dasyatidae; genus Hemitrygon; species Hemitrygon akajei. The sequence goes on from NC_133131.1 coordinate 163,051,354, forward strand.
AGGTGTAGCACCTGCTTAGCCCCTCAATCAGGGTCATGTGAAGCCGTGGGAGCCGGTGGTGGATGATCGTATGAGCAGCCGGTGCATATCACAGGTCCTGGTTATGCGACCACTGATGCCAGGCAGACAACCTCTGAATTATAGATACACTGTACAATAAATCGGCAAGTTCTCTGAAGAGCTCTCCATGGCCCCACTCCACCTCATGCATTAGGTATTCTTAGAGGCAGCATGAAGTTTGAAGATATGCATTTGCATGCATATTGTGACATATTCCATAGTTTATATTCATTTTCTCAGCTCTAATTCTCTACTTCAATAAACTTGTTATTATTAAAATCTTTGTATATAAAAATCCTTATATGCAATCTTTATATGTAGACTCTCTTAGCACAGCACCAAATCCAGAATTGTTATTGTAATTTATAGCTTTAAAATATGTATTGCATTGTACTGCTGCTGCAAAACAATAGATTTCACAATATGTGCCAGTGATAATTAAACCTGATTCCAATAATGATTCTGATTCTGAGGAGGTTTATGGAAGTAATACTGGGATGAGCGTTAACATGAGAAGTGTTTGATATCTTTGGGCCTGTACTCACTGGTGTTCGGAAGAATGTGGAGGTGGGTGAGGATCTTATTGAAACCTGCCCAAATATTGAAAGATCTGGATGTCTCCAGTAGTCCAGAATAGTCCAGAACCAGAGGGCACCACCTTAGTGTAAAAGTATGTCCCTTTAGAAAAGAAATAATAAGGAACCTCTTTAGCCAGAGGGTGGTGAATCTGTAGAATTCATTGCCACAGTTGGCTGTGGAGTCTAAAGTAGTTTTGTATATCTAAAATGGAGGTTGATAGTTTCTTGATTAGTCAGGGTGTCAAAGGTTACAGGGAGAAGGCAGGAGGATGGGGTTGAGAGGGAAAATAAATCAGCTACGATCAAATGGTGGAAGAGACTTAATGGGCCGACTGGCCTAATTCTGAGAGTCTCATGGTCTTATTTTTCAAATAATCTCATTTGAATTGATTAATTTTGATACTTTTAAGAAAATCCTAAATACACTGGGACAATTTAAAGTTTCCCATTTTATTGTAATATTTTTTATTGTAAGTTTTCCCATTTTCTGTAAAAATTTACTCTGTATTGTGACTAGCACATCAACGAAGTATACCACAGTGAAAGCAGTTTGAAAAGTTCAACCCACATAAGTCAGTACCCTTTATAATATATAATATGTTATACTGATTGAAGCATACATCGTTTGAGTCATGGTGAATAATGGTGCTGCAGGATTGCTGGTATATTAAACAAAATACTACCAGCGTGTGCTTTGTTATATTTCTGAACTGTGCATGTATTATGCAAACAGCTGTCATACTTTAAACTTGTTTAAAAATGGATTAATTCAGAAATAGTATAATTATCAGCATGAAATGCCTCCGTTTTTTTGAAAAAGCAGAAATCAAACTAGATTATTTTTAAAAACTTTAACATTTTTTCATTATATAAGTCTCTAAATATAGTTTATGAAAAATGTATAATAGTCCTGTTTCAAATAATAACTTCTCAAAATTTGTAGCCTACCTTTTCTTTGAATTTACTGAAAACAGATTTTTTAAAAAATATGTTGTTTATAAGAAACCTAAGGATATTAAGAGTGAGTAAACAGAATATTCAGAATTAGAATCAGGTTTATTATAAGACCATAAGATATAAGAGCAAAATTAGGCCATTTGGCCCATCGAATCTGCTCTCCACTTCATCATGGCTGATCCATTTACTTGTCAGCCTCAATATGCTGCCTTCTCCCTGTAACCCTTCATGCCCTGCCTAATCAAGAATCTATTAACCTCTGTCTTAAATATGCCCAACAACTTGGCAACGAATTCCACAGATTCACCACTCTCCGGCTAAAGAAATTATTTCTTATCTCCATGCTAAATGGACATCCCTTTATTCTGAAGCTGTGCCCTCTGGTTCTAAACACCCCCATTGTAGGAAGCATCCACTCATCAAAGCCTTTTAATATTCAGTGAGATCAGGGGTTTCAGTGAGATCCACCTCGTTCTTCTGAATTCCAGTGGGACCCTTCAAATACTCCTCATATGATAAGCCTTTCAATCCTGTAATCATTCTCATGAATCTCCTCTGGACCCTCTCCAATGTCAGTACATCCTTTCTTAGTTAAGGGGCCCAAAAGTGTTCGCAATACTCCAAGTAAGGCATTGCCATTTCTTTATACAGTTTCAACATTACATCTTTGCTTTTATATTTTAGTCCTCTTGAAATGAATGCTAATATTGCATTTGCCTTCCTCACCACCAGCTCAACCTGAAAATTAACCTTTAGGGAATTTTGCACGAGGACTCCCAAGTCTGTTTGCACCCTGGATTTTTGAATTTTCTGTCCACTTAGAAACTAGTTCATGCTTTTATTTCTTCTACCAACGTGCATAATCATACACTTCCTGACACTGTATTCCATCTGCCACTGCTTCACCCGTTCACCTAATCTGTTTAAGTCCCTCTGCAGACTCCCTGCTTCCTCAACATTACCTGTCCCTCCACCTATCTTCATATCATCTGCAAACTTGGCCACAAAGCCATGACTTATGTTATCCAAATCATTGACATATAATATAAAAATAATTGGTTTCAGCACAGACCCCTGTGGAACACCACTAGTCACTTTGGCAACCAACCAGAAAAGCCCCCTTTATTCCATCTCTGCCTCCTGCCAACAGCCAGTACTCTATCCATGCTAGTATTTGTCATGGGCTCACAGCCTCATGTATGGCACCTTCTGAAAGGCCTTCTGAAAATCCAAGTACACAACATATACCTATATTCAATACTTAGATTTATGAAGCCCTCCTTTGTCTACCGTGCTTGTCATTTCCTCAAAGAATTCCAACAGATTGGTCAGGCAAGATTTTCCCTTGAGGAAACCATGGCTGACTTCGGCCTATATTATCATGTGCCTCCAAGTATCCTACAATCCAACAATCACTACTCTCCAGTGGTGGAAGAACACTATACTGTGGTCCTTTCCTACTAGCCCCAGGGTTGCCCTGAAGAATGTAGTGGAAAGTTTTGCTATTTCTCTCAAGCCTTCTCAGCACTGGCTCCTTCACTTTTTCTGCTTCTGGCTGCAGTGCTGTTGGCAGTGTGCATTGTAACGATTGTCAGGTAAACGTGGTATGAGCGTAAAATGCAGCAGCTTTTGATTAACAGATCTATCCGTGGAGTATGAGACACAATCTGGCAAAAGAATCATAAGTATTCCTTTTTTAAATATAGCCTGTTGATAAATAGACTGAATCTAGTATGGGAGAAGCAAATTTAGAAGTAACTTGCAAAAGGAATTCACATACTACTTGATTGAGCAAGGGAATGAAATTGGTATGAGATTGGTAGACCAGAAAGATCTGGGAATACAGGCCCATAATTCCTTGAAAGTGGCATTACAGGTAGATAGGGTTGTAAAGAGAGCTTTTGGCATTAGACTTCATGAGTGAAGTATTGATTATAGGAGTTGCAACATTATGTTGAAGAATTTGGTGAGGCCTTATTTGGAGTACTGTGTGCAGTTCTGATCATCTACCTACAGGAGAAATATCAGTAAGATTGAAAGAGTGCAGAGAAAATGTATAAGGATGTTGCCGGGACTTGAGGATCTCAGATATAGTTAAAGGTTGAATAGTTTAGGATTTTTATCCATGGAGTGGAGGCAAGTGAGGGGAGATTTGATAGTGGTCCACAGAATTTTGAGGGGTCTAGATAGAGTAAAAGCAAACAGGCTTTTTCCACTGTGGTTGGGTGAGACTAGAACTAGAGGTCATGGGTTAAGGGTTAAAAGTGAAATGTTTAAGGGGAATATGAGGGGGGAATTCTTCACTCTGAGGGTGATGTGGAAAGAGCTGCTAGCAGAAGTGATGGATGCAGGTTGGATTTCAACATTTCAGAGAAATTTGATAAGTATATGGATGGGAGGGGTATGGAGGGCTATATTGTGGGTAAAGGTCGATGGGACTAGGCAGAATAATGGTTCTGCATGGGCTAGATGGGCCAAAGAGCCTCTTTCAGTGCTGTAGTGTTCTATGGCTCTGAAAAGGTAGTAGCATCAATTTAAAGAAGTGGCATGGATAATAGATTCAGCTGCCTCCTGTGATTCAGTTGACAAAGACAAAATTGATCTTATTGTTTGCAGGATTATTTCAAAGACACTGAGACAAATTATATAGATGGATGCAAGAATACAAAAAGCAGTGAGCAGTTTATAATCTGCAAGTACTTCTTGTGAAAGTAATTAACATAAACAAGGATCTGAAGTCTTTCATAAAACAAAAATAAAGCTCTGTAGATGCTGGAATCTGAAACAAGAACAGGAATGCTGGAAGAACTCAGCCAGTCAGGCAGCATTAGTGGAAGGAGAAACCAATTAATCAGTCATTTAATAACTCCTTCAGAGGAAGGGTCATTGTGCTAGTTTTGTTTTCCATAGATGGCAATAGGCTGAGTTTTTCCAGTGTTTCTGTTTTTGTTTTTGACAGCTTCAGCCTCTTACTTTGGTAATCTGAAGTACTCATATTCTTCAGGCAGGCTTCAATTGTGCTGATGCCCAAGAAGGAAGTGGTAGCCTGCTTCAAGGACGATTGTCCAGTTGCACTTACATCCACTGGTTGGTCATGAAGCAAATCAACTCTTGCCTCAAGAGTGACTTGTATCAACTCCAATTTGTCTACCATCACAATAGGTCAACAGCAGATGCCACTTCACTGGCTCTTCACTTAGCTCTGGGGACCTGTGGACGATGAAGATGCATACATTAGGATGCTCTTCATTGACTACAGCTTCCTAATCCCCTCGAAACTAATCACTAACCCTAAGACCTATCTAGGCCGCAATGTCTCCTTGTGCAACTGGATTCTTGACTTCCTCACTTGTAGACCCCAGTCAATATGGATTGGCAACAACATCTCCTCCACAATCATCATCTGCACAGGTCCACCACAAGGCTGTGTGCTTAGCCCCCTGCTCTACTCACTTCATTTCTATGATTAAGTAGCTAGGTACAACTCCAATGCTATATTTAAGTTTGCAGGTGATTCTACTGTTGTTGGCAGAATCAAATGTGGTGGTATGTGGAGTATAAGAGGGAGATTGAAAATCCGGTCCACAATAGAGACCCATATCAGAATCAGGTTTATCATCACCCATATAGAGTATGTCATGAATTTTTTTTTGCGGCAGCAGTACAGTGCAATACTACAGTACCGTGTAAAATTCTTAGGCACCCTAGCTATATATATGTGCTAAGACTTATGCACAGTACTGTAGATATATAGTTCTGTTAACACTCTGCTATTTCATTTATCACGGACATGGTCCCGTGTCATAGCCTCCCTAGGTTGGTGCCTCATTTTTAAACACTCCTGATGCTGTTCCTGATGTGCTCTTCCAAATTCCACGTGGTGAATTCTGTTAATAGGAGTGACTGTTACCTACCAGCTACACCAGGGGCTTAAAAAGCAAAGACTGTAGAAACTGTAAATCTGAAGTGCAAGCAAGCTGGGGTGGGGGTGGGGAGGGGAGTGGAGATGGATTCATAGGACCAAGTCAGCTAGACACCTCAGTTCATTGGCTTGACCAGCTGAGTATCTCAGCGCTTTCTGTTGTTTATACAACAAGAACTTGCAGAGTGAGATCTTGATCCAATAGCAAGATAGTCCAAGATTTCGGCTGCACAGAATCAACATAATTGGTGGTTGGTTTATTATTGTCACATGTACAAGATGCAGTGAAAATCTTTGTTTCTCGTGCCATCCATTTGGATAATTTCAAAGAACAAGTACATCGAGTTAATACAGGGAAAGCAGAAACAGAATACAGAGAGTAGTGTTACAGTTACAGAGAAAGTGCAGTGCAGGTAGATAATAAGCTGCAAGAGCTCTGACAAGGTAGATTGTGAGGCTAAGAGTTCAACTTTATCGTACAAAGGTTCCATTAAAGAGTCTTACAACAGTGGGCAGAAGCTGTCTTTGACCCTGGTCATATGTGTTTTCAGGCTTTTATACCTTCTGCCCACTGGGGAAAAAAGAGGATATCTGGGGTAGGTAGGGCCTTTGATTATATTGTCTGTTTAGCTGAGGTAGCAGGAGGTGTAGAGGGTCCATGGAGAGGAGGCTGCGTTTTGTGATAGACTGAGGTGTGTCTGCAACTTTTTTCACTTTCTTGCAATTTTGGCCGGAGCAGTTGTCATGCCCAGATGTGATGCATCTGAGTGGAATGCTTTCTGTGGGGCAAGTTTACAATTTAGTGAGGGTCAACATGGACATACTAACTTGTGTTATCCTTCTGAGGAAGTAGTGGTGGTGATAGTGTCCACAGGTTGGACACAAGCACACAATCTTACTCACACCCTGTACAATTGGCCACTTCCCTCCACCCTTCTTCTGATTCAGTCCCCCTTCTTTAACTGACCTTCTCCCATCTCCTTCCATCCCTCTCAATCTTGGCTTACTCCCTTCTCACTCTCACCCTTTCCCTCCCGACTTCTACTCACCCCAGAGCCCCACTCCAGATTTCCCCTCCTCTTCAGCTGCTGGTTGATCGCTATCTTTCAGAATGAGACTGCACCCCCTGGCTGTTACTCATCCTCTTTGTGGCTACTGTCATGTTGTAGATCATTCTCCCCCCCCCCCCTTTACCCCCACTAACAACATTCATGCTGACCTGAGCCTGTTGAGCTCCCCCCAAGAACCTTTAACAACTCACTCAAGGTTGCCTGATATGGGGAGATTGCAGTCTTTCTGCCTTCTGCTGATGGTTTTCTCATATGACATCAAAGAATTTATGCCAGCTCTCAAAGTAATCTCATAAGCTCCTTTCCCCCAGTTATTTCCCTATACCCTGTTCGCTCTCATCTGCTCATCAACCACACTCTAATTCTCCACTACCCACTGACACCCGAAGACACCTGGGGAAAACATGGAGACTCCACAGGTACAGGAATGCAGGTCAGGATCTAACCCAGGTGATTAGAACAGGGAAAATTCTGTGCTGTGTTACCGTCGGGGCTTTTTATATTACGATTCATCGGCTGATGGTGTGTAGGAGTTGGTATTTTATGGACATGCCTTTGTAATTTTGCCTTATGCCAAGAGATCTCATGGGTTCAAAGATACTATTATTTATTTATATTTTAAAGATACAGCATGGCAAAAGGCCGTTCCAGCCCAATGAATCCTGTGCACACCTGTTACCCCCCCCCCCCCCCCCCAGTGACCAATTAAAACTACTAACCTGAACTTGAAATGTGGAATCTTCACTGTGGAAGTACTAGTAGTATGACAAAAGTTCAAGAGTGTCAGGGTGCAGAAGTGAGTGTAGTTGCTGTTACTAAGGAGAAGATGCTTGGGGAACTGAAAGGTCTGAAGATAGATAAGTTACTTTGAGGAAATAACAGGCAGGACGGACAAAGGAAAATCAGTGGATGTTGTTCACTTAGATTTCCAGAAGGCCTTTGACAAGGTGCTGAACATGAGGCTGCCTAACAAGATAAGAGCACATGGCATTACAGGAAAGATTCTAGCATGGATGGAAGATTGCCTGACTGGCAAGAGGTAAAGAGTGGGAATAAAGGGAGACTCTTCTGTTTGGCTGACGATGACTAGTGGTGTTTTGCAGCTGTCAGGTTCTTTTCATGTTATATGTCAATGATTTGGATGACGTAATTGATGGTTTTGTGGCTAAGTTTGCAGATGATGCAAAGATAGGTGGAAGGGCATAGTGTTGAGGAAACAGGGAGTCTGCAGAAAGACTTAGATTGGGAGAATGAGTAAAGAAGTGGTAGATGGAATCTAGTGTAGGGAAGTGTTTGGACATGCACTTTGGTAGAAGAAATAAAGGCATAGACTATTTTTTAAATGGGGAGAAAATTCCAAAATCAGGGATGCAAAGGGACTTGTGATTCCTTGTGCAGGATTCCCTAAAGGTTAATTTGCAGGATTAGCTGGTGGTAAGGATGGCACATTCAGTGTTAGTATTCATTTCAAGAATACAACAGCAAGGATATAATACTGAGGCTTTATAAGACATTGGTCATAAGACTTGGGAGTATTGTGAGCGGTTTTGGCCCCCTTATCTAAGAAGACGTGCTTGCATTGAAGTGGGTCCAGAGGAGTTCATGGGAATGTTTTTGGGAATGAAAGTGTTAACATATGAGGAGCATTTGATGGCTCTGGGCACGAACTTGCTGACGTTTAGAAAAGTGAAGGGGGAATCTCATTGAAACTTAACAAATATTGAAAGGCCCGGATAGAGTGGATGTGGAGAGTATGTTTCCTATCCTGTGGGTGAGTCTAGGATCGGAGGGCACAGACTCAGAATGGAGGGATGTCTGTTTAGAATAGAGATGAGGAGTGGTTTCTTTAACCAGAGAGTGGTGAATCTGTGGAAGTTGTTACAACAGACGGCTATGGAGGCCAAGTCAATGGTTACATTTAAAGACAAGGCTGACAGATTCTTGGGCATCAAAGGTTACAGGGAGAAAGGAGGAGAATGGGATTGAGAGGGATGATCAAACTGTCATGATGGAATGGCAGAGCAGACTCAATGGGCTGAATGGCCCATTTCTGCACCCATGTCTTATGGTCTTCTGATCTTGTGTGGGAGGAAACTAGAGCACGTGGAAGAAATACACACAGTCGCAGGAAGAACGTATAAACTCTTTACAGACAGAGGCAGAGTTGGACCCACTCACTGGTGCTGTAATTGTGTTATGTAAACTGCTACACTACCATGCCACCTGAACAGAAAATTCTGTATTGTAGTTCTCTGGCAAGCTTTGGTGGGACTATGCAACTAATGGGTCAGGACAACCCAGTTTTAATGATGAAGGAGATTGACCTTTGGTTAATTGATGTGATTCTGTGGGTTGTTTGATTCCTAGTAGAGCTATCCACGCCCATTCTCCAGATGTTTATGAAGAGAAATTTTCAGGGTCAATTTAGCTAAGGTGCAGTTGACATTTTAATGTCAAGTGTTCAAATCAAAGCAAGGTAATCTGTCTGCTTTGATTCTTACTGATGTTATGGTATGGTCAACTGAGTGGGCCTTTCCACAGGCAATTTAACAGCCCAGCCACACTGTTGAGGATTGGGAGTCACTTGTAGGTTGGATCAGGTAAGCTTGATCAGTCCCTAAAGATAGGGTGTTACTGAGCCAAAAATTGTTCTAGTTTGGATAAGAGGTTGATATTCAAAATAAATGTCAGTAAAGGAGCATTTTTCTAAAGGAAGTGAGAGGTCAAATGTTTAAAACATTGCTCCTCATTTATCCTGGAATTCTTAAAGGATTTAAACTAGAATTAGAGCAATGAGTTTGAGGAGGAGGGAACAAGGACAGAAACAAAAGACAGGGAAAAAAAGGCAGAAGTGGAAAATCAACAGTAAGAACCAAATTGGTTCATGGTGCAGGATACAAGCCTGTAAGCATTGTGTCTCAGCACACAGTATAATCACAATAAAGTAGGTTATTGTGAATATAGTGATTATTATGGAGACTTGGTTGCTAGAAATAGAAACTGAACATGCAAGGATGTTCAGTATTCATGAAGGATAGGCAGAAAGGGAGAGATGGTAGTGTTAAAGAGGAAATTAACAGAATGGGGGGGGAAGGATATTAGTTCAGAGAACTCAGATGCAGAATCGACATGGTTGGAGATAAGAAACACCAAGAGGCAGAAGACATTGGTGAATCCACAAACAGTAGCTGTGATGTGGGGTTGATACTACTGTAGTTTGAAAATTGGAGATGCACATGATAATGATGCAACTATAATTATGGATGACTTCAACACATGTATAGAAATGGGCAAGCCAAGTTAATAATATTGCGAAGGAGGAAATTCCTGGAATACATTTGTGATGGCTCTTTGAACCAAGGTGTCAAGGAACCAACCAGAGAACAGGCAATCATATTGTGTAATGAGAACAGATTAATAAACAGTCCTGTTGTGTTAATTCCCAGGGATGAGGTGGGGAAGAGTAATCAACACAAAGGAAAAGTTGTCTTTAATAATTGAGGATGGTTATTGAAAATGTTGATAGACATTTAAAGAATATGTGAATTAGAACAATTGTTCATTCTGTCCAGCAGAAAAATAAAACAGAAAATGTTGCTCAACTCTGGCTTAGAGAAGAAAGATGGGACAGCATTTGATTCAAGAAGCAGAAATATGTTTATATTTATTGAGAGATACAGCATGGTAAAATGCCCTTACGATCCAATGGGCCCTAGTTGTCTAATTACACCCATGACCAATGACCTACTAACATCTTTGGAATGGAATGGACACCCGGAGGAAATCCATGTGATCACAGGGAGAGTGTAGACATTCCTTACGGACAGCAGCGGAATTGAACCTGGGTCGCTGGCGCTGTAGTAGCGTTATGCTACAATGCCACCCTAGATATGAAGTGGGCAGAAGATGCAGCAAATGGAACTGGGGACACAGAAACTTAGAGCGTGCTAAAGATCCTGGAACTCCAGGTATTCACAATATGTACTTCTGATTTTGATTATAAAACTACATGTAATATCTCCAAATTCACTGATGACTAAAAGTAAATCTAGAAGGGTTAGGTGAATGGGCCAAGTATAATGTTGGTAAATATGAAATTGCCCATTTTGGTAGCAATAACAAGAAGGTCTTTTAAGATGTGAATAGTGCCAGATTAGGAAAGTGTGGGGTGCAACAAGATCTGGATGTTCACTGAAAGGAAGCATGCAGGTGAAGCAAGTGGTTAAGAAGACAAATGGTACATTGATACAAACAGCAAGAAAAAGTGAGTATGTGAGCAAGGATATTTCACCAAAACTGCATATGTCTTTAATGAGATCACACCTAATATATTTTATGCAGCAAACAAGAGAAAATCTGTAGATACTGGAAATCCAGGCAATGCACACAAAATGCTGCAGAAACTCCGCAGGCCAGGCAGCATCTATGGATAAAAGTACAGTCGATGTATTAGGCTGAGACCCTTTGGCAGTTTGATTGCCTTGTATGAGGAAAGATGTTCTCGCTGTGCAACATTCACCAGACTGATTATCAGCTCTAATGTATAGGGGGAGATTAGCTGAATTATTTTTGCTACATTTTTGGAAATTAAGAGGGGATTTCATAGAAACCTGCTAAATTCTAATAGGACCTAGATGGATGAGATGCAGGAAGGCTGTTCCTGATAGTGGGGGAAATCTGGACCTGGAGTACAGAGTAAGGATAAGGAGTGAGTCTTTTAAGACTGAGATGGGGAAAGAATTCTTCCCACAGAGATTGCAGCAAATCTCATAAACAGAGTCAGGTTAATTATCATAAACATATATTGTGAAAATTTGTTGCCTTATGGCAGCAGTACTGTGCAATACATAATATATACTGTAAATTATAATAAGAAAAAAGATTAAAAGATAAATAAGTAGTGCAAAAAGAGTGAGGTTTCTTGCCCATTCAGATATCTAATGGCAGAGAACAAAAGCTGATCCTAAAACGTTGAGTATATGTCTTCAGGCTCCTGTGTCTCTACCCCAATGGTAGTAGTGAGAAGAGACACTACTGTCCTGGGTGGTGTGAATCCTTAATGATTGATGTTGCCTTTTTGAGGCATTGCCTTTTGAAGATGTCCTCAATAGTGAGGAGGCCAAAATCCATGATGGATTTGGCTGAGTTTACAACCCTCTGTAGCTTTTTCTGACCCTGTGCAGTGGCCCCTCCGTACCAGATGATGATCCAACCAGTCAGAATGTTCTCCATAGTACTTCTGTAGAAATTTGCTGGAATTTTTGGTGACACACCAAATCGACCCAAGCCACCTCCTGGATATGGGCTTCTGTGTCACAGTTGATGTCAAAACAATTGCTGTTAAGGAGTTGATAGGGCTGAATAGATTAGTGGATGTTGGCGGAAAAAAGTCAGAACTGGGTACTAAATGTGATGATCTCAGGGTTGTATATGATAACAAATATGTACTTCGATTATAAATTTACTTTGAACTTTGATCAGCCGTGGTCATATTGAATGTGGAGCAGATTGTAAAGGCTGAATGGACTAGTTCTATTTCACTATGATTTTATGTTTCTGATTATCAGAGGAAGAATGATTGCTATAAATATTTAATGAGTTACATAAGCAGTGGATCTGTGTGGTAGAGGATGGCATATGTTATTCCAATTTTCAAAAGAAGGAATGAGCCACGACTGGCAATTATGGATCAATTAGCCTAACATCTGTAGTGGGGAAAATACTCAGGAGCATTACAGATGTGCTATCAGTGCTTACCTAAAGAGCACAAATAGCGTAAGGAGCAGTCTACGTGGACTTTTAAATAAAGCTCATGATTTACTAATTTACTGGAGATAACAATATTAGTGGAAGATTTCTATCCAATGGATATAATTTGCTTCAATTTTCAGAAAGTATTTAATGAAAATCCCATGTGAATTCTTGTCTGCCGCCCAGCTGCTTCCAGTGGTAGGAGACCATTTCTCCTTGGGCCAGAATCAGACTTCAGTCATGTATCCAATTATAATGCAGTGATCAAATGTCCTGTAGGAGACAAATGATAAAATGTCTCAGAAATCTCTAACACAACGTCACATCAGAGGTTGTAGGAAGTGTTACAGACTGAATATTAGTTTGTGGCTCTGATTAAGTGTTGCTTTCTGCCTCTTTGTACCTGTCTTGTCTTGTAATAGTGTTGAGTGGGGGGTGAGGGAGGCATGAAACACATTTTTAAAATCTTCTATTTTCTTAGTTTTGTGTCAGATTTGTAAAATTATCCCACATTTTCCCTGTGCTGCTTTTTTTCCTTATTTCAGTCACCCACATACTTAAACTAGCAACAACTATGATTTGATGTGATGTTTATAAAAGCATTGTGTAAACTGGGCCTCTTTGGAACAAAGAAGATTGAGAAGAGATTGTGTAGCTTTCTTACTCAGAGCTCCTAGATTTGAACCTTCATTCAAATTTCTACCTTTGCGAGAGTATCAAACTGGCAAAGTGCAAAGTGACTTCGTATGCCAGCATTGTAATCTCTGCTGTTTACGAAGAGTCTGTTTTCGACAGCCTCCAATTCATTAAGTGCTTTATCTCAGCAATGTCAAACAAAAACATGATAGCAATTTCCATACTTGCATAGATGACAGCCGTATATCACAGCCCTCCCCACCCTTGAGTGCATCTACAAGGAGCGCTGCCACAAGAAAGCAGCATTCACCATCGAGAACCCCCACCACCCAGACCATGCTCTCTTTTCACTGCTGCCATTGGGAAGAAAGGTACTGGAGCCTCAGGTCCCACACCACCAGTTTCAGAAAGAGTTATTACCTTGAACCAACAGGCTTCTAAACCCCAACTCTGAACTGGTTCCACAGCCTATGGACTCACTTTCAAGGTCTCTACATCTCATGTTCTAGTTTATTTTACCATTTAGTTATTGCTTTTTAAAAATTTGCAGTTTGTCTTTTGCACATTGGTTGTTTGTCCATCTCTGTGTGCAGTTTATTGATTTTCTTTTTTTTGTAATTTATTTTTATTGAAGTTCATCATCAAACAAACATTTCCATAAGATGTATTTCAGATATTGTACATATATATCATATAATCATATATATCACAAATCTCCACAAAGTATTTATCTGAGATATACACTTATAGAAAAGAGCAGAAAGAAAAAACAAGCAAAAGGAAAAAAAAACTATATACAAGTAGGGAGTGATCTTTTTTTACAACATATTCATTGATTTGTGAGAATAAAATCAGGCCTATGAGGCATTATGTAGTTAAACCATTTTTCCCAGTATGAATCAAATTGTTCCAGCTTATGGTTAACAGATGCTGTTACCTTCTCCATTTTGTAAATGTCCATTGTAATTTCCATCCATGCGTTTAAAGTTGGGCTGTCCTGTGATAACCATTTCCTAATTTTCTTTGTTCTACTGTGAATGCCTGCAATGACTGTTTTGAACGGATCAACTGTCAGCTGTTCAAGGAGGCTGTCACAAACAGAGTGGACACAGACCATGAGGAACATGCCTCATCAGTAAGTGTGTAGATGATGTTAGTACCTCAAGAACAGTCATCTCACAGTACAACCAGAAGCCCTGGCTGAACGCTGAGGTGTGCTCCCAACTAAAAGCCCAGGATGCTGCCTTCAAGTCTGGAGACAAAGAAGTTCTCCAAGCACCCAAAGAACCTCACCTTGGGCATCAAGACGGTAAAGACCACCAAAAATTCAGAAATATCTATCTGATAACAATCCTCAGCGTATGTGATGGGACATCAAGTGCATTACTGACTATGCAAGGTAAAATATCATTGGCTGTAGCAGTGTTACCTCTCTCCCTGATTTGAGTGGCTAATATGGCACTTATCACAAACTCCATTCCTGCTACTCACCAATATAGTACTGACAGAACTGTTCTATGAAAGGTGCCATAGTATTTGTCATTCACCTAGAAAACAAAGACACTTACGTCAAATGCTGTTTCTTGGGTTTTCAGCACTATTGTCCTACAGACCTTGGTGAACAAACTCCTGCTCCTTGGTCTGAATACACCACTGTGCAACTGGGTGTTGGACTTGTTAACAAACAGACCTCAAGTAGCCAGGATGCATAACTGCTTCCCCCTCCCCATCATCCTAATACCGGTGTTCCCCAGGGCTGTGTGTGGAGCCCACTGCTGTACACTCCGCTCACACGCGACTGTTCAGCCAAACACCCAAGTAATCACATCATCAAGTTCACTGATGACACAATAGTTGCAGGGCTTATCACCAACGACGGTGAGACGGCCTACAGAGGAGATGAAAGAGCTCAAGACCTGGTGCCAGGCAAAGAACCTCTCCCTTAATGTCAACAAGACAAAGGAGATGGTTATTGCCTTCAGGAGAACTCACAGCACTCACACGCTCCTTTACATCGGTGACACTGCAAGGGAGATCACATCTCGCACAACCTCGCATGGTCACAGAATACATCCTACATGCTCAAGAAAGCTCACCAATGCCTATACCTTTGGAGGAGGCTGAAGAAAGCTGGACTTCACACATCTGTTCTCACATCATTCTACAGATGCACAGAAGAGAGCATGCCAACGAGCTGCATCACTGCATGGTACTGAAATTGTACTGTGGAGGAGAGGAAGGCTCTACAATAGGTAGCCAAAACTGCTCAACTCATCACTGGCACCAGCCTACCTGCCGTCAAGCACATATCTATAAAAAGATACAAGAAAAGGATCTCAGCCACCCTGCTAATGAACTGCTTGTCCACTACTGCCAGGGAGGAGGCTACGTAGCATCCACGCCAGGACCACCAGACTCAAAAACAGTTACTTTCCCCAAGCAGTAAGGCTGATCAACACCCCAACCCATTAACTCCACCAATATTTTATTATTTCCCATCAGTCCCTTTATGTACAGCCCAGCATCACTTTATGGACACATACAATTAATAGACAATAGACAGTAGGTGCAGGAGTAGGCCATAATCTATGTATATAAGCTATCTTATGTACGGTATTTATATGTATGGTTTGTTTTATTTAATTATTACTGCATTCTTCATCTTTTGAGTATTTTTTTGTTCTGCATTGGATCTGAACTAACAATTATTTTGTTCTCCTTACACTTGTGTACAATCTTGAATCTTAATCTTGAAAATGAATCTCTGGGTAGTATATGGTGACATACACATACTTCGATAATAAATTTACTTTGAACTTTGCACTTTGTCTCCATCTCACTACAACTGTCTCTCAGTTCTCAGAACTTACCTGAGGAACAGCTAAATATTGTGAAGGCTGAATTCATCATTCTCTGCTCCCACCTCTGACTCTGTCTTCTACCTGCCAACTGAAATTGAACCATATTGTTCACTTCTTGGAGTCATTTCACTGAGTCATGTTCTTTGGACTAGACATTTGTGGCATCCATACAATTGTGTACCTCTGCCCTCTTAGAGTCACCCAATTCCATCCCTATCCTAAATACAAAGAGATTTTGCAGATGCTGTAAATCCAGAATAACACACTACATGCTGGTCAGCAGCACCAGTGGAGAAGAGTAAAGAGTCGATGTTTCGGGCCGACACCCTTCATGTTTATTCCTTTCCATAGATGCTGCCTGACCTGCTGAGTTCCTCTAGCATTTTCTTTCCTCAGCTGTACTGCAGCTGAAATTATGCCTTTGTTACCTCTAGCCTTAATACTCTGGTAAGTTTCTTGTGATTGTTCAAATGCTTGCTATCTGGAGTCAAAGAGAGAAACAGCACGCAAACATGCCCAGCCACCACAGAGTCTGTACACCTATTGACACCTATCAATGTCCTTTTTTGCATTAAGTCTTGTTCATTCAAAACCTCAGTGGTTGTCAACGGGACAACAAAAGGGTTGATCAGTGACTACAGGAGGAAGTACAGTGTAAGCACTTTGATTTACACCAACAGAGTAGAGGTCGATAGGGTTGAGAGCTTCAGGGTTTTAGGAGTGAACATCACCATACTTTCAAGGCCAACATGTACATAAATGGGTAAAAGCCAGTGGTAACGAGTGCAGGGAACCCTCAATATCAGAGGTTATGGACAGGTCATCTCACTATAGGACAGTATTAGAGAGAGTCTAGAGAAGATTAACTAGGATGTTGCCTGGGATGAAGCATTCCTTTTATGAGGAAAGACTGGAGAGGCTCAGTTTGTTCTTCACAGCGTGGAAAATGTTAAGAGTGGACATGATTAAAGTATACAAAATTCTATTTTTTATTTATTCAGAGATACAGCAATTTGGTCTGACAAGCCTGTGACCAATCAATCTACTAACCCATATGTCTTTGCAACGTGGGAGGAAAGTGGAACACCTGGAGGATACCCACATAGTCATGGGGAGAAGGTACAAACTCCTTTAGTTAGCGGCAGAATTCTGTTCCAGTTGCTGGGTCTGTAATAGTGCTACACTACTGTGCAGCCCTTTTATGAGGGACATATTGTAGATAGGGTGGATGGCAGGAAGTAGACAAAACAAGAGAACGTAGATTCAGTGGAAGGAGAAAGAGATTCAGACGATACCCCATATTGTCTTCACCCAGAGAATAATGAATACCTGAAATGCACTGAATCAGAATCGGGTTTATTATCAATTACATATAATCGTAAAATTCAAATATCAAAGCTCTCCATTTCTTTCTAGTCACCAGACCCAACCAGTTCGCCTCCACCACAGCACTCCTTCGTCTGGTGGAATTTGTCCTCACTCTTTATAATTTCTCCTTGAGCTCCTCACACTTCCTACAAACAAAAAGGCACTCGCATGGGTGCCAGCTATGCCTGCCTGTTCGTCGGCTACGTGGAACAGTCTATGTTCCAAGCCTTCACCGGTATCGCTCCTCAACTTTTCCTACGCTACATCAACGACTGAGTTTGTGCTGCTTCCTGCACCCATACAGAACTTGATAACTTCATAAACTGTGCCTCTAACTTCTACTCTGCCCTCAAATTTACCTGGTCCATTTCTGACACCTCCTTCCCCTTTTGTTGATCTCTCTGTCTCTGTCTCTGGAGACAGCTTATCTATTGATGTCTATTATAAACCCGTGATTCTCACAGCTACCTAGACTATACCACTTCCCGCCCTGTCACTTGTAAAAATGCCATCCCCTTCTCTCAATTCCTCCATCTCCAGCTCATCTGCTCTCAGGATGAGGCATTCCATTCAAGAACTAAGGAGATGTTCTCCTTCTTCAAAGAAAGGACCTTCTCTTCCTCCACCATCACTGCACTCAATCGCATCTCTTCCATTTCATGCACATCTGCCCTCACCCCATCCTCCAGCCACCCCACAAGGGATAGGATTCCTCTTGTCCTCACCTACTACCCCACCAGCCTCTGCGTCCAACGAATAATTCTCCGTAGTTTCTGCCATCTTCAGCGGGATCACATCACCAAGCACATCCTTCCCTCCCCCCCACTTTCTGGTTTCCATAGGGATCACTCCCTACATAACTCTCTTATCCATTTGTTCCTCCCCACTGATCTCCCTCCTAGCACTTACCCTTGTAAGCGGAACAAGTGCCACACCAGCCCTAACCTCCTTCCTCACTACCATTTAGGATCGCAAACAGTCCTTCCAGATGAAGTGACACTCGGATGGGGTCATAGACTGTGTTCAGTGCTCCCAGTGTGGCTTCCTGTGTACCGGTAAGACCCGACATAGATTGGGAGACCACTTCGCTGAGTACCTATACTCCATCTGCCAGAAAAAGTGGGATCTCCCAGTGGCCACCCATTTTAATTCCACATCCCCTTCCGACATGTCAGTCCACGGCCTCCTCTCCTGTTGTGATGAGGCCACACTCAGGTTGGAGGAGCAACACCTTATATTATGTCTGGGTAGCCTCCAGCCTGATGGCCTCCCCCACTCTCCTTTACTATTCCCCGTTCCTGTTTCCCTCTCTCATCTTATCACCTCCGTCTGGTGTTCCTCCCCCTTTTCTTTCTTCCATATGTTTCTGTCCTCTCCTATCAGATTCCTCCTTCTCCAGCCCTGTATCTCTTTCACCAATCGACTTCCCATCTCTTTACTTCATCTTCCTCCCCTCCCAGTTTCACCTATCACCATGTGTTTCTCCCTCCCACCCCCCCACTTTCCTACTCTGACTCCTTATCCTTTCTTTCCAGTCCTGAAGAAGGGTGTCGGCCCAAAATGATGACGCTTTGCTCTTTTCCAAAGATGCTGCCTGGCCTGCTGAGTTGCTCCTGCATTTCGTGTGTGTTGCTTGGATTTCCAGCAACTGCAAATTTACCCTTGCTTATCATGAAATTTGTTGTTTTGCATTAGTACAGTACAATACATAAAAACATTAAGATGCTATAAGAAATGTAAAAAAATATATAACTAGTGCAAAAAGAGAGCAAAAAATGAGGTAGTGGTCATGAGTCCATGTTCAGTTCAGAGATCTGATGGTAGGGAGGAAGAAGCTGTTCCTTAAACATTGCCCAAGAAACTGGTTTAAGTTGGTTGCTGACTGCATTCAAGCAGTTTCTGAATGAGCACCTCACCTGAATTGCTTCAGTATACAAGGGTAAAGGCCAAATGCTGGGAGATGGGATTAGTGTGAATAGATACCCTATAGTCGTCCGTGTCATACACTTATGGCCACTTTATTAGGTACCTCCTGTGTCTAATAAAGTGGCCACTGAGTGTATGTTTGTGGTCTTCTGCTCCTGTGGCCCATCCACTTCAAGGTTTGATATGTTGTACATTCAGAGGTGCTCTTCTGCACAAACGTGCATCTGTATCGTGTGGTTATTTGGTTACTGTTGCCTTCCTGTCAGCTTGAACCAGTCTGGCCATTCTCCTCTGACCTCTCCCATTAACAAGGCATTTTCACCCACAAGATCTGCTCACCAGATCTTTTTTTTTTGTTTTTTGCACCATTCTCTGTAAACTCTGGAGACTGTCTGGCACCAACAATCATTCCACCATCAAAGTCACTTAGATCATATTTCTTCCCCATTCTGATGTTTGGTCTGATCAACAACTGAACTTCTTGACCACGTCTGCATGCTTTTATCATTAAGTTACTGCCACCTGATTACCTGATTAGATATCTGCATTAACCAACAGGTGTACCTAACAAGAGGCGATTCTTTGAGACACAGCTGAGAGGGAAGAGCAGTGTAGGATTGACATCATGCTGATTATCAGGGTGGATTGGAGTCCTCCAGACTCTGATGTTCCCCCCTCTCGATTATTTCCACCTGTGTCTCGCTTTAGTTGTCAGTGCACCTGTACCTTGTTTTATTTCTCTCAGTTCCCTTTGTTGTGTTTGTCTGTGTCAGTCTTAAGTTTACTTACCCTGTATGTGGTGATTCTTGAGCTCCCTACAAATCAGTCCTCAAGTTCAACTCTATTCTTGTCTCTGGTCTCCTCTGCACTCGGATCTATCTGATCTAAATCTCTCCTGATAGTTCACAGATTAAGGATACTGAATTTAGCCATAATGATCCTGGTCTAAGCCAGTCTGGCAACATCCCTTGTTGCAGTTGACTTGTGTTAATGGAGTCCTACCTCTCCACTACAGGATATTCACATATCTTAATGTTTTCCACCCTAAAAGCAGTAAAACATGTTAGGGATACATTCCTGTATTGCAACTCATATACTATGATCCTGTTTTCTGCCATCATTGAGTTTTAATATCATAATAAGAAATAGTCTCTGGAGAGAGCAACGGTTAGTATTGTAAATGCAAATTAGATACCTTGCAGGCTGTGTATAAGTAATAGTAATTAAAGACAGGATGAGTGTTACGCATTGCATGATGACAGGAACTTGTGATTCCTAAATATTTCCACCTAATGTTCTGCATCTTTACATAGTCTTTATCAAGTAGTCTGATGTAGTAATTACATTTAAGTTAGTTATTTACTCTTAGCTGTGAAACACACAATATACAAGAATGATTCTGGGAATGAAAGGCTTCCTAACGAGGACTCATTGATAGCTGTGGGCCTTTACTCACTGGAATTCAGAAGAATGGGGAGTGGGTATCTTAACGAGAATGTTCAAAGGCCTTGATAGAGTGGATGTGGAAAAGATGTTTCTTGTGCTGGGGAAGTCTAAGACCAGAGGGCACAGCCTCAAAATAGAGGGACATCCACTTAGAATGGAGGTGAGGAGGAATTTCTTTAGCCAGAGGGTGGTGAATCAGTGGAATTAATTGCCACAGACAGCTGTGGAGGACAGGTAATTCGGCATATTTAAGGCAGAGGTTGACAGTTTCATAATTAGTGCATGAAGAGTTATGGGGAGAAGGCAGGAGATTGGGGCTGAGGGGAAAGAATCAGCCATGAACAAATGGCAGAGCAGACTTGATGGGCCAAATGGCCTAATTCTACTCCTGCATCTTATGGTCTTATATAAAAAATGCATGTATTATGCTTGGAAATATATATTTTTAAATGCTTTATACATCTTACAAAGTCAATAATTTTTCATAAGTTTGTGCTCAGTTGGTCTGAAAGAGAACACTTCAGTTGCCTCCTAAAGCGACTGCAGTAGATGAGTGCCCTTGTGTGTGTCCTAAAACTAAAAGGAAGAAGGATGGAAAGGAGCTGTGCAGAGAAAAATAAGGTCAATAAATATGCTTGTTCACTTGTTGTGGTATCATTGTTTCCGATTATGCAAGACTTATTGCTTCCCATGGGCAATGAGTTGTTACCCAGTATACTTGGATCACAGAATTTGGTCGCAAGGCACATAAAATGGGGAATTGTTTCCACGAGTGTACCCAGTGCATGCATGCATATGTGGTATGATTACTGGCAGATGCCTTACTGGTGCAACTGCTGATCACTAAAAGCATGAAGAGACATAGGTCATAGAAAAGTACAACACAGAAATAGGCCCTTTGGCCTATCTAGTCCGTGCTGAACAATTTCAACTGCCTATCCCTACTGACCTGCACAGGGACCATAGTTCTCCATACCCCTACCATCCATGTACCTACCCAGACTTCTCTTAAACATTGAAATCGAGCTTGCATGCACTGCTTACACTGGCAGCTTGTTCCATTCTCTCATGACCCTCTGAATGAAGAAGTTCCCCCTCATGTTTCCCTGAAACATTTCACCTTTCATCCATAACCCATGACCTCTAGTTGTCCCACCCAATGTCAGTGGAAATAGCCTGTTTGCATTTACCCTATCTAACCCCTCATAATTTTGTATAACTATCAAATCTCTCAATCTTCTACATTCCAAGAAATAAAGTCCTAACCTATTAAATCTTTCCTTATAACCTTGGTCCTCCAGTTCTGCCAATATTTGCATCTTTCCTGTAAGGTTGGTAGGGATCTTCATCCATTGATAATTTTTTACTGGTGCCGCCATTTTGGAATCTAAACTCAATGTTATTGCTGTGCCATAACCTTGCACAGGCCAATAACATTGAATAACAAGAATGCATAGATTGATTCATCTGCAGGAGGAACACTCCAGCTCCCTTTCCTCCACTCTCAAAGCTCCCAACAGAGCTTTATTATTCACTTTCAGATAAATTGCTGATTGTAGCAACTGGCACAGGGTGACTGGATTCTCTCCTCTCTGACTAACTAACCACAGTTCCATTGATTTGCAAGGTTTGCATTCCTCAAGAGAAGGTCTGCACAACATCGTAGGCTGGAGGGCCTGTATTGTGCTGTTGTTGTCCTCCATTCTTCTGCTGATATAGCTGTTGCTGCATTATTTGGTGTCATCCAGAATTCTGAATTTTCCCAATTTGCTAATGCTTGCAGAAGAAGGTGAAACATTGTGTCCTGACTTCAGATGTGTAGTCAAGGGGCACTTTCCTTGATTGAGGGAGTTAACAAGGAGCATACAGGGGATGGGTATTGTGATGGAAAAATAGATAAGTCACCTAACAATACAGGGACCTGGGTTCAAATCCCACCAAGGCAGCTGTGAACATAAATTCAGACAATAATATGGAATTTTGCGGGAAATAAAACACCAACTAGTCTCAGTTGTGATGACAAGGAAATACTACCAATTTATTAAAAGCTCAGCTCAAGTCTACCATTAATATCCTTAAAGACTGATGTAATCATTCTGACCTACCTGTGACTCCAAACACTCCATGTGGTTGCCTTCTAAATGCCCTCAAAGTGGCCAAGCAAACCTCTGCACCAATACTGCCCTAAGAAGGCTAGACACCATCAACAAGGGCATTTAGGGATGGTCAATAAATGGTGGATTTCCCCATTCCTGATCTTTTTGTTGCTGAGGGATCGATCTGCTGCTGGAGAAGGGAGTCTGTCTTTTGATCACTAGTGGGATCACTTGCTGCCAGAGAGGGAAAAGCCTGTCACAATGCCCAGAGAATGTTGCCCGGGCTTTCTGTGTTTTAGATACGGACTTGGATTATAGACTTTTTCTCAGTCTTTTTTTTTGTATTCTGTATTCTCGATCTTTCTCAATTTTTTTTTGTGTGAGGGCTGAGGTATTTGGGAGGTGTTCGATGTGCCTGTTCTGTTTTTGTTTGTTCTTTGTATGGGGAGGAGGGCTTTGGGGGCTGATGATTGTGCTGCTGTTCTTTTCTTTCTTGGTTTTGTGGCTATCTGGAGAAGAAGAATTTCAGAGTTGTATACTTTGATAATAAATATAAAACAGAAATAAGGCTGTTGAAATTGGGAGAAAAGAGAGTTAATAAAAGGGAAGACATTCAGGGATCATTTCTCTTTGGTATCTGGCATACTCATTCTCCTGTTTATTCTGTGGGGAATGATATGAGACATTTAAAGTTCAAGCTCAAGTTTAATTGTCATTCAACTGTACACATCTACACAGCTAAATGAAACAACATTCCTCAGGGAACAAGGTGAAAAACACAGTACATATAGTTACGTGACATAGCATACTGCACATAGAGTTACTGAATCAGTGCTTCATTCTTCATTGCTACCTCTTCCAGCCACAAAGTAGGGTTGGATTGCCATTGTGTATCACAGTAATCAAAATCTTCAACTTCAATGTACAGTATCAGGCTCCTTTAGGTTAGAGCTAGATGTATTTGTAATTCGCTGTTTGGTAAAGAAGGTCACTTCTTTCTGTTATAAGAGAGCTAATTGCATTTCATTCTCCCTTACCAGAAAGTAGCATACGCAGTTGTGTGCGTATGTCCTTGTGAGGATTGTAGGCTTCCTCGTGAGCCAAGTGCCATAAATTTCATGCATCACTGATATCAGACTTTCATGCAATACACAAAATGTGGGAGGAACTCAGCAGGTCAGGCAGCATCTATGGAAATTAATAAACAGTTGACGTTTCAGGCCGAGATCCTTCTTCAGGACTGAAAAGAAAGGAGGAAGACCCCAGAATAGAAAGGTGAGGGGAGGGGAAGGAGGCTAGCTGGAAGGTGATTGGGGAAGCCATGTGGGTCGGAAAGATAAAGGGCTAAAGAAGAATGAATCTGTTAGGAGAAGGAAGTGGGCCATAGAAAAACAAAATGGTGGGAAAGACAAACTCCCAGGAAGGACAGGTGACTGTGGTAGTGGGTCTGGGTGACTACCAAAGAGTCGAGGGCAGCAGAGATGAAGGGTGGCAGAGAAAGAGGGTTTCACTGAACTCCTATCAAAGAGAAGATTTGAACTTTTTCAGGGTAGGCATCCCTTGAAGAGACTTCATAGTGGAGCAGCAAATCATAAACACAAGGAAATCTGAAGATGCTGGAAAGCACTCTCTTGGCATCCACAAGAGGTGGAACCATTAGCAGCAAGTCCTGTAGCCTAAAGCCCAGTTTCTTGGTCTTCATTCTGCAGCAGTATGATGTTCCCTCTGCATTTAATGCTTTGTCACAAATCAAATGACGTCTAACCATGAACGAGAAGGTTGAAATAAACTGAAACATACAAGGGTTCTGGACAAGACACTCCAGGCTGCAGACCAATTCAGAGTTCCTCAGTACAGCTCCAGCCACAGCCATTCACCTAGCCAGTAGTCCAGACCTGCGGGGTTCCTGACTCTGCTCACG
Organism: Hemitrygon akajei; assembly: GCF_048418815.1. Taxonomy (NCBI): domain Eukaryota; kingdom Metazoa; phylum Chordata; class Chondrichthyes; order Myliobatiformes; family Dasyatidae; genus Hemitrygon; species Hemitrygon akajei. The sequence goes on from NC_133131.1 coordinate 163,075,946, forward strand.
GCTCAGAACAAAGGCTATTGATATTTCACTACTTCCCAGCATAAGCAAAGAGTAATGCAAATGGAAATGGGGCCTATGATAACCAAGATATCTCATTTTTCTGCATTTGGCCATATTGCTCTAAACCTTTCTTACTCATGGCAAAGCAGTTTCACTGGACACCATAGGGGAATACTCACGAGTAATGCTCATAGTTATAAACACTCAGTAACACACAGTAAGCCATACAATTTAATGGATCCCTGAATGAGTCATTGGATAGATTTAGAACATCAAACTGTACAGCACAGGAACAGTCGGTGTCAACCATGATGCTAATCTAAACTGATCCCATCTGCCTGTACAAGGTCCATATTCCCTGCCTGTTCATATGCCTGCCAGGGAAGAGATTATCATATATGATAGCACCTTCTATGGCAGAGCATTCCAGACACTATCACTCCCTCTGTAAAGAAAAACATCTTGACTTGAAAATCACCTTAAACCTTCTCCCTCTCACCTTAAGCCTGTGCCTTCCAGTATTTAATATTGCTGAGTGAGGGATTAATAAATGTAAAAGTTTTGTGGCCAGCTGGAACAGACCTTTGGGATGCAGCCATTCAGCAACCTGGAAGAGCCCCATTGTTATGAGAGGAGCTGTTGTGAAGATTCATGATGTGTAGTAGATTCTTGATACCAAGTCACTGAAGAGCAGGGCTTAGAGGAAGGAGAGAGAAGCCAGCCCTTGCCATCAGTGTCAGCATTACTGCTGGGTTAAACTGACAGTACTCTATGTTGTCCACACATACAGCTAATGTCGAAATTCAGAAATTATTGCCAGTAATATCCCGTCACAGAATTAATGCAGAAATCACTCCTTTGCCATGAACAAACTATTTATATACTGCTCTTGCTTGAGGACCAATTAAAAAACTTGTCTTGATTAAGCAGGAGTAATTGAGATTTTAATAGTGCAGTTAGGCACAATTATTGCTGAACATCTCACTAGCTCATAAAAATTAATTTTACATATGTGCAGGCTTGCTCCATTAGAAGGAAATAAAGATGTTGCAGATTTAATAATAAAAAAAGACTTAGAATTTCGTTAGCTCTATTTCCCCCTTAATCTTGTCTGTATATATCCCATGTTTGTCTTTCTGTGGTGATTGATATTTTCTGCTTTACCTTCTGTTAGAATTTAATAGCACAATGGTATGAATGGTCTCCTAACTCCCTGTCCAGTTTATAACACGATCAGCTCCTCTGGAAGCCTGCCTATTCCATATTAGCACAGAGGAAGAGTGCTAAATCTTAGATAGCCCTTTTAGAACATAGAACATAACAGCACATCACAGGCCCTTTCGTCCACAATGTGCCGGCCCTTTAACCTACTCTAAAATCTATCCAACTCATCCCTCCTCCATGGCCATCATCCTTGTGCCTATTTAGAAGTTTGTTAAATATCCCTTATGCAAGTGTATTTTTAAATTTATATGTTGAGATACTGCATGGAATAGGCCTTTCCAGCCCTTTGAGCCACGTTGCTCAGCAATCCCCCAATTTAATCCTTGTCTAATCATGGGACGTTTACAATGACCAATTAATCTACCAACCGGTACGTCTTTGGACTGTGGGAGGAAACTGGGGCACCCGCAGCTGGTGATGTGGGCATGGGTGTAGCTGATCTATGCTGAGGACGGGGCCTAGCCTCCTCCAGGGAAAAACATCACCAACTCTCAGAATCTGCTGGAGGCTAGATTGTACAAAACTCTTTCAAATATAGAGTTTCAGAGCCAAGATGGCAGCAGGCTGAGCTCATACAGTAGAAGTCTGAGCTGGCCTAGTTGTTGACTACTGGAAGCTGAGACTCCAGCCTGCAAAGAGCCCAGTGTGACTGCTCAGTTTATTGATAATTATTATTTTAGTTAGTGATACAGCATGGCGACCGACCACTCCAGCCTGAAGAGCCTTTGCTTCTCGATTGCACCTATTGACCAATTAACCTGCTAACCTGTACGCCTTGGGAACGTGGGAGGAAACGGGAACAAGGTACCAGCGCGGGTTAAACCCAGGTCACTGGTGCTGTAAAGCATCACACTGACCGCCACGCTACCATGCCGCCCTGTATAGAACTGGCACTACTTCCACGCTCAAAAGGTTGGTCTCTAGGCTCTTTGCAAAGCCATTTTCAAGGCTGGAGCTGGGTCATGCTACCATTGCATAGAGAGAGGCTTCTGCCACAAGTAGACTGGCGAGGACAAATGAGGTAGGCTGATCTCTTATATTGGTTCACTCACTCGCTGCCACTCACATATACTACCGTGAGGTTCGTTTTCTTACAGGCAGTTTAGTACTTGTTTCAAGTATTGCTCAACATGAAGTATTGCCGACTCATCGTCCGAGAGTGTATAGTCATTGTTGGTTAGGAGAATTCCTTGCCTGGATTAATTATCCAGCAATATGAGTTGAACCCACTGTGACAGCTGGGGAATTAAAATTTAATTTGCACAGGAATAAAGACCAATCATGCTTACTCAGAAGCTATTGTTTAACCTTGTTTATCTCAATGCACTGTGTAATGCTTTGCTCTGTACGAGCAGTATGAAAGACAAACCTTTCACTCGATCTCGGTACTTGTGACAACGATAACCCAATTCCAGCCACAATTATGAAAACCTATGTGTTTCTCTAATGGAATCATAGAAACATGTCATGTGAAAACGGGTCACTTGTTCCCTGCCGGTCATCAACACTCATTTACTCTAGACCTGGGGTTCCCAGCCTTTGTTACGCCATTGACCAATCCCATTAAGCAAGGGGTCTGTGGACCCCCAGGTTGGGAACCCCTGCTCTAGACCTCCACAAATTCCATTTTTGTTTTCAATATGTACCTATAGAGTAGCAGTTAACGCATCATTCTACAGTGCCAGAAATCCGGGTTCAGTTCCCACTGCTGTCTGTAAGGAGTTTGTACGTGACCACGTGGCTTTTCTCCGTGTGTGCTGGTTTCCACCTATATTCCAAAGGGGTTAGTAATATACACAAAGGGCTGAATGGTCTCAGTCCAAAACGTTGACTGTATTCTTTTCCATAGATGCTGCCTGGCCTGCTGAGTTCCTCCAGCATTTTGTGTGTGTTGGTTGGGTCTCCGGCATCTGCAGATTTTCTCTCATTTGTAAGGGGTTAGTAGGTTCTTTGGTCACATGAGTGTAATTGGGCAACATAGCCTCATTGAACCAGAAGGTCATGTTAGCATGCTGCATCATTAAATAACTAAAATTCAATTATTCCTGCCTCTCCCCCCACCCCCGATTCTCCCACTCACCACCACACTAGGGATCTTTCACTGTGACCATTTACCATACCAACCGAGCCAAAGAACTGCAGCGTGGTTGAACTCAGCTGGGGCCTGCCCTCCCACGTTCAGTCAGTGGAATGACAAGCTGGATTATGTGCTTCTGTACACTGCTGGGGGACCGTACCATCGATTGCTGGACATTGTCATTCAGGGTCTCGGAATATTCATGTGTATTTTTTTCAAGGGCATATGCTTCTTTGCTTGATATTTTGAATGATGTTACTTGCTATTTTTGAATGTTTGCTTGCTATGTTTTGCACCTTGGCCCTTGAAGAGCGCTGTCTTGTTCAGCTGTATCTACGTATGGTTCAAGTTATAATTAAACTTGATTTGATTTGCTATTTGGGATGTGGTGGGGAATCCAGAGGGTGGTGACAGGGAAAACATGCAGACTCCACCCAGACAACACTGGAGATCAGGATTGAAGCTGGGGCAATAGAACCATTAGTGAAGCAACAGTTGCACCCACTGAGCCACTGTCCGCAGGAAAGAAGTCTCCCATTTTTACCTGGTCTGCCTCCGTGTGACTGCAGACCTACTTATGGCTTTCTCCTAATGTCTCTCCATTCGGTACAATAAGTAGTGGCCTAGCTGATGATGACTGGATGTGCTGGTATTGGAGAGGGTCCAGAAGAGGTTAACAAGAATGATCCTGGGAACGAAAGGATTAATCAATGAGGAGTGTTTGATGGCTCTGGGCTTGTAGTTGCTGGAGTTAAGAAGAATGAAGGGGCATCTTATTGAAACCTATCAAATATCGAAAGGCCTAGATAGAATGGATATGGAGAGAATGGTTCCTATAGTATGGAAGTCCAGGACCAGAGGGCACAGTCTCAGAATAGAAGGGCGTCCCTTTAGAACAGAAATGATGAGGAATTTCTTTAGCCAGAGTGTGATGAGTCTGTGGAATTCATTGTCACAGACAGCTGTGGTAGCCAAATCAATGGGTGTATTTAAAATGAAGATTGTTAGGCTCTTGAGTAGTAAGGGTGACAATGGTTACAGGGGAGAAGGTAAGGGAATAGGGTTGAGAAGGAAAGTAAATCAACCATGCTTGAATGGAGGAGCAGATTCAATGGGCCGAATAGCCTAATTCTTTTCCTATGTGTTGTGGTCTTATGGAAATCTATGAGGATGTTGCCCAAGTATTATAAGATGATTGTTTTCCTTAGAACAAAGGAGACTGGAGAAGATTTAATTAAGGTGCATAATTTTATGAGAGTCTAGGCATGGAAACAACACACAGGGAGGTCAGTAAACAGGGTATACATTGAGTGCAGGGATTCCAGGGGAATTGATGAATGGGAAGGATCGGTAGCTCAGTATCTCAATGAATGATGGATACAGAATCCCTCACCACAATTTCAAACATTACAGGACAAGAGAATGGATAAGGATTAAGCTGAAGTCCATGTTTAGTTCACACAGTACACAATGGTTTCCTATGTGTTAAGTTCTGGAGGAAGGCACAGTAACCTAGTGGCTAGCATGATGCTAATACAGTGCCAGTGACCCCAGTTCAATTCTGCCATTGCCTGAAAGGGGTTTGTACGTTCTTCCCCTGACTGCATGAGTTTCCTCCAGGTGCTCTGGACTCCTTGCATGTTCGAAAGATATCGGTTAGTAGGTTAATTGATCATGTGGGTGTAATTAGGCTGTGCGGGCTTGTTAGGTCAGAAAAAACTGTTACTGTGCTGTATCTCTGAAAAAGTAAAATAATTGTCTGTGATTTACTTTGTGAACAAAAAAAGAGACCTTGTGCAGTAGTATTGTCCAGGTTAAGAAACACAAAAACATGGAAATTAAGAAATTAGAGTGCAAGCCTCTGATCCTATTCTTGTCAATCATCATGATCACAGCTGATCATCCAAATTTAGTACCCTTTCTCTTCTTCCCATATCCCCTGCTCCTGTAAGCCATTAATACTATATCTTAATTTCTCCTTGAAGATGTTTAATGATCTGGCCTCAGCTTCCTTCTGTGCTAGAGAATTTCACAGGTTCATCAGTCATTGGGAGAATAAATTTTTACACATCTCAATACTAAATGGCTTACCTTGCAAACTTAGACTGTGACCCTTGGATTTCCTCACCTCTAGGAATATCTTTCCTGCATTTGGTCTCTCTAGTCCTGTCAAGATTTTATATGTTTCATTCTTCTAGTAACTATATGCCTTAATTGTCCTAGTCTCTCTTGAGACCTAAGTTGTGCAATCCTAGGATACAATTTGCTGTACTCCCACAGGGGTTCGCAATCTGGGGTCCATGGATCCCCTTGGTTAAAGGTAGGGGTCCAGGGCATTTAAAAGATTTTTAGAAAATATAGCGGGAACGTACTTTCTTAGATAAGAACAAAACAGCACTCTGTACTTCAGGAATGTCTCACCAAGATTCTGTACAATTGGAGAGAGACATCCCTGCTCTATACTTAATTCACACTAAGAAAGCCAACATACAATTCTACATTTAATTCCTGTGAGATTCCATCATCTACAGCTCTTTGTTGCCTTCACTTCCCAGTTCTGTCACTCTCTTTTCACTCTTCCTTTCTCCACCTGCCCATCATCCACTCATTCCAAGGACTTAGGATCAAGAATCAACTTTATTCTAATATTTCCTAATATTTCTGTGTATTAGGAAATTGCTGTGGTGTGTTGGTCAGGGTGTGACATGAAACATTCAACAATTGTAAAGAATAAAGTATGCTTAAGAGATTAAAGTATGGATATGGTGTATACTATCTGTGTAGATACAGAATAAAATGTGCATAAATACCAACACACATTTACAATGTAAACAGTATTATAAAGAGTGGTTTAAAGTGTTTACAGTGCATTGCAGTGACTGGGTAATAGACAGAGGGAAGTGATAGAGGCTGACTAGAATAGTTGATCAAATTAACTACCTGGAGAAAAACTTTCAAAATGGCATTAAGTCATTAAAAGTGATGTCTCCAAGAGACTATTGCCCCTTTTTAAAGTTGCCATTAGCCTCATAGTAACAGTCTTTACAGTTATTACTAACCTCTGAATGTTTAGCAAAAGGATTTTCTTTGTAAATTTGTTTTAAGTGCTACATACTCTCAGTGGCCACTTTCTTAGGTACCTCCTGTACCTAATAAGGTGGCCATAGCTGTGGAACCTGGTGTGGTCTTCTGCTGCTGTAGCCCATACACTTCAAGGTTCAACGTGTTGTGCCTCCAGAGATGGTCTTCTGCGCACCACTGTTGTAACATGAGGTTAGAAGTCCATAAGATGTAAGAGCAGAATTGGGCCATTTGGCCCATTGAGTCTGCTCCACCATTTTATCATGGCTGAATATTTCCCTCTCAGCCCCAGTCTCCTGCCTTCTTGCCATATCCCTTCATGCCCTGACTAATCAAGAATCTATCAACTCTTGCTTTAAATATATCCAATGGTTTGGCCTCCACAGCTGGCTGTAGCAACAAATTCCACAGATTCACCGCTCTCTGGCTAAAGAAATTCCTCCTCATCTCAGTTTAAATGGACGTCCTTCTCTGGTCTTGGAGAGTTTGTCCTGGTTTTTTTGAGTTACTGTCGCCTTCCTGTCAGCTTGAACCGGTCTGCCCATTCTCCCCGACCTCTCTCAGTAAAAAGGCATTTTCACTTTTCGAACTGCCACTCACTGGATTTTTTTTGTTTGTTATTTTTGGGCCATTCTTGGTAAACTCTGGGCTCTATTGTGTGTAGAAATCTCAGGAGATCAGCAGTTTCTGAGATACTCAGATCACCTCTTCTAGCACCAACAATCATCCTATGATCAAAGTCACTTAGATTACATTTCTTCCCTGTTCTGATGTTTGGCCACAACAGCTACTGACCATCAACACACACAAAATGTTGGTGGAACACAGCAGGCCAGGCAGCATCTATAGGAAGAAGCACTGTCAACGTTTCGGGCCGAGACCCTTCATCAAGACTAACTGAAAGAAAAGATAGTAAGAGATTTGAAAGTGGGAGGGGGAAGGGGGAAATCCAAAATTATAGAAGACAGGAGAGGGAGGGTGAAGCTAAGAGCTGGAAAGGTGATTGGGCAAAAGGGATACAGAGCTGGAGAAGGGAAAGGATCATGGGACGGGAGGCCTCAGGAGAAAGAAAAGGGGAGGGGAGCACCAGAGGGAGATGGAGAGCAGGCAACGAGTGATTGTGAGAGGGGCAGGGAGAGAAAGAGAGAAAAAAAGGGGAGGATAAATAAATAATCAGAGATGGGGTAAGAAGGGGAGGAGGAGCATTAACTGAAGTTAGAGAAATCAACATTCATGCCATCAGGTTGGAGGCTACCCAGACGGAATATCAGGTGTTGTTCCTCCAACCTGAGTGTGGCTTCATTTTGACAGTAGAGGAGGCCATGGATAGACGTATCAGAATGGGAATGGGACGTGGGATTAAAATGTGTGGCCACTGGGAGACCATGCTGACCATGTCATTGAGTTGCTGCCACATGATTGGCTGATTAGATATTTGCAATAACGAGCAGGTGTACCGATGTAGCTGATAAAGTGGCCATTGAGTGTCGGTTGGTTATAGCAAGCCAAAGGTTTAGGACAGTTGCTTGTGTAGTTGCTTATAGTGCTTGTGTAGTTGCTTATATTATTTGACTGAATGAAAAGTGAGTCACAGTACAATCTTCTACAATATGAGATTGGTTGCAGATAATCCCCAAAGTGTTATCTTTATAAAAGAAGCTTTCCAATGAACAATGAGGCTTAGTAAAATTTTGTAGTGCTGCAGTTTAAATCTACCTGAAACACAAAGATGGTGTTTATCTTGGTGTCAAAACTAATTTTCTAATCCACAGGAGACGCTCAGATTCTGGGCAAACGACGTATTGCAGTCTTGAGATTCATTGGATAATAAACATGCCAGCATGTGACAAAAAGACAAAATCTAAGATTTTGTTTTCAAGCCATCAAAGCAAAATAAATGGAGCCGTAATTGTAAATGCAAAGGATGCACCAGAATAGGGATGAAGAGATGAATGAGACAGCAGTGAGTAATCAAATAGATTTGCTTTCACATGAAAAGGGTCACTAATAAAACTTAAGTGTCAGCCTTGACTGAGTTGTAGTTCATTCCATTTTAAGTTGGAAGTTCATTGTCCCACTCCAGATGTACACCCCGTTGACACTTTATAACCTGTAGAGATGTACACCTCTACACCAGCTCATAAATACAAATGTCTAATCAGCCAATCAGGTGGCAGCAACTCAATGCATAAAAGCATGTAGACATGGTCAAGAAGTTTAGTTGTTGTTTCGACTGATCATCAGAATGAGGAGCAATGTGATCTAATTGACATTGACAATGGTATAATTGTTGATGCCAGATGGGGTGGTTTGAGTATCTCAGAAACTCCTGATCTCTTGGGATTTTCATGCATAACATTTTTTAGAGTTTACAGAGAATGGGGTAATAAACAAAAAAAAAAACACGCAGTGAGTGGCAGTTCTGTGGGCAAAAATGCCTTGTTATTGAGAGAGGTTAGAGGGGAATGGCCAGACTGGTTCAAGCTGACAGGAAGGCGACAGTAACTCTAATAACCACACATTACACCAGCAATGTGCTGAAGAACATCCCTGTACACACATGTTGAACCTTGAAGTGGATGGGCTACAGCAGCAGAAGCCCATGAACATACACTCATTGCTTACCTAATGAAGTGGGCACTGGGTGTATGAGCACGTAATGTAGGTCTGTGCAGTACTGAGAGCATGCTTTAGTGTTGGAAATTTTGACGTTCAGTTCAGACGTCAATTCTCCACCCTCAGCAAGCGATAGAAAATCTCATGGCACTAATCAGAGGTGTCGGTTTAGTCCTGGCTGATTTTTATTCTTAAACCTACACTAAAGCAAAACAGATTATCTGGCCTTTTATTGCATTTCTCTCCACAGGACTTGACTCTGTGCAAAACTGGCCGTAGCATTTGTCTCTGTGACAACAAAAACACTACAGAATTGCTTCAGCAGATATACTGAGGCTGTGAATGTGTTTACTTCTTTTCCTCCTTTGCTTTCTCTCAATTTCCCCTCTTCTGTTATCATAATTTACCAAGGTAGATACTAAAAAAGAATAGGATAGATTCTAAGTGTAGGTAACATTTTGAAGCTCCTATTTTGAAAGTTCATTTGATGTTCCTACCTCAGGTTATAAATCTAATGAAATTGAAATAGAGCTTTTCAAACATTGCTTTTGTTATGCCATCTGTGGTTGGAAATTTATAGTAGTGCGATCACTCAGATCAAGTATGATGTTCTCCTGAGGGGGTGTCTATGGTGGCAGAGGCCGAAGCAAGTACCATATAGTCTGCTTGTGACTAGGGGCTTCTAGGCTTCACAATCCTGCCCATTTCGCCACTTGCTGATCGCCACAAGACTTAATCCAGGATGTTAGGGTGGATTCCCTTAATAGAGAATGCCAGTGTGTTTAAATGTGGGGAGTCTGATGCACAGGCAGCCACCGCTCTGTCCTTGGCAGAACAGGGTCTGGATCCAATGACATAGATTGCAAGGTGACTGGGGACCCTTCACTACTGTAGCCTTCCTCTGCCTTAACTGCCATTGTGATTGTCACCATCTTCCACCAGCTCCACCATTGTGGCAAACACGAGGAAATCTGCAGATGCTGGAAATTCCAGCAACACACACAAAATGCTGGTGGAACACAGCAGGCCAGGCAGCATCTATAGGGAGAAGCACTGTCGACGTTTTGGGCCGAGACCCTTCGTCAGGATTGTCACCATTGTGGTCTTGGTCGAATTGAACTTTGTCTGGAACCTCCCCCTTGACATTACGTAGCTCCTGGTGGGGTCACCTATGGCAGTAACAGATGGCGAAACTCCAGGCAACATTGCTCTTGGGATCCCAGAACCTCACATGCCTCTCCAGCATGACAAGGTGACAATCCTCGGAGAAGGGAAATTGAAAGATATCTCATTCAAATACTGTGAGCTTTAAAGAGGATTGGTTGCAACATTACAAAAGCTACAAATGCATTTGGGATTATCTCATACAAGAACATTTCAAAGTTCAAAGTAAATTTATTATCAAAGTACATAAATGTCACCATGTACTGCCCTGCAATTCATTTTCTTGCGGGTATTCACATAACAAAGAAATACAATAGAATTAAAAAGAAATTACACACCAACAAAAACTAACAAACAGCCAGTGGTGTGAAAGATGACTAACTGCAAATACAAAAAAAAACAGATAGATAGATAAATAATACAAGTTGTGGAGTCTTTGAGGGTGAGTCTGTAGGTTGTGGAATCAGTTCATTGATGAGGTGAGTGAAATTATCCATGCTGATTCAGGAGTCTGATGGTTGAAGGGTAATAACATTTGATCATCTTACTAGTAATGCACTCATGCTCCTTGACGTAAGATAGCAGCTTTGCACCTTTTTTGTAGAACTATTACAATTCTTACTTCTGTTACAGTGCAAGGGACCAGAGTGCTGGCCACTGGCGGAGCTTCCATGAACCCAGATATACTGCAGGTAGGAAGGAAAGCCTTTTGCATAATTCTGTCCTACAACTAATATGGTTGTCTGCAGTCTTGAGAACTTATAGATCCAGCTGACTCCAACCCCTGAAGGTCAGTATGCTTCACCAAGTCCCAGTTCTGTGGGTGGATAGTTGGTTGTCATTGTACAATGAAGACAGTTGATGTTTCAGATCAAGACCCTTCAGCTGGACTGAGGGATTAGAGGGGAGATGGCCACAATAGAGGGATGAGGGGCAAGGTTAGATCAAGAGCAGTCAAACAATAGGTAGATCCAGTTGAAGATGGTGACTGGCGGATGGAGGAGGGAAGGATGGGAGATAGATACAGAGACTTGGAGGTGACGGAGGGTGCAGATGATGCAATCTGAGAGGAAAAGATAGAACTGTGTAGGTCAGGAGGAGAGAGAAAGGGACAGAGAGGAGCAGGTTACCTGAAACTGGAGAATTCAGTGTTTATGCCATTGGGTTGTAGACAACCTAGGTGGGATATGGGGTGCTGTTCCTCTAGTTACTCTACTATATATAGATGATAGGACATTTATCAACTGGAAATCTAGAAATGGAATATTGTCGGTGTTGCCCACAGCATTCCCTAGTAAAAAATAATAATGCAAGTCATTGGATGTCACCAGATGCACTTACTATGAAGCTACCTTCCTGCAACACACAGAGTACTGAAAGAGCCAAACCTACGATTAGTAGTCATAGTCTAACTCTATCCCTTGCCCCACTCTCATTTCAGCACCACTCTCCCTCTCTATTCTGAGAATTACTGTGTGCCACAACAAACATCCAACTTCTCACTAGGTCAGTAAGAAGCTGTGGTGAAGCAACACTTTCTCTAATTGGAGCATGTTACATAAAATCATAATACTCAACTTTAAAGTGACCTGGAGTTGATTTCCAAGTTGCCAGAGATCTGGTGACTTTCCCAGAGAAATCCAGAGTTTTTCCAGGTACAGTTATCGCAGCCCAGGCAGAAATCAAAGAAGTTTTTCTTCTTCTCGCCTGAGTTAGTCTTCCACACGTGTAATGCCCAGAAACTGCCATAACCTATCTTCCCTTGCCCCTCCTCACCAAGCCTACCATTACAACTAGTTCCAAGTCCCTCCTCACCATCATAGCTAGTTTACAGTCAATGCATGCTTTGGTTTCAGTGCACAGTGTAATTAACATTTGAGACACACAGTAACATCTGAGGCTTATATTTATAACTGTCCAGATGGTGAGGTAAATTTATATTAAAAAATAACCCTGTCATTATGTTTATCAACTTCTATATTTTTTGCGACAATATTTGCGCACTCAATCACTATGTTGTGATAGTCTCCATAAAAGTAATGCCAGAATTTTCAAATGCAAACAGAAAAAAAAACTGGTAATGCTCACCTGGTCAGTCAGCATCTGTGGAAAGATAAACTGAATTAATGTTTCATATCTGAAACCCTTGGTTAGAACTGGGAAACAAAGATTAAAAAAAAGTCATTTGAAGTTGCAGGGAAGATGGAGGATGAATTACTGTAGGTAAAACAAAGAGAATGTGAAAGGGTGAAACAAGATCAAACGTGGCAGTTAGAGTCAGGTTATGCTTTTTCACTTACATTATGTATTGCTATTAACAGGGCTGTGGTACATGCCCCGAAAGTCAGGTTTCACTAATGGAGCACTTGCTGCTGACCATCTGAGACAGCCTGAAAAATGTCTCAGTTAGCTCCATCTCTTCAGTGGCCTTCATCTGTAGGAACCACTAAAGTGTTTTTGTTTGAACCTCCCAAAGAAGAACTAGTGTGTAAAATTACCCTCCAGATAAGCCTGCAAGCTATTAGTTGTTTTCACAGTAAAATGATCCACATCACAATTACTGATGAAACATTCACATACTGTCATGAGCCCTGCCCGCTTCTGCGTCGTTCCGTGGAGCATTGGGCTTCTAGGTTTCTCGAGCATACGTATTTACTAATTGATGTCTTAACTAGAGTTGGAGGCTCTTGTGCTTTCTGCTCAAGGTAATGGTTACTGCACGGGTTTTCCACATTCTGTGATCATTTAAAGCGGACACTCGATTAGCGCTTATTGCGGGGTCCTTGTGTTGAGAATGGTCAGTCTCGCAGTGTCTCTTGGTAGTGCCACCAGTTCCTGTAAAGTTGTGCTGTCTAGAATCAGCTGACACAGTTTTAAATTATTTTTTTCATTATATCAATATTTAGTAGTTACATCTTTATATAAAGATTTCAAAAATCCACAACATACGTTAAACAACACCAACAGCTTGCATTGGCAAAGTACCTAAAAACAAAGGAAAATATCGCATGCTTCACTGGCATTTAATCAGACATAAAATCAGCTCAGTGCTAAGGGTTTTTTCTGAAGTTTTGTCAAGGCAGTGACAAGTTAGGGAGTGAATTCTGGGTCTTAGGTCTCTGGTCAGTTAAACATAAAGATAAACTTTATTTGTCACATGTACATGGAAGCATACAGTGAAATGCGTTGTTTGCATCGACGCCCAACACAGTCCAAGGATGTGCTGGGGGCAGCCCACAAGTGTTGCCGTGCTTCTGGCACCAACGTAGCGTGCCCATAGCTCACTAGCCCGTACATGTCTGGAATGTGGGAGGAAACCAGAGCACTCAGAGGAAATCCACACAGAATGTACAAGTTCTTTAAATCAACATGGGGAATTGAACCCCAACTGCTGGCATTGTACAGTGTTATGTTAACCGCTACACTACTGTTGACAACATGCCTATCAATAGTGGGGTAAAACAGGAATATGCAGTATTCATGAACAGAGGCATACATACTCCTGCTGTTACTCCAATAGGTTAACACTGCACTCAAGTAGCATCTGGCATTTTCCCCCTTTGGCTCCTAGAGGCCATAATTTTGCTCTTGTAATGATCCACATTTAGTGCATTTTTATATGCTCTCCCCTGCCTGCATTTTTGCTGTGCTGAAATCATTGTACTGCCCCCCCATTCTTACCCATTGTGTCCCAATGCCTCAATATTGGGGTGCCATTGTAGCCTAGTGGTTAACGTGACACAATTGCAGCTTGAGGTGTTGGAATTCAGAGTTCAACCCTGGCGTCCTCTGTAAGGAGTCTGTATGTCCTCACTGAGAAATGCATGGGTTTTCTCTAGGTGCACCAGTTTCCTCCCACAGTCCAAAGACGTACCAGGTAGGTTCATTGATTATTGTAAAATTATCCCGTGATTAGGTTAGGATTGCTGGAGGTTACTGGGCAGAGCGACTTGAAGATCTGGAGGGGCCTATTCCGTACTGTATCTCTAAGTAAATAAATATCCTACACATTCTATTATCTGTCCTGAGTGTGATTTAATCATTACACACGAGCACAGAAATTAACAGCCTGTTTTACCATTTAATAACATCATAACTACTGTGACTGTCATTTCAATTCTGCATTCCTGCCTACCACACTCATTTCTCACACCCTCTTATTGAGTATCCATCAACCTCTGGCTTAAAAAGATTCAGGTTCTGGTGTCATTGCCCTTTGAAGAGGAGAATTTCAAACACCCACAACTTTCAGACTGAAAAAGAATGACTCCATCCTTGCTTTAAATGGGTAGCACCCTATTCTGAACTTGTCTTCCTCAACTCTAGATTCTTCCACAAGAGGTAACGTTCTCTCTGTGTTTATCCTGTCAAGGCCCTTCAGGATTTCATACCCTTCAAGGAGGTTAACTTTCACTCTTCTAATCTCCAGCATCTGTCCAACCTTTCTTCGTAGGACAACCCAGTCATTCAGAGTATCAATCCAGTAAACTTCCTCTCAGCTGCTTCCAAAGGATTAATATCCTTTCTTTAATAAAAAGACCAATTCTCCAGGTGAGGTGTTACTGATATCCTCCATAACTGAAGCATGAACTCCCTAACTTTCTGAGCAGTACATAATAACATTGTGCAAATTATCATAATTACTTGCTGTATCTGCCTAATAACCTTTTGCGAATCATGCAACTCGGACACTGTTAGATCCTGGTGGCTTTGCGATCCAGAGGTATGGAAGTCCAGAATGAGGCATAAAACTTGTTGCTTGTGGCTATTTTATTCAGTACTACAGGAACACAAGACCAACAAAATGCGCAGAGGACAACGAGGTTGTGATAATCTCTAACCTAGCTCTAACTGAAAAGATAACAGCATTCCAGTTATAACAATTAACCTGTAAACTAGCCAGATTCAAGTGGTGTGACACTGCTACAGAAAAACTAAGAAGCTTCTGGAAAATAATTACAACAGTTTTACTGGAAAATTCACTGAGCAGATCATATAAAAATACAAGTATAGGAGAGTTAAATGACAAGAAAAATAATCATTCTGCACCCTAATCCAACATCAGCCAGATATCTCTACCATTCAAAGCTCTGTCTTTACCTTCAGGAAAGATATCAACAGGATTGAAAGAGTACAGAGAAAATTTACAACGATGTTGCCAGGACTTGAGACCCTGAATGATAGGGCAAAGTTAGCACTTTATTCTTGGAGCACGAGAGAATGAGGGGAGATTTGATAGAGGTATACAAAATTATGAGGGGTATAGATAGGGTAAATGCAGGCAGGTTTCTTCCACTGAGGTTGGGTGAAATGACAACTGGATGTCATAGTGAAATATTCGAGGGGAGCCTTCTTCACTTCAAGGGCAATGAGAGTGTGGAATAAACTGCCATCTGAAGTGATGGATGAGGGTTTGATTGTAATACTTAATAGAAATTAAGATAAGTGGATGGATGTGAGGGCTGTGGAGGGCGTTGGTCCAGGTGCAGATTGATGGGATGAGGCAGAATAACAGTTTGGAATGAACTAGATAGACCACAGAGCCTGATTCTGTGCTGTAGTCCTCTATGGCTCTAATTATTTCTTAATTTTCCTTCCTTCTCACTGATTTCATTCATGGCGCCATACAATCATGAATAGTGCTTTCCTATACAATTAAAAATCTATTTTCTGTTCTAATTAATGATTTGTATGATACAAAACCTGTGTATGTGTTTTTTTCCCTGAAGTCCTATGATTCATTCCTCAAAGGACCTGCCTTATTTCATTCCACTTCACAGAACTCCTCTTTCCCCACACAAGTGTGGTCTCCGGTGTGACTGTGTGGCGTCAGTACCTTCTGCAGGAGTGCAGTGATATCAGAGGATACGCACTCACCACCTGTTTGTGGATTTTTGCAGGTCTTGGCAGATGTGTTCAATGCCCCAGTGTACACAATAGACACAACTAATTCAGCTTGCCTTGGATCTGCTTACAGAGCAAAACATGGTACGTAGAAGAAATGAAATCAGGAGATCAAAATCAGTTTTAATAACACTGGCAAATCTCATAAAAGTTGTTATATGGTAAATTTCAGTTGCTTTTAAATAAGTAATTTGTCAATCTGTTAAAGAATAACATATTTATTTTCTGTTGGTTAGATAAAATATTTCTAATTGCAATATAAGAATGCTTTTGAACATACAATTAATGTTTTGAGCTAAGACCCCTTCCTTTCCAATCCTGAGGAAGAGTTTCAGCCCAAAACATCGGCTGTTTATTCACTTCCGTAGATGCTGCCTGACCGGCTGAGTTCCTCCAGCATTTTAGACCATAAGATACAGGGCCTATAAAAAGTGTTCATCCCCTTGGAAGTTTTCATGTTTTATTGTTTTACAATATTTAATTACAGTGGATATAATTTGACTTTTTTGACACTGATCAACAGAAAAAGACTCTTGTGTCAAAGTGAAAACAGATTTCTACAAAGTGATCTAAATTAATTACAAATATAAAACACAAAAAATTGATTATTTAAGTACTCACCCCCTTGGTGTGTGATACACAACAAATCATCACTGGTGCAGCCAATTGGTTTCAGAAGCCACATAATTAGTTAAATGGAGATCACCTGTGTACAGTCAGGTGTTTCAGTTGATTGTGGTAACGATACACCTGTGTCTGGAAGGTCCAACTGCTGGAGAGTCAGTATCCCGGCAAAAACTACACCATGAAGACAAACGAATACTCCAAGCAACTCCACAAAAAGGTTATTGAAAAGCACAAATCAGGAGATGGGTACAAGAAAATTTCCAAGCCACTGAACATCTCTTTGAGTACAGTTAAGTTAATCGTCAAGAAATGGAAAGAATATGACACAGCTGTAAATCTGCCTCGAGTAGGCAATCCTCAAAAACTGAGTGACCGTGCAAGAAGGGGATTAGTGAGGGAGGCCACCAAGAGACCTATGACAGCTCTGAAGGAATTACAAACTTCAGTGGCTGAGATGGGAGAGACTGCACATACAACTGTTGCCTGGGTGTGTCACCAGTTGCAGTTTTGTAGAACGACAAAAGGAAAGCCACTGTTGGGGAAAAAAACTCAAATGAAATCTCAACTAGAAGAAGGTTCTATGGTCTGATGAAACAAAACTGAGCTTTCTGGCCACTGCACATCATCAAAAACACATCCTCCCTTCTGAGAAGCATGGTTGTAGCTGCATCATGCTGTGGGGATGCTTCATTGTAACAGGCCCTGGAAGGCTTGTGAAGGCAAAGGACAAAATGAATGTAGCAAATTACAGGGAAGTCCTGGAGGAAACATGATGCAACCTGCAAGAGAAACATAGAAAAGCTACAGCACAATACAGGCCCTTCAGTCCACAACGCTGTGCTGAACATGTACTTACTTTAGAAATTACCTAGGGTTACCCATAGCCCTTTATTTTTCTAAGCTCCGTGTACCTATCCTATCAGGAGTCTCTTAAAAGACCCTATTGTATCTGCCTCCCCCACGTTTGCCGGCAGCCCATTCCACACACTCACCACTCCCTGTGTAAAAAAAAACCAACTTACCCCTGACATCTCCTCTGTACCTACTTCCAAGCACTTTAAAACTGTGCCCTCTCATGTTATCCATTTCAGCCCTGGGAAAAAGCCTCTGACTATTTACACAATCAATGTCTCTCATCATCTTATCCGCCTCTACCAGGTCATCTCTCATCCTCCACCACTCCAAGGAGAAAAGGCCGAGTTCACTCAACCTATTCTCATAAGGCATGCTCCCCAATCCAGGTAACGTCCTTGTAAACCTCCTCTGCACCCTTTCTATAGTTTCCACATCCTTCCTGTAGTGAGGTGACCAGAACTAAGCACAATACTCCAAGTGGGGTCTAAGCAGTGTCCTATATAGCTGTAACATTACCTCTCAGCTCTTAAGCTTGATCCCATGGTTGATGAAGACCAATGCACCGTATGCCTTCTTAACCACAGAGTCAACCTGCGCAGCATCTTTGAGTGTCCTATGGACTCAGACCTCAAGATCCCTCTGATTCTCCACACTGCTAAGAGTCTTACCATTAGTGCTATATTCTGCCATCATATTTGATCTACCAAAATGAACCACCTCACACTTAACTGTGTTGAACTCAGTCTACTACTTCTCTGTCCAGTTTTGCATCCTATTGATGTCCCACTGTAACTTCTGACAGCCCTCCACACTATTCACAACACCCCCAACCTTTGTGCCATCGCAAACTTACTAACCCATCTCTCCACTTCTTCATCCAGGTCATTTATAGAAATCACAAAGAGAAGGGGTCTCAGAACAGATCCCTGAGGCACACCACTGGTGACCGACCTCCATGCAGAATATGACCCGTCTACAACCACACTTTGCCTTCTGTGGACAAGCCTATTTGCAAGATCCACAAGCAAGGTCCCCTTGGATCCCATGCCTCCTTAGTTTCTCAATAAGCCTTGCATGGGGTACCTTATCAAAGGCCTTGCTGAAATCCATATACACTACACCTACTGCTCTACCTTCATCAACGTGTTTAGTCACATCCTCAAAAAATTCAATCAGACTCGTAAGGCATGACCTGCCTTTGACAAGGCCATGCTGACTATTCCTGATCATATTATACCTCTCCAAATGTTCATTAATCATGCCTCTCAGGAATTTTCCATCAACTTACCAACCACTGAAGTAATACTCACAACCACTGAAGTAAGAACTGTGATCTGGTAGAAGATATGTTTTCCAGCAAGACAATGACTCGAGGTGTAAAGTAAAGCTACACAAGAATGGCTTAAAAACAACAAAGTTAGTATCTTGGAGTGGCCAAGTCAGAGTCCAGACCTCAATCCAACTGAGAATTTGTGGCTGTATTTGAAAAGGGCTGTTCACTCACAATCCCCATGCAATCTGACAGAACTTGAGCAGTTTTGTAAAGAAGAATGGGGAAAAAATTGCAGTGTCTAGATGTGCAAAGCTGATAGAGACCTATCCACACAAACTCAAGGCTATAATTGCTGTCAAAGATGCATCTACTAAATACTGATTTGAAGGGGGTGAGTAATTATGCAAGTAATTATTTTGTGTTTAATTGTTGTAAATTTAGACCAATTTGTCGAAATTTGCTTTCACTTTGGTAGAAAAGAGTCCATTATTTTAATCAGTGTCAAAACCAAATTAAATCCAATGTGATTCAAATTTGTAAAACAATAAAATATGAAAACTTCCAAGGAGGGTGCATACTTTTTATAGGCACTGTATAGGAGCAAAATTAGGCCATTTGGCCCATCAAGTATATTCTGCCATTTCCTCTTGACTGATTCATTTTTCCTCGCAGCCCCAATCTCCTGTCTTCTCCCCTTACCCCTGACCACTCAATAATCTATTAGCTTGTGCCTTAAATATACCCAATGACTTGGACTTCACAGCCACCTGTGGCAAAGAATTCCACAGATTCACCACTTTCTGGCTAAAGAAATTCTCCCTCATCTCTGTTCTAAAAGGACACCCTCTATTCTGAGACTGTGCCCTCTGGTCTTAGACTCACCTCAGCATAGGAAACATTCTCTCCACATCTACTCTGTTGAGGCCTTTCAACATTTGATAGGTTTCAATGAGGTCACCCCTTAATCTTCTGAATTTCAGTGAGTACAGGTCCAGAGCCATTAAACTCTTTTCATATGACAAGCTTTTCAATCCCGGAAACATTTTTATATACCTCCTTTGAACCCTCTCCAATGTCAACGCATCCTTTCTCAGATAAAGGGCACAAAACTGCTCATGGTACTCCAAGTGAGGCCTCAACGGTGCTTTATAAAGTCTCAACATTACATCCTTGCTTTTATATTCTGGTCCTCTTGAAATTAATGTTAACATTACATTTGCCTTCCTCACTACAGACTTGAGCTGCAAATTAACCTTTAGGGAATCCTGTACTAGGATTCCCAAGTCCCTTTGCTGCTCAGGTTTTTGAATTTTCTCTCCATTGAGAAAATAATCTACACTTTTATTGCTTCTACCAAAGTGCATGACCAGACTCTTCCTGACATAGTATTCCATCTGCCCCTTCTTTGCCCACTCTCTTAATCTAAGTCCTTCTGTAGCCTCTCTACTTTCTCAAAACTACCTTCCCCTTCAACTATCTGTAAGCAAACTTTGCCACAAAGCCATCAATTTCCATCATCCAAGTCATTGACATATAATGTAAAAAGAAATGGTCCCAATACAGACCCCTGTAGAACACCCCTAGTCACTGGCAGCCAATCAGAAAAGAATCCCTTTATTCCTATAATTTGCCTCTTGCCAATCAGCCACTGCTTTATCCATGTTAGTATGTTTCCTTTAATACCATGGCTCTTAACTTGTTAAACAGCCTCATGTGTGGCACCTTGTCAAATGCCTTCAGAAAATCAAGGTACACAACACCCATTTCTTCATTGTCTATCTTGTCTCTTATTTCCTCAAAGAGTTCCAATAGGTTTGCCAGGCAAGATTTTATCTTGAGGAAACCATGCCGACAACAGCCTAATTTATCGTGCCACCTAGTACCCCGAAACTACATCCTTAACAATCGGCTCCAACATCTTCTTAACCACCGAGGTCAGACTAATTGGCTTATAATTTCCTTTCTTCTGTTTTCCTTTCTTGAAAAGTGAAGTGACAGCTGCAATTTTCCATTCCTTCAGAACCATGCCTGAATCAATTGATTTGTGAAAGATTATTACTAATGCTTCTACAATCTCTTCAGCCACCTCTTTTAGAACCCTGAGGTACAGTCCATCTGGTCCAGGTGACTTATCTACCTTCAGGCCTTTGTTTCCCAAGCACTATCTCCATGGTAATGGCAACTTCACACACTTGTGCCCCGTGACACCCTCCAACTTCCACCATAGTACTAGTGTCTTCTGTAGTGAAGACTGATGCAAAATACTTACTCAATTTGTCCAGCTTTTCCTTGTCCCCTACTATTACTTTTCCAGCATCATTTTCCAGTAGTCCGATATCCACTCTCACTTTTACTCTTTATGTATCTGAAGAAATTTTTGGTAACCTTTTTAATATTCTTGGCTAGCCTACCTTCGTATTCCATCTTTTCCTTCTGAGTGACTTTTTAGTTGCCTTCTGTTGGTTTTTAAAAGCTTCCCAATCCTCTAACTTCCCACTAATTTTTGCTGTATTATATGCTCTCTCTTGGGCTTTTATGTTGGCTCTGACTTCTCTTGTTAGTCACGGTTGTGTCATCTTGCCTGTAGAATACTTCTTCCTCTTTGGAATGTATATATCCTGTGCCTTCCGAATATTTCCCAGGAATTCCAGCCATTGCTGCTCTTCTATCATCCCTGCCAGTGTCCTTTTCCAGTCAATTTTGGTCAGCTCCTCTCTCATGCCTCTGTAATTCCCTTTACCCCACTGTAATACTGATACATCTGACTTTAGCTTCTTCTTTTCCTTTGCAGGGTGAATTCTATTATGTTATGATCATTTGATCTATAGGTTCCTTTACCTTAGGCGCTCTACTCAATTCTGGTTCATTGCACAACACCCAATCCAGAATAGCTGATTCCCCCTAGTGGGCTCAAACACAAGCTACTCTTAAAAAGCCATCTTATAGGAATTCTGGAAATTCCCACTCTTGGAATCCAGCACCAACCTGATTTTCACAATCTACCCGCATATTGAAATCCCCCATGACTATTGTAACATTGCCCTTTTGGCATGCATTTTCCATCTCCCATTGTAATTTGTACACCACATCTTTGGGGGGGGGGGAAATCTGTAAATAACTCCTATCCCCCTGTGACCCTATGTCACCTCTTACTAATGATTTGATTTCATTTACTACCAACATTGCCAAGCCACCCCCGACTACTTGCCTGTCCTTTCAATAGAATGTGTATCTTTGGACATTAAGCTCCCAGCTATAATCTTCTTTCAGCCATGATGCCCACAATGTCATACATGCCAATTTGTTTGTGTGTGAGTTGCTTTGGATTTCTAACATCTGCAGGCTTTCTTGTGTTTAAGAATGAATTTTCCTTTCTTAAAATATCATTGGTCATAAATGTTCAATCTAATATAATTATTTAATGTTGTTAATGTCATATGGCCCAACTGGTGTGAGATAACATGTATACTTTACACAAGCCTCCTTCCATCCTACTTCATATGATCCTATTAATATTCCTATCCACTCCTTTGTACCAGGTCTGGCTGGATTTCCCTTAGAAGCATTAGTAGATGTGTGCGTGTTAAAGGGAATTGAGTGAGATCGAGTTAGTGCAGGGGCTGATGTAATAGATCAGCAATGAAGTTATTGAGTGTTGAAGCAGAAACAAAGGGGCTGAATGGTCTACTCTTGCTTCTGTTTTTTTACATTATGTTGCACAATCAGCTGCTCTTTTTTTAGCATTCTCTATCTGCAATCTCGAAACTTCCCTGATGATGTTTGTCAATCAATTGATGAATTCATTCATTTGCAGGAGCTGGACTGGGTTGCCAGAGGCTATTTAAGGCACACCCCATTGGGAGCATTTAATAGGTGGTGGGAGCTTATCCTCATTACCTCTCCCGGATATAACAACCTTAAAAAATCTTAAGCACACATATATACATAGCTAGGGTGTGTGTATATATAGCTAGGGTGCCTCTGACTTTTGAGCAGTACTGTAGTAATTTTATGTATTGCTCTGTACTGCTGCCTCAAAAATAAACAAATTTCATGATATCTGTGAGTGATGATAAACCTGATTCTGATATGGGGGTCTCTATTGTGGACTGAGAGTGGGAAGGTGGCAGGGAGAGAAGAATCACAGTTGGGAAAAGGTGAAGAGAGAGAGGGGAGGGAGCAGGAAGCACCAGAGACCTTCTAGATAGATAGATAGATAGATAGATACTTTATTCATCCCCATGGGGAAATTCAACTTTTTTCCAATGTCCCATACACTTGTTGTAGCAAAACTAATTACATACAATACTTAACTCAGTAAAAAATATGATATGCATCTAAATCACTATCTCAAAAAGCATTAATAATAGCTTTTAAAAAGTTCTTAAGTCCTGGCGGTAGAATTGTAAAGCCTAATGGCATTGGGGAGTATTGACCTCTTCATCCTGTCTGAGGAGCATTGCATCGATAGTAACCTGTCGCTGAAACTGCTTCTCTGTCTCTGGATGGTGCTATGTAGAGGATGTTCAGAGTTATCCATAATTGACCGTAGCCTACTCAGCGCCCTTCGCTCAGCTACCGATGTTAAACTCTCCAGTACTTTGCCCACGACAGAGCCCGCCTTCCTTACCAGCTTATTAAGACGTGAGGCGTCCCTCTTCTTAATGCTTCCTCCCCAACACGCCACCACAAAGAAGAGGGCGCTCTCCACAACTGACCTATAGAACATCTTCAGCATCTCATTACAGACATTGAATGATGCCAACCTTCTTAGGAAGTACAGTCGACTCTGTGCCTTCCTGCACAAGGCATCTGTGTTGGCAGTCCAGTCTAGCTTCTCGTCTAACTGTACTCCCAGATACTTGTAGGTCTTAACCTGCTCCACACATTCTCCATTAATGATCACTGGCTCCATATGAGGCCTAGATCTCCTAAAGTCCACCACCATCTCCTTGGTCTTGGTGATATTGAGACGCAGGTAGTTTGAGTTGCACCATATCACAAAGTCCTGTATCAGTTTCCTATACTCCTCCTCCTGTCCATTCCTGACACACCCCACTATGTAATGATCATTACAGAATTGTTTAGAATCAAATGTCTTTTCCTGGTGTCTTAGGGTTGGCCGTGTCTGCACCCGCGACACCCCACTGATCCATCATTCCTTCTCTGCCACCCGTCCCACACTCCTCTCATGGTGCTCCACCCTTGCCATTCCTTTGCTCCTCCCGTCAGACGCACAAACTTGCTCTCTGCTTCAAAGTCTTAGGCACTCTAGCTATATATATATCTATATCTAAGACATTTGCACAGTACTGTAGGTGTGTGTATCAGTAAATTTTACAGATAACCCATAGTACAGACAGACTGGGATCAGGACAGGCTGTAAGCTTTTTTTTGTCAGTACGATGTGGTGCTACTTTGAGCAGCAAGCACCAGGCCACTATCATGGGGTTATTTGGGTGAGTTTTAGCACAAAGTGCTGTCCAGGACAAAACTATTTGTTTTTTCATAGAGTCTGACTATTTGAATGCTGGATTCAGATTCAGATTTGTTTTAATTCACTTACATTGAAACATACAGTGAAATGCATTATTTTGTGTTAACAACCAATGCTATGGGCAGCCCCAAGTGTCCTCACACATTCTGGTGCCATCATAGCATGCTCACAATGCTTGGCAGCATCTGGGTTACGTGGAAGACATAGACCGATTCCATCCCATTTGTTATGGTGCAACACCAAGAGAAATGTTCACCTTTCCCTTTCAAGACTTGCTAAACATTTCCAGCATTTGTAGCTTTTGATTTCATACTGCAGAAAACTAGAAACCGTTATGTTTTCTGCACTTTTTTACATTTTACTTGTGTTACAGGTTTGAAAGCACCAATGGGACAGTCCTTCGCAAATTCAGTGAAAATGGCAGCATCATCAAAGCTGGCAGTCAAACCCATATGTGAAGCAGACACGGTGAGCATTTGTGTGTGAGAGAGGGAATGAGGGAGTGAGAGGGGGAATGAGGGAGTGAGAGAGAGGACAAGATCCTCTACAGGGTTTATTTTGTTAACTTTAATGATTCCATTCCAATACCTTCATCTTGGCATTGAACATGGTCCCAGAAGCTTACACTCTGCTACCACTCCTGATTAGAGACTAAAGGTTAAAGATGCTAGGCTCTTCCTGGCCTGGCAGGGTGTTCCACTGTCTGCACAGTAGCTCCACATGTCTGTTTTTCTGCAGGATGTTGGATACTGACTGATTGTTGCCCACTCCTCCCCAGATAGCTCATGCATTGTCTGACACCCAGTGCAATAAGCAGGGATGGTTGCTAATCGGCTGATGACCTTATGTGAGCTGAACTATCCACTGTCTGCTGCTCTAACAGACTTGTCTAATATCAAGCTATGTGTGAAGAGTGCTGTGTAAATTAGAAAATATTTCAAATAAACTGCACTCAGTGGCCACTCTATTAGGTACACCTGCTCATCAATTCAAATGTCTAATCAGCCAATCACATGGCAGCAACTCAATACATAAAAGCAAGCAGGCATGGTCAAGAGGTTCAGACCAAACATCAGAACAGGGAAGGAATGTGACCTGAGTGACTTTGAACATGGAATGATTGTTGGTGCAAGTTGGGGTGGTTTGAGTATCTCAGAAACCGCTGATCTCTTGGGATTTTTATACTCAACTTTCAAGAGCTTACAGAGAATGGTGTGAAAAACCAAAAGAAAACATGCAGTGAGTGGTAGTTCTTATGGCCAAAAACGCCTTGTTAGTGAGAGGTCAGAAGAGAAAGACCACACTGATTCAAGCTGACAGGAAGGCAACAGTAACTCAGATAGCCACACATTACAACAGTGGTGCGCAGAAGAGCATCTCTGAATACGCAACGCGTCGAACTTTGAAGTGGATGGACTACAGCAGCAGAAGACCACACCGGGTTCCACTCTTTATTAAGTACAGGAGGCTGAAACAAGAGTGATAGATAAACTACTCAGTCTTCTTACCGTTAACGAGCAGAATGCCCAAAACTAACCATTCACACTGAATATTTTTATTTATTTTCACTGGCGTGCAACCACTTCCTGTTTGAATTCTTTGCTACAGTTTTGTGCTGAACACCAACGTCCATCCTGTGGGTGCCCTGTGAAATTTACTTTTCGCCGCTGCAGTTTGTAATCCTTTCCCAGTGTCTCAGCGCTGCAATCGTCTACATTAAATAGTGTCTGCCCATCCTGCCCACATTCTTACTTCCTGTCACTCAGAAAGGGCACAAATCCCAGTACTGATTTCTAAACTAGTTTATCCACTTGTGTAATGAGGCTCCTAATTTTGCCCATCTATTTAGATCCTGCGGTTCCTGGGCTTCTGTCTCTGAGACAGTTGGTGTACAATCTGTTTTCACATATTGCTGCTTTTTCACTTAGGAATAGGTTAGGAATTGGAGGATGAGAGCAGTAGTAAGCCAATTAACCGCTTGGGCCTGCTCTGCCACTCACTAAGATCAGTGAGCCTGATCTCCGGGTTAAATCCAGGTATCTGTTTTTTCTCCCCTACTTAATGTGGCTTTGATTTTTAAAAAAATCAATCCTTCTCAGATTTTAAATTAAAATTAAAAGTTTAAAATAAAGATACAAAATTAAATTTAAAACCATTGTTGCTGGCAAAGAACTTTAAACTTTGACCCCCTTTAAACCGTAAGACAGAAGCAGGAGCAGAATGAGGCCATTCAGCCCATCCAGTCTGCTCCAGCATTCCATGGTGGCTGATTTATTATCCCCCTGAATCCCCTTCTCCTGCCTTCTCTCCGTAACCTTTGACACCCTTAATAATCAAGCACCTATCAACCTCTGCTTTAAATATACCTTTAGCTATCTATGGCAATTCCAGAGATTCACCCCTTCTGGCTAACATGTTTCCTTGTTGCATCGGCATGGTAGTCTAGTGGCTAGCATAACGCTTTACAGTGCAGGCGACCTGAGTTCAGTCCCCGCCACTGCAGGTAAGGAGTTTGTATGTTTTCCCCATGACCGCATGGGTTTCCTCATGGTCCAAAGACTGGTAGGTTAATTGGTCATTGTAATTGGTTAGGCTACGACTAGATTGGGGGATTGCTGGTTGGCGTGGCTCGTAGGACTGGAAGGGTCTGTTCCGTTCTGTAGTATCTCAATAAATTAAAAATTTAAAAACTTGATCCTATATCCAGCATAGCTGATTCCTTACTGCTGAGAGCACTGTACACTGGAAACTGAGCTGTAAGGTACCATTTCCTTCTACAGTGCTCCAGTTGCTTTGCTTTTAAAAGTCATTTACTGTGCACTTTCCTTCTGAGGCTTAAGGGTAAATCTGTTGCACGGCAGACAACATATTAGTGAAGTACACCAATTATGCCTAATTAATGCATGCAAATTAATTAATTAGGAAATGTATTTCTGTAACTAAACACTCTAGGGTTTAATTTTCTCTAGCAATGCAATAGTTAAAATCATTTACATAAAATCACTTTGTTCCTTTAACGCAACATTTAAGCTGCCCTGTTTACTTTAATTGGCTTAATGACTTTGTTAAAAGAACACAAACAAATTTAACACAAGCGCATTAATCAATGTATTTTACCAGAAGAAATTAAGCCCCTGGGAAAGATATCCTGATCATTGGTCATTTTTACACTGACTTATTGCCATGCCATAAATGCAGTCAAGGCATCAAAGCTGTTTTGGGCAAGTTAATTACCATACATTAGCATGGGTAATGTACTTCATTTGCACTTGTTGAGGTGTTACTTATGAATAATTCTAACTCATTTCTGATTTTCTTTAAGGTGTTTTGCTATTAGTGATAACTTAAAATTTTCATTGTTGCCAGCCAGCCAGTTGGTGATTAATCTTACTGTGACAACCCTCTTTGGAAGCTAAGAGACCTGTTCCCTTAAATCTTTTAATGGAATATAGAAGTAGTTTTACCCATTTAAAGGGAATAAAAGAATTCTGTCAATTTTGGACCAAACTTTTTCAGTTACAAGTCTTTTTCTCAACTGTTCAGAAAATTACTGGCATTTTTAAAAAAAATGTGGGATGCACTTTTTTCCTTCATCTGTATGGGTGTCCACACCGTGATCCTGATTAAACAGGCGAGTCATATGCTGTCCCTGCTCTGCAGTAATGTCACAGTGTTGTAGACAACCTGGAATATTCAGTCCACCACTTCCGTCTCAAGATGTAAATAGTGTAAGTGTTCTGCCTGCAAATGAGCCACTATCACTTTTGGATCTATAATGAGTCCGTTACAAGTCTTAAGTATTTTAAGCAAAATTCTTTCATTAAAACTTGTTTTTCTCCATGACTGAACATCTCCTTAATCGCCTTTTTCTGGTTTCCTATCATTGTGTGGAGATGGGTCTGTACCGAAGGAGGAGTAAAATGTTCCTTCCCTCTGCTATCCTGCAAGTCACCCTTGGTTAGCATGTGCTTAGCCCCCTCCCCCCAGTCAGGATGACGTGAAGCCATGGGAGCAGGTCGTATGAGCAGCTGATGCATATCACAAGTACTAGTTATGTGACCACTGACCCAAGCAGACAATCTCTGAAGAATTATATAATGGCTGGGTACATCCATCTTGTAAAGACTTGGGCCAGAAGAAAACCACTTCTGTAGAAAAAATTGCTAAGGACAATCATGGTCGAGGATAGATGGAAGACCACGATCGCCAGCGTCACATAATAATGATAATAATATGTGTGCTATATTTTTAATACAATTCTGGATATCTTCGAACACAGAACACAATAGCACAGTACAAGCCTATCAACCCTATTGATGTTTTAACCTACTCTGAAATCAATCTAAAACTTCCTCCTACATAAACACAAGAAATTCTACAGATGCTGAAAATCCAAATCACAGCATTCTGGAGGAACTCAGTAAATCAGGCAGCATCAATGGAAATAAACAGGTTTCTGGCCAAGACTCTTCCTCAGGACTTAAAAGGAGGGGAAGGGAAGGAGGATAGCCAGAAGGTGGTAGGTGAAGCCAGGTGGGTAGGACAGGTAAAGGGCTGGAAAAGAAGGAATCTGATAAGTGAGCAGACATGAGGAAATCTGTAGATGCTGGAAATTCAAGCAACACACACAAAATGCTGGTGGAACACAGCAGGCCAGGCAGCATCTATAGGAAGAAGCACTGTCGACCTTTCCGGCCGAGACCCTGACGAAGGACAGTGCTTCTTCCTATAGATGCTGCCTGGCCTGCTGTATTCCACCAGCATTTTGTGTATGTTGTGTGATAAGTGAGCAGAGTAGGGAAGGAGGAGGGACTCTAGGTGGAGGTGATACGCAGGTGTGAAGAGGTAAGAGGCCAAAATGGGGAATAGAAGAAGAGGAGGGGGAGGGAAAATTTTCAAAATCTAAAGGACACCCCTTTAGAACAGAGAAGAATTTCTTTACCCAGAGTGTGATGAATCTGTGGAGTTCTTTGCCACAGACAAAGAGGCTGTCATTTAATATTTTTAAGGCAGAGGTTGCTAGGTTGCTAGTTTCTTGTTTAGTAAGGGTGTTGACAGTTACGGGGAGAAGGCAGGAGAATGCTGTGAGAGGGATAATATATCAGCTATGATAGAATGGCACAGCAGACTCATTGGGCCGAGTGGCCTAATTCTGTTCCCATTTCTTATGAGTCACAACTGATTGTTATTGAACTATTTGTTTTGATGCTGAAAAATAACGCTGTGCATTTCTGATATTTTGCATTTAAGATTTGCAATCATTTGTTCTTTTGGTATTAACAAAGCAGGTAAACTTGTACATGCAGATTAAGTTGACTATTGAAATAAGTGCAGTGTAATTTAGAAGTAAGCTTATTACAGGATGAACTTGGCCATCGTTCGAATGTCTGGACAGTAGGGAAATAAAGAGACTTATTAAATCATGGTTTTTACTCTTCAAAAGAACAAACGTTAGAGTTATCACTTCCATTCAGAAAATGTGGATGCGGGTGGCTGCTGTGGATGACAAAGATCTGGGTGACGCCGTGGCACCTGTTTTACAGCAGCTGTTCCTCACATTCCCATTTCCTTGTCCATTATGCGGTTGAATCCTTTGGTGAAGAATTACAAGGCAGCTCTGAGGCAATTGACTGTAGTAGATAAGATTGGTTGAGGGCATGGGTTATATAAAATACAGTAACTTTACATCCCTTGCCTGTGTGAGCAGAAAGAGGGCTTGTGCTACGAAGGACAAAACTAACTAACTTGAAGTGACAAGAACCTTTCGGGTGTCATTTACTGGATTATATTCAAAGCTGATCATTTTAAAATATAGTGTACTACATAATTATTCTTGGTCAGTAACCAGCCAACTTTCAACGAATAAGAACATAAGAAATAGGAGCAGGAGTAGGCCAACTGGCCTGTCGAGCCTGCTTTGCCATTCAATAAGATCATGGCTGATCTGATCATGGACCCATCTCCATCTACCTGCCTTTCCCCTATAACCCTTAATTCCCCTACTATGTAAAAATCTATCCCACCTTGTCTTAAATATATTTATTGAGGTAGCCTCCACTGCTTCATTGGGCAGAGAATTCCACAGATTCACCACCCTCTGGGAAAAGCAGTTAGACCACAAGACATAGGAGCAGAATTAGGCCATTTGGCCCATTGAGTCTGCTTCATCATTCAATCATGGCTGACCCTTTTTTACTATCTCCTCCTCAATCCCAGTTCCCGGCCTTCTCCCCGTAACCTTTGATGCCATGTCCAAGCAAGAACCTGACCTCCACAGCTGCATATGAGAACTAATTTCACAAATTCATTACCCTTTGGCTAATGAAATTTCTCCACATCTGTTTTGAAAGGGTGCCCCTCTATCCTGAGGCTGTGCTGTCTTGTTCTAGACTCTCCCACCATGGGAAGCATCCTTTCCACATCTACTCTGTCTAGCTCTTTCAACATTCGAAAAGTTTAAATGAGATCCCCCCTCATCCTTTTGAATTCCAGCAAGTACAGACCCAGAGTCATCAAACATTCCTCATATGATAACCCTTTCATTCCTAGAATCATCCTTGTTAACCTCCTCTGGACCCTCTCCAATGCTAGCACATCTTTTCTAAGAGGAGAGGCCCAAAACTGTTCACAATACTCAAGATGAGGCCTCACCAGTGCCTTATAAAGCCTCAGCATCACATCCATGCTCTTGTATTCAAGACCTCTTGAAATGAATGCTAACATGGCATTTGCCTCCCTCACCACTGACTCAATCTACAAGTTAACTTTCAGGGTGTTCTGCACAAGGACATCCACGTCCCTCTGCATCTCAGATTCATAGATTTTCTCCCTGTTTAGAAAATAGTCTGCTCATTTATTTCTACTACCAAAGTGCATGACCATACATTTTCCACCATTATATTTCATTTGCCACTTTCTTGCCCATTCTCCTGATCCTTCTGCATCCTACCTGCTTCCTCAACACTACCTGCCCAAGTATACAACATAAAAAGACGTGGTCCCAACACTGACCCCTGTGGAACACTACTAGTCACCGGCAGCTAACCAGAAAAGGATCCTTTTATTCCCACTCACTGCCTCCTACCAATCAGCCAATGCTCTAACCACATTGGTAACTTTCTTGTAATACCACGGGCTCTTAACTTGGGAAGCAGCCTCACGTGTGGCACCTTGTGAAAGGTCTTCTGAAAGTCCAAATATACAACATCCACTGCATCCCCTTTATCTATCCTATTTGTAATCTCCTCAAAGAATTCTAGCAGATTCTCCAGGCAGGGTTTTCCCTGAAGGAAACCGTGCTGACTTTGTACTGTCTTGTCCTGTGTCGCCAAGTACTCCATCACCTCATCCTTAACAATTTACTCTAACATCTTCCCAACCAGGCTAACTGGTCTACAATTTCCTATCTGCTGCCTTCCTCCTTTCTTAAAGGGTGGAGTAGTATTTGCAATTTTCCAGTCCTTGGGCACCATGCCAGAGTCCAATGATTTTTGAAAGATCATTTCTAATGCTGCCACCATCTCTAATGCTACCTTTTTCAGAGCCCTAGGTTGCAGTTCCTCTGGTCTGGGTGACTTATGTACCTTCAAGTCTTTCAGCTTTTTTAACATGTTCTCTCTTGTAACAGTAACTGCATCCACTTCTCTTCCTTTAAGAGTTTAAAGTCTAACTTCCTAAAACATCAGGCATACCGCTAGTGTCTATCACAGTGAAGACTGATACAAAATACTCATTTAGTTCAGCAGCCATCTCCTTGTCTCCCGTTATTATTTCTCCTGCCTCATTTTCTAGCGGTCCTATATCCACTCTCATCTCTTTTTTATTTTTATCATACTTGAAAAACTTTTACTATCCACTTTGATATTATTTACTAGTTTGCTTTCATATTTCATCTTTCCCGTCTATTTTAGTTGTTGTCTGTATGTTTTTAAAAACTTCCCAATCCTCTGTCTTCCCACTAATTTTTGCTTTGTTGTATGCCTTTTCTTTTGCTTTTACAATAGCTTTGACTTCCCTTGTTGCTGCTGTGCTGACATCCCTGCCAGCAGCTCCTTGCAATTTACTCTGGCCAACTCCTCTCTCATACCACTGTAATTTCCTTTACTCCACTGAAATACTGTTACACCGGACTTTCCTTTCTCCCTATCAAGTTTCAAGTTGAAGACAATCATATTGTGATCACTGGTTCCTAAGGTGTCTTTTATCTTAAGCTCCCTAATCGCCTCTGGTTCATTACATAACACCCAATCCAGTATAGCTGATCCCCTAGTAGGCTCAATGACAAACTGCTCTAAAAAACCATCTCTTAGGCATTCAACAAACTCACTCTTTTGAGATCCATTACGAACCTGATTTTCCCAATCGACCTGCATGTTAACATCTCCCATGACTACCATAACATTGCCCTTTCAACTCGCCTTTTCTATTTCCTGTTGTAACCTGTGGTCCACCTCCCAGCCACTCTTGGGAGGCCTGTATGTAATTGCCATCAACATCCTTTTACTCTTGCAGTTTCTTAACTCAACCCACAAGGATTCAACAAGGAAACAGCCATTTAAATAGTACAGTAAGAGGGGGAAAAAAAACACAAGGAAACCTTAACAGACGCTTTAGACAGAGCCAGTGCCTCTTCCGAGCTGAAACCTGATTTGAGCTGAAGCTTGTCGCCGTGAGTTCCTCCTCATCTCTGTCCCAAATCTATTTCCCCGAATCTCGACGCTATGTCCTGTAATTCTAGTCTCACCTACCAGTGGAAACAACTGATCTATCCCTTTCATAATATTAAGTTTCTATTAAGATGTCCTCTCATTCTTCTGAATTCCAGTGAGTACAATCTCTTCTCGTAGTCTAATCCCCTCATCTCTGGAATCAACCTGGTGAACCACCTCTGCACCACCTCCAAAGCCAGTATATCCTTCTTCAACTAAGGAGACCAGAACTGTGCACAGTACTCCAGGTGCAGCCTCACCAGTACCCTGTACAGTTGCAACATAACCTCCCTGCTCTTAAATTCAAAAACATGTACTATCTTGAGTAGTAAGAGGAGATTTCACTTTAGCAAGCAAGCTTCACATTAGGGTGTGGTACTTTTTGTCTCTTCCTTTAATTCTGATCTTATCCTCTTGGTTAATATTTTGCCTTTAGATTCTGTTATTTTACTGCCTGCCTCTCGTGGTCCTAGAGAGCGGTGATGGGCCATTCTCTTCAATAACTGTGGTCCATTGGGTGATGTTGGTCTCACAAACCTTTTGTGTAAAGGAGCTCCAGGCTTTTGTCACAGTGTTAATAAAAGAGAAGCTTTTATTTTATTTAGAGATACAGCATGGTAACAGGTCTTCCAACCCATCAAGCCCACGCCACCCATTTACACCCGTGTGACCAATTAGCTACTGACCTGTATATCTTTGGAATGTGGGAGGAAAGCAGAGCACCCGGAGGATACCCACATGCTGATGGGGAGAACATACAGACTCCTGACAGATGGCAGCGGGAATTGAACCTGGGTCGCTCTCCACCACCGTGCTGCTCCTTTCAGTTCTGACCAAGAGAACCTGGCTCGGCGACTGGGGACTGAGAGTGATGGCGAGGAGGCTAGTGGCTAGCAGTGCTCCAAGGAGATCGGTGCTGAGCCACTTACTGCTTGCTATAAACGTTGATGGTTTGGATGTGGATGTGCAAGATGTAATCAATAAGGTTCTTTTCTGAGGATCGTCACCTTTTCGTGGTAGAAAGGCTCATCAGCTCCTGTGATCCCTAGAGCGATGCCGTCTGGAGTTTAGGGTCACCCATGGCAGTAAGATCAAGGGTAGGGTTCCAGATAAGAGTGATCCAACCAGGACCCCACTGACGGAGTTGGCAGAAGATGATGTCACATTACAATGGCAGTAAAGGCGTAGGAAGGCTGCAGCATTGAAGGGTCCCAAGTTGCTTTGTACTCCACGCCTCTGGACTCTGACCCCGATCTGCCAACGAGCGTGTGGTGACCGCCCCTGCATCAGCCTTCCCATGTTAAACAAGGTCATACACACGTGTTCTCCATGAAAGAAGTAGACGAAGCCCTTAGGAGAGTATAATGCTCAACTGAAGTGATCACACATACTAATCAATACACACAGAAAGCGGTGGAGTTGTTGATAATGTGGAAGGCAGTCTTAGGTTAAAGGTGAACTGAGAAATGGAAAGATGGAGTTTAATCCTGATAAATACAAGGTGATGCATTTTGGAGTACTAGTGAGGCGAGAATATATTTTGTGAACAGTAGAGTCCTAGGGACTTATATACACTTCGATAATAAGTTTACTTTGAACTTTATACAAGTTCAAAGATCCCTGAACATGGCAGTTTGGGTGAGATGACATGGTTAAGAAGGAATATGGGATTCAGTAGGGCATTGAATGCAAGAGCAATGTTTGTCTCCAACTACACAAGTCATGGTCAGGCCTCAGCTAGAATGCTACATGTAGTTCTGATCACCACATGACAGGAAGGATGTGATGGTGCTGGAATGAATGCAGGGGTTCATCAGATTATTAAGGGTCAAAAGCCTGCATCAGGACTGGTTGACACACTGAGTTCCTCCAGCAGGTTGTTTGTTGTTGCAGGTTCCAGCATCTAGTGCCTTCGATGTTGCCTGGGATGGAATGTTTCAGTTATGAGGGCATGCTGGGTCTGGCAGAGGAGATTAAGAGAGGATGTGATAGAGATATATAATATGAGGATTATGGATAAGATTGACTGCTGGAAAAGATTTGCTGATATTAGAGGTGGATGAAGCTAGAAGATATGGGTTTAGGGTAAGGGTTAAGAGCTTTAGAGGGGATCTGAAGGGGTCTTTTCTCAACCCAAGAGAATCGGAATCAGGTTTATTATCACCGGCATGTGACGTGAAATTTGTTAACTTAACAGCAGCAGTTCAATTCAATACATAATCTAGCAGAGAGAGAGAAAATAATAATAAAAAATAAAATAAAACATAATAATACATAAACAATTAAGTCAATTACATATATTGAATAGATTATTAAAAATGTGCAAAAACAGAACTACTATATATTCAAAAAAGTGAGGTAGTGTCCAAAGCTTTAAAGTCCATTCAGGAATCAGATGGCAGAGGGGAAGAAGCTGCACCTAAATCGCTGAGTGTGTGCCTTCAGGCTTCTGTACCTCCTCCCTGATGGTAACAGTGAGAAAAGGGCATGCCCTGGGTGCTGGAGGTCTTTAATAATGGACACTGCCTTTCTGAGACACCGCTCCCTAAAGATGCCCTGGGTACTTTGTAGGCTAGTGCCCAAGATGGAGCTGACTAGATTTACAACCTTCTGCAGCTTGTTTTGGTCCTGTGCAGTAGCCCTTCCATACCAGATAGTGATGTAGCCCATCAGAATGCTCTCCATGGTACAACTATAGAAGTTTTTGAGCGTATTTGTTGACATGCCAGATGGCTTCAAGCTCCTAATAAAGTATAGCTGCTGTCTTGCCTTCTTTAGGACTACATCAATATGTTGGGATGAGGTTAGGTCCTCAGAGATCTTGACACCAAGGAACTTGAAACTGCTCACTCTCTCCACCTCTGATCCCTCTATGAGGATTGGTATGTGTTCCTTCGTTTTACCCTTCCTGAAATCCACAATGAGCTCTTTAGTCTTACTTACTGATGTTGAGTGCCAGATTGTTGCTGAGGCACCACTCCACTAGTTGGCATATCTCACTCCTGTATGCCCTCTCGTCACCACCTGAGATTCTACCAACAATGGTTGTATCATCAGCAAATTTATAGATAGTATTTGAGCTATGCCTAGCCACACAGTCATGTGTATACGGAGAGTAGAACAGTGGGCTAAGTGCACACCCCTGAGGTGTGCTAGTGTTGATCGTCAGGGAGGAGGATATGTTATCACCAATCCGCACAGACTGTGGTCTTCTGGTTAGGAAGTTGAGGATCTAATTGCAGAGGGAGGTACAGAGGCCCAGATTCTGCAACTTCTCAATTAGGATTGTGGGAATGATGGTATTAAATGCTGAGCTATAGTCGATGAACAGCATTCTGACATAGGTGTTTGTATTGCCCAGATGGTCTAAAGCCGTGTGGAGAGCCATTGAGATTGTGTCTGCTGTTGACCTATTGTGGCGATAGGCAAATTGCAATGGGTCCAGGTCCTTGCTGAGGCAGGAGTTCAGTCTAGTCATGACCAACCTCTCAAAGCATTTCATCACTGTCGATGTGAGTGCTACCAGGCGATAGTTGTTTAGGCAGCCCACATTGTTCTTCTTTGGCACTGGTATAACTGTTACCTTTTTGAAGCAAGTGGGAACTTCTGCCCATAGCAGTGATAGGTTGAAAATGTCCTACTCCCGCTAGTTGGTTGGCACAGGTTTTCAGAGTCTTACCAGGTACTCCATTGGGACCTTCTGCCTTGCGAGTGTTCACTCTCTTTAAAGACAGTCTAACATCGGTCTCTGAGACAGAGATCACAGGGTCATCAGATGCAGCAGGGACCTTCACAGCGGTAGTTGTGTTCTCCCTTTCAATGCGTGCATAGAAGACGTTGAGTTCATCTGGTAGTGAAACATCGCTGCCATTCATAATATTGGGTTTCACTTTGTAGGAAGTAATGTCTTGCAGTCCCTGCCAGAGTTTCCGTGCATCTGATATTGCCTCCAACCTCATTCAAAATTGTCCCTTCACCCTTGAAATAGCCCTCTGCAAATCATACCTGGTTTTCTGGTACAGGCCTGGATCGCCAGACTTGAATGCCATAGATCTAGCCTTCAGCAGACGATGTACCTCCTGGTTCATCCACAGCTTTTGGTTTGGGAGTGTACAGTAAGCCTTTGTAGGCACACACTCATTCACACAGGTTTTAATGAAATTGGTAACAACTGCAGCATACTCATCCAGGTTCAAAGATGAATCCCTGAATACAATCCAGTCCACCGATTCAAAACAGTCCTTTAGGCGCTCCTGTGTTTCCCTTGTCCAAACCTTCTTGGTCCTCACTACTGGCACTGCAGTCCTCAGTCTCTGCCTATACTCGGGAGTAGAAATACAGCTAGTTGATCAGACTTCCTGAAGTGAGGGTGTAGAATAGCACGGTAGGCACTCTTGATGGTGGTGTAGTAATGGTCCAGTGTGTTGTTTCCTTTGGTATTGCAAGTGATCTGTTGATGGTAATTGCTTAGTGACTTCTTTCAGACTGGCCTTGTTAAAATCTTCCAAAACGATGGTGAAGGCGTTAGGGTACGTTGTTTCATGCATGTTGATCCCGTTGCTCAGATCATCTAAAGCCTGCTTGACATTGGCCTGAGGTGGAATGTAAGCTGCTACCAAAATGACCCCAGAGAATTCCTGTGGTAGGTGAAAAGGACAGCACTTAACTGCTAGATATTCCAGGTCTGGTGAGCAGAATCGGGACAGCACTGATATATTTGTGCACCAAATAAAGTTGATCATGAAGCATACTCCTCCACCTCTGCTTTTGAGAGACTCTATAGATCTGTCTTGACAGTGTATAGTAAACCTGTTGATCTGACTCGCTGCCTCCAGTATGGAAGGGGCTAACCAGGGTTCTGTGAAACAAAGGATACACGTGGTCCTAATGTCCGTCTGATTCAGCACCCTGGCTCTGAGATCATCGATTATATTCACCAGAGACTGCATGTTCGCCAGCAAGATCGTCAGTATAGGGAGTTTAAAACCCTGTTTCCTTAAACGCACTTGTAATCCTGATCTTTACCCACGCTTTCTCCAAGGTTTTCTCCATGGGCCCTTCCAACCACAAACTCTGTAGTTTCCGTCAGTTTTTAAGCAGCGATAGTTCGTTTAGTGGTGAATATTTGGAATACATTTCTAGCGGGAGTGATAGAAACAAAGTCGCTGACAGCATTTAAGAATCACCTGGTAGAGAAGACTATGTCCAAGTGCTGGGCGATGATTGGTTCTCTGTCCTGTCTAGTGATGACAGAAGAAACCTGTGTGGGAGAACTTTTAAAGTGGAGAAGCCATTGCACTGGGGCATTCCCACTCTCTGAAGTCCGGGTCCGGTGGTATGAGTAGCCATCACAACTGGGGTCTTCCTTGGTTGCAGTGGATGGCCATAACCTCTTCTGTGTCTCGTCATGCCTTCGCTCTCCACCAAGTGTTGCAGATCCACCGTCCTGGCTACTGGATCTCACTGTCCACTAGAGCTGACTCTACATGCTGGGACAAATGTGTCCCTGTTTCACCGGGATATCAGGCTGAGGGTCAACTCTCACCTGCTTTAGCTTGCCTGTCGAGGCTTTGTACTGGGATATGGCCACTATCGCATGCCAAGTTACTTGGAGCCACAGGTGAGAGACGAGTAGGGCTCAAAGATGAGTGAGTTGCCCCAGCATGGACACAATATGTCCCTTTACCAGAGACTCTACCCATTCCTGGACACCTCTACAACTCTAAAAATCTCTGGTGAGACCGCACTTAGAGTATTGTGTTCAATTCCGGTCACCTCATTATAGGAAGGATATGGAAGCTATGGAGAGGGTGCAGAGGGTTGTGAGTGCCTGGAATGAATTGCCAGGGATGGTGGTGGAGGCTAAAACATTAGGGGTATTTAAGAGCCTTTTGGACAGGCACATGGATGAAAGAAAAATAGAGGGTTATGGGGTAGTGTGGGTTTAGTACTTTTTTTAAGGATTATGTGGGTCGACACAACGTGGAGGGCTGAAGGCACCATGCACCCCATGCACCCTGCTGGGAGATAGAATTAATACAAATGGGTGCCCACTGTTTAGTATACATGCGATGGGCCGAATGGCCTGTTTCCATGCACCTTCCAGCTTGGCCTCCTGCCACAGTAGCAGAAACACATTACTGTCACAACGTAGAGCTGGATAGGGGAAGTAGTGGAGTACCAGTGAAGAGAGTAGATAGCTTTGTCCAGGATTGTTCTGGTTTCATTCATGAATTGTAGATATTAATAGCAAAGTTAGCATTTATTGCCTTTTCCCAATTGTAGCTGAATTGAGAAGACAGTCAACTAGATGGATGGGTCAGTGTAGAGTGGACTGGTTAAGAATGAGCCAGTATAGAACAGCCTGTGTGTCCTGGTAGTGTAGAGGGCAGCAAGGCAGCGTATTGGTTAGCGTGACTCTACTACAGCTCAGGGCATCAGAGTTCAATTCCGACACTGTTTGTCTGTCCTCCCCGTGACTGTGTGGGTTTCCTCCCACGTTCAAAAGACTTACTAGTTAGTAGGTTATTTTGTCATTGTAAATTGTCCTGTGATCAGGCTAGTGTTAAATAGGTGGATTGCTGGGCAGCAGGGCTCGTTGGGCCAGAAGGGCCTGTTCCGTGCAGTATCCCTAAATAAGTAAATAATTGCAGAGACATTCCACTGCCCATTAATTCCATTGGCCTCTCACGGAAAGAAACATACCTCAACGCAGTCAAGAAATAATTCAAGACTTGCAGAAAGCATTTGACGCTGATGTTCACTGAAGGACTCCTGCAAGTTGCTGTGTTGTTCTAATGGGAAAGCATCTGGGAATGAACAATAAAGGTAACTGTGCTCAGATCTTCAGAACAAATAAAATGTAAAGATCAATTCTGCTGACATTAATAATCCCAGTAAAGATAATCCATTAAATCGACATGTAGCGCCAATAAACTGCTTCATCTGCCAGTAGTTTTACAATGTGTGACAACTACACATTGGAGTACACTCCTCCACACTCATGACTGTGGGCTAAGGCACCAGCTTATTGTAATGCCAGCAGTACCTTCCAGGCAGTCGGTTCAGAGTAATTTCATTTTTCCCATAGGTTTTGTTAAATCTTTCATTAATACCTATTCCAGTTATTGGACATGATGAAAAAATGAATCCATGTATCATATATTTTTAGAGATTAATATTGAAGCTTACAGATTTACTAGCAAGGGGATGAATCACTCATCAGACTGTGACAGTCTCACACTCTAATCATCCCTCTTCCTACACGCTGTACATGGAGGATACTAATGTCACAGAAAGTCAGACACTAATAATTCCTGGCCACATTCTTTTACTAATTTGCCTTGTGACTTTTGCTGATGAATGAAACTTAATTTTGTGCAAATATGGGCTGCTTCCTGATCTGATGTTTCATAAATTAATTTACTTTTTTGAAATACATGTTTGAAATGAACCATCTATGCAATTTATGCAGAGTATGAGAGTTTTGTTAAAAAGTAATTGCCTTTCTGACAAATTACCATGCCAATCAGTCCACCTTAGGAAGAGCATTCATCCTGCTAAATGTTGGTTAATTAGTGGTTGAGGCGGGTGCATTAGCAACATTTAAAAGCCATCAAGGTAAGTATATGGATAGGAGACATTTAGAAAACTCTAGGTTTAATGTGGGTGGGTGGGACTAGTTTGCTGGACAATACAGCTGGCATGCAGCAGTTGGGCTGAAGGGCCTGTATCTATGCCATGCATCTCTAAGTTTCTAATTAGCCCTCTGGAGCAGGGGTTCCCAATCTTTTTTTATGCCATGGACCCCTACCATTAACCAAAGGGTCCGTGGACTCCAGTTTGGGAACCCTTGCACCAGAGCATAACGATGCTACAGATACGTTACTGCTTTTAAGCCTTAAGCAAAAATAGAAGTGATATCTTCTGACTGTTCATTGAATCAGGTACATCATGGCAATCTCCATGAAAAACGGCCACAGACTCACCAAAAGAGGCAGCACGGTGAGGCAACACAACACTTTACAGTACCGTCTACCGGGGTTCAATTCCCGTCACTGCTTGTGCTCCTTATGGTTCACCCTGATCATGGTGAACCATTCCTCCATTCCTCCATTCCTCCAGATGCTCTGGTTTCCTTTCAGTCCAAAGATGTATCACTTGATAGATTAATTGGTCATTGGAAGTTGCCCCGTGATTAGGCAGAAGGGCCTGTTCCATGCTGTATCTCAAATAAATGACCAACACAGACCATCCATGTCAGTAACTCCATTGACCAGCCCCAAGACTGGGAGCAAGAAGCAGAGATTCAGTACAAGGTCAAGATTAGTTATCATTCAACCATACTGTACATGAGTACAGGCGAATGAGAGAGCATTCCTCCGGGGC
Organism: Hemitrygon akajei; assembly: GCF_048418815.1. Classification (NCBI taxonomy): domain Eukaryota; kingdom Metazoa; phylum Chordata; class Chondrichthyes; order Myliobatiformes; family Dasyatidae; genus Hemitrygon; species Hemitrygon akajei. The sequence goes on from NC_133131.1 coordinate 163,117,360, forward strand.
CAAGGTGAGTATAGTCCAAGTATCTGAGTGGCACAGCCTGTAGGTTGTTGGCATATGTTATGTTTTCCTGGGCCAGCTTGCCTTTCACCGAGCAAACACTGGAGAGCAGCATTAATGGCAGGGGCCAGCCCCTAACTCAAAAGTCAAGTCAAGTCAAGTCACTTCTATTGTCATTTCAACCATAACTGCTGGTACAGTACATAGTAAAAATGAGACAGCGTTTTTCAGGACCATGGTGTTACATGACACAGTGCAGTGCAGGCGTTACAATAAATAATAAACAGGACAATAGGGCAGTAAGGTGTCAGTCCAGGCTCTGAGTATTGAGAAGTCTGATAGTTTGGGGGAAGAAACTTTTACATAGTCTGATCGTGAGAGCCCGAATGCTTCAGAGCCTTTTCCCAGATGGCAGGAGGGAGAAGAGTTTGTATGAGGGGTGTGTGGGGTCCTTCATAATGCTGTTTCCTTTGCGGATGCAGCGTGTAGTGTAAATGTCCGTGATGGCGGGAAGAGAGACCCCAATGATCTTCTCAGCTGACCTCATTATCCGCTGCAGGGTCTTGTGATCCGAGATGGTGCAATTTCCAAACCAGGCAGTGATGCAGCTGCTCAGGATGCTCTCAGTACAACCCCTGTAGAATGTGATGAGGATGGGGGGGTGGGAGATGGACTTTTCTCAGCCTTCACAGAAAGTAGAGACGCTGTTGGGCTTTCTTTGCTATGGAGCTGGTGTTGAGAGACCAGGTGAGATTCTCCGCCAGGTGAACACCAAGAAATTTGGTACTCTTAACGATCTCTATCGAGGAGCTGTCGATGTTCAGCGGGGAGTGGTCGTTCCGTGCCCTCCTGAAGTCAACAACCATCTCTTTTGTTTTGTTCACATTAAGAGACAGGTTGTTGGCTCTGCACCAGTCTGTTAGCCGCTGCACCTCCTCTCTGTAAGCTGACTCGTCATTCTTGCTGATGAGACCCACCACGGTCGTGTCATCGGTAAACTTGATGATGTGGTTCGAGCTGTGTGTTGCAGCACAGTCATGGGTCAGCAGAGTGAACAGCAGTGGACTGATCACACAGCCCTGGGTGTTGATGGTGTTGGAGATGCTGCTCCCAATCTGGACTGACTGAGGTCTCCCAGTCAGGAAGTCTAGGATCCAGTTGCACAGGGAGGTGTTCAGGCCCAATAGGCTCAGCTTTCCAGTCAGTTTTTCTGAGGGATTATTGTGTTGACTGCTGAACTGAAGTCTATGAACAGCTTTCGAATGAATGTGTCTTTTTTGTCCAGGTGGGTTAGGGCCAGGTGGAGGGTGATGGCAATGTCGTCGTCTGTTGAGCAGTTGGGTCAGTACGCAGACTGCAGGGGGTCCTGTGAGGGGGGCAGCAGGGTCTTGATATGCCTCATGACGAGTCTCTCGAAACACTTCATGATGATGGATGTGAGTGCAACGGGACAGTAGTCATTTAGGCAGGACACTGAAGACTTCTTCAGCACGGGGACGATGGTGGCGGCCTTGAAGCACGTTGGAACGGTGCCGCTACTCAGGGAGATGTTGAAGATGGCAGTGAGAACATCTGCTAGCTGTTCTGCACATCCTCTGAGCAATCTACCAGGAATGTTGTCTGGTCCAGCAGCCTTCCGTGGGTTGACTCAGTATGGATTCCAGCGCACACTCAGAGGCCTCTCCCTCTCCCACATTGCCTTGGCATCTCCTCTCCTGGGCGGCTGCAACATAACTAGAGCATGACAAAAGGGCGTGGCTCACACAACAGTGCGCCAATGAAACAGGAACCATTTTCTTGCAGTAGGTGGCTGAGGTTTGGAACCTGCTGCTGCCTGTAAGGGTGATGGAAACAGAATCAACAATTGAGTCAGATCTTGAGCTGTCTGAGTTAGAGGCTGGCACCAAACAATATTGCCACAGTCGTGTTCTGATCGTAACTTTGTGAAATATGAAAAGTTTTTTTTAAAGATTAGCTTTATTTGTGACATGTACATTGAGAAATTGAAGCATGCAGTGCAACTGTTCTTTGTGTTAACGACCAGCACAGTCTGAGGATGTGCTAGGGACAGGCCATAAGTGGTGTTGTGCTTTCAGCTTGCCAACAACTTGCAAGCCCTTACTAACTGGTATGTCTTCAGACTGTGGGGGGAAACTGGAGCACCCAGAGGAAGCCCAGGCAGTCACGGGGAGAACGTACAAACTCCTTACAGGCAGTGGCTTGTATTGAACTGGGGTCACTGGTGCTGTAACATGCTACACTACTGCGCAGTTTATAAACAGCAATGTAACTTGTAAATGGCAAATGATGTGAAAAGCATCCGCGGTCATGCAGATTTCCTAGCATTGGTTCTTTCTTGGTTGTTTCCATTCCAGATATATCGTCCAATCCTGTCACGCTATCAGGAGCTGGAAAAGTTGGTGCAGCGCAGCGCCTGCACGATGAAGGACTAATCTGGGATGCACCCCTTCGATTCTTCAAGCAAATGAGGCTTTCAATTTGTCATGCCAATACCAGCTCCTTTAATGAGTTCTGTACAAATGTTCCCTCTTTTACACTCAAAATTCATTCCAGTGGAATCCAGCTCCAACATACAGGTAGTGTACTCAAAATCTTAGTGTGAAGAAATTTCTTCTCTAAAGACTAGGACAATTGTTGTAAATCTGTATCCTTGGGCTTGCAAGAGAAAACAGTTCTCTCTACTCTGAGCTCCTTCATCAGATCCCAGCTTCACCTTCTGTGCAGTTGGGAGAACAATCCCAATTTTTACTTGTTTCACCAAATACCTGTACCTCAGTCTGGAACCACACTGATATTCTATTTCCATGACCTCTCCATAGTGGAATCCTAACCATAGAGTAGTAGCCAAAATCTTGCATGATGCTTTAGAATGGAATCATGGAGCACTAGAGAACAACAACAGGCCTTTCAGCTCATCCAGTCCACACCTGGATCATAGCCCTTCACACCCCTCGTATCCAAATTTCTCTCAAATGTTGAAATCAAACCAGCACCCACCATTTTTGTTGGCAGCTCGTGTTCCCCCTCATGACCCCCTTACGCATTTCACCCTTCACTCTTAACCCATGACCTCTAGCTCCAACTCCAGCCTGGATCCCCGGTTACCCCTTCCCCCACTAGTTCTGGCCGCCTCATCTTCACCATGGATGTTCAGTCCCAATACGCTTCTATGCCCCATCAAGATGGCCTCAAAGACCTCTGCTTCTTTCTTAACAGAGAACCAGTTCCACTCCACCACCACATTCCTTTGTCTGGCAGAACTGGTTCTAACCCTGAACAAATTTTCCTTCGCCGCCTCCCACTTTCTCCAAGCTCAAGAGCTGGCTATGGGCACACCATCAGCTATATGGAACAGTCCATGACTGAAGCCTTTCCCGGTTATACCCTCCAACTCTTTCAGTGCTACATTGACGACTGTATCAGTAAGACTTCATGCACCTATGCTGAGCTTGTCAATTTTATCTACTTTGCCTTTAACTTCCACCCTGCCCTTTAGTTCACTTGGACCATTTCTGACCCATCCCACCCCTTTCTTGATCTCTCTGTTTCCATCTCTGGAGACAAACTGTCAACCGACATTTTTTATAAACCTACTGATTCCCATGGCTATTTCAACTATTCCTCTTCTCACCTTATCTTCTGTAAAAATGCTATTCCCTTTTCTCCTTTTGCTTTTGCATCCTTTTCAAAATCATTTTGTTTAGATTGCAGCATCTGTCCATGTTGTCTCCACAGAGTGCAGCACCTTACTTTAGCCACATGCCTGCCCATCTCACCAGTGTGTCCATATTCCCCTCGTCTCCCACTAACCTGTTCAGCAGTTACAAAGTGTCACCCACATAATTGTACTCCTCATAGCCACTCTGGTAATTTATTTATAGTTGTTTGATTTAAAATGTAATTATTATTGACATTATTTGTAGTTATTAGAGAAACCAACCCCAAGATACTCAGACCACACGATTTTCTTGATGAAATTCCTGTAGCTTTTTTGTGCCAAGTGTAAATGCAACGGCATTATAATGTTGTAATAAACAGTAAAAATATCCAGCTGTTACATATAGCTAAGAATGGTGTAACTAATTAACACATAGCTCAATGCCAAGAATGACTCATTGAGTGTATTAGGCCATATGGCCTCTTTTAGTGCTGTATTTTTTATCAAATTCTCTGTAATTGTTCTAGTGATGTTTCATTCATCTCTTCATTTCAGCATTAAACCTGCACCCCCAACGCGCTCTCTCTCTCTCTCTCTCTCTCACACACACACACACACACACACACACACACACACACACACACACACACACACACACACACACACACACACACACACAGTCATTCACATATACCTTCACCCTCACGCTCGTCCTCACCCACATAGTCTCTCACACACGCGCATCTCCAGTATCCACCACACATACTCTATTCAGCCTTACCCACACACTCCTCCTCATACACATGTGTGTGCACACTTCCCCTCATACACACGTGTGCACACGCCCACCCCCATACACACACACACACCTCTATCACACACCCCTCACATCCACCATAAACACCATATTCAGCCAGACCCGTACACCCTACATAAACCAGTACATATACACACACTCAAAAGCTGATAGTAAGGGAGCATGGATTCCAGTATTCAACCATTGGTGTAACAGAAGGAGATTGGAATAGCTGGTGATATTTTGGGGCCTCAGTGTTCAAGTCACCCTAAATTTAGGTTTTATTATTGGAGGAAAGGCTGAAACAAAGAGTGGGATTTTTAGTCTTGAGGTCTTAGGAAGAATTAAATCTGAGTGAAAGATTGTCCCAAGTCAACGACCCTTCGCTGTATCTGGAAAAGAGAGAAGATGAATTTGCTTAAATTGTAAGAAGGTGGAGGGAGTGATGGATTGGACAAAGGGAGTGTGTGTGATAAATCTCCATTAATGAACTGGTTGCATTTCTACACCAATACAGAACACATTTCTGGTTCTGGTTGCAAGTTACAAATGACCGTGTTCATCAAAATCAAATCCTAGTTCAGTCAACATTACTTGACAAATGCCCTCCAAGCAGATACCAATCTGTTGCAATTTTGCTACAAGGTCTCACAGTGCACTTTCCAAATGCTTCACCACAATTAAATTCTGTGTGTGTTAAGAAGCTGCTGTTAAGATAACACTACAATGAATGGCCAGCTACACTTATCTACTTACTGAAGGCATACTACAATGAATTGTCACATACTGTAATGCACTGAGATGTTGTCATTATATTAATTCATCACACTCATTAGTTTGATGAAGTCATGGGATAATTACAATAAAGTCGCTTTGGTGATTAATAATGCTGATATTGTGACTTTGCTTCGGCAATGTTGCTTCTTTCCTCCTTTGGCAGGGTCGTGTGGTCAAGAATGGTGTCAGTCTATTTGAGTTCTGCAGGAAACCGATGTGGCTATCAAGAAGGACAATAGGCTGGGCTTGCTTGCGCTGGAGTTTAGAAGAATGAGGGAGGGATCTCATTGAAACCTATGAAATATTGAAAGGCCTGGATAGAGGGGATGTGGAGAGTATGTTTCCTGTAGTGGGCGAGTCTAGGTGTTGCAACAAAAGAGGGGAACCCAAACGCAGGACACAGGCAAGGATATTGAGTTAGGATGCAGACGTGGGAGTGAGTGTTGAATGGCAAACAGGAGGGAGTGCAGGAGGCAGGCAGAACTTATCTTGACATGGAGCATAGAAAGGGAAGCAGCAGACAAAACTTTTCTTAGCATGGAGAGACGGAGTTACACAGGTAAACCTCGGTACTGGAGTAAACTTGAACTCCTTATCTTGACACGGAGAGACAGAGTTACACAGGTAAACCTCAGTATGGGAGTTGAACTTAGAAAAGTTATCTTGACTCGGAGAGACTGAGTTGCACAGGTAAATCTCGGTACTGAAGCAAAACTTAGAACACACAGTCCTAAGCTGCCGGGAAATGTTAATTACCACACTGGCAAAGCCAACGATCTGGCAACTAGTGGGTGCAAAGCCAGGGTTCTTATGCTGCAGGTCTTGATGAAAACCAGGTGCGCCGCCATCAAAGAAAATTAGGAGAAAATGGGGAATTAACAGTCGGGACTGTGACAGTACCCTCCCCTCAACGGGAGCTCTCAGGCGAACCACCAGGCTTGTCTGGATTGTCTCGATTGAAATCTTGGATAAGGGAAGGGTCCAGGATGAAGGAATGGGAAATCCAGGTGCGCTCTTCAGGACCATTTCCCTTCCAATCGACCAGGTACTGGAGACCTCTGCCCCGGCGGTGCACATCTAGTATTCGCCGGATGGTGTAAGCTGGGTAGTCATCAATGATCCGGGCGGGTGGAGGAGGTCCAGCAGGAGGGCACAAAAGGCTGACATACAGGTTTCAGTTGGGAGATGTGGAATGTGGGATGAATGTGCATGGATCTGGGCAGTTTGAGTCTGATCACCGAGGGGTTGGTGATGCTCTCAATTTCGAATGGTCCGAGCAGGGCTGCACGTGCATCCTTTCAGACCTTGCGGCACCGGTGGAGATGGGCCTGAACTGAAGGCACAGCAGTGTCTTCTTCATGTGCAACTGAGGGGGTTGATAACTGAGGGAGCATTCGAAGGGAGACATTCCGATGGCGATGCTGACCAGGGAGTTGTGGGCGTACTCCACCTGAGTGAGATGGCTGCTCCAGGATGACGGGTTGCTGGCGGAAATGCAGCGCAGTGCTGCTTCCAAACCCTGGTTTGCTCGTTCCGTTTGACCATCAGTCTGTGGATGGAAACCGGAAGACAGACTTACTGAGGCTCCAGGGTCTTGACAGAAGGATCTCCAGACCTGAGAGATGAATTGGGGACCTCGGTCAGAAACGATGTCAGAGGGAATTCCATGAAGGCGGAAGATGTGATGGACAAGGAGGTCGGCTGTTTCACGGGCTGTAAGGAGATTGGGAAGGGCTATGAAGTGTACGGCTTTGGAGAAACGGTCCACCACGGTGAGTACAGCAGTGTTACCATGTGAAGGGGGTAGTCCAGTAATGAAATCCAGAGCAATGTGGGACCAAGGGCAGCCAGGGACAGGTAGGGGACGAAACAACCCAGCAGATAGTCAATGGGAAGCTTCTCTGCGGGCACACACAGAACAGGCAGAGACAAAGGAGCGAGTGTCAGCATCCATGGTGGGCCACTCGAAATGTCGCTTCAGAAGGGACAGAGTTCGACCGATTCCAGGATGGCAGGTGGACCGGGAAGTATGTCCCAACTGGAGAACCTGAGACCGGACAGCGTCAGGCACGAAGAGGCAATTGGGGGTGTCCATTGCCTGGGTCAGGTTGAGTCTGTTGGGCCTCGCTGACTATGGATTTGATCTCCCAGGTGAGGGCAGCCACCACACAGGATGGTGGAAGGATGGTCTCGGGGTTGAGAAGGCCCTCCTCAGAGACATATTGACAAGAGAGAGCATCTGGCTTCCCATTCTTGGAACTGGGATGATAGTTGAGGGTGAATTTGAAACAGCCAAAAAATAATGTCCAACAGGCTTGGCAGGAATTAAGACGTTTGTTGGTTTGGATGTATTTGAGGTTCTTATGGTCCGTACAGACAATGAATGGATGTTCAGCTCCCTCCAGCCAGTGCCTCCACTCCTCCAAAGCGAGTTTGACGGCCAGCAACTCCCGGTTCCCTATGTTGTAGTTCCGTTTGGCAGGGGATAGACAACGAGAGAAGAAGGCGCAGGGATGGAGTTTTTGGTCTGGGACGGAGCATTGGGAGAGGACTGCTCCCACCCCAGAATTGGAGGCGTTGACTTCCACAATGAATTGGCGAGAGGGGTCAGGCTGGACCAGGATGGGAGCAGAGGTGAAACGCCTCTTCAGCTCTGAGAAGGCTGAGTCCGCTTTGGGGGTCCAGTGAAAAGGGGTCGCGGGGAGGTGAGTTGAGTAAGGGGCGCTGCCACTTGGCTGTAATCCCTGATGAAGTGACGGTAGAAGTTTGTGAACCCCAGAAATCGCTGGATTTGCTTGAGCGTCGTGGGTTTAAGCCACTCCGCCACTGCCCGGATCCTTTCGGGATCTGCCCTCACTTGCCTGCTCTCGATGTACTCCAGGAAACTGACGGAACGGGCATGGAACTCGCACTTCTCTGCCTTATCAAACAGCTTGTTCTCCAAAAGCCTCTGAAGAAGCTGACGGACATGGTGGGTGTGTTCCTGAGGACTGCGGGAGAAGATTAGGATGTTGTCCAAATAAATGAAAATGGAACGATTAATAAGGTCCCTAAGGACATCGTTTACCAGGGCTTGAAAGATGGCGGGGGCATTGGTGAGACCGAATGGCATGACCAGGTATTCGAAATGACCGAGGGGGGTGTTAAAAGCTGTTTTCCATTCATCTCCCTCCCTTATCCTGACCAGGTGATAGGCACTCTGTAGGTCCAACTTAGAGATAACTGTGGCTCCTTGAAGGGGATCGAAAGCCGAGTTGATAAGGGGCAGGGGATGCTTATTCTTTATGGTGATGCTGTTCAGGCCACAGTAGTCAATGCAGGGGTGCAGTGAGCTGTCTTTCTTCCCCACAAAGAAAAATCCTGTGCCTAAAGGGGAAGATGAGGGTCAAATAATGCCAGCCGCAAGGGAGTCATTCATGTACGTCTCCATAGCTTCTCTTTCTGATAGATAGATAGATAGATAGATACTTTATTCATCCCCATGGGGAAATTCAACTTTTTTTTTCCAATGTCCCATACACTTGTTGTAGCAAAACTAGTTACATACAATACTTAACTCAGTAAAAAATATGATATGCATCTAAATCACTATCTCAAAAAGCATTAATAATAGCTTTTAAAAAGTTCTTAAGTCCTGGCGGTTGAATTGTAAAGCCTAATGGCATTGGGGAGTATTGACCTCTTCATCCTGTCTGAGGGGCATTGCATCGATAGTAACCTGTCGCTGAAACTGCTTCTCTGTCTCTGGATGGTGCTATGTAGAGGATGTTCAGAGTTTTCCATAATTGACCGTAGCCTACTCAGCGCCCTTCGCTCAGCTACCGATGTTAAACTCTCCAGTACTTTGCCCACGACAGAGCCCGCCTTCCTTACCAGCTTATTAAGACGTGAGGCGTCCCTCTTCTTAATGCTTCCTCCCCAACACGCCACCACAAAGAAGAGGGCGCTCTCCACAACTGACCTATAGAACATCTTCAGCATCTCACTACAGACATTGAATAACGCCAACTTTCTAAGGAAGTACAGTCGACTCTGTGCCTTCCTGCACAAGGCATCTGTGTTGGCAGTCCAGTCTAGCTTCTCGTCTAACTGTACTCCCAGATACTTGTAGGTCTTAACCTGCTCCACACATTCTCCATTAATGATCACTGGCTCCATATGAGGCCTAGATCTCCTAAAGTCCACCACCATCTCCTTGGTCTTGGTAATATTGAGACGCACCATATCACGAAGCCCTGTATCAGTTTCCTATACTCCTCCTCCTGTCCATTCCTGACACACCCCACTATGGCCGTGTCATCAGCGAACTTCTGCACATGGCAGGACTCCGAGTTATATTGGAAGTCTGATGTGTACAGGGTGAACAGGACCGGAGAGAGTACGGTTCCCTGCGGCGCTCCTGTGCTGCTGACCACCGTGTCAGACCTACAGTCTCCCAACCGCACATACTGAGGTCTATCTGTCAAGTAGTCCACTATCCAATCCACCATGTGAGAGTCTACTCCCATCTCCGTTAGTTTGTGCCTTAAGATCTTGGGCTGGATGGTGTTAAAGGCACTAGAGAAGTCAAGGAATGTAATCCTCACAGCACAACTGACCCCATCTAGGTGAGAGAGTGATTTGTGCAGCAAATACGTGATAGCATCCTTCACTCCCACCTTCTCCTTATACGCAAACTGAAGAGGATCCTGGGCGTGCCTGGTTTGTGGCCTCAGATTCTGTATTATCAGATTCTGGTCGGGACAGGCTGTACAGCCAACTGATGAGTAGAGAGGCTCCGGGGAGAAGGTCAATTGCGCAATTGTAAGGGCGGTGTGGAGGCTGGGAAAGAGCCTGTTGTTTGCTAAACAGTTCTCCCAGATCGTGATACTCGACTGGAACCTTGGATAAGTTGGGGGGTTCAGAGGCAGACGAGGTCACGGTGACCTCCGCTGGGGAAAGGGCTGATTGTAGGCAAGTGGAGTGTAACGAACTCCAGCTGACTATCTTCCCAGTGGACCAGTCAATGTGGGGGTTATGACGGCTTAACCAGGGGTACCCAGGAACTATAGGAATTTGAGGAGAGGAAATTAAATTGAATCGTACCTGTTCCCGATGGTGGAGAGAAGGAGAGGCAGGAGTTCTGTGCAGTGTGTGACTCGGGCCAGTAGTCTACCATCCAGTGCCTGGGCTTCCTGGGGGGTACTCAACGGATCACGAGGAATTCCGGCTTGGGAAGTTATGTTTTCATCCAAAAAGTTTCCCTCAGCGCCAGAGTCCACTAGTGCTAACAGAGGCAGGGACTGTTGGTTGTAATGCAAAGTGGCTTGAAGCTGCATCCGGGTTCGGGGGATGGAAGGGAATGTTGTCTGGCTCACCAGGGTTCCCCTTTCTACTGGTGAGCCTTCCCTTTTGGCTGAAGGGGACAGGTTGCACAGAAGTGGCTGGACTGGCTGCAATATAGACACTCACCCCCCTCTCAATCTCTGGAGTCATTCTGTGGGGAAAAGGCGGTTCCGTCCTAGCTACACGGCTTCCTCTCCCGGGGCAGTGGAAATGGCTGGGCTGGGAGCTGCTCTAGGAGCAGGAGGAGGAGAGAGGCTTGTTCTGGTGGGAGGCGGTAATAAGTGCCGTGGAGCGGCCAAAGGTGGTGGACGATTCTGTGGCGTTCTCGGAGACGATTGTCCAACCTGGTGGCCAGGGAGATCAAGGAATCCAGGCTGTCGGTGTCGTCTCTTGCTGCCAACTCGTCTTTCACCATGTCACTGAGACCATTCCAAGATACCCCTTGGAGTGCCTCATTGTTCCACCCGAGTCAGCCGCTAATGTTTGGAACTCCATGGAATAATCAGCAACACTGCGTGAGCCCTAACTGAGAGTGAATAGATGCTTGGCAGCGTCTTTACCACGGATGGGGTGGTCAAAGGTCTTTCTCATTTCCCTGATAAAGGTGTTGAAAGAAGAGCAGATAGCTGGTTGATTATCCCAAACAGCTGTGCCCCACGCTAAGACACTTCCCCCGCAACAACCCCATGATATAAGCAATCTTTGACTTGTCCGTGGAGAATGTGGATGACTGCTGTTCGAATACCAAGGAGCACTGAAGAAGGAAGGCCTGGCACTTCCCCAGATCCCCAGCGTAGTGCTCTGGTTCAGGTACGTGAGGCTATCCAGATGGGGGTGTTGGTGACGTGTGGCTGTCTGAGCTGGCTAGGCTGGGTTCCAGGAGTGGGTTGAGTAAAATGAGTGGATACCTGGTCCACCTGGTCACCGATCTGCGTGACGTGAGCAGACAGGGTACGGAGGTTCTCCATGACCTCCCGGAGGAGTTGGTCATGCTGTCCCAGTAGGGAACCCTGGCTGGTGAGGGCTTGTGAGGGGTATTCGTGTCGGCTGGGTCCATGGTGGCCAGATCGTTCTGTTGCAATGAACGAGGCAAACCCAAACGCAGGACACGGGCACGGAGATTGAGTTAGGATGCAGATGTGGGCATGAGTGTTGAACAGCAAACAGGAGGGAGTGCAGGAAAGCAGGAGGCAGGCAGAACTTATCTTGACACGGAGCGTAGAAAGGGAAGCGGCCGGGAAACTTTAATTACTACACTGGTAAAACCAACGATCTGGCAACTAGTGGCTGCAAAGCCAGGGTTCTTATGCTGCAGGTCTTGATGAAAACCAGGAGTGCCGCCATCAAAGGAAATTAGGAGAAAATGGGGAATTAACGGTCAGAACCATGGCACAATTAAAGGGAATTAGGAGAAAATGGGGAATTAACAGTCGGGACCGTGACACTAGGACCACAGGACAAAGCCTCAGAATAGAGAGATGTCCGTGTAGGTAGACAGTAGTGAATCTGTGGAATTCATTGTAATGGATGGCTGTGGAGGCCAAGACATTGGGTATATTTGAAGCGGAGGTTGATAGGTTCTTGATTAGTAAAGGTGTGAAAGGTTACGAGGTGAAGGCTGGAGAATGGGGTTGAGGGGAATAATAAATCAGTCGTGATAGGATGGTGGAGATGATTCAAAGGGCCTAATGGCCTAATTCTGCTTCCATGTCTTGTGGTCTTTTTACTGTAAGGAAAAAAAAAGGAAGCTAAGGAAAAGGACTAAAATGAGCGATTTTGCCTTGAACCACATAGGTATTAACAGGGAAGATATACTGGACAATTTAAATTGCACTGAGGTGCTGTGCAATCTTAGACCTTGTGGAAAGATAGAGAAAAGATTTTGGAGGCCTTTGCTTCATCTCTGGTTACTGGTGAGGCTACCGAGGGAGGACTGGACAGTGGTGGATGTGGTACTATTGATTAAAAAGAGTGGCAAAAACAAGCTAAGAAACTACAGGCCAGTGAGTCTGACAGTGGTGGTGGATAAATTGCTAGCATGGAATTTGAGAAACAGTCTACTAACATATGGAAAGACAAGTTCTGATCCAGGTTTGTCAATATATCTTTGTGCATGGGACATCATGTCTGAGAAATCACTTGGAGTTCTTTGAGGAGGTAACCCAGGAAGGTTCGATGTTGTCTACGATCTTTTAGCAAGGCCTCTGACGAGGTCCTTTATGGCAGTTTGGATTGCATGGGATCCAGGAGGAAATAGTGGCTTGTATTCATATTGGCTCCGTGGTAGGGAGCAGAGTGTGACGGGGGGTTGTTTCTCAACCTGGAGGCCTGTGTCTTACTTACATCCATGTGCCTATCCAAATGTCTCTTAAAAGCCTCTAATGTATTTGCCTCTACCACCATACCAGGCAGTACATTCCAGTCATCCATGACTCCCTGAGTAAAAAATTTGCTCCTCACATCCCCCTTGAACCTACCCCCTCTCACCTTCAATGCACGCCCTCTGGTATTAGACATTTCAACCCTGGAAAACAGATACTCCCTGTCTATACTATCTGCCTCTCAGAATCTCATAAACCTCTATCAGATCTCCCCTCAGACTCCGGTGTTCCGGAGAAAACAACTCCAGCTTATCTAGCCTCGCGTGATAGCTCGTGCCTCCTAAACCAGGCAGCATCCTGGTGAACCTCTTCCGCACCCTCTCCAAAGCCTCAATATCCTTCCTATAGTGGGTGATCAGAACTCTACACAATACTCCTGATGTGGCCTAACTAGAGTTTTATAAAGCTGCAACATAACTTGACTTCTGAACTCAATGCCTCGACTAATAAAAGCAAACATTTCATAAGCCTTCTTAACCACCTGTGTAGCCACTTTCAAGGAGTTATGAACTTGGATCCCAAGATCTCTCTGCTCAGCAACACTGTTGAGGATCTTGCCCTTAATAGTGTACTATTTCCTTGCATTTGCCCTACCGAGGGTCAGCAGCTCACATTTATCTGACAGCTGTTGTCTCTTGATGAGTAGGATTAAAACCATACAGGAATCACTGAGTAACATGTTAAGAGTTTATTTTTCTGTCAGAAGCTGGGAATGGAAGCAGGGAATTCTGGTTGCCCCATTACAGGAAGGATGTGACGGGCATGGAACAGGGTTTCCAGGATGCTGCTTGGATTAGAGCTATGTGGTTGGGCAAATTGGGATTGATTTCTCTGGAGCATCAGAGGTTGAGAGGAGACCTTATAGCATTCTGAGAAGCATAGATAAAGTAGAGAGTCACAGTCTTTTTAACAGGGTGGAAATAGCAAGTATGTTGAAAATTCAAAATAAATTTATTATAGAAGTACATATATGTCACCATATATAACCCTGAGAATCATTTTCTTCCAGACATACTCAAGTAAAAATAATAGAATGATAACCATAATAGAATCAATGAAAGACCACACTAAATTGGATGTTCAACCAGTGCAAAAGATAACAAACTGTGCAAATACAAAAAGAAATAAATAATAATAATAAATATCAAGAACATGAGATGAAGAGTCCTTGAAAGTGTCAATAGGTTGTGGGAACATTTCAATAATGGGGCAAGTGAAGTTACCCCCTCTGGTTCATGAATCTGGTGGTTGAGGGGTATTAACTGTTCCTAAACCTGGTGGTGTGAGTCCTAAGGCTCCTGTACTTTCTTCCTGATGGCAGCAGCAAGAAAGGAGCATGATCTGGGAGGGGTAGGGGTCCCCGATGATAGATGCTGTTTACCTGTGATAACGCTTCTTGTAGATGTACTCAATGGTGTGGAGGGCTTTCGCCTGTGATGGACTGGCCTGTATCCATTACTTTTTGCAGGATTTTCCATTTCCATACAAGGCTGTGATGTAGCCAGTAAATATACATGCATTTAAACTACGGTAAGGGGAAAAGTTTAAAGGAGATGTGTGGTGCAGTTTTTTTTACACAGAGAGTGATGATATGGCCTGCTAGGGGTGATGATGGAGGCTGATACCTCAGTGCCTTTTATGAGGCTGTTAGACACATGAATACAGAGGTACAGTATGTGGATCATGTGCACACACAAGTGAATTAGTTTAATTTGGAATTGTGTTCAGTGCGGGCGTTGTGGGCTGAAAGGCCTGTTCCTGAGCTAAATTGTTGTGTTCTGTGAAAGGCAAAACACACATAGGTTGGTGCTTAACTTCAACAGTTACACTTCCCTTCTCAGATAAGGTGGTCTGACAATGAGAATGGTCATGATATGTTTCTGACTGTCCCGTGAATAGATGTGCATTGAAATTTTGATTTTAGTTCAGATTGTGGTTTCTCATTCTTTGGGGCACTCCTCTGTTTTTGTGCATGTCTGTGAAGAACAAGAATTTCAGGATGTGTATTTCATACACTTCTCTAGTATTAAATGGAACTATTGAACTATTCCAGCTGAATGTTGGGATTCTGCTCTGAAATACTGGGATAAACAAAACCTACACACAGTGGCCACTCTCACGATGGGAACGTAGGGTTGGACTTCGAAAGGCAATCAGCCAATCATGCAGTAGCAACTCAATGCATAAAAGCATGCAGTCATGGTCAAGAAGTTAAGTTTTGTTGTTCAGGCCAAACGTCAGAATGGGGAAGAAATGTGATTAAAGTGACTTTGGCAGTGGTTTGAATATCTCAGAAACTGCTGATCTCCTGGAATTTTCATGCACAGCAGTCTCTAGGTTTACAGAGGATAGTGCAATAAACAAAAAAGAAATCCAGTGAGTGTTGGTTCTGTAGGCAAAAGCACCTTGTTAATGCAAGAGGTCAGAGGAGAACGGTCAGACTGGTTCAAGCTGACAAGAAGAAGGCAGTAACTCAGATAACTACGCGTTACAACAGTGGTGTACAGAGGAGCATGCGCGAGCGTGGAGCACGCCAAACCTTGAAGCGGATGGGCTACAGCCGCAGAAGATCACACCGGCTTTCTCCTGTGCTACTTTATTAAGTTCATTCCTGTACCTAATAAATGGGCCACTGAGTGCATTAGTAATAATTTAGAACCCTGCCCTTCTAGAAGGAAGCTGTATAGATGGTTAACTGTAAGAACACTTTGTAGTGCTGTGTGTAAAAAGCTGGAGTATGGAAGAAATTGAATGGGCCTTCAAAGCCACAGCACAGGTACAATGGATCAAGCTATTTCCTTCTGTGTTGCAATCCTTTTGTCTCTCTCCTTTGGGCACATTTGTTCTTTTGATAGATTTTCGACATAATACCTTGCCAATCAAAGTATGTCAATGCTTATAATAATGTTGCACTGCATTTCCTTGGATAAATACTGCTGTTCGTGGAGTGTGCGAATTAGCAGGAGTACTGTATTCCCACAGGTCTCCTCTGCCATTTAGTAAGACCATGGCTGATTCTCAGTATACCCACAGGAACCTTTCACTCCCTAATCGAGAATCTTTGTATTTAAAATATTCAAACTTCCCCCTCACTGTCTTGAGAGGAAGAGAGTTTCAAAGACTCACGACCCTTAGAGAATAAAATTCACCTTATCTCAGTCTTAAATAGATGACCCGTTATTTTTAAGTCATGATCCAGTTCTAAATTTTCCCATAGGAGGAAAAAGATTTCTGAACAGTCGATAAATCCATGAACAATACTTCACTATTTTGTTCTTATATTCTTACTGTAATTTATAGTGAGTTTTATGTGTTGCACTCTACTGCTGCTATAAAATAGAAAGTTTCACAACATATAGTGCTATGCAAAAGTCTTAAGCACATATACAATGTCTTTAAAAAATATTCATCCAACCCCCCCCCCAGAAGTTTTCATGTTTTGTTGTTCTACAACATTGAATCACAGTGTTAATTTGGCTTTTTTGACACTGATCGTCAGAAAAACTCTTGTGTCAAAGTGAAAACAGAACTAAATTAATTACAAATATAAAACACAAAATAATTGATTGCATGAGTATTCACCCTCTTCAAGTTGGTATTTATTAGATGCACCTTTGGCAGTAATGACAGCCTTGAGTCTGTGTGGAAAGGTCTCTATCAGCTTTGCACTTCTAGACACTGCAATTTTTCCCCATTCTTCTTTAGAAAACTGCTCAAGCTCTGTCAGCTTGCATGGGCATCATGAGTGAACAGCCCTTTTCAAATACAGCCACAAATTCTCAGTTGGATTGCGGTCTGGACTCTGACTTGGCCACTCCAGGATATTAACTTTGTTGCTTTTAATCCATTCCTGCATAGATTTGGCTTTATGCTTGGGGTCTTCATCTTGCTGGAAAACACATCTTCTCCCAAGTCACAGTTCTCTTGCAGACTGCATCAGGTCGTCCTCCAGAACTACCTTCACAAACCTTCCATGGCCTGCTACGGTGAAGCATTCCCACAGCATGATGCAGCCACCACCATGCTTCACGGTAGGGATGGTGTGTTTTTGATGATGTGCAGTGTTTGGCTTACACCAAAGATAGTGTTTAGTCTGATGACCAAAAAGCCCAAATTTGGTTTCATCTTCTTCCAGCTGACTTCAGTCTTCTACATGCCTTCTGGCAAACTCTAGCTGAGATTTCACGTGGTTATTTTTCCAACAGTGGCATTCTCTTTGCCACTCTCCCTTAAAGCTGCAACTGGTGAAGCTCCTGGGCAACAGTTGTTGTATGCGCAGTCTCTCCCATCTCAGCCACTGAAGTTTGTTTCTCCTCCAGAGTTGTCATAGGTCTCTTGGTGGCCTCCCTCACTAGTCCCCCTCTTGCACGGTCACTCAGTTTTTCCGGATGGCCTGCTCTATGCAGATTTAAACAGTCCATATTCTTTCCATTTCTTGATGATTGACTTGACTGTACTCCAAGGGATATCCAGTGACTTGGAAATTTTCTTGTATCCATCTCCTGACTTGTGCTTTTCAATAACCTTTTCTGCGGAGTTGCTTGGAGTGTTCTTTTGTCTTCATGGTGTAGTTTTTGCCGGGATACTGACTCACCAACAGTTGGACCTTCCAGACACAGGTGTATCTTTACCACAATCAATTGAATCACCTGAACTGCACACAGGACTCTGAAAACAAATCTCCATTTAACTAATTACGTAATTTCTAAAACCAGTTGGCTGCAGCAGTGATGATTTGGTGTGTCATATTAAAGCGGGTGAATGCTTAAACAATCAATTATTTCATGTTTTATATTTGTAATTAATTTAGGTCACTTTGTAGAAATCTGTTTTCACTTTGATATGAAAGAGTCCATTTCTGTTGATCAGTGTTAAAAAAAGCCAAATTAAACCCACTGTGATTCAATGTTGTAAAACAATAAAACATGAAAACTAAGGGGGGGGGGGTGAGTATTTTTTACAGGCACTGTAAATAGCTAATGTACCTAATATTTTTGCACAGTACTGTAGTAATTTTATGTACTGTACTATACTGCTGGCTCTGCTGGTGCTGCAAAAATATTATTCATGACATGTGAGTAATGATAGACCTGATTCTGATTAGGGTCTCTATAGTGGACTGAGAGTGGGAAGGGGGCAGGGAGAGGGAAATACCAGAGAAACATTCTGTACTGATCAATAAACTAATTGGAACCAAATGACCTTGCCTGGTGTCTCAGGGCTGGGTGAGACACCTCCTTCCCTGGCACTCCTTCTCTGCCTCCTGTCCTACAGCCCTCCCATGGCGCTCCATCTCCACCATTCCTAGCATACTTTGCTTCTGCCAAGTTTAAAAACTCACTCTCTGTTCCGTGCTGGCAACTACTGTACTGTGGAAAAGCCTTGGGCACCCTAGTTATATATGTGCCTAAGACTATAGCACAGTACTGTACGTCAGCAATGATAGATCTGATTCTGATTGCGACACCTTCTCCATATCCACCCCGTCAAGATCCCCCAGAATCTTCCAAGTTTGCACTGACTCTTCAACTCCAGCTCAGCCAGTCCAATCAATCCTCTTAAAGCAACCCGTCCATTTCAGATATCAGTCTGGTGTTCACTGAACTGTTTCCAGTATATAAACATTCTTCCTTATACATAGAACTTAAGAACTGGGGTATGGTCTCGGACCTGAAAATTTTACTCTGTTTCTCTTCCCACAGATGAGCCTGAACTGCTGAGTATTTCTGATGTTCTAAACATAGAAAGTAGAACACTACAGCACAGTATAGACCCTTCAACCCACAATGTTTGTTGCAAACTTTTAATCTCCTACATAGCCCTCCATTTTTCTATCATCCATGTGCTTATTTAAGAGTTTCTTAAATGCCCTTGATGTATCTGCCTCTACCACCATCCTTGGAAGGGATTTCATGCACCTTCCATTCTCTGTGTAAAAAAACTTACCTCTGACATCCCCCCTATACTTTCATCCAATCACCTTAAAACTATGCCCCCTGGTATGACCCATTTCTGCCCTGTGAAAAAGTTTCTGGCTATCCACTTAATGTATGCCTTTTATGATCTTATACATCTCTATTAAGTCGAAAAACTTCAATTCTATTCTTTTTAACATCAACTATTTACCTCCCTCCATTGATGCTGCCTGACCTACTGAGTTTCTACAACATTATGTTTGTGTTACTCTGGATTTCCAGCATCTGTAGAATCTCTTGAGTTTATGATTGCCTAAGTTTTCTGCTTCTAATTGGTAAATTGATAAATAAATAGATAAATTGGTTTATTATTGTCGCACATACCAAGGTTAAGTGAGAAACTTGTCTTATGTAGTTCTGGTACATCTTCATACTTTACAGCAGTGCACCAAAGCAGTCCAAGGTAAAATGATAACAGGACGCAAAATAAAGTGTTTCAGTGACAGAGGAAGTGCAGTGCAGGTAGATAATGAAGTGCAAGGGCCATGGCCAGGTAGATTCGGGTCATGAGTCCATCTTACTGCACTGGGAGAGTATTTGAAAGTCTGTGGCTGTTTGTGAAATATGTGGCATGTATCAGGACAGCACGGGAGCATTTCCCTGAGTGGAGTCCTCAACACAAACACCACATTTCACTGTATGTATCGATGTACATGTGACTAATCAAACTATTCTTTAATATTAGGATTAGCTGAGAAACTGCTTGTTGATGAATAATCGGCACTTCGATTCCTTAGGACTCTTGAATATACTAGGGAGCAATTTTGACTGCCAGATTCTAAGTTTCTTTGCCATTCACTTAACGATAAGCACCTTCTCTGAAGTATTTGCATGCCTATTAAAATGATGTAAAATAACTTAATCCATTGGGAGATACTGATGGAGCACATCTCGCTGACTTATAAACGTATGTGACCTTTCAGCTTATCTGCAGTAATAGGCTGGGTGGGTTTAGGCTTAACCTTTACAAGAATGTTCATTTTGATTAATATTTATCTGCAATGAAGCTAGCTTCAAATGCCACCTGCCCATTGTCGGTAATGCATATCCATTTCAGCACAGGAGGAATGCGATTGCCACACAGACTCCGGCAAGTTCAGGGCAATTAAAGCTGAGGGGAAATTGCCTGCCCTTTTTCTCAGAATGGGTTAGGAGTCTGAGTTCCAGTGGTTGGTGCATTCCACAAGAATCAACATTTGTCATTATAACACTTGTGCAGTCAGAGAGTAGTCGTGAAATCACTTGAGTCGAGTCTGATGTTCTCTGAAGAGGTTGACTATTGGTGGGTCCTCGGGTGGCTTTAGTGGCCATTCCAGGATCCACATATGCTGAGGGGCTTCCAGACTTTACAATCCTGCCCCCTGCGCCACTTGCTGATCACCACAGGACTTATTGGGGATGTTTGGGTGGATTCCCTTAATGGAGAACACCAGTGCGTGACCTTGCTTAATGTGGGGAGTCTGGTGCATGGAGAGCCACCACACGGTCCTTGACAGTTTGGGGTCAGGGTCCAGTGGTGTGGAATGCAAGCTGACGGGGGCCTTCCTTCGCCTGCACAGCCATTGTGATGTGCCGTCGTCTTCCACCAGCTCCACCGTTGAGGTCTTGATTGGATCATGGGTCCAGACGGTGTCGTTCTCAGGGACTCATAAGCCTCTCAACACAACAAGGTGACAATCTTTGGACAAGAACAGTACAGGCAGTAACAGGCGCTTGAGCCCACCAAGTCCACTACTCCCATTTTATCACTGCCTGCCCCCCCAACTCTGATCAATTGCCCCCCAGATCCCACTACCCACCTGCACGCTCAGTAAAATCTAGAGCGGTCGGTTGACCCAGCACGCTGCGCATCTTTGCAGTGTGGGAGGAAGCCGGAGTATCCGAAGGAAGACAGTGTAAACCCCACACAGAAAGCACTGGAGGCCAAGATTGAACCTGAATCGCTGGAGCCATGCAGCAGCAGCTCTATTGGCTGTGCCAATCAAACTGGACCACTAGGCAATTACAGGTGAGTCATAAACACAAAAGATTCTGCAAATGTTGTCTCAGCCCAAAACGTCAACCGTTTATACCCTTCCATAGATCCTATTGAGTCTGTTCAGCATTTTTGTTATTTATTTACTGGCTGGTTGATTGAGATACAGTATGGAATAGGCCCTTCTGGCCCATCGAGCCGTGATGCCCAGCAATACCGGGATTCACTGGACAATTTACAATGACCAATTAACCTGCTTACTGGTAAGTCTTTGGGCTGTGGGAGGAAACCGGAGCACCCAGAGGAAACATTTGCAGTCATGGGGAGAATGTACACTTACAGGCAGCGGTGGGAATTGAACTCAGGTCATTGTGAAGCATTCTGCTGTCGGGTCTACCTGGTTACTACGAGTGAGTTCACATGCCAGTATTGTTCACAGGTCCCTCACTTAGTCACTCTGCTGTGTTGATGTTGATGGGGGCAACACTTGTGGGCTGCCCCCAGCACATCTTCGGACTGTGTTGGTCATTGACACAAATGACACACTTTACTGTATGTTTCGATGGTTCAATGAAGATACCTAAATGGAGAACAAAATCAAAAATCAGAGTGCAAATGGACTTTGATGTCCTTGTGCAGGATTCCTAAAGGTAAACTTGCAAGTTGAGCTAGTGGTAAGGAAGGCAAATTCAAAGTTAGCATTCCTTTTGAGAGGACTAGACAATAAAAGCAAGGATATGACGCTGAAGCTTCATAAGCCGTTGGTCAGACCGTGCTTGGAGTATTGTAAGCAGCTTGCGCCCCATATCAAAGAAATGATGTGCTGGCATTGGAGAGAGTCCAGAGTAGGTTCACAAGAACTCTCCCTGGAATGAAAGGGTTAACATGCAAGGAGCATTTGATGGCTTTGGGCCTGAACTCACTGGAGTTTCGAAGAATGAGGGGGATCTTATTGAAACCTATTGAATATTGAACGGCCTAGACAGAGTGGATGTAAAGAGAATGTTTCCTATAGTGGGGGAGGCTGAAATCAAAGAGCACTGCCTGAGACTTAAGGGACATTTAGAATGGAGATAGATAGATAGATAGATAGATAGATAGATACTTTATTCATCCCCATGGGGAAATTCAACATTTTTTCCAATGTCCCATACACTTATTGTAGCAAAACTAATTACATACAATACTTAACTCAGTAAAAATATGATATGCATCTAAAATCACCCTCTCAAAAAGCATTAATAATAGCTTTTAAAAAGTTCTTAAGTAGTTTACTTAAATACATTGAGTCCTAACCCCAGCACTTTAACATATCTTACTCCTGGCGGTTGAATTGTAAAGCCGAATGGCATTGGGGAGTATTGATCTCTTCATCCTGTCTGAGGAGCATTGCATCGATAGCAACCTGTCGCTGAAACTGCTTCTCTGTCTCTGGATGGTGCTATGTAGAGGATGTTCAGGGTTTTCCATAATTGACCGTAGCCTACTCAGCGCCCTTCGCTCTGCTACCGATGTTATACTCTCCAGTACTTTGCCCACGACAGAGCCCGCCTTCCTTACCAGCTTATTAAGACGTGAGGCATCCCTCTTCTTAATGCTGCCTCCCCAACACGCCACCACAAAGAAGAGGGCGCTCTCCACAACTGACCTATAGAACATCTTCAGCATCTCACTACAAACATTGAATGACGCCAACCTTCTAAGGAAGTACAGTCGACTCTGTGCCTTCCTGCACAAGGCATCTGTGTTGGCAGTCCAGTCTAGCTTCTCGTCTATCTGTACTCCCAGATACTTGTAGGTCTTAACCTGCTCCACACATTCTCCATTAATGATCACTGGCTCCATATGAGGCCTAGATCTCCTAAAGTCCACCACCATCTCCTTGGTCTTGGTGATATTGAGACGCAGGTAGTTTGAGTTGCACCATATCACAAAGTCCTGTATCAGTTTCCTATACTCTTCCTCCTGTCCATTCCTGACACACCCCACTATGGCCGTGTCATCAGCGAACTTCTGCACATGGCAGGACTCCGAGTTATATTGGAAGTCTGATGTGTACAGGGTGAACAGGACCGGAGAGAGCACGGAGATGAAGTGGTATTACTTTAGTCAGAGGGTAGTGAGTCTGTGAAATTCATTTTTTCAGATGGCTGTGGAGTTCAAGCCATTGGGTATATTTAAAGTGGAGGTTGATAGGTTCCTGATCAACAAGGGTGTCAAAGGTTACGGGGAGAAGGCAGGAGAGTGGGATAATAAATCAGCCATGACGAAATGGCAGAGCAGACTTGATGAGCCGAACCGCCTGATTCTGCTTCTATGTCTTATGTCTTATATGACAAATAAAGCTAATCTTTAATTAGCTTGCAGATGAATAACTGGTGAGGCCACATCTGGAGTATGATCACCCAGTATAGGAAGGATGTTGAGGCTTTGGAGAGGGTGAAGAAGAGGTTTACCAGGATGCTGCCTGGTTTAGAGGGCATGTGCTATCATGAGAGGCTGGATAACCCTGGGTTGTTTTCTCTGGAGTGTCGGAGGCTGTGGGGAGATCTGATAGAAGTTTATAAGATTATGAGAGGCATAGATAGAGTAGACAGGGAGTATCTGTTTCCCAGCATTGAAATGTCTAATACCAGAGGGCATGCATTGAAAGTGAGAAAGGGAACGTGAAGGGTAAGTTTTTTACTCAGCAAGTCACGGATGCCTGGAGTGCTACCTGGTATAGGAATAGAGGCAAATACATTAGAGGCTTTTGGATAGGCATATGGATGTAAGGAAGATGGAGGGATATGGATTTGGTGTAAGTAGGAGGGACTAGTGCTTGGGTGTTTTTGATTTGCTCTTTAGCTAGTCCAGTACAACATTGTGGGCTGAAAGACGTGTTCCTGTGTTGTACTGTCTATGTCCTAATGTCTTGAATATATCACAGGGGATTTATTATTTTGAGAAGCCCGAGTTATTTTTAAAGGCAAACAGCAAAATTCCAGATGATGAAAATCAAAAATACGAGCAGAGAATGCTGTGAGTGCTCAGTAGGTCAGGCAGCATCTGAAGAGAGATTAGAGTCAGTGTTTCATCAAGACTCAAAAAGTTTAAAAATTAGATATGGAAATAGGAGACTGCAGATGCTGGCTTCTGGAGCAACACTTGATCTGCTGGAGGAGCTCATAGGCGGTGCAGCATCAGTTTTAACGCAGGGGTCTTAATAGAGGTGCTGTTCAACCCACAGAGTTCCTCTGTGTTTCTCTAGAAATCAGTAATGTTTTAAGTTGCAAAGGAGGGGAGGACAGAGCGAACACGGGATGCCGATGATGTGGAGAGCGAGAAGAATTGCTCTGATGGTTCTGGGTGAGAGAGGGTAGAGAAGGAGTATCAGTCCCAGTGGATGTGTCTGGAGGGAATGTAATTAGAGGGGTGAATTGGAAAAATATAGTGAAGCTGTAGGATAGAGAACTCTGTGGTTGTGGGAAACAACACGGAATGCTGGAAATCGAGAGCAACACATACAAAATGCTGGAAGAACTCAGCAGGTCAGGCAGCATCTATGGAGGGGAATAAACAGTCGATGTTCAGGCTGAGGCCCTTCATCAGCACTGTCCTGAAGAACAGTGTCAGCCTAAAATGTTGACTGTTTATTTATTTCCATAAATGCTGCCTGTCCTGCTGAGTCCCTCTAGCATTTTGTGTGTAGTTCTCTAGATTTCTAGTTTCTACAGAATATCTGGAGTTTATAGAGCATGGAAACACATTGAACGAGTCCACACCAACCATCAAGCACACACTTATAGCAGCCCTATGCTGATCCCACCAACTTCCCCATGATCTTACCCCTCATCTACTGTTCATCAGGACCTCCCAGGGCATGTTCTCTTCTTGCTGCTGTCATGAGGAAGAAGATACAGGAGACTCAGGACTCATACTACC
Organism: Hemitrygon akajei; assembly: GCF_048418815.1. Lineage (NCBI taxonomy): Eukaryota > Metazoa > Chordata > Chondrichthyes > Myliobatiformes > Dasyatidae > Hemitrygon > Hemitrygon akajei. Next base: position 163,142,189 of record NC_133131.1, read on the forward strand.
AGGTTCAGGAACAGATACTACCCCTCAAACATCAGGCTCTAGAACCAGAGGGGATAATTTCACTCAAATTCACTCATCCCATCACTGAACTTGTTCCCACAACCTATGGACTCACTTTCATGGACTTTTCATAAGACCATAAGATATAGGAGCAGAGTTAGGCCATTTAATCCATTGAGTCTGCACCATCATTTCATCATGGCTGATCCATTTTTCCTCAGCCCCAATCTCCTGCCTTCCCCACCCCTCCCCCCATATCCCTTCATGCTCTGAACAATGAAGAATTTATCAACCTCTGCCTTAAATATACATAAAGACTTGGCCTCCATAGCTGCCTGCATTCTAAAAGGACGCCCCTCTATTCTGAGGCTCTGTCCTCTGGTCTTGGACATTCCCACCATAGGAAACATCCTCTCCACATCCACAGAGTTATCAAACGCTCTTCATGTGACAAGCTATTCAATCCTGGAATAATTTTCATGAACCTCCTTTGAACCCTCTCCAGTTTCAGCACGTCCTTTCTAACATAAGGGGCACAAAAGTACTCAAAATACTCCAAGTGAGGTCTCACCAGTGCTTTACAAAGTCTCAACCTTACAACCTTGCTTTTATATTCTAGTCCTCTTGAAATGACTGCAAACATCTCATTTGCACCTCAGATTTTTTAAATTTTCTCTCAATTTAGAAAATAGTCTACCTTTTTATTTCTTCTACCCAAGTGCAAGACCCGACACTTCCCAACACTGTATTCCATCTGCCACTTATTTGCCTATTCTCCCAATCTGTCTAAGTTCTTCCATAGCCTCTCTACTTCCTCAAAGCTACCTGCTCCTCCATCTATCTTCATATCTTCTGCAAACTTTGCAAGAAAGCCATCAATTCCATCCTCCTAATCATTGGCATATAATGTAAGAAGAATTGGTCCCAACACAGACTCCTGTAGAACATTACTAGTTACCAGCAGCCAACCAGAGAAGTCTCCTTTGCTCCCTTTATTCATCACATGTTCTAGATATTTATTGCTTATTTATTATTTCTTTTTCCTTTTTTTGTATTTTCACAGTTTGTTGCCTCTTGCACATTGCTTGCTTTTTCGTCCTGTTGGGTGTGGTCTTCCATTAACTCTATTGTGATTTACTGTGAATGGTGGCAAGAAGATGAATCTCATTTATGTTATGTTGACATACTGCTTATGTACTTTGATAATAAATTTACTTTGAACTGTGGAATCTACAGGTCTTTTGGATTGTGAAAGGAGACTGGAGTACCGGAAGGGAGCCCACGCAGTCTCAGGGAGAGTGTGCAAACTGCACGGGGTCAGCACAGGAGGCCACAACTGAACCCGAGACAGTGGCTCGACAACTTAGTAGGAGAGTCAATGGTTGTGAGAAGAAGGCAGGAGAATGGAGTTGCGAGGGAAAATAAATCAGCCATGGTGAAGCAGAATCAGTGGGCTGAACGGCCTGATTCTGCTCTTATGTCATATGATCTTATCACTATGCTACCCAATAATACATTTCTGTACTGGATTCAGAGTATTTATGGTTCTAAGTTATATGGGATATGGACATTGTTGCCAAGACCAGGACTTATTGCCCATCCCTGACTGGTGGTCATTTCAAACTCTGTCACGTTGCTGTGTATCTCAACTGGGTAAGGATGGTCATCACCACTACAAATAGTTCTTGTCTTTTAAAATTCTACATAATTCTACAGCGTCTTTTATGTTACTAGTCCAGTGACTTAACCACTACACTATTATGGAATACACCAGAGTTATTGAACTGGTATAGAATCTTGTAGATCATTGTTAAATTAACTGAGGTTTTTAGGATTTGGGGTGGGGGACAATCAACTAGGTGTGCTGATATGAGGAGCCTCTCTCTTGAAAACAGACTGGGCTACTAAAAGTTGAAATGGTTTAGTTGATCTTCCAACAGCTGGGGTAACTCATGCCTGGGTATAGAACTCCAAATAAATAAAAGAGCAATTAAAAATAATTACCTTTGTGACTACTAATTCCCAGCAACAGATGCCAAGAGGTGAAGGTTTTTTTTTTTGGGGGGTGGGACCTTGAGGTTGTGCCTGGGCTCATTTTCCCGGCATGTCTTTGTGCAAATATATATCTCAGCACCGTCAGTTTAAGGAAAGAATCTGGTAACCAGGGCCCAAATTAGAGTCAGAAGAACTAAAGGAAATCCTAGTTAGGTCAAGCTAGCCTCCATGCTGTTTTTTTCACATCTTAAGGTGTGTAAAAAATAAAAGAAGGGATAGAGAGAGAGAGATAGAGAATGGAGACATGGAGGATGGATGGTAGAGGGAGAGGGGGAAGACCGAGAAAGAAGTTATACCTCATGGTGGTCATCCACTTTGTGCTTCTCTAAGATTGTCACACATTATAGCTTACACCCTGTATCTTATTCATGCTGAAAATGTGCTGCACTAGTAGAGGTGGCTTCCTTCAAATGAAATAATACTTCTTGTATTATCAACAACAGTGAAAGAGGCCATTTGGCCCAGTTTATCTATGTTGGCTCTCGGAGCAATCCCATCAATTCTATTTCTGTACATATTTCTTTGTAAGCTAGGGAATAAAACTATGAGGAGCATAGAAAGGATGAATGAACACAGTCTTTTGCCCAAAGAGGGGCAATTGAGAACTAGAGGACATAAATTTAGGGTCAAATGGGAGAGATTTAAAAGGAACATTAAGGGCAATTTTTTCTCCCAGAAGGTGATCAATATATGGAATGAGTGGTTTTGGGCTCCTTATCTAAGAAAGGATGCACTGACATTGGAGAGAGCTCAAAGCAGGTTCACAAAAATGATTCCAGAATTGAAAAGCTTGTCATATGAAGAGCGTTTGATGTTTCTGGGCCTGCACTCACTAGAATTCAGAAGAATTGAAACCTCATTGAAACCTATCGAGTGTTGAAAGGCCTTGATAGAATGGATGTAGATGGGATGATTCCTATGGTGGGGGAGTCTAAGACCAGTGGACACTGCCCCAGAATAGAGGAGTGTCCATTTAGAATGAAGATGAGGAGGAATTCCTTTAGATAGATAGATAGATAGATAGATAGATAGATAGATACTTTATTCATCCCCATGGGGAAATTCAACTTTTTTTTCCAATGTCCCATACACTTGTTGTAGCAAAACTAATTACATACAATACTTAACTCAGTAAAAAATATGATATGCATCTAAATCACTATCTCAAAAAGCATTAATAATAGCTTTTAAAAAGTTCTTAAGTCCTGGTGGTTGAATTGTAAAGCCTAATGGCATTGGGGAGTATTGACCTCTTCATCCTGTCTGAGGAGCATTGCATCGATAGTAACCTGTCGCTGAAACTGCTTCTCTGTCTCTGGATGGTGCTATGTAGAGGATGTTCAGAGTTTTCCATAATTGACCGTAGCCTACTCAGCGCCCTTCGCTCAGCTACCGATGTTAAACTCTCCAGTACTTTGCCCACGACAGAGCCCAGAGAATGTTCTTTAGCCAGAGAATGTTGAATCTGTGGAATTCTTTGCCACGTGCAGCTATGGAGGCCAATTCACTGGGTATATTTAAGGCAGAAGTTGATAGATTCTTGATTGGTCAGGGCATGAAGGGATACAGGGAGAAGGCAAGAGATTGGGTCTGAGAAGGAAAATGGACCAGCCATGATGAAATGGTGGAGCAAACTCGATGGGCCAAATGGCCTAATTATGCTCCTGTGTCTTATGGTCTTATGAGCTGCCAAGGGAAGTGGTTGAGGTGGGTACATTAACAACATTTAAATGACACTTTGACACCTTCTTGGATCAGAAAGACATGAACCAAAAGTAAGCAAATGGGACTGGCTTAGGCAGGAATTTTGGTCGGAGTGGAGCCTTTGGAGTAAAAGGCCTGCTTCCCTGCTGTATAATCCGGAACATGCTCTCTTCTCATTACTGTCATCAGGCAGGAGGTACAGGAGCCTGAAGACACATACTGAATATTTTAGGAACAGCTTCTTTCCATCTGCCATCAGATTTCTAACCAAGAGCCCTGAACACCTCTTCACCCACTTTTCGACCATTTAGTTATTTACTTCTGTAAACTTCACAACATATGTCAGTGGTAATAAACCTAATTCTGATTCTAATCAGGAATGATTAATTGTCTGATGCAGAATCCATTTGCTTTCTGATTGGCGCTGGCAGGCGGTGCATCACCAACGTGCATGGGTTGGCCAACCAAATTTAGGAGGAGGGGAGAATGCAGGGCTGAGCGTGGGAGACGTGCTCCACAGAGAGTGTTTCTGTTACTTTGCTTCAGGTAAGACTCTGCCTGTGGAAATGGATTTATTACAGCGCCAAGGGAGCCTATTCAGCTCATCAGACCGGTTAGTTCTAGCAGAGCACTCATCCATCCCATTCCCCGAGAACTTATCCTCTCACACATCCTTACCAATTCCTTTTTTTCTTAATCCTCTCTCCTTCCCAATGGAGTAATTTATAGTAATCAATTAACCTGGCAGATACTCCTAGAGTTCTATTCAAAAGAGCAGGCCATTTCTTTGGATGCTGTAGGAGCCAAGCCATGTGCTCTGTGTTACATGTTTATAATGTTAACTAGCCACATGAGTAGGAGTGTGGTAAAAGTGAAGGAATAAGTCACATATTCATGCTTATTTTGTGGTGGTTTGTAGCTTGGGACCACAGAGGTCAAGTCATTGCTGACTGCTCAATAATTTCTGGCACCTGCCTCCCCTTTCTGTTGAGATGGTCTATGCACTGGTATCTTTTATAATCCCATGACTCTCACAGCTATCTGGACTATACCTCTTGTAAAAATGCCATCCCCTTCTCTCAGTTCCTACATCTCCACCACATCTGCTCTCAGAGTGAGGCTTTTCATTCCAGAACTACTGAGATATCCTCTTTCTTTAAAAAAGGGCCTTCCCTTCCTCCACCATCAATGTTTCCCTCACCCATTTCTCTTCCATTTTGCAGGTTTACCTTCACCCCATCCTCCCAACACCACACCAGGAGTAGGCTTCCTCTTGTCCTCACCTACCGCCCCACTAATCTCCACGTCCAGCACACACAGTAATTATCCATACCTTCTGCCATCTCCAACAGGTTCCCTCAACCCCACTTTTCACAGAGATCGCTCCCTATGTGACTCTTTTGTCCATTCATCCCTCCCCACTGATCTCATTCTTGGCACTTATCCTTACAAGTGGAACAAGGACTACACCTGTCCCTACACCTCCTCCTTTACTACCATTCAGGGCCCCAATCAGTCCTTCCAGGTGAGGCAATCCTTCACCTGCAAGACTGTTGGGGTCATCCATTGTATCTAGTGCCCCTGGTGTGGCATCCTGTATATCAGTGAGACCTGACATAGATTGAGAGACTGCTTCACCCGGCACCTTTGCTCCATCCACCACAAAAAGCGGGATCTCCCGGTAGCCATCCATTTCAATTCTACTTCCCATTCCCATTCCGACATGTCAGTCCATGGCCTCCTCTACTGTCGTGATGAGGCCACCCTCAGGTTAGAGGCACAACATCTTGTATTCCATCTGGGTGGCATCTAACCTGATGGCATGAACATCGATTTCTTGAACTTCCAGTAGTTGCCTCCCCCACTCTCCCTTTCTATTCCCCATTCCTATTTCTTCTCTCACCTTATCTCATTACTTGCCCATCACCTCCATCTCCTGCTCCTCCCCCTTCCCTTTCTTCCACGGCCTTCTATCCTCTCCAATGAGATTCCCTCTTCTCCAGCCCTTTATCTCTTTCACCAATCAACTTCTCAGCTCTTTACTTCACCCCCCCCCTTCCTGGTTTCACCTCTCACCTGCCACCTTGTACTTCTCTCTCCCCTCACCCCCCTCCCACCTTCTTACTCTGACCTCCCTTCCTTTCCAGTCGTGTTGAAGGGTCTTGGCCCAAAACATTGACTGTTTACTCTTTTCCATTGATGCTGCCTGGCCTGCTGGGTTCCTCCAGCATCTTGTGTTTGTTGCTAACACTCGATAATGCTTAATTGTATGTCCGCTAATTGCTGATAAAGGATGGGAATGGGGAATTCGACTCTGGAGCAATCATTGGAGGTGTGGGCGTGTCAACTCCGTGGGTTCGCGGGCTGGCGGCAAATGTTTTGATCCTGGATAAATTTTGCTGCTACAGATGCCTTAATCAAACTTTAATCTTCATTTAACATCACATGTCGAACATAGAACAGTACAGCAAAGTACAAACCACTTGGTCCATGAAGTTGTGGTGACCAAAGTAAACTCACTCAAAGATGAATCTAACTACTCCTTCCCACATAGCCCTCCATTTTTCTATCATCAATGTGTCTATATAAGATTCCATTAAATGCACCCAATGGATCTGCCTCTACTACTACATCCAGCAGTGTGATTTAGGCAACTGACATTTTCTGTGTAAAACAACTTACCCCTGAGACCTGCCCTAAATGTTTTGGGAACAAGGCCGGACATTGCAGTTGAGAGGGATAATGAATCAGCCATGCTTGAATGGTGGGGAAGACATGATGGACTGTATGGCCTATTTCTTCTCCTATGTCTTGGTCGTATGGTTACGGAGTTAGGGAGGGGTGATAACTGTTTAAAGGGAACACAGAAACTGAATCTCTACTGAGTTTAAATGGACTGTGGGAGCATGGGAATAGTGTCCCTGCGAGTTTAAAAGGAATGTGTGATCCGCAGTTTCAGTGAGTTTCAAGTGAGAGTGGGAACAGGGTCGTGAGTGTAGCAACCAGATCCCAGTTTAAAGTGAGTGTGGACACCAATTCCCAGTGAGTTTAAAGTGAGTATGGACACCAATTCCCAGTGAGTTGAAAGAGAGTGTGGGAACCGGGCTCCAGTGTTTTTCAAGTTTGTGTGGGAACCTGTTCCCGGAGAGTTTAAAGTGAGTGTGGTACAGGGGTCCCTGTGATTTTAAAGTCAGTGTGGGAAATGGGGTCCAAGTGAGTTAACAGTGAGTGTGGAAACCAGACACCATGAGTTTAAAGTGAGTGTGGGAATGGGTTCTCAGTGAGTTTTGGAACTGGGTCCCTGTCAGTTTAAAGTAAGTGTGGGAACAGGGTACCTGTGAGATTAAACGGAGTGTGTGAACAGGGTCTCTGTGAGTTTAAAGTGAGCGTGGGAACCGGTTTCCAGTTAGTTTAAAGTGAGTGTGCAAACAAGTTCCCAATGAGATTAAAGTGAGTGTCAAAACTGGGGTCCCAGTAAGTTTAAAGTGATTGTGGGAATGGAACCCGAGTGAGTTTAAAGTGAGTGTGGGAATGGAACCCCAGTCAGTTTAAAGTGATTGTGGGAACGGAACCCGAGTGAGTTTAAAGTTTGTGTGGGAACATAAGAAATAGGAGCAGGAGCAGCCCATCTCGATGCGCCAGATGATCTACCATTCAATAAGATCATGGCTGATTTGGCCATGGACCCATCTCCACCTACCTGCCTTTCCCCCATAACCCTTAATTCCCCTACTATGCAAAAATCTAGTCAACTTGGTCTTAAATATATTTACTGAGGTAGCCTCCACTGTTTCACTGGGCAGAGAATTCCACAGATTCACCACTCTGGGAAAAGCAGTTCCTCCTCATCTCCGTCCCAAATCTACTCCCCTGAATCTTGAGGCTATGTCCCCTAGTTCTAGTCTCACCTACCAGTGTAAACAACTTTCCTGACTCCATCTTATCTGTCCTTTTCATAATTTTATATGTTTCTATATGATCTCCTCTCATCCTTCTGAATTCCAGCAAGTACAGTCCCAGGCAACTCAATCCTCATAGTCTAATCCCCTCATCTCTGGAATCAACCTGGTGAGTCTCCTCTGCACCACCTCCAGAGCCAGTATATCCTTAAGTAAGGAGACCAGGACTGCATGCAGTACTCCAGGCGCAGCCTCACCAGTACCCTGGATAGTTGCAGTGTAACCCCCCTGCTCTTAAACTCAATCCCTCTGGCAATGAATGTCAACATTCCATTTGCCTTCTTGATAGCCTGCTGCACTTGCAAACCTACCTTTTGTAATTCATGTACAAGATTCCCAAGTCCTTCTGCACAGCAGCATGCTGCAAATTTTTACCATTTAAATAATAACCTAATCTTTCCTTCCAAAGTGAATGATCTCGCATTTACCAACATTGTATTCCATCTGCCACATCCTTCCCCACTACTTAATCTATCTCTGTAGACTCTCCGTATCCTTGGCACTATTTGCTTTTCCACTCAATTTAGTGTCAACAGCAAACTTAGATACACTACACTCAGTCTCCTCTTCCAGACCGTTAATGTGTATCGTGAACAGTTGCGGGCCCAGCACCGACCCCTGCGACACACCGCTCACCACTGATTGCCAACCAGAGAAACACCCATGTGTCCCAACTTGCTGCCTTCCATTAGTTAACCAATCCTCTATTCCTGCGAATACATCACCCAACTCTATGCATCCTTATCTTATGGATGTCTTTTATGTGGCTCCTTATCGGACAGCTGAAAATCCAAGTAAAGTCTATCTGTACCCCTCTACCCACTGTGCTTGTTATATCCTCAAATAACTCCAGTAAGTTTGTCAAACAGGACCTGCCTTTGCTGAATCCATGTTGCGTCTGTCTGATGGATCCATTTCTTTCCAGATGCCTTGCCATTTCTTCTTCAATGATAGTTTCAAGCATTTTCCCAACTATGGATGCTAAATTAACTGGTATAACTACCTGCCTTTTGCCTTCGTCCTTTTTGAACTAGATCCTAGTCACTGTAAACGGAGTATGGAAACCCGGTCCCAGTGATTTTAAAGTGAGTATGAGTCTTAGTGAGTTTAAAGCAAGTATGGGAACGCGGTACTTGTTAGTTGAAAAGTTGCATGGGAATCCCGTTGCAGTGTGGTTGAAGTGAGTGTGAGAATCAGGTCCCAGTGAGTGTGGGAACTGAAGCTCAGTAAGTTTAAAGTGAGTGTGAGAAATGGAATCCCAGTGACTTTACAGTGAATGTGGGAACTGGGTCCTAGAGAATTTAAAGTGGGTTGGGAATGGGACCCCAGGGAGTTTAAAGTGAGTGTGGGAACAGGGTCCCAGTGAGTTTAAAGTAAATATATGAACGCGATCCCAGTGAGATGAAAGTTATTGTGGGAACAGAGTCCCAGTGAGTTTAAAGTTATTGTGGGAAGCTGGACCCAGTGAGATTAAAGTGAGTGTGGGAACAATGTCCCAGTGAGTTTAAAGTGTCTGTGGGAACCAGTTTCCAGTGACTGTGGGAACAGTGTCCCCGTGAGCTTAGAGGCTTTGTAGGAACCGGCTCCAGGTGAGTTTAAAGTGAGTGTTAGAACAGTCATTGCACGGTGTTTAAAGGGATTGTCAGAACAGCAGTCCCAGTGAGTTTAAAGCGAGTGTGGACACCAATTCCCAGTGAGTTTAAAGTGAGTTTGGGAACTAGGTCCCAGTGAGTGTGGGAACCAGTTCCCAGTGAGTTTAAAGTGAGTGTGGACACCAATTCCCAGTGAGTTTAAAGTGAGTATGGACACCAATTCCCAGTGAGTTGAAAGTGAGTGTGGGAACCGGGCTCCAGTGTTTTTCAAGTGAGTGTGGGAACTGAGATCCCAGTGATTTCAAAGTGAGTGTTGGAACGAGATCCCAGTGAGTTAACTGTGAATGTGGGACCAGAGTCCAGTGAGTATAACATGAGTGTGGTAACCAGCTCCCAGTGACTTTCAAGTGAATGTGGGAGCAGGATGCCAGTGAGTTTAAAGTGAGTGTGGGAACTTGGTCCCAGTGACATTAAAATGGGTGTGGGAGCCAGTTCCCAGTGAGTGTGAGAACAGGGTCACTGTGAGCTTAATGGCTTTGTGGCAACCAGCTCCAAGTGAGCTTGAAGTGGGGGTTGAAACAGTGGCCACAGTCAGTTTAAAGTGTGTATGGGAACAGTTTCCCAGCGTATTTGAAGGGATTGTAGGAACAGTGGTCCCAGTGCATTTAAAGTGAGTGTGGGAACCTGGTCCATGTGAGTTTAAAGAGATTGTGGGAACAGTGGTTCCACTGAGTTTAAAGTGAGTGTGGGAACTGGGTCCATGCAAGTTTTCACTAAGTGTGGGAAATGGGTTTCCAGCGAGTTTAAAGTGAGAGTGGGAAACAGTTGTCTGTGAATTTAAAGTGAGTGTGGGAAGCAGGTCCCAGTGACTTTAAAGTGAGCGTTGGAAACTGGATCCCAGTAAATTTAAAGGGAATTTGGCTACCATTTTCAGTGAGTATAGTGTGAGTGTAGGAACAAGGGCCCAGAGAATTTAAAGAGAGTGTTAGAATGGGATCCCTGTGCCTTTAAAGTGAGTGTGGAAACAGGGTCCTTGTTAGTTTAAAAGTCGTGTGGGAACTGAGTGGCAGAGAGTTTAAGCTTAGTGTGGAACTGGGTCCCAGCAAGTGTGGGATCCAGTTCCCACTGAGTTTAAAATGAGCGTGGGAACCAGTTCCAATTGAGTGTAGGAATCTGGTCCCAGTGAGTTTAAAGTGAGTGTGGAAAACAGGATCCCAGTGAGTTTAAAGTGAGTGTGGGAACAGGGATCCAGTGAGTTGAAAGTGAGTGTGGGGACAGGGATTCAGTGAGTTGAAAGTGAGTGTGGGGACAGGGATCCAGTGAGTTTAAAGTGAGTGTGGGGACAGGGATCCAGTGAGTTTAAAGTGAGTGTCGGAACCTGGTCCCAGTGGGTTTAAAGTGAGTGTGGGAACAGGGATCCAGTGAGTTGAAAGTGAGTGTGGGGACAGGGATCCAGTGAGTTGAAAGTGAGTGTGGGGACAGGGATCCAGTGAGTTTAAAGTGAGTGTCGGAACCTGGTCCCAGTGGGTTTAAAGTGAATGTGGGATCCAGTTCCCAGTGAATTTAAAGTGTGCGTGGGAACAGAGTGCCAGTGAGTTTGAAGTGAGTATGAGAAGAGGGACCCATTGAGTTTAAAGTCACTGTGTGAACCAGTTTCCAGTGCATTTATAGTGAGTCTGGGAACTGGAATCCCAGTGATTTTAAAGATAGTGAGGGAACTGGATCCCAGTAGGTTTTAAATGACTGTTGGAACGGGTTCCCAATGAGTTTAAAATGAGTGTTGGAACGGGATTGCTGTGAGTTTAAAAGAAAGTTCAGAACCACGTTCCAGTGAGTATAATATGAGTGTGGGAATTTGGATCCCAGTGAGTTTCTAAACCGGTTCCCAGTGTGTTTAAAGTGAGTGTGGGAATCGGTCGCAGTGAGTTTAAAGCGATTGTGAAAAAACCGGTCCCAATGAGTTTAAAGTGGGTGTGGGAGTGGGTCTGTGTGAGTCTAAAGGGAGAGTGTGAGCTGGGTAAAGGGAGTGAAAGTGAGATTAACTCGAGTCTGGAAACAGGGTCCCAGTAAGTGTTGGAACGGGATTCTGGTGATTTTAAAGTGAGTGTGGGAACTGGGATCGCATTCGGTTTACACTGAGTGTGGGAACAGGGTCCCAGTAAGTTTAAAGCGAGTGTTGAAATGGGTTCCCAATGAGTTTAAAGTGACTGCTGGAACTGGATTGCGGTGAGTTTGGAGGGAGTTTGCGAACCGGTTCCCAGTGATTTTAAAGTGAGTGTGGGAAGCCGGTTGCAATGAGTTTAAAGGGAGTGTGGAAACAGTGTCCCAGTGATTTTAATGAGAGTGTGGGAACTGGGACTCAGTGAGTGTAAAGGGAGTGTGGGAACTTGGATCGCAGTGACTTTGCAGTGAGTGTGGGAACCAGTTCCCTGCGAGTTTAAAGTGAGTCTTGTAACGGGATCTCCGTGAGTTCAAAGTGACTGTGAGAAAATCGGTCACAGTGAGTGAGTGTGGGAAGCGGGTCCCAGTGAGGTTAAAGTGAGTCTGGGTACAGAGTCCCAGTGAGTTTAAAATGAGGATGCGGACCGTGTCCCAGTGAGTTTAAAATGAGGATGCGGACCGTGTCCCAGTGAGTTTAAAGTAGGTGTGGGAAGCGCGTGCAGTGAATTTAAAGTGAATGTGGCAATCTGGTCCTGGTGATTTTAACGTGTGCGTTGGAACGGGAACTCCGTGTTTGCCGACACCTGGTCCAAGTGACTGTGGGAAAGAGTTTAAAATGAGTGTGGCATCTGTGGTCCCAGTGAGTTTGGGACAGGTACTCAGTGAGTTAAAAGTGAGTTTCTGAACAGGGTGCCAATGAGTGTGAGTGAGTGTGGCATCTGTGGTCCCAGTGAGTTTAAAGTGAGTGTGGGAACCAAGTTCCCGTGAGTTTAACGTGAGTGTGGGAATAGGGTGCCAGTGAGTTTACAGTGGGATTGGAACCAGGTCCCACTGTGTTTAAAGTGAGTGTGGGAACAGAGTGACGGTGAGTTTAGCGTGACTGTGAGAAAATCGGTCCCAGAGAGTTTAAAGTTAGTGTGTTAAACGGGACTTTGTGAGTTTAAAGCGAGTGAGGGAACCTGGTCACAGTGAGATTATAGTGAGTCTGGCTGCAGGGTCCCAGTGAGTTTAATATTTGGGTGGGAACAGGGTCGCAGTTAGTTTAAAGTGAGTGTGGGAACCGCGTCACAATGATTTTAAAGTGAGTCTGGTTAAACGGGGCTCAGTAAGGTTAAAGTGAGTGTGGGGACCGGGTCCCAGCGCGTTTAATGTGAGTGTGGGAACGGGAACCCCGTGATGTTAAAATGAGTATCGGAATCTAGTCCCAGTGTGTTTAAAGAGATTATGGGAACCGGTCCCAGAGAGCATAAATTCAATATGAGAACAGGGTCCAGTGAGTTTAAAGTGGTTGTGGGAACAGGGTCCCAATGTGTTTTTAGTGAGTTTGTAAACCCTTTCCCAGTGTGTTTACAGTAAGTGTGGGAAGCCGGTCGCAGTGATTTTAAAGGGAGCGTGGAAACAGGGTCCTTTTTAAGATTAAAAGTAGTGTGGGAACCGCGTTCTATTGAATTAAAGTAAGTGTAGGAACCCAGTCCCACTGTGTTTAAAGTGAGTGTGGGAACAGGGTGACAGGTGTTCAAAGGGATTGTGAGAAATTCAGTCCCAGTTTAACGGGGGTGTGGGAAGCGGGTCTCTGTGAGTTTAACGGGGGTGTGGGAAGCGGGTCTCTGTGAGTTTAACGGGGGTGTGGGATCCTGGTCACAATGAGATTAAAGTGAGTCTGGGAACAGGGACCCCGTGAGATTAAAGTGACTGTTGGAAGCTGGATCCAGTGAGTATGGGAACACGTCCCGGTGGGTTTAATGTGCGTGTGGGAACAGGGTCCTAGTGAGTTTAAAGTGGGTGTGGCAACTGGGATCGCATTCAGTTTAAAAAGTGAGTGTAAAGTGAGTGAGTGAGGGAAATGGGACTCAGTGAGTTGAAAGTGAGTGTGGGAAAAGGGTTCGTTTGGGTTTACAGAGTCTGTGACGACCAGCTCCCAGTGAGTTTAAATTGAGTCTTAACAGGAACGGGATCCCCGTGAGTTTAGGAACAGGGTCCCTAGTGAGTTTTAAGTGAGTGTGGGGACAGGGGCCCAATGATTTTAAAATGAGTGTGGGAACCGGGTCCTAGTGAGGTTAAAGCGAGTTTGCGAAACGGTTTCAGTGTGTTCAAAGTGAATTTAGGAACCCGGTCGCAGAGTGAGTTTAAAGGGAGTGTGGAAACGGGGTCCTAGTGAATTTAGAGTGAGTGTTGGAACGGGTTCTCAGTGAGTTTAAAGCGAGTGTGGGAAACCGGTCATAATGAATTTCAAGAGAGTGTGGGAACAGTGGCCCAGTTAGTTTATAGTGAGTGTAGAAACAGAGTACTTGTTAGTTTAAAAGTAGTGTGGGTTTGCCGTGCAGTGAGTTTAAAGTGTGTGTGGGAAGCAGATCCCAGTGATTTTAATGTGAGTGTGGGAACTGGGACTTAGTAAGTGTAAAGCGCGTGTGGGAACTGGGATCCCAGTGAGTTTAAAGTGATTGTGGGAACAAGGATCAAGTGAATTTAAAATGAATGTTAGAGCTGGATTCCCGGTGAGTTTAATGTGAGTGTGAGAACAGGGTCCAGTGAGTTTAAAGTAAGTGTTCCAATGAGATCCTGGTGATTTTAAAGTGAGTGTGGAAACCGAGTCCCAGTAATAACAAAATAAGTGTTGAAACGAGTTCCCCGTGAGTTTCAAGGGAGTTTGGAAACCGCATCCCAGTGAATTACAGTGAGTGTTGGAATTTTGGATACCAGTGAAATTAAAGTGAGTCTGGTCAAAGAACACTGAGGCTGTCTACAAGAAGGGTCAGAGCCGTCTCTATTTCCTGAGGAGACTGAGGTCCTTTAACATCTGCCGGACGATGCTGAGGATATTCTACGAATCTGTGGTGGCCAGTTCTATCGTGTTTGCTGTTGTGTGCTGGGACAGGAGGCTGAGGGTAGCAGACACCAACGGAATCAACAAACTCATTCGTAAGGCCAGTGATGTTGTGGGGGTGGAACTGGACTCTCTGACAGTAGTGTCTGAAAAGAGGATGCTGTCCAAGTTGCTCGCTATCTTGGGCAATGACTCCCATTCACTCCATAATGTACTGGTTAGGCACAGGAGTACATTCAGCCAGAGACTCATTCCACCGAGATGCAAAACTGAGCGTCATAGGAAGTCATTCCTTCCTGTGGCCATCAAACTTTACAACTCCTCCCTCGGAGTGTCAGACACCCTGAGCCAATAGGCTGGTCCTGGACTTATTAACACTTGGAATAATTTACTTATTATTGTTTAATTATTTATGATTTTGTATTGCTATATTTCTTCATTATTCTTGGTTGATGCGGCTGTAATGAAACCCAATTTCCCTCGGGATCAATAAAGTATGTCTGTCTGTCTGTCTGGATCCAAATCTCAGTGAGTTTAAAGTGAGTGTGGGAGCAGGGACCCAATGGGTTTACAGCGAGTGTGGGTACAGAGACCCAATAGGTTTACAGTGAGTGTGGGTACAGGCTCCCGATGGGTTTACAGTGAGTGTGGGAACAGGGACACAATGGGTTTACGGTGACTGTGGGTACAGGGACCCAATGGGTTTACAATGAGTGTGAGTACAGGCTCCCGATGGGTTTACAGCGCGTGTGGGAACAGGGACCCAATGGGTTTACAATGAGTGTGGGAACAGGGACCCAATGGGTTTACAGCGAGTGTGGGAACAGGGACCCAATAGGTTTACGGTGACTGTGAGTACAGGGACCCAATAGGTTTACAGTGAGTGTGGGAACAGACTCCCAATGGGTTTACAGTAAGTGTGGGAACAGGGACCCAATAGGTTTACAGTGAGTGGGGGAACAGACTCCCAATGGGTTTACAATGAGTGGGGGAACAGACTCCCAATGGGTTTACAATGAGTGGGGGTACAGGCTCCCGATGGGTTTACAATGAATGTGGGAACAGGGACCCAATAGGTTTACAGTGAGTGTGAGAACAGGGACCCAATAGGTTTACAGTGAGTGTGGGAACAGGGACCCAATAGGTTTACAGTGAGTGTGGGAACAGGGACCCAATAGGTTTACAGTGAGTGTGGGAACAGGGACCCAATGGGTTTACAGTGAGTGTGGGTACAGGGACCCAATAGGTTTACAGTGAGTGTGGGTACAGGGACCCAATGGGTTTACAGTGAGTGTGGGAACAGGGACTCAATAGGTTTACAGTGAGTGTGGGAACAGGGACCCAATGGGTTTACAGTGAGTGTGGGTACAGGGACCCAATAGGTTTACAGTGAGTGTGGGAACAGGGACCCAATAGGTTTACAGTGAGTGTGGGAACAGGGACCCAATGGGTTTACAGTGAGTGTGGGTACAGGGACCCAATGGGTTTACAATGAGTGTGGGAACAGGGACCCAATAGGTTTACAGTGAGTGTGGGAACAGCCTCCCAATTGGTTTACAGTGAGTGTGGGAACAGGGACCCAATAGGTTTACAGTGAGTGTGGGAACAGCCTCCCAATTGGTTTACAGTGAGTGTGGGAACAGGGACCCAATGGGTTTACAATGAGTGTGGGAACAGGGACCCAATAGGTTTACAGTGAGTGTGGGTACAGGGGCCCAATATGTTTACAGTGAGTGTGGGAACAGCCTCCCAATTGGTTTACTGTGAGTGTTGGAACAGGGACCCAATGGGTTTACAGTGAGTGGGGGAACAGACTCCCAATGGGTTTACAATGAGTGGGGGTACAGGCTCCCGATGGGTTTACTGTGAGTGTTGGAACAGGGACCCAAGAGGTTTACGGTGTCTGTGGGTACAGGGACCCAATGGGTTTACGGCGAGTGTGAGAACAGGGACCCAATAGGTTTACAGTGACTGTGGGTACAGGGACCCAATGGGTTTACGGCGAGTGTGGGAACAGGGACCCAATGGGTTTACGGCGAGTGTGGGAACAGGGACCCAATGCGTTTAAAGTGAGTGTGGGAACAGGGACCCAATGGGTTTACGGTGACTGTGGGAACAGGGACCCAATGGGTTTACAGCAAGTGTGGGTACAGGGACCCAATGGGTTTACAGCGAGTGTGGGTACAGGCTCCCGATGGGTTTACAGTGAGTGTGGGTACAGGGACCCAATGGCTTTACAGTGAGTGTGGGAACAGGGACCCAATGGGTTTACGGTGACTGTGGGTACAGGCTCCCAATGGGTTTACAGCAAGTGTGGGTACAGGGACCCAATGGGTTTACAATGAGTGTGGGAACAGGGACCCAATGGGTTTACAGCGAGTGTGGGTACAGGGACCCAATGGGTTTACAGTGAGTGTGGGTACAGGGACCCAATGGGTTTACAGTGAGTGGGGGAACAGACTCCCAATGGGTTTACAATGAGTGTGGGTACAGGGACCCAATGGGTTTACAATGAGTGTGGGAACAGGGACCCAATGGGTTTACAATGAGTGTGGGAACAGGGACCCAATGGGTTTACAATGAGTGTGGGTACAGGGACCCAATGGGTTTACAATGAGTGTGGGTACAGGGACCCAATAGGTTTACAGTGAGTGTGGGAACAGGGACCCAATGGGTTTACGGTGACTGTGGGTACAGGCTCCCGATGGGTTTACAGCAAGTGTGGGTACAGGGACCCAATGGGTTTACAATGAGTGTGGGAACAGGGACCCAATGGGTTTACGGTGACTGTGGGTACAGGCTCCCGATGGGTTTACAGCAAGTGTGGGTACAGGGACCCAATGGGTTTACAGCGCGTGTGGGAACAGGGACCCAATGGGTTTACAGCGAGTGTGGGAACAGACTCCCGATGGGTTTACAGTGAGTGTGGGAACAGGGACCCAATGGGTTTACAGCGAGTGTGGGAACAGGGACCCAATGGGTTTACAGCGAGTGTGGGAACAGGGACCCAATAGGTTTACGGTGACTGTGAGTACAGGGACCCAATGGGTTTACAGCGCGTGTGGGAACAGGGACCCAATGGGTTTACAGCGAGTGTGGGAACAGACTCCCGATGGGTTTACAGTGAGTGTGGGAACAGGGACCCAATGGGTTTACAGCGAGTGTGGGAACAGGGACCCAATGGGTTTACAGCGAGTGTGGGAACAGGGACCCAATAGGTTTACGGTGACTGTGAGTACAGGGACCCAATGGGTTTACGGCGAGTGTGGGAACAGGGACCCAATGCGTTTAAAGTGAGTGTGGGAACAGGCTCCTGATGGGTTTAAATTGTGTGTGGGAAATGGGATCCTGTTGAGTTTAAAGGGATCATGGGAACAGTGTCATAGGGAGTTTAAAGAGAGCGTGGCATGTGGGATCACAATGTGATTATAGTGAGTGTGGGAACGGGGTTCCCATCGATTTTATAGGGACTGTGAGAAGCAGTTCGCTGTGTGTCTAAAGTGAGTTTTGAGCAGGATCCCAGTGAGTTTAAAGTGAGTGTGGGAACTAGGTTCCAGTGAGTTTCAAGTGAGTGTGGGAACCAGGTCCCAGTGAGTTTAAAGTGAGTGTGGGAACCAGGTCCCCATGAGTTTAAAGTGAGTGTGGGAACTAGGTCCCAGTGCATTTAAAGAAGGTGTGGGAACTGGATCACTAGAGTGTGAGTAAGGAGCTGGTGGTGGACCTGAGGAGGGCTAAGGCACTGGTGACCTCTGTTTCCATCCAAGTGGGTCAGTGTGGACATAGTGGAGGATTACAAATACCTGGGGATACGAATGGACAATAAACTGGACTGGTCAAAGAACACTGAGGCTGTCTACAAGAAGGGTCAGAGCCGTCTCTATTTCCTGAGGAGACTGAGGTCCTTTAACATCTGCCGAACGATGCTGAGGATGTTCTACGAGGCTGTGGTGGCCAGTGCTATCATGTTTGCTGTTATGTGCTGGGGCATCAGGCTGAGGGTAGCAGACACCTACAGAATCAACAAACTCATTCGTAAGGCCAGTGATGCTGTGGGGGTGGAACTGGACTCTCTGACGGTGGTGTCTGAAAAGAGGATGCTGTCCAAGTTGCATGCCATCTTGGACAATGTCTCCCATCCACTCCATAATGTACTGGTTAGGCACAGGAGTACATTCAGCCAGAGACTCATTCCACCGAGATGTAACACTGAGCGTCATAGGAAGTCATTCCTACCTGTGACAATCAAACTTTACAACTCCTCCCTCGGAGTGTCAGACACCCTGAGCCAATAGGCTGGTCCTGGACTAATTTCCACTTGGCATGATTAACTTAATATTATTTAATTATTTATGGTTTATATTGCTATATTTCTTCACTATTCTTGGTTGGTGCGGCTGTAACGAAAACCAATTTCCCTCAGGATCAATAAAGTATGTCTGTCTGTCTGGAACTGGATCCCAGTAGTTTAAAGTGAGTGTGGGAACCAGGTGCCAGTGAGTTTATGACGGGTGTGGGAACCAGGTCTCTGCAAGTTTAAGATGGGTCTGGTAACCGGGTCTCTGCGAGTTTAAGATGAGTGTGGGAACCGGGTCTCTGCGAGTTTAAGATGGGTGTGGGAACCGGGTCTCTGTGAGTTTAAGATGAGTGTGGGAACCGGGTCTCTGTGCGTTTAAGATGAGTGTGGGAACCGGGTCTCTGTGAGTTTTAGATGGGTGTGGGAACCGGGTCTCTGTGAGTTTAAGATGAGTGTGGGACCGGGTCTCTGCGAGTTATAGATGGGTGTGGGAACCGGGTCTCTGTGAGTTATAGATGAGTGTGAGAACCGGGTCTCTGTGAGTTTTAGATGGGTGTGGGAATCGGGTGCCAGTGAGTTTATGACGGGTGTGGGAACCAGGTCTCTGCAAGTTTAAGATGAGTGTGGGAACCGGGTCTCTGTGAGTTATAGATGAGTGTGAGAACCGGGTCTCTGTGAGTTTTAGATGGGTGTGGGAATCGGGTGCCAGTGAGTTATAGATGAGTGTGGGAACTGGGTCTCTGCGAGTTTAAGATGAGTGTGGGAACCGGGTCTCTGTGAGTTTAAGATGAGTGTGGGAACCGGGTCTCTGTGAGTTTAAGATGGGTGTGGGAACCGGGTCTCTGTGAGTTTTAGATGGGTGTGGGAACCGGGTCTCTGTGAGTTTAAGATGAGTGTGGGAACCGGGTCTCTGTGCGTTTAAGATGAGTGTGGGAACCGGGTCTTTGTGAGTTTAAGATGGGTGTGGGAACTGGGTCTCTGTGAGTTTTAGATGGGTGTGGGAACCGGGTCTCTGTGAGTTTAAGATGAGTGTGGGAACCGGGTCTCTGTGAGTTTTAGATGGGTGTGGGAACCGGGTCTCTGTGAGTTTAAGATGGGTGTGGGAACCGGGTCTCTGTGAGTTTTAGATGGGTGTGGGAACCGGGTCTCTGTGAGTTTAAGATGGGTGTGGGAACCGGGTCTCTGTGAGTTTTAGATGGGTGTGGGAACCGGGTCTCTATGAGTTTTAGATGAGTGTGGGAACCGGGTCTCTGCGAGTTTAAAATGGGTGTGGGAACCGGGTCTCTGTGAGTTTTAGATGGGTGTGGGAACCGGGTCTCTGTGAGTTTAAGATGAGTGTGGGACCGGGTCTCTGCGAGTTTAAGATGGGTGTGGGAACCGGGTCTCTGTGAGTTATAGATGAGTGTGGGAACCGGGTCTCTGTGAGTTTTAGATGGGTGTGGGAACCGGGTCTCTGTGAATTTAAGATGAGTGTGGGAACCGGGTCTCTGTGAGTTTAAGATGAGTGTGGGAACCGGGTCTCTGTGAGTTTTAGATGGGTGTGGGAACCGGGTCTCTGTGAGTTTTAGATGGGTGTGGGAACCGGGTCTCTGTGAGTTTAAGATGAGTGTGGGAACCGGGTCTCTGCGAGTTTAAGATGGGTGTGGGAACCGGGTCTCTGTGAGTTATAGATGGGTGTGGGAACCGGGTCTCTGTGAGTTTAAGATGGGTGTGGGAACCGGGTCTCTGTGAGTTTTAGATGGGTGTGGGAACCGGGTCTCTATGAGTTTTAGATGAGTGTGGGAACCGGGTCTCTGCGAGTTTAAAATGGGTGTGGGAACCGGGTCTCTGTGAGTTTTAGATGGGTGTGGGAACCGGGTCTCTGTGAGTTTAAGATGAGTGTGGGACCGGGTCTCTGCGAGTTTAAGATGGGTGTGGGAACCGGGTCTCTGTGAGTTATAGATGAGTGTGAGAACCGGGTCTCTGTGAGTTTTAGATGGGTGTGGGAACTGGGTCTCTGTGAGTTTTAGATGGGTGTGGGAACCGGGTCTCTGTGAGTTTTAGATGGGTGTGGGAACCGGGTCTCTGTGAATTTAAGATGAGTGTGGGAACCGGGTCTCTGTGAGTTTAAGATGAGTGTGGGAACCGGGTCTCTGTGAGTTTTAGATGGGTGTGGGAACCGGGTCTCTGTGAGTTTACGATGAGTGTGGGAACCGGGTCTCTGCGAGTTTAAGATGGGTGTGGGAACCGGGTCTCTGTGAGTTATAGATGGGTGTGGGAACCGGGTCTCTGTGAGTTTAAGATGGGTGTGGGAACCTTGCTCATAGGCGATTGAAAGGGTACAGCAAACATCGTCAGGTGAATGAGGTACCGAAATTCCGCATTTACTTTGGACAACGAGTTCTCCAAGTTTTATCAGGTATTTGCATTTGCACATTTTCTGTTTATGTTTGAAATTATATTTTATTATGTTTTTTCTCTGCTATGCTTAAGTCCTGATTGAACATCACCTCCTTACTGAGTCTTGCTTGATCCCATTATCTGGAATAAGATGAAAGGCTCCTGCAATTATTCTTAATACGTTTACTGTTCCAGCACACACCCAGTGCCAGAAGTTTAAAATTAAGATGATAAACACTGGGATAAATTAATATTAGAGGTAATGAATATAGCTGAGTTCTGTGCTCCTGGGTAAAGAGTTCTCTTTCTATATCATGGCACAAATTGAAATCAGAGATGTACTCTGATGCCTGATAGCAATTATCTTGCTTCCCTATCTCAGTAACCACAAGACCTTGAGACATATGAGCAGAATTTGGCCATTCAGCCCATCAAGTCTGCTCCGCCAATCAATTAAGGCTGATTTATTATGCCTCTCAGCAGTATTCTTCTGCCGTCTTCCCGTACCATTTGACGCTCTTACTAATTATGGACGTATCAACCCCTGCTTTAAACTTACGCAATGACTTGGCCTCCACAGCCATCTGTGGCATATGTTTCAGCATGGGTTAGATGGGCCGAATAGCCTCTCTCTCTCTCTGCTGTAGTGCTCTATGACTTTATTGGATCCATGAAGAAATGGAAGAATGAGGGGGATCTCATTAAAATATATTGAATATTGAAAGGCCTAGATCGAGTGGAGGTGGAGAGGTTGTTTCTTATAGTGGAGGAGTTTAGGATCAGAGGGCACATCCTCAAAATAGAGGGGCATGCATTTAGAAAAGAGATGAGGAGGACTTTTTTAGCCGGAGGGTGTTGAATCTCCAGAATTCATTGCCACAGATGGCTGTGGAGGCCACATCATTGGGTATGTTTGAAGCAAGAATTGATAGGTCCTTGATTAGTAAGAGTGTCAGAGGTATTGGGAAGAAGGCAGGAATATGTGGTTGAGAGGGATAATTAATCAGTCATGATGGAATAGTGCAGTGGACTCGATGGGCTGAATGGCCTAATTCTGCTCCTATGTCTTATGGCCTTATGTCTTACTCTAAGGTCATTCTAACCCTTCCTTCTCACATAGCTCACCATTTTTCTTTCAATTATTTGCCTACCTAAATGTCTCTAAAATGTTCCTAATGTATCTTATTGTGAGGAAAGCTGAGGGAATCTTCAGGTTCTCCGTCACCCCCCATCTAGGGCATATACCAGAAGTGCTGCCTTCACAGAGCACTCAGCATTGTCAATAACCCCTCCCATCTGACACACAATCTCATTATCCTCCTTACATTAGGCAGATGATCCACAGTATAAGAACAAGGGTCGTTAGGCTGGGGAACAGTTTCTTCATCCAGTCCTCCAGCCTTCCAAACACCCTGCTATCAGCCGATACACAATATTTCTGATGGAGCTAGTAGCATTATATTTAACTATATGTCAATTTGTAAATCTACGGGATATTTTATTATCTGTTAATATTATTGTGTTGGTATTATTTTATGTGCTGTATGTGATTTATGTAGGAGTTTTGAGGATCGTTCTTTAGTTGTATACATGTGTATGGTTGAATGACAATAAAACTGAGCTTTAACTTGCCTGTCCCAGCAACCCTAGCTGGTGGTAAATTAATTACAAATATATTAAATCTATATTAAATATATTAGATCTTAAAACAAATAAATAAAAGTTATTGCCTTACTGTGTAATACTAAAGAAAAATGTGATGGGACATTAATAACATCCAATAGTTTAGAAGAGCTGCCGATGGACATGCCAGATTAGAGG
Organism: Hemitrygon akajei; assembly: GCF_048418815.1. NCBI lineage: Eukaryota > Metazoa > Chordata > Chondrichthyes > Myliobatiformes > Dasyatidae > Hemitrygon > Hemitrygon akajei. The sequence goes on from NC_133131.1 coordinate 163,164,977, forward strand.
AGTTAAGTTTTTTCACACAGCTGACTTGCACAATTACAACGGGAATGCCCCCAGACCATCTGCAGTTCTTCAATCATTCAAGGTCACTGAGGGACTCTAAAACCACTCTTCTCCAAGACCTCTTTGTCACCCCAACACCATCCATCGGGTGAGACTCAATCACTCCAGATTTAGGGCAAAACACTTGCCCTGGGCACTGAGGGGTGCGGTAAAATACAGGGACCTGGGAATTAAGATCCATAATTCCTTGAAAGCAGCATCACAGGTAGAGAGGCCTGTTGGCCTTCATAAATCAGGGCATTCGCTAGAGAATTTTGAATGTTATGTAGAAGCTGTATGAAGTGTCAACGAGGCCAAATTTGGAATATCGTGCAGTTTGGTCACCAATCCGCAGGGAAGATATCAGTAAGATTGAAAGAGTACAGAGAAAATTTACAAGGATGTTGCCAGGACTTGTGGGACTGAGTTATAGGAAAAGGTTGAAGGGATTAGGACTTTATTCCTTGGAGTGCAGGAGAATGAGGGGAGGATTGATAGAGGTGTTCAAAATGATGAGGGGTAGAGATAGCAAACAGGCTTTTCCCACTGAGGTTTAGTGAAACTAGAACTAGAGGTCATATTTTTGGGGGAAAGGTGGAATATTTGAGGGGAATCTGAGGGGGAATTTCTTCACTCTGAGGGTGGTGTGAGGAGGTCTTTTGTTATAAATACCTCTGTTCTGGAGAAAAGTTTACCACAATTTACTAAACCCCCTCACCATTTTGCATCAGGCTCACCCCTGTGCTATTCCCTTATCGATACCATGAAATCTCTCTCCACACAACTGGTGATCTATTTTGCCCAAAGAAGTCAATTTTCTCTGAATTTTGTATATTTGAAGCATTCAATAAGATACTACGTTTTGTCAAAACCAATTAATTCCGAATGTGTTGAAGCTGGTGTGGAGTGTTTTGCATTACAAGGATGCTGTGACGATCGTACTGTTTAACTTCCAATGGGCACTGTGACTGGTGTAACAGTCCCACCACAGAGTCTGTCCAGCAGCCCAATCACCAAACTGTAAACCCACACATTCCACCGAACAATTCATTTGCGCTGAGAACCAGTTGTGCCAGGAAGTTTAAGCTACACAATTAACAGCCAGGCATAAGACAACATATCGATCAGACGAGATTGCATTAACTACCATGGCTGGAATGCACTGGGGCATTGCTTCATCAGTCCAACCCAACTCCCCCGTGAAGCTCCGGATGCAAGTAATCTTCACAGCCACAATATTTATTAAACCAGTTTGCTGTAGTAAGTAGATCCAGGGAGTGGACCATCAACCACTTCACAAAAAGACTGAACCCATTTGGTTATTTTTTCACCCTGTTGGTGTTTAAAGGCTGGAATCCACCATCAGGGATACAGTAGGAGCAGATTCAAAAGGGAGCTGGATAACTATCTGAGTCATATAGAGTTATATAGCACAGAAACAGGCCTTTCAGCCATAAGACATAGGACCAGAAGCAGGGCTTTTGGCCCATTGACTCTGCTCTGCCAATCCATCATAACTGATTTATTATTCCTCTCAATCTCATTCTCCTGCCTTCTCCCTGTACCCTTTGACACTCTTACTAATCAAGAACCTATCAACCTCTGCTTTAAATATATCCAATGACTTGGCCACCACAGCTGTCTGTGGCAATGAATTCCACAGATTCACCACACTCTGGCTAAAGAAATTCCTCCTCACCTCTATCCTTCTATTCTGAGATTGTGCCCTCTGGCCCCCAAACTCCCCCACTATACGATGCATGCTCTGCACATTCTACTGGACTCCAGCGAGTACAGGCCCAGAGCCATCAACACTTTCATACCTGGAATCATTCACGTAAACCTTCTCTGGACCTGCCCCAATACTAGCACATCTTTTCTTAAGATAAGGGGCCCAAAATTGTTCACAATACTTCAAATATGGTCTGACCAATGACTTATAAAGCCCCAGCGATACATCCTTGCCTTTATATCCTAGCCTTCCCGAAATGAATGCTAACATTGCATTTGCCTTCTTTACCACCAACTCAATCTGCAAATGAAACTTTAGGGAATCCTGCAGAAGGACTCCCAAGTCCCTTTGCACCTTGGATTTTTGAATTTTCTCCCCATTTCGAAAATAGTCTACAACTTTATTCCTTCTACCAAAGTGCACGAACATACATTTCCCTACACTATATTCCACCTGCCACTTCTTTGTCCTTCTCCCAATCTGTCCAGTCCTCTGCAGACTCCCTGCTTCCTCAACACTACCTGCCCCTCCACCTATCTTCATATCATCTGCAAACTTGGCCACAAAGCCATTAATCCTGTCATCCAAGTCATTGACACATGAAAAGAAGCAGTCCCCACAGCGAACTCTACGGAACACCACTAGTCACCGGTAGCCAATTCTTTTATAAAGGCCCATCATTCCTTCTCTTTGCCTCTGCCAGTCAGCCAATCTTCCATCCATGCTAGTATCTTTCCTGTAATATTATGGGCTCTAACCTTGTTAAGCAGCCTCATATGCGGCACCTTGTCAAAGGACTTCTGACCATAAGATGTGGGAGCCATTCGGCCCATTGAGGCTGCCCAGCCAGTCGTTCATGGCTGATGTATTTTCCATCTCAATCCCATTCTCCTGCCTTCTCGCCACCACCTTTGACACCCTTACTAATCAAGAACTTATCAACCTCTGTTTTAAATACATCCATTGACTTGGCCTCACCACCCGTCACTGGTAATGAATTCTACAGATTCACCACCATCTGGTGAAATGAATTATATTTATGGTCCTGTACTCCCCCACTATAGGAAACATACTCTCCACGTCCACCCTGTTTGAGCATCGGCTTAAACCACTTGGGCCTTTTACTTTGGTCATTACCTCCTTTCACTAGAGCCAAATGGGGAAACATCGGGATTTTCCGGTCGCTGGATCAGAGTTACACTGTCCACGGCAGTACGACAGAAACGTTAGACTTCATTGATGTGGGGCCTTTGGTGAAAACCTTCACTGAAGGATCATTGGCCCAATCACAAAACGATCAGGATGGGACAAGTGACTGGAAACTTGATTGCAGTGGTGGAATTGAAGGAGGTTCATTGAGAGGTGAGGAGGTTTAAGATGGGGTCTTTCAGATCTACTCATGCACCCCAACCAGAGGGGCTATGGAATGTGAGGATGGACAGTAAGATAGAGTTAGAAAAGCCCTTGGTGTGTCAGATGAGGCAGTACAAGGAAGCCACATAGCCCATCTGCCTGTACTAACTTATTTAAAGATAAAAGATTAAGTTATTCTCTAATGTCCATGAAAACATACAGTTAGAACCATAGAACATTACAGCACAGAAACAGGCCTTTTGGCCCTTCTTGGCTGTGCCAAACCATTTTTCTGCCTAGTCCCACTGACCTGCACCTGGCCCATATCCCTCCATACACCTCTCATCCATGTACCTGTCCAAGTTTTTCTTAAATGTTAAAAGTGACCCCACATTTACCACTTCATCTGGCAGCTCATTCCACACTTCCACCACTCTCTGTGTGAAGAAGCATGTTCCCTTTAAACTTTTCCCCCTTCACCCTTAACCCATGTCCTCTGGTTTTTTTTTCTGCCCTAGCCTCAGTGGAAAAAGCCTGCTTGCATTCACTCTATCTATACCCATCATAATTTTATACACCGCTATCAAATCTCCCCTCATTCTTCTACGCTTCAGGGAATAAAGTCCTAACCTATTCAACCTTTCTCTGTAACTCAGTTTCTCAAGTCCCGGCAACATCCTTGTAAACCTTCTCTGCACTCTTTCAACCTTATTAATATCCTTCCTGTAATTCAGTGACCAAAACTGCACACAATACTCCAAATTCGGCCTCACCAATGTCTTATATAAACTCACCATAACATTCCAACTCTTATACTCAATACTTTGATTTATAAAGGCCAATATACCAAAAGCTCTCTTTACTACCCTATCTACCTGTGACGCCACTTATAGGGAATTATGTATCTGTACTCCCAGATCCCTCTGTTCTAATGCATTCCTCAGTGACCTACCATTTACCTTGTATGTTCTATCTTGGTTTTGCCTTCCAAAGTGCAATACCTCACACTTGTCTGCATTAAACTCCATCTGCTATTTTTCAGCCCATTTTTCCAGCTGGTCCAGATCCCTCTGCAAACTTTGAAAACCTTCCTCACTGTCCACTACACCTCCAATCTTTGTATCAACAGCAAATTTGCGATCCAATTTGCCACATTATCATCCAGATCATTGATATAGATGACAAGTAACAATGGACCCAGCACTGATCCCTGTGGTACATCACTAGTCACAGGCCTCCACTCAGAGAAGCAATCCTCCACTACCACTTTGACTTCTCCTATTGAGACAATGTCTAATCCAATTTACTACCTCACCATGTATACCTAGCGACTGAATCTTCCTAACTAACCTCCCATACAGGACCTTGTCAAAGGCCCAAGATCTTAAGGCACAAACTAACGGAGATGGGAGTAGACTCTCACATGGTGGATTGGATAGTGGACTACTTGACAGATAGACCTCAGTATGTGCGGTTGGGAGACTGTAGGTCTGACACGGTGGTCAGCAGCACAGGAGCGCCGCAGGGGACCGTGCTCTCTCCGGTCCTGTTCACCCTGTACACATCAGACTTCCAATATAACTCAGAGTCCTGCCATGTGCAGAAGTTCGCTGATGACACGGCCATAGTGGGGTGTGTCAGGAATGGACAGGAGGAAGAGTATAGGAAACTGATACAGGACTTTGTGATATGGTGCAACTCAAACTACCTGCGTCTCAATATCACCAAGACCAAGGAGATGGTGGTGGACTTTAGGAGATCTAGGCCTTATATGGAGCCAGTGATCATTAATGGAGAATGTGTGGAGCAGGTTAAGACCTACAAGTATCTGGGAGTACAGTTAGACGAGAAGCTAGACTGGACTGCCAACACAGATGCCTTGTGCAGGAAGGCACAGAGTCGACTGTACTTCCTTAGAAGGTTGGCGTCATTCAATGTTTGTTGTGAGATGCTGAAGATGTTCTATAGGTCAGTTGTGGAGAGCGCCCTCTTCTTTGTGGTGGCGTGTTGGGGAGGCAGCATTAAGAAGAGGGACGCCTCACGTCTTAATAAGCTGGTAAGGAAGGCGGGCTCTGTCATGGGCAAAGTACTGGAGAGTATAACATCGGTAGCAGAGCGAAGGGCGCTGAGTAGGCTACGGTCAATTATGGAAAACCCTGAACATCCTCTACATAGCACCATCCAGAGACAGAGAAGCAGTTTCAGCGACAGGTTGCTATCGATGCAATGCTCCTCAGACAGGATGAAGAGATCAATACTCCCCAATGCCATTCGGCTTTACAATTCAACCACCAGGAGTAAGATATGTTAAAGTGCCGGGGTTAGGACTCAATGTATTTAAGTAAACTACTTAAGAACTTTTTAAAAGCTATTATTAATGCTTTTTGAGAGGGTGATTTTAGATGCATATCATATTTTTACTGAGTTAAGTATTGTATGTAATTAGTTTTGCTACAATAAGTGTATGGGACATTGGAAAAAATGTTGAATTTCCCCATGGGGATGAATAAAGTATCTATCTATCTATGTAGACAACATCCACTGCCTTCCCTTCATCCACTTTCCTTGTAACCTCCTCGAAAAGCTCTAATAGATTCATCAAACATGACCTACCACACACAAAGCCGTGTTGACTCTCCCTAGTAAGTCCCTGTCTATCTAAATACTTGTAGATCCTATCTCTTAGTACTCCTTCCAATAATTTACCTACTACCAACGTCAAACTTACACAATACTCCAAATTCGGCCTCACCAATGTCTTATATAAACTCACCATAACATTCCAACTCTTATACTCAATACTTTGATTTATAAAGGCCAATATACCAAAAGCTCTCTTTACTACCCTATCTACCTGTGACGCCACTTTTAGGGAATTATGTATCTGTACTCCCAGATCCCTCTGCTCTACTGTACTCCTCAGTGTCCTACCAGTTACCTTGTATGTTCTACCTTGGTTTGACCTTCCGAAGTGTAATACCTTACACTTGTCCGCATTAAACTCCATCTGCCATTTTTCAGCCCATTTTTCCAGCTGGTCCAAATCCCTCTGCAAGCTTTGAAAACCTTTCTCACTGTCCCCTACACCTCCAATCTTTGTATCATCAGCAAATTTGCTGATCCAATTTACCACATTATCATCCAGATCATTGATACAGATGACAAATAACAATGGACCCAGCACTGATCCCTGTGACACACCACTTGTCACAGGCCTCCACTCAGAGTAGCAATCCTCCACTACCACTCTCTGACTTCTCCCATTGAGCCAACGTCTAATCCAGTTTACTACCTCACCATGTATACCTAGTGACTGAATCTTCGTAACTAACCTCCCATGCGGGACCCTGTCAAAGGCCTTACTGAAGTCCATGTAGACAACATCCACTGCCTTCTCTTCATCACTTTCCTGGTAACCTCCTCGAAAAACTTTAATAGATTGTTTAAACATGACCTACCACACACAAAGCCATGTTGACTCTCCCTTATAAATCCCTGTCTATCTAAATACTTGTAGATCCTCTCTCTTAGTACTCCTTCTAATAATTTACCTACTACTGACGTCAAACTTACCGGCCTATAATTTCCTGGATTACTTTTAGAGCCTTATTTAAACAACGGAACAACATGAGCTATCCTCCAATCCTCCGGCACCTCACCTGTAGATACCGACATTTTAAATATATCTGCCAGGGCCCCTGCAATTTCAACACTAGTCTCCTTGAAGGTCTGAGGGAATACCCTGTCAGGTCCTGGGGATTTATCTACTCTGACTTGCCTCAAGGTAGCAAGCACCTCCTCCTCTTCAATCTGTATAGGTTCCATGACCTCACTACTTGTTTGCCTTATTTCCATTGACTCCATGCCAGTTTCCTTAGTAAATACAGATGCCAAAAACCCATTTAAGATCTCCACCATTTCTTTTGATTCCATACATAGCCGACCACTCTGAACTTCAAGAGGACCAACTTTATCCCTTACTATCCTTTTGCTCTTAATATACTTGTAGAAGCTCTTTGGATTATCCTTCACCTTGACTGCTAAAGCTACCTCATGTCTTCTTTCAGCCCTCCTGATTTCTTTCTTAAGTATTTTTTTGCACTTTTTATACTTCTCAAGTACCTTATTTGCTCCGTTTCCTATACATGTTATACATCTCTCTCTTCTTCTTTATCAGAGTTCCAATATCCCTTGAGAAACAAGGTTCCTTATTCTTATTCACTTTGCCTTTAATCCTGACAGGAACATACAAACTCCACACTCTCAAAATTTCTCCTTTGAAGGCCTCCCACTTACCAATCACATCCTTGCCAGAGAACAACCTGTCCCAATCCATGCTTTTTAGATTCTTCCTCATTTCTTCAAAATTGGCCTTTTTCCAGTTTAGAACTTCAACCCGAGGACCAGATCTGTCTTTATCCATGATCAAGTTGAAACTAATGGTGTTATGATCACTGGAACCAAAGTGTTCCCCTACACACACTTCCGTCACCTGTCCTAACTCGTTTCCTAATAGGAGATCTAATATTGCATCCTCTCTAGTCAGTACCTCTATATATTGATTTAGAAAGCTTTCCGGAACACATTTTACAAACTCTAACCCGTCTAGACCTTTAACAGTATGGGAGTCCCAATCAATATGCAGAAAATTAAAATCCCCTACTATCACAACTTCATGTTTTCTGCAGTTGTCTGCTATCCCTCTGCAGATTTGCTCCTCCAATTCTCGCTGACTAGTGGGTGGTCTATAATACAACCCCATTAATGCGGTCATACCTTTCCTGTTTCTCAGCTTCACCCATATGGCCTCGGTAGACAAGCCCTGTAATCTGTCCTGCCTGAGCACTGCTGTAACATTTTCCCTGACTAGCAATGCCACCCTCCCTCCCCCCACCCTTCATCCCTCTGCCTCTATCATGTCTGAAACATCGGAACCCCGGAACATTAAGCTGCCAGTCCTGCCCCTCCTGTAGCCAAGTTTCACTGATGGCTACAACGTCATAATTCCACATATCAATCCATGCCCTCACCTCGTCAGCCTTCCCCACAATACTCCTCGCATCGAAATAGACACACCTCAGAAGATTACCACCACACACATCCCTTCTATTTGTGACTTTGCATGAACCTTTAACATCATTTATTTTCAGCCCTGCTCCACTATCCACTGTGGTTCCATGCCCCTGCAAATCTAGTTTAAACCCCCCCCCCCACCAAAGCACTAACAAACCTCCCTGCAAGGATATTGGTCCCCTTGTAACCATCTCTCTTGTACAGGTCCTACCTGCCCCAGAAGAGGTCCCAATGATCCTGAAATCTGAAACTGGCCCCATGAGCCAGTTCCTCAGCCACGTGTTCATCCTCCAGAGCATCCTATTCTTACCCTCACTGGCACATGGCACAGGTAGCAATCCTGAGATTACCACCCTCAAGGTCCTGCTTTTTAACTTCCTACCAAGCTCTCTATACTCACTCTTCAGGACCTCCTCACTCTTTCTTCCTACGTCATTGGTACCGATGTGTACCATGACATCTGGCTGCTCACCCTCCCACTTCAGAATGCAGTGCACGTGATCAAAGATATCCCTGACCCTGGCACCCAGGAGTCTCTGTCGCGACCACAGAACCACCTGTCTGTACCTCTAGCTATCGAGTCCCCTATCACTACCGCTCTCCTCTTCTTCCCCCCTCCCTTCTGCACTGAAGAACCAGACTCAGTGCCAGAGATCCGGCTGCCACAGCTTGTCCCAGGTAAGTCATTCCCCCCAACAGTATCCAAATCAGTATATTTGTTGTCGACGGGAATGGCCACAGGGGAGCCCTGCTCCTCCTGCCCTTTCCCCTTCCCTCGCCTTACGGTAACCCAATTACCTGTGCGCTGCTCCTTTGGCGTAACTGCCTCCCTGTAGCTACTATCTATAAATTCGTCATTCTCCTGAATGATCCGGAGGTCATCCAGCTCCTGCTCCAGTTCCCTAATGCAGTTTGTTAGGAGCTGCAGCTGGATGCATTTCTGGCAGGTGTCGTTGTCAGGGACACCGGAGGTCTCCCTGACTTCCCACATCCTGCAAGTGGAGCATTTCAACATCCTGCCTGGCATTCTCTCTACTCTAAACAAACAAAACAAAACTTACCGGAACATAACCTCGCCTCTACGTGTTCACGCCAAAGCCTGTTGAGCCAAAGCCATCCCACTCTGACTCAGTCCACTCCGACAATGGCCGCTTGTTTTGAAACCTTTGGTGAGCTACGTCACGCGCCTGCGCAGCCTAGCCTCTTTTCCCTGGTCAGTTAAAAAAAATGGCTTCTCTCAGGGATGTCTTTACTTCTTCATTCTCTGCCTCTTGCTTCAAGTTAAATATGTTGTTTGTGTCAATGACCAACACAATCTGAATATGTGCTGGGGGCAGCCCGCAAGTGACACCATGTTTCCAACGCCAAGAAGGCACGCCCACAGCTTGCTAACCCTAACCTGTATATTTTTTTGGAATGTAGGAGGACACCGGAGCATCTAGAGGAAATCCGTGGAGAACAATCAAGCTCCTAACAGACAGTGGCATTGAACCCCAACTGCTGATTGCTGGCGCTGTAAAGCTTTGCACTACGCCACTGTGCTGCCACGTAGAGATGCGGCGGTTTCCAACCAGTTCAACCATTCCAAGGATACATGTTGTATCGAAAGGTACTCAGAGGTGTGGGGGTGGCTCCGTTGGAAAAAACTGAAATCAAACCCTTAGAAAGCAATGTCATCGGATCAGAAGATGTAGAATCCTCCAAAGCCTTCTCTCCCGCTCTCCCCGTGCAGGCAGCATCAAGCATCGACACATCAACCTCACCCCGCCTGTTTCAGCAAAAAGCGTCAACACCCACCGGGCAACGGCCAAGCACCCAAAGAGAGACCATGATCTGCAGTCAACAAAAGCTATTGTTTACCCGACAGTTTGACAAGCCTCGAAACGACTGAGATAGCACCCATTTCACAGTGGAAGGGTAGACTGACAGTCGCTGTTATTATAATACATGCAGCTGCTAGGGTTTTATTCATCCATCTTGAGAATCAGCAGCAAACTCTCCCCCACCGAGAGAAAAAGAGAGTGTGACTGCTTGACTACGAAGACCTCTGTCCGTACGTTCGCCGCGGCCAGCTCCTGATGTTCCTCCTCCCGTGGCAATACCACCCTGCAATCGGTCATCCACAGAGCTGCTCTAGGCCACACTCCAAGGCGCCATCTTCCAAACAGTCAGAAAATGTCAGAAAACCATCGGCCGGCACGCTCCAGGAACGGGAACTCGTCCATTGCAAAAAATACATAGTCTGAGTGCCGTTCCCAATCAGGACCTCAATAGAACCCAACCACCTCGACATGGAGAAAAAGAGACAATAAAGAAAGGAATTTAACCTGTTTCTGCAGATGAGGTTGAAGAGGCAGCCACTTGGCATCTTCTTAAATTGCTGAATTAGGATGTGGACTGCAGATTACAATGGGAGATAGAAAATGCATATCAAAAGGGCAATGTTATAATAGTCATGGGGGTGTTTAATATGCAGGTCAATTGGAAAAATCAGGTTGGTGCCAGATCCCAAGAGAGAGGATTTGTAGAATGCCTACAAGATATTTTTAGATCAGCTGAAGGGAGCTTAAGGTAAAGGAACCCTTAGGAAACAATGTTCGTAATATGATAGACATTACTCTGCAAGTTGAGAGGAAGAAGCTAAAGATAGATGTTTTAGTATTACAGACAGACATACTTTATTGATCCCGAGGGAAATTGGGTTTCGTTACAGTTGCACCAAGAATAGAGTAGAAATATAGCAAAATAAAACCAGAAATAATTAAATGATAATAGGTAAATTATGCCAAGTTGAAATAAGTCCAGGACCAGCCTATTACCGTGGAGTAAAGGGAATTATAGAGGCATGAGAAAGTTGCTGACCGAAGTTGCTTGGAAGGGGACACTAGCAGGGATGACAGCAGAACATCAATGACTCGAGTTTGAGGGAGCAATTTGGAAAGCGCGGGATAGATGCATCCCACAGAAGAAAACATATTCTTAAGGCAGGATGATGCAATTGTGGCTGACAAGAAAAGTCAAGAACAACAGTAAAGCAAAAGAGAGGGCATACAATAGAGCAAAAATTAGTGGGAGGCTGGAGGATTGGGAAGCTTTTAAAAACCTACAGAAGGCAACTAAAAAGGCCATAAGGAGAGAAAAGATGAAATATGAAGGTAAGCTAGCCAACATAAACAAAGAGGAAACCAAAGGTTTTTTTTCAGATATATTCATAAATCTGAGGTGCAAAGGGACCTGGGAGTCCTCGTGCAGGATTCCCTAAAGGTTATCTTGAAGTTTGAGTCAGTGGTGAGGAAGATAAATGCAATGTTAGCATTCATTTTTAGAGGAATACAAATAAAAGCCAGGATATAATGCTGAGGCTTTATAAGAAACTAGTGAGGCCTCACTTGAAGGTAGTTTGACATAGCGGAATGGATGACAGACAGGAGGCAGCGAGTGGGAATAAAGGGGACTTTTCTGGTTGGCTGCCGGTGACTAGTGGTGTTCCACAGGGGTCAGTATTGGGACTCCTACTTTTCATATTGTTTGTCAATGATTTAGATAATGGAATTGGTGGCTTTGTGGCAAAGTTTGTGATGATATGAAGATAGGTGGAGGGGTAGGTAGTGCTGAGGAAGCAATGCGATTGCAGCAGGACTCAGACAAATTGAAAGACTGGGCAAAAAAGTGGCAGATGGAATACAGTGTTGGGAAATGTATGATAATGCATTTAGTAAAAGGAACAGTAGTGTGAACTATTATCTAAACGGGCAGAAGGTTCAAACATCAGAGGTGCAGAGGGACTTAGGAGTCCTTGTGCAAGATTCCCAGAAAGGTTAATTTACAGGTTGAGTCTGTGGTGAGGAAGGCAAAAGCAATGTTGGCGTTTATTTCAAGGGGAATAGAATATAAAAGCAAGGAGATAATGCTGAGGCTTTATAAGACACTAGTCAGGCTGTACTTGAAGTATTGTCAACAGTTTTGGGCCCCACATCTCAGAAAGGATGTGTTGATATTGGAGAGAGTCCAGAAGAGGCTCATGAGGATGATTCAAGGGTGATAACTTTGAAACCTACGGAATGTTGAAAGGCCTAGATGGAGTGGATATGGAGAGGATGTTTCTTATGTGGGGGAGTCTCAGACCAGAGGGTAAGGAATAGAGGGACGTCCATTTTGAATGGAGATTGCGGGGAATTTCTTTAGCCAGAGGGTGGTGAAACAGTGGTATTCATTACCACAGGCAGCTGTGGAGGCCAAGTCATTGGGTGTATTTAAGGTGGAGGTTGATGGGTTCTTGATTAGTCAGGGCATGAAAGGTTATGGGGAGAAGGCAGGAGAATAGGGTTGAGAGAGAAAATAGATCAGCCATGGCCTAATTCTTCTCTTATCTCTTATGGTCTTATTTATTCCCAACACCCATCAATGTGAGCATTTATCATAAGATGGTAAGAAATAGGAGCAGAATTAGGCCATTTGGCTCATCAAAACTTTGCCTGTCAATCATGACTGATTTCGTTTTTTCTCTCAATGCCCATCCTCCTGCATTCTCCCTATTAATCTCTGTTAATCTATTAACCTATTAATCTCTGCCTTAAATACACCTCGTGACTGGTCTACCACAGCCCCCAGTTGCAACTGATTCCACAGATTCACCACCCCCATCCAGCTGAAGAAATTCCTCATCCCAGTTCCAAAGGGACATCCTTTTACTCCATACATGCCCTTGGATCCTAGACACTCCTACTGACGGAGGTACTTTCTCCACGCCCATCCTTTCCACTTCCCTCATGAAGTTTACCGTTGGATGTTCAGGGAGATATGTCCCAGATGGCAACAGACACAAAATGCTGGAGGAGCTCAGAAGGTCGGGCAGCGTCTGTGAAGGGGCATGAACAGCTGGCAGTTCAGGCTGAGACCCTTCATCAGGACCAGGGATGCACAGTGTACAGTGAATGCAGAGGGTTTATTTCATTTGTATATTTATTGAGATATAGCGATCCCTTGGTCAAAGTCACAGGACAATTTACAATGACCAGATAACCTAGCAACTGGTACATCTTTGGACTGTGCGAGGAAACCCACAGGATCACGGGGAGAATGTACAAACTCCTTATGGGCAGTGGTGGGAATTGAACCCAGGTCGCCGGTACTGTAAAGCGCTGTGCTAACCACTACACAACCGTGCTGCCCTAACTGTATCTCGGTATGTTTTTGATCAGACTCAGACCTATTCATCACCTGTAGATGGGAACGTGCAGGGAAATACGCCACTTGCTATTTGAAGGAGCCCTCCTCAGGCCAGGTTGAATTTTGGTCCCCTCACAGTGAGGGCTGTGATGCACGGTGTGAGCTTGGAACCCTGAGGGTCTGGCGAAGCTCCCTTCACTCTCCCTCCTGCGCGGCTGATGTGAGCGTGAATCAAAACCAACTCGATCATTCATTCCAATGGTGAGCCGTTCACAGAACTAAATGTTCCCCGGTCACTCACCAGCTGGGGCACAGTCAAAACTAGTTTCATTCCAGCATTTGTGTTTATTTTTTTAAACCCCCCCCCACCCCCAAACAGCTGGTGCAGCGTTTAGGGAATAGAGTACAGGTTCTGGCAAACGCAGACTGTTTCAATAATGGAGACGCAGGAGAGACTGCAGAAGCTGGAAATCTGAAGCAACACACACACAAAGTGCTGGAGGAACTCAGCAGGTCAGGCAGCATCTACGAAGGAAATGAATGTCAACAAATGTTGAAAAGGTCAACATTTCAGGCTGAGACCTTTCATCAGGACCCTGTTGTTAGTCCTAATTTTGCACTTGCTGTTCCAATGATCTAAGTTTAAATTAGACTGATCATCAAATTCTTTGAGGGCATCAGAAACACTCAGGAACTGTGTTAGTTTATTACATTTAGATCATGCTGGTTGCAATCGTTGGTCTCGTCCCCACCTTCCCGACTGTTCTCCCAGACCCCCATTGAGCAAGCTCTTGGCCCTGACTCTGTTCAGGGACCCATCTTTCGCAGTCCAGTGTGCTGGATAATACTGAAAATTCACAGGCTTCTCGGGAGAGAGACAGGAAGGGGGAAGGCATGCGGAAGGATTGAATGCCTTTGTTATATGGAATTCTAGCGGAACTGCACTTGGGGTACTGGGAGCATTTGTGTGTTCACCTTAAGGAAAAAAGGAATGGTACCAGAGAACTGTAACTATAGACCATGAGATATAGGAACAGCTGTAAGCCAATCGGCCCATTGAGACTGCATGGCTGATGACTTTTACTCAGACTCATTCTCACAATAGCCCTTAACCCCCTTACTAATCAAGAACCTATCAATTTTCGCCTGAAAAATACCCAGTGACTTGGCCTCCACAGCCTTCCACAGATTTGCTACCCTCTGGCTGAAGAAATTCCTCATCCCTTTCCCTGTATTCTGAGGCTTTGCACGCAAATCTGAGTTTCTCCCACTAAAGGAAACATTCTGTCCATGTCAACCCTATAGCCTTTTCAGAATCCATTAAGTTTCTAATGCAGACTTATTGGGATGAAGCAGACCCTCAGTGATACCAAACCTGGAGCCCGGTGCCCAGCTGTGGCCTCCTCACCTAACGGGATGTGCTTGACAGAGAAGGACAACTGAAACAGGGATGGTGGAGTGTGGAGAGCTTGAGTAGACTGGGTCGACCTTGTTGAGGCGAGTGCAACTAAAGTTGTTACAGGGCTCGACAGACTAGATGCAGTGAGGGTGCTTCCCTTGACTGAGGAACTTGGACCTGAGGTTTGAGAGGAAGGGGCAGCCGGCTCAGACTGCCTCCATGTGCCTCCATGCACGGGTTAACGAATCATTGGAACTTCTGCCCATGAGGGCTGCAGGCATTCAGACGCTGTGCTCATTCAGAACTAGATCGATATGTTTCTGGGTGGGAGGCAAATCGAGAGATAAGGGGGACAGTGCCGGAGCAAGGCCAGACTGGTTCGATCTGACAGGAAGGTGACAGTGACTCAAAGAATCACACGTTACAACGGTGGTGTGAAGAACATCTCTGAACAGACAACCTCCCGTAGCTAACAAACTGGCGACTGAGAGTAAATTTGAACATTCTGATAAAGGCAATGAACAAATCATTTGCTCACTTTCAACGAGGTTCTTGTAGGTTCTGTGTTCAATTGAAATAAAGGTTATCAGACAGAGGGAAGCAGCAACAAAATTGACTGAAAGCTCTTGCTTTGGATTCTTTAAGTGCATGTTTCAGTAGAGTGAGCTATTAGTTATTGTACTGATGTAGTGATGACCTTGTAAGTGGATATGCTTTTTGAAATAATTTCTATCGTTTACCATTGAATGCTCTTCCTTTTCCTCTTTCCTTTGTCCTCACTTTATTGAATAATTAAATGGCAATTTGCAGCTAAGGCACCATTTAGACGAGTGTTTTTATCAAGGACGTCACTGAATTGAGCTCACTATACAGGGCCGTGTTCTTTCTGTTTTCTGAAGGCATCGGGCATGATAGGAAGCCGCAAGGATCAGTCAGTGTGCCCCCATCTTTCCACTCTGTCACTTACTACAGGTCCCGGCTTCTTACTTCATACACTCAGATCCCTTCACCCCTCTTCTGGGGCGGGGGGGAGGGCGAACTCATGGAAACATCGAATACTGGAAGGCCTCGATAGAGTGGATATGACTATTCCTATGGTGCGGGGAGTCTGAGACCAGAGGGCACAGCCTCAGATTAGAGAGATGTTCGTTTAGAACAGAGTTGAGGATGAATTTCTTTAGCCAGGGGGTATTGGATCTATTGAGTTTATTGCCACGGATTGCTGTGGAGGCCAATTCATTGGATATATTTATGACAAAGGTTGATAGGTAAGACTGTCAAAGGTTATGGGAAGGCAGGAGAATGGGGTTGAGAGGGATAATAAATCAGCCATGACGGAATGGCAGAGCAGACCAGATGGGCCGAATGGCCTAATTCTGCTCCTATGGTTTATGGTGCTTTCTGATTGAACCACCTTTTGAGTAGTGAGTTCTAGAATTAAAAACAGAAAATGCTGAAAACACTCAGCAGGCCAAGAAGCATCTGTGAGAGAGCAACTGATTTCAGGTCCGTGAATATTGTAACCATGCTGTTGCAAACAGATCTCCGATTTCCTTCAGCCTGCTGGTATGGTGCTTTCAGGCTTTTGTATCTTCTGCTCAATGAGAATGTCCAGGGGTGTGAGGGCATTCTGACTGCTTTACTGAGGCAGGGAGAGGTATAGTCCCTTCTACGGACTCTAAGGGGCCACTGATGTGGCTAATGCAGTTTCCTGCAGTCAGGTGCAGTGCAGTTACCATACCAAGCCGTGATGTGTTCAGGCAGAATGCTTACTATGCTTCAACAATAAAAATTGGTAAGAGTCAATGCTGAACTTCTGGAGCCTCCAGAGGAGGTAGATGAGCATTGGTGAGCTCTCTTGGCCGTGACATCAGTCTGCCTGGACCAGAACGATATTCACAGCTGGGAACTTGTATGCCTCATTGATCACGACGGTTATCCCTCGCAGTGGCTGGTCTCCACGACGGACTCAACCCAAACTCAGCTGCACAAGTTCAACAGGCTCGGCAGCAAGAACCTTCTCTCGTAACAGGTGTCTACAATGAGAGAAGAGACTCAAGGAAGAGGCGAGAGGTTTAGGGGAACCTGAGGAAGAATTTCTTCACTCAGAGGGTGGTTGGAATCTGGAACACACTGCCTGACGGGGTGGTGGCGGCAGAGACTTACCCCACATTATCTGGATAAGCACTTGAATTGTATTATATTTTACATGGTCATATTTTGGATTATGTGCTCTGGGTGATATACGTTGTGTGGGTGCACCGTAGTCTGGAAGAACATCGTTTCGTTTGGTTGTACACATGTACAGTCAGATGACAATAAACTTGAACTTGAATCACCAAGGCACAGAAGGCAAATCCTGTAAATGAGATTTAGTGCTGATGAATGGTTGACATGGACACAGCATGTCGACAGGAATGACTCTTTGACTCTATGACACTCAGCTTGTACCAAGATCTCAGAGTCTCTGTGTAAACAGTACACTCTGTCTTGTAGATAAAACTCTACCCCGGTGGACATACTTTCTCCGTGAATCAATGCCTTCTGCAGACTTCGTAGAGGATTTCTTTTCAATTCATTCCTTGACTTGGTTGTGTTAAGGGATTACAGATCAATATTTTCAATTAGATGGGAGCACCATCAGGTCACTGTTGAACACTGAGCACTGGCCTGCCCTGAATATGGGTGTAACTGTGCACTGGAAATATCTGATTGTCTCCTGTTTCAGCATCCTGTGACGCCCCTCACCACCTTTCATTGCTCATACCAAAGTGGTCACCTACCTACAGGAAATAGATCAGTAAGATTGAAAAATTTACAAGGATGTTGCCAGGATTTGAGGGCCTGGGTTTTAGGGAAAGGTTGAATAAGTTAGCATTTTATACCCTACAGTGTAGGAGAATGAGTGGAGATTTAATGGAGGTATATAAAATTACGAGGGGTATAGATAGGGTAAATGCAAATAGCCTTTTTCCACTGAGGTTGGGTGAGACTAGAAGTAGAGGTCATGGGTTAAGTGAAATATTTAGAGGGAACCTGAGGGGGAACTTCACTCAGAGGGTGGAACGAGCTCCCAGCGGAAGTGGCAGATTTCAACATTGAAGAGAAGTCTGGATGACACATAAATAGGAGGGGTATGGAGGGCTATGATTCAGGTTTAGATCGATGCAACTAGGCAGAATAACAGTCCGGCATTGACTAGATGGGCCAAAGGGCCTGTTTGTGTTCTGTGGTGATCTATGATTATATCAATCTGTTCACTTGAGAACTGTGATAACAGCCTTGCTGTCGTTTCATTGAGTGACCTTCTGTGTACCACGGCTGCTTCGATGCAGGGTTAAAAACAGGTGACCATTCAGACCCTCTTAGATCGGGGGGTAGAATTGTCATTTCCTTGTACTGTATTTTAAATTTCCGATGCTTGCCTGTATTTTTATGTACAGTAATCACCTGCACTCTTTGTGGTTTCTGCATCTGTAGCCTATTCCCTTCGAGGTTCGACATGTGCATTCAAAGATGCTCTTCTGCACACCACTGTTATAATACATAGTTAGGTGCCTTCCTGTCAGCACGAACCAGTTTGGACGTTCACCTCTGACCTCTCTCGCTAACAAGGTGGTTTTGCCCACAGAACTGCCGCGCACTGGATATTTTTTGTTTTTTTTCACACCATTCTCTGTAACTCTAGAGACTGTTTTGTGTGAAAATCCCAGGAAATCGGCAGTTTCTGAGATACTCAAACCACCCCATCTGGCACCAACAACCATTTCACGGTCAAAGTCAGTTAGAGCACATTTCTACCCTATTGTGATTTTTGGTCCAAAAACAAATGAACCTCTTGACCATGTCTGCATGTTTTTAAGCATTGAGTTGCTGCACATGATTGGCTGATTAGATATTTTCATTAATGAGCAGGTGTACAGGTGTAATCTAATAAAGTGGTCACTGAGAGTATATATATGTGATTATTTGTAGTACAATTGTGTGTGTGTGTGTGTGTGGTTTCTGACGATGACACACCCTGTGCAGGAGTTTTGTACTGAAAAAACCATTGCACTAGGGCAGTCCACTCTCTCAAACTCAAAAATCTTGGTCCAATCTTGTGGAAAAGTCATCACAACTGGAGATTTCCTTGGCCGCAGTGGATAGTCGCGAAGCCTTCTGTGCCCTGCCATGCCCTTCGCTCTCCACAAAGCATCGCAGCACTGACTCTTTAGCCTTTGATCTTGCAGTTGATCTCATTGGCCCTATCTCACCAGAGTTGGAGGTTTCCTGCTACCCTCACTTGGTTTAGCCCGTCTGTTGAAGCAGTGTACTGGGATGTGGACACCATCACATGCAAACCATTACTTGGAGCCACAGGTGAGAGCTGGGTGGCAGGTGGGGACCAAAGGAGGGTGAGCTGCCTCTAGGCAGAGCATAACAAGCCCACCACCAGTGCTACCCCTCCCATACACCCCAACATTTAATAAAATGGCCACAAGCAAAAAGTTTTAACCTCATTCTTGACTTCCAAAGAGCCTTTGGATCCAACACCTCTCAATTCTGTTTCCATGTATCTCTTGATATCTTTAGTTAACAAAAACCTATCAGTGTCGGGCTTAAGATCAACCATGCGGTTAATGAAGAAACCATGAAGAGAATAATATCTATCGTAATTGTTGAGTTGAAGGTCCTGCCCAGCTTGGCAAAGTTCACAGATAGAAACAGCACACAATCTACTGGTGGAACTCAACAGATTGAGCAGATCTATGGAGGTTGAGGGAG
Organism: Hemitrygon akajei; assembly: GCF_048418815.1. NCBI lineage: Eukaryota > Metazoa > Chordata > Chondrichthyes > Myliobatiformes > Dasyatidae > Hemitrygon > Hemitrygon akajei. The sequence continues at coordinate 163,184,509 of NC_133131.1, forward strand.
AAGGGACTGTCAATAGCAGTGGGGAAAGAGCCACTCTTAAATCTGGATGTCCGAGTTCTCAAGTTTCTGCATCTTTTCCGATATGTCATCTGCCTGTCTCCACAGCCTAAATGACGGATGCCACCTCCTTGAAGATCTCCTCAATGGTGGGGAGTCTAGTGCCCATGAGGGAGCTGGCTGAGTTTATAACCCTCTGCAGCTTTCTCCAGTCCAGTGCAGTGCCCCCTCCATACCAGGAATCATTAATTTATCACATGCACATTGAAATGTTTCCTTTGCATTAACAACCATCACAACACAAGGATGTGCTATGGTCAGCCCACAGTGCCGCCACACGTTCTGGCACTAACTTGTACATGTGCGGGACAAAGGAGCGGACCGGAAAAATCATTATGGACACCACTCACCTTGCAAGCTGCCATTTCCAAAAGCTCCCTTCTGAAAAGTGCTATTGGGCTATTAAAACAAAACAAAACAAAAAAATACATGCTACCTTAAGAGTTTCCTCCCCAGGCAGTAAATCTGTTCAACCATTCTAGATAACCACCGTACCCCCCTCCATCTATTACCTCAGTTACTGCACTGTAAACAGTTTAAACCACTTTTTACAGTGCTGTTTGCATTGTAAATACATTCTGGTTTTTACTTATTTGTATTTATTTTATTCCATATCCATCCCTTAACCTCTGATTTTATTATAATTTGTATATATCATTCTTTATTTTAACATAATTCATTTTTCTATATAATCATTGAATTGTTTCTCATTGTATGTCACACCACAGTGAATTCCTAATACATGGCAAATAAAGTTGATCCTTGATAGCACATTCACAATCAGAATTCTCTCCACTGTACTCCTGTAAGCGTCTTTGATGACATACCAAATCTCTTCAAACTCCCTAATGAAAAGGTAGAAAGCTTACGAGACAAATCAGGCAACAGTTGACGGCTGACGTTAAGTTTCAGCGCTTAAAGCCAGTGTATCGAGGGGAAGTGGAGGAGGTTGGAACCTCTGTGAGCAGGGAAGATGTGCTCCCTCATCTCTAGATAAGCCTCTTATCGATCTAAACACAACACAGAGCTCTCCTGTGTCAATCCATTTCTCATTGTTTTTCTAAGTACAACATTTATTATCCAACCTTCTGAACTGAAATGCAAAGTCTCTGCCCCAGCTTAAACCCCGCTGATGCAGCGGCTGAAGCTCCAGCAAAGAACCTTTTCCGCATTTTTCTTACGTTTTGTCCCGTGCTTTGAAGAGACCAATGATTAAATGGCAGATGCTTTTGATTTATGTTCATAAGTAAGATGTCAGCATCGTGAGCGAGGCCGGCATTAATCGTTCATCATTAGTCACTCGAGAGAAGCTGATGGTGAGTTGCCTTCTTGAACCACTGCTGAAAATATTCCCACGTTCTGTTCAGAATCAGAATCAGATTTATTCTCACTGACTTATAGAATGGGAAATTTGTTGCTTTTGGCCAGCAGAATGGTTCAAAGACATAAAATTCTTATCAATCATAGAAAAATAAATAGTGCAAGGAAGAAGGAATAATGAGGACCTTTCATAAATGTGCCAGCAGAGGAGAAGGGAGTGTTCCTGAATCATTGAGGGCTGGTCTTCGAGCTGCTGTACCTATCGAATATTGAATGGCCTAGGTAGAATGGAAACTGGATGTTTCCAATAGAAGGAAAGTCGAGGATCACAGGGCACAGCCTCAAAATAGAAGGATGTCCTTTTAGAACAGAGATGAAGAAGAATTTCTTCAGCACGAGAGAGGCGAACTTGTGGAATTCATTGTCACAGACGGCTGTGGAGGTCAAGTCACTGGGGATATTTTAAGTAGAGGTGGATAGGTTCTGGGTTAGTAAGGGGGGTCAAAGTTTATGGAGAGAAGGCAGGAAATGGGATGGAGAGGGAAAATAAATCGGCTATGATGGAATGGTGGAGCAGACTCAATGGGCCAAATGGCCTAATTCTGCTCCTATGTCTTATGACTAATTATGGTCAGTATTTCCTCCCTGATGGTTGTTGCTAAAAGAGGTTGGTGAGAGTCCTAGGTGATATTGGGGAGGGCAGGATCTGAACTCTGATCTTCCAATGGCTAGCAGTGTAAAGTGTCACACTAGCTGTCACGCTGCACTGTTGGAGGGATTCAGTTACAAGGGGAGATTCGATAGATGTCTTTGTTCCCATTGGAATGTGAAAGGCTGAGGAGCCTTACAGAGTTGTATAAGATCGTCGCATCGGAGACGGTCTTTTCCTGTGGTAGAGGACTCAGTACGGGCAGCACAGTAGGGTAGTGGTTAGAGCCACACCTTTAAACCCCGGCTACCAGGGTCAACTCCCACCGCTGTCTGTAAGGAGGTTTTATGCTCTCCCCCTGGCCACATGGATTTCCTCCCACGTTCCAAAGGCGTACGGGTATGGGTGTGATTGGGTAGTGCAGGCCTGTTGGGCTACTACTGCGCTGGATGTTTGAATAGAACCAGAAGGTGATCAGGGAGAAGTTGAAAGGAACCTGAGGGAGAAGTTGTTCACAGAGTGGGTGGTGGGATGTGGAACAGACGTGGTAGAAGCAGGTACATGTACAATGTTAAAGGGGCATTTGGATGGTATATAAAATAATTAGGAAGGTGATGCACCATCAATAACTCTCGGAGACGGGAGGCGAACGATAGGCTTTTATTAGCTGCAAACGTGACCACAACATCTTGGAGACTGAGGGAGGAGCAGTGTCTCCAATCGCCTTTATACAGGGGTCTGTGGGAGGAGTCACAGGAGCAGTCAGCAGAGGGGCGTGTCCAGACAGGTATACACATAGTTTACCACAGAAGGGTACAGACTGAATGTTGGCAAATAGGATTAACATAGTTAGGCATTACAATCAGATGAACAAATTAAACTGAAGGGCCCATTGTTGTGCCTCACACTTCTGTGACTATGATTACCCTGCCCTTGTTAAGGACCTTCATTGTGAAGCTGAATCATAGAGTCATAGAACACTACAGCACTGAAACAGGCCCTTTGGCCCATCTAGTCTGTGCTGAACAATTATTCTGCCTAGCCTCAGACCAGAGCCCTCCATACCCTTCCCATCCATGTGCCTATCCAAACTTCTCTTAAATGTTGAAATTCACTCTGTGTCCACCACTTGCGCTGGCTGCTCATCCCTCACTCTGAGGGAGGAGGTAACCCCTCACGTTCCCCTTTGATGTTTCACCTTTCACCCTAACACTGGTTCTCCCTAATCATAATTCCGATAATCTGCAGTCAGCTCACAGTGAACATTCTTGAAAGCAAATTAGAGGTAATTTCTCAATCTTTCTTTCCTTCCAATGTTGAAATGCGACTTGTTTCTCAAAGAACCTCTGTATCTGAGATGCTGCTGGAATAAACAATAAATTCTATGGGGAATAAACATCGTCCAATAAGAATTAAAGGTCAATTGACGAGCTTCTCTTCCTCATTCTGTAGGCTGATGCTTCGGTAGTATTGAAGCTGTTTTCTTTCAGAATCATTGCAATGAGACAGAGTAAATGATAAGATATTTCTGAATTATTATCAATAACTCATTTCCTGTTGTGTACTGATAACCTTAAACCACTTGAAGTCCCTCTTATGGCTCGGACTAGCAGAAAAAAAACACCTTTTGGATCTCAGTTGATATTAACTCCATAGGTACCATCGAGGGCTTACATAGATAAAGCAGTGAATTGCTACTACACCGATTTATTATGGACACACATTCGGTGACCATTTTATTAGGTGCATCTGTACACCTGCTCGTTGATGCAAATATCTAATCGGCCAATCATGCGGCAGCAATTCAATGCATAAAAGCATGCAGACATTGTCAAGAGGTTCACTTGCTGGTCAGACCAAACATCGGAAAGTGGGTCTGTGACTTTGACCGTGGAATGAATATCTCGGAGACTGCTGATCTCCTGGGATTTTCACACACAACTATCTCTAGAGTTTACGGAGAATGGTGCAAAAAACAAAAAGCATCCAGTGAGCGGCAGTTCCATGGGTGAAAATGCTTTGTTAATGAGAGAGGTCAGATGAGAATGGCCATGCTGGTTCAAGCTGACAGGAAGGCGACAGTAACTCAATTAACCACACGTTACAACAGTGGTGTGCAGAAGAGCATCTCTGAACGCGTAACATGTCGAACCTTGAAGTGGATGGGCTACAACAGCAGAAGATCACAAACATACACTCAGTGGCCTCTTTATTAGGTATCTCTTGTGTAAAAATAGGAGGATATTTGCAGGATTCATAAGGCAAATCAGGATAGAAAGCTAACATCTAATTGCTCATTGTGCTCTGAACTATCACACAAATTAAAAAAAGAGCATTTTTATTGTGTGACCTTTAACAAGTGTCTCCGGGGCTGATTGTAAATCCTGGAAGCTTTTAATGAGGGAGATAAGGGAATATTGTGTAACATAAAGGAAAAATAAATCAGTGAAATTAGTTGTTTAAAGTGATGTCACGTGGCTGCCATTTTGTTCTGCTTCACTCTCTGATTGTTCTGTAGATCAGAAATATTGTCTGCAGAACTTGGAAAGGATTTTGTTTTAACAAAAGAAAGAGATACATTTACACAATATCTTATAATTTGGTAAGGTAAAGCCCAATGAATTATTCGAGATTCAAGTTTATCTATCACATGTTCGTTGAAACCTACAGTGAATTGCTTCTTTTGCATTAACAGCCTGCACACTGAGGGTGGGTTGAGGAGAGCCCACAAGTGTGGCCACCCATTCTGATGCCGACATAGCGTAACCGGGTGGCCATCGAATGCTGTTCATTATCATTAAAAAGGGTACTTGGGCATTCATCCGGGTAATGCTGTGCCTTTGTCTGTGCCTTTAAGTGGAGATGGCGACGCCATTACGCACACGTGGGGTAGCGGGGAGACCATTTTGTTTGCTGCTGCAGGAGCTGGTGGGGCTTTGGAATTGAGTTCCTACCACGGATTCCAGGCACGGTGAGAAAAGGTGAGCATTAATTCACGATATCCACGTGAATTTGTTTATGCTTGTTGGCGAATCGAGAATATCAGTAATTTGACATGTTTTACATGTGGATGCTTTAGATTTTCATGAGTAAAGAACTCGACGCTGGATAGCGTGGCTTGCAAAGTTCCTCACCGGCCAAGTAGGTCAGTCTGTCTGTAATTTAACTACCAGGCAATATCTTGTAAAAGTTGTGCTGAAGTGTACCTTGTGTCTAACTTTATTGTATCATGACTGATTGTGCATGTAACCGCGTAACGTGAATGTTCAGTCTCCGTTCGGGTGTTCAGCATGTGTATACTAAAAAGTAGTAGACCTCTTAGATGAGATGTATTCGCTTACATTTTTCACTGCTTTGTATAAGATACAGGGTTGGGGGGATTCTAATGTTGTCCGTATTGTGTTCCTTCAGAATTGCCACTACTGCATTAGTACCGTATTAGTACCGTATCAGTTTTGAGTGATTTTCTTTGTATTTTTATACTGCGTACGCAATCGGTCAAGACACAAGTGTGTGGATCAAAGGTTAAACGGAGATTGTAATGGCAGGATCTGATTGTAAAGTCGTTAGTTTTGTTTTAAGACCCTCTTCTGGCACTTAAACATCTAAAACAGATAAAGGAATTAAAACCCGAAACAGTAGTTGTTGCCCTGAGTGTGTACTTTCCCCTGGGCCACGACAATAGAATGCCCACAATGCTCGGCAGCACAATGCAGAACACAACAAGAACAGAACAAACTCCATCACTTCCTCCCACCCACGCACGTACACAATCCTCTAACTCCGGTCTCTAGCCTCGGATTCAGGCTCGTTTACGCAGACACTGGGCCTGCGACTACTCCAGCGGACTCGCAGAGGTTCCAAGACCCAGGGCCAAGGCCAACGGAACTCGACATGTGGACTTCCCTTCCGACCCCTAGGCCTCGGTACCAGCACCTGCTGATCAACAAACACCAGGCCTCCAACTCAGGATCCAAACTCAGTCATTTCGCCGTAATCATTCTGGACAAAGAAGGCAAATTGATAAATTGAAAAATAGGTTTATTGTTATCTCAGTGGAAAGAGAAGCTGGACAGTCTGGGTCTCTATTCCATGGAGCTGGGAAGGAAGTGGGATGTCTACGCCAAGGACAATATGAAACTAAACTAAATGTCTTCTGCCTGCCCACAATCCCTTGTCGGCCCATTCACTGTGTCCTTGTCTGCCTATCTAACAGCAGACACAGTAGTCACCGCTTCCACTCTCACACCTGGCAACCTGTTTCAAACACTGGCAACTCTCTGTAAAAACCTTGCCCTACGCATCTCCATAAAAATTCCTCCTCCTCTTCATCTTCAATGTACATTCTCCACATAGAATTTGACATTCCTACATGGGGAAGAAGTTTCTGACTGTCTACTCTCTTTCTGCATCTTGAAATATTATGAACCTTACCAGGTCTCCCATCAGCCCCTGATACCCCAAAGGAAACATCCCAAGTTTGTCCAACCTCTCCTTCAGAGAACAAGCCTCTTAATCTCAGCAACATCCTACCAAAGTTCATTATCAGAGTACATACCTGTCTTCTGCATCCTTTTAAAAGCCCCCACATCCACCCTGAAAAGGGGGGGGGGGGCAGAACTAGAACATAGTACAGTACAGCAACAGGCCATTCAGCCCACAATGTTGTGCTGATGCAGCTAAACAGCAAATAAAAAACGCCCAAACAATGAATTTCTCCTACCTACACTTTGTCCATCTCCCTCCATTGTCCTTACCTATCCAAATGGCCCTTAAAAGCCTCTAATGTATTTGCCTCAACCACCATACCAGGCAGCGCATTCCAGGCATCCACCATCCCTGAGTAAAAAACACCCCTCACATTCCCCTTGAACCACCTACGCCCCCTCATCTTCAGTGCATGCCCTTTGGGGTATTAGACATTCCAACCCTGGGAAACAGGTGCTCCCTATCCACTCCATGCCTCTCATAATCTTATAAACCTCTGTCAGATCTCCCCTCAGCCTCTGGCGCTCCAGGGAACAAAACAGGATTATCCAGTCTCTCGTGTTAGCACATGCCCTCTGAACCAGACATCATCCTGGTAAACCTAACATCATCCGGGTGAACCAAACGTCATCCTGGTAAACCTAACGTCATCCTGGTGAACCAGACATCATCCTGGTAAACCTAACATCATCCGGGTAAACCAAACGTCATCCTGGTAAACCTAACGTCATCCTGGTGAACCTGGCAGCATCCTGGTGAACCTGGCAGCATCCTGGTAAACCTAACATCATCCAGGTAAACCTAACGTCATCCTGGTGAACCTGGCAGCATCCTGGTAAACCTAACATCATCCGGGTAAACCAAACATCATCCTGGTAAACCTAACGTCATCCTGGTGAACCTGGCAGCATCCTGGTGAACCTGGCAGCATCCTGGTAAACCTAACATCATCCGGGTAAACCAAACGTCATCCTGGTAAACCTAACGTCATCCTGGTGAACCTGGCAGCATCCTGGTAAACCTAACATCATCCGGGTAAACCTAACGTCATCCTGGTGAACCTGGCAGCATCCTGGTAAACCTAACATCATCCGGGTAAACCAAACGTCATCCTGGTAAACCTAACGTCATCCTGGTGAACCTGGCAGCGTCCTGGTAAACCTAACATCATCCGGGTAAACCAAACGTCATCCTGGTAAACCTAACGTCATCCTGGTGAACCTGGCAGCATCCTGGTAAACCTAACATCATCCGGGTGAACCAAACGTCATCCTGGTAAACCTAACGTCATCCTGGTGAACCAGACATCATCCTGGTAAACCTAACATCATCCGGGTGAACCAAACGTCATCCTGGTAAACCTAACGTCATCCTGGTGAACCAGACATCATCCTGGTAAACCTAACATCATCCGGGTAAACCAAACGTCATCCTGGTAAACCTAACGTCATCCTGGTGAACCTGGCAGCATCCTGGTGAACCTAACATCATCCTGGTGAACCAAACGTCATCCTGGTAAACCTAACGTCATCCTGGTGAACCTGGCAGCATCCTGGTAAACCTAACATCATCCAGGTAAACCTAACGTCATCCTGGTGAACCTGGCAGCATCCCGGTAAACCAAACGTCATCCTGGTAAACCTAACATCATCCGGGTAAACCAAACGTCATCCTGGTAAACCTAACGTCATCCTGGTGAACCTGGCAGCATCCTGGTAAACCTAACGTCATCCTGGTGAACCTGGCAGCATCCTGGTAAACCTAACATCATCCGGGTAAACCAAACGTCATCCTGGTAAACCTAACGTCATCCTGGTGAACCTGGCAGCATCCTGGTAAACCTAACATCATCCGGGTAAACCAAACGTCATCCTGGTAAACCTAACGTCATCCTGGTGAACCTGGCAGCATCCTGGTAAACCTAACATCATCCGGGTAAACCAAACGTCATCCTGGTAAACCTAACGTCATCCTGGTGAACCTGGCAGCATCCTGGTGAACCAAACGTCATCCTGGTAAACGTAACAGCATCCTGGTAAACCTAACGTCATCCTGGTGAACATAACGTCATCCTGGTAAACCTAACGTCAACCTGGTAAATCTAATGTCATCCTGGTAAACCTAACATCATCCTGGTGAACCAAACACCATCCTGGTAAACGTAACAGCATCCTGGTAAACCTAACGTCATCCTGGTAAACCTAACGTCAAACTGGTGAACCTGGCAGCATCCTGGTGAACCTAACGTCATCCTGGTAAACCTGACGTCATCCTGGTAAACCTGGCTGCATCCTGGTGAACCTAACATCATCCTGGGAAACCTAACGTCATCCTGGTGAACATAACGTCATCCTAGTAAACCTAACGTCATCCTGGTGAACCTAACATCATCCTGGGAAACCTAACGTCATCCTGGTGAACATAACGTCATCCTGGTGAACCTAACATCATCCTGGTAAACCTGGCAGCATCCTTATTGTAAGATTCAAAATTAAGATGTGCGTTTCTGACAGGTCCGGGTTAAAGTCAAAGGACAAATGTGATTTAATTATATCTAGGGACAAATGTGATTTAATTATATCTGGGTTAAAGTCTGTAAACAAGTGTGATCTAATTATGAATGCAGAAGCCTTGACAAAATTAACTGTTTGTGGAATCATTGAAGTCCTGAGATATGGACTATTGTTTTACAGAAACGTGTAAAAAAACAACTCCAAATATGGAATGGGAAAACACTGTGTACCTCCCGAGTCGGGGAGGGGAGGGGTAAGGAAGAAGGATAAAACCTGCTGCCCTGTAAGGTTCAGGGTTCCCTTCTCTGAGGGGGCCCAGCTCTGCAGAACTGTTAATAAACTTTGTTTCCTTGAATTTGTCTTGAAGCCATTATTCGGGAGCGTGGCTCGTTTCTGACACTGATGAACCTAACGTCATCCTGGTGAACCTGGCAGCATCCTGGTGAACCTAACATCATCCTGGTAAACCTAACGTCATCCTGGTAAACCTGGCAGCCTCCTGGTAAACCTAACGTCATCCTGGTAAACCTAAAGTAATCCTGGTGAACCTAACGTCATTCTGCTAAACCTAACGTCATCCTGGTAAACCTAACATCATCCTGGTAAACCTGGCAGCATCCTGGTAAACCTAACGTCATCCTGTTAAACCTGGCAGCATCCTGGTGAAACTAACATCATCCTGGTAAACATAACGTCATCCTGGTGAACCAAACGTCATCCTGGTGAACCTGGCAGCATCCTGGTGAACCAAACGTCATCCTGGTGAACCTGGCAGCATCCTGGTGAAACTAACATCATCCTGGTAAACCTAACGTCATCCTGGTAAACCTGGCAGCATCCTGGTGAAGGAAACGTCATCCTGGTGAACCTGGAAGCATCCTGGTGAACCTAACATCATCCTGGTAAACCTAACGTCATCCTGGTGAACCAAACGTCATCCTGGTGAACCTGGCAGCATCCTGGTGAACCTAACATCATCCTGGTAAACCTAACGTCATCCTGGTGAACCAAACGTCATCCTGGTGAACCTGGAAGCATCCTGGTGAACCTAACATCATCCTGGTAAACCTAACGTCATCCTGGTGAACCTGGCAGCATCCTGGTGAACCTAACGTCATCCTGGTAAACCTGGCAGCATCCCGGTGAAACAAACATCATCCTGGTAAACCTAACGTCATCCTCGTGAACTGGGCAGCATCCTGGTAAACCTAACATCATCCTGGTAAACCTAACGTCATCCTCGTGAACTTGGCAGCATCCTGGTGAAACTAATATCATCCTGGTAAACCTAACGTCATCCTGGTAAACCTGGCAGCATCCTGGTAAACCTAACGTCATCCTGGTAAACCTGGCTGCATCCTGGTGAACCTAACATCATCCTGGTAAACCTAACGTCATCCTGGTAAACCTATCGACATCCTGGTGAACCTGGCAGCATCCTGGTGAACCAAACGTCATCCTGGTAAACGTAACAGCATCCTGGTAAACCTAACGTCATCCTGGTAAACCTAAAGTCATCCTGGTAAACCTGGCAGCATCCTGGTGAACCTAACGTCATCCTGGTAAACCTTGCAGCATCCTGGTGAACATAACGTCGTCCTGGTAAACCTAACGTCATCCTGGTAAACCTGGCAGCATCCCGGTGAACCTAACATCATCCTGGTGAACCTAACGTCATCCTGGTGAACCTGGCAGCATCCTGGTGAACCTAACGTCATCCTGGTAAACCTTGCAGCATCCTGGTGAACATAACGTCGTCCTGGTGAACCTAACGTCATCCTGGTGAACCTGGCAGCATCCTGGTAAACCTAACGTCATCCTGGTAAACCTGGCAGCATCCCGGTGAACCTAACATCATCCTGGTAAACCTAACGTCATCCTGGTGAACCTGGCAGCATCCTGGTAAACCTAACGTCATCCTGGTAAACCTGGCAGCATCCTGGTGAACCTAACATCATCCTGGTGAACCTGGCAGCATCCTGTTGAACCTAACGTCATCCTGGTAAACCTAACGTCATCCTGGTGAACTTGGCAGCATCCTGGTGAACCTAACATCATCCTGGTAAACCTGGCAGCATCCTGGTGAACCTAACGTCATCCTGGTGAACCTGGCAGCATCCTGGTAAACCTAACATCATCCTGGTAAACCTGGCTGCATCCTGGTGAACCTAACATCATCCTGGTAAACCTAACGTCATCCTGGTAAACCTAAAGTAATCCTGGTAAACCTAACGTCATCCTGGTGAACCTGGCAGCATCCTGGTGAACCAAACGTCATCCTGGTAAACGTAACATCATCCTGGTAAACCTAACGGCATCCTGGTGAACCTGGCAGCATCCTGGTGAACCAAACGTCATCCTGGTAAACGTAACATCATCCTGGTAAACCTAACAGCATCCTGGTAAACCAGGCTGCATCCTGGTGAACCTAACATCATCCTGGTAAACCTAACGTCATCCTGGTAAACCTAACGTCATCCTGGTGAACCTGGCAGCATCCTGGTGAACCTAACGTCATCCTGGTAAACCTGGCAGTATCCTGGTGAACATAACGTCATCCTGGGAAACCTAACGTCATCCTGGTGAACCTGGCAGCATCCTGGTAGACCTAACGTCATCCTGGTAAACCTGGCAGCATCCCGGTGAACCTAACATCATCCTGGTAAACCTAACGTCATACTGGTGAACCTGGCAGCATCCTGGGCACCCTAACGACATCCTGGTGAACCTGGCAGCATCCTGGTGAACCTAACATCATCCTGGTGAACCTGGCAGCATCCTGGTGAACATAACGTCATCCTGGTAAACCTAACATCATCCTGGGAACCCTAACGACATCCTGGTGAACCTGGCAGCCTCCTGTTGAACCTAACGTCATCCTGGTAAACCTAACGTCATCCTGGTGAACTTGGCATCATCCTGGTGAACCTAACATCATCCTGGTAAACCTGACAGCATACTGGTAAACCTAACGTCATCCTGATAAACCTAACGTCATCCTGTTGAACCTAACGTCATACTGGTGAACCTGGCAGCATCCTGGTGAACCAAACGTCATCCTGGTGAACCTGGCAGCCTCCGGTTGAACCTAACGTCATACTGGCAAACCTAACGTCATCCTGGTGAACTTGGCAGCATCCTGGTGAACCTAACATCATCCTGGTAAACCTGACAGCATCCTGGGAACCCTAACGTCATCCTGGTGAACCTGGCAGCATCCTGGTGAACCTAACATCATCCTGGTGAACCTAACGACATCCTGGTGAACCTGGCAGCATCCTGGTGAACCCTAACGTCATCCTGGTGAACCTGAGAGCATCCTGCTGAACCTAACGTCATCCTGGTGAACCTGGCAGCATCCTGGTGAACCTGGCAGCATCCTGGTGAACCTAACGTCATCCTGGTGAACCTAACATCATCCTGGTGAACCTAACGTCATCCTGGTGAACCTGGCAGCATCCTGCTAAACCTAACATCATCCTGGTAAACCTGGCTGCATCCTGGTGAACCTAACATCATCCTGGTAAACCTAACGTCATCCTGGTAAACCTAACATCATCCTGGTAAACCTGGCTGCATCCTGGTGAACCTAACGTCATCCTGGTGAACCTAACATCATCCTGGTGAACCTAACGTCATCCTGGTGAACCTGGCAGCATCCTGGTAAACCTAACATCATCCTGGTAAACCTGGCAGCATCCTGGTGAACCTAACGTCATCCTGGTAAACCTGGCAGCATCCTGGTGAACCTGGCAGCATCCTGGTAAACCTAACGTCATCCTGGTAAACCTGGCAGCATCATGGTGAACCTAACGTCATCCTGGTGAACCTGGCAGCATCCTGGTGAACCTAACGTCATTCTGGTGAACCTGGCAGCATCCTGGTGAACCTGGCAGCATCCTGGTAAACCTAACGTCATCCTGGTAAACCTGGCAGCATCATGGTGAACCTAACGTCATCCTGGTGAACCTGGCAGCATCCTGGTGAACGTAACGTCATCCTGGTAAACCTGGCAGCATCCTGGTGAACCTAACGTCATTCTGGTGAACCTGGCAGCATCCTGGTGAACCTGGCAGCATCCTGGTAAACCTAACGTCATCCTGGTAAACCTGGCAGCATCATGGTGAACCTAACGTCATCCTGGTGAACCTGGCAGCATCCTGGTGAACGTAACGTCATCCTGGTAAACCTGGCAGCATCCTGGTGAACATAACGTCATCCTGGTAAACCTAACGTCATCCTGGTAAACCTGGCAGCATCCTGGTAAACCTAACATCATCCTGGGAACCCTAACGTCATCCTGGTGAACCTGGCAGCATCCTGGTGAACCTAACATCATCCTAGTGAACCTAACGTCATCCTGGTGAACCTGGCAGCATCCTGGTGAACCTAACGTCATCCTGGTAAACCTAACGTCATCCTGGTAAACCTAACGTCATCCAGCTGAACCTGGCAGCATCCTGGTGAACCTAACATCATCCTGGTAAACCTAACGTCATCCAGCTGAACCTGGCAGCATCCAGGTGAACCTGGCAGCATCCCGGTGAACCTAACATCATCCTGGTGAACCTAACGTCATCCTGGTGAACCTGGCAGCATCCAGGTGAACCTGGCAGCATGCTGGTGAACCTAACATAATCCTGGTGAACCTAACGTCATCCTGGTGAACCTGGCAGCATCCTGGTGAACCAAACGTCATCCTGGTAAACGTAACATCATCCTGGTAAACCTAACGGCATCCTGGTAAACCTAACATCATCCTGGTAAACCTGGCTGCATCCTGGTGAACCTAACATCATCCTGGTAAACCTAACGTCATCCTGGTAAAGCTAACGTCATCCTGGTGAACTTGGCAGCATCCTGGTGAACCTAACATCATCCTGGTGAACCTGGCAGCCTCCTGTTGAACCTAACGTCATCCTGGTAAACCTAACGTCATCCTGGTGAACTTGGCAGCATCCTGGTGAACCTAACATCATCCTGGTAAACCTGACAGCATACTGGTAAACCTAACGTCATCCTGATAAACCTAACGTCATCCTGTTGAACCTAACGTCATACTGGTGAACCTGGCAGCATCCTGGTGAACCAAACGTCATCCTGGTGAACCTGGCAGCCTCCGGTTGAACCTAACGTCATCCTGGCAAACCTAACGTCATCCTGGTGAACTTGGCAGCATCCTGGTGAACCTAACATCATCCTGGTAAACCTGACAGCATCCTGGGAACCCTAACGTCATCCTGGTGAACCTGGCAGCATCCTGGTGAACCTAACATCATCCTGGTAAACCTGACAGCATCCTGGGAACCCTAACGTCATCCTGGTGAACCTGGCAGCATCCTGGTGAACCTAACATCATCCTGGTGAACCTAACGACATCCTGGTGAACCTGGCAGCATCCTGGTGAACCCTAACGTCATCCTGGTGAACCTGGCAGCATCCTGCTGAACCTAATGTCATCCTGGTGAACCTGGCAGCATCCTGGTGAACCTGGCAGCATCCTGGTGAACCTAACGTCATCCTGGTGAACCTAACGACATCCTGGTGAACCTGGCAGCATCCTGGTGAACCCTAACGTCATCCTGGTGAACCTAACATCATCCTGGTGAACCTAACGTCATCCTGGTGAACCTGGCAGCATCCTGGTAAACCTGGCGGCATCATGGTAAACCTAACATCATCCTGGTAAACCTGGCTGCATCCTGGTGAACCTAACATCATCCTGGTAAACCTAACGTCATCCTGGTAAACCTATCATCATCCTGGTAAACCTGGCTGCATCCTGGTGAACCTGGCAGCATCCTGGTGAACCTAACGTCATCCTGGTAAACCTAACGTCATCCTGGTGAAGCTGGCAGCATCCTGGTGAACCAAACGTCATCCTGGTGAACCTGGCAGCCTCCGGTTGAACCTAACGTCATCCTGGCAAACCTAACGTCATCCTGGTGAACTTGGCAGCATCCTGGTGAACCTAACATCATCCTGGTAAACCTGACAGCATCTGGGAACCCTAACGTCATCCTGGTGAACCTGGCAGCATCCTGGTGAACCTAACATCATCCTGGTAAAACTGACAGCATCCTGGGAACCCTAACGTCATCCTGGTGAACCTGGCAGCATCCTGGTGAACCTAACGACATCCTGGTGAACCTAACGACATCCTGGTGAACCTGGCAGCATCCTGGTGAACCCTAACGTCATCCTGGTGAACCTGACAGCATCCTGCTGAACCTAACGTCATCCAGGTGAACCTGGCAGCATCCTGGTGAACCCTAACGTCATCCTGGTGAACCTGACAGCATCCTGCTGAACCTAACGTCATCCAGGTGAACCTGGCAGCATCCTGGTGAACCTAACGTCATCCTGGTGAACCTAACATCATCCTGGTGAACCTAACGTCATCCTGGTGAACCTGGCAGCATCCTGCTAAACCTAACATCATCCTGGTAAACCTGGCTGCATCCTGGTGAACCTAACATCATCCTGGTAAACCTAACGTCATCCTGGTAAACCTAACATCATCCTGGTAAACCTGGCTGCATCCTGGTGAACCTAACGTCATCCTGGTGAACCTAACATCATCTTGGTGAACCTAACGTCATCCTGGTGAACCTGGCAGCATCCTGGTAAACCTAACATCATCCTGGTAAACCTGGCAGCATCCTGGTGAACCTAACGTCATCCTGGTAAACCTGGCAGCATCCTGGTGAACCTAACGTCATTCCGGTGAACCTGGCAACATCCTGGTGAACCTGGCAGCATCCTGGTGAACCTAACGTCATCCTGGTGAACCTAACATCATCCTGGTGAACCTAACATCATCCTGGTAAACCTGGCTGCATCCTGGTGAACCTGGCAGCATCCTGGTAAACCTAACGTCATCCTGGTAAACCTGGCAGCATCATGGTGAACCTAACGTCATCCTGGTGAACCTGGCAGCATCCTGGTGAACGTAACGTCATCCTGGTAAACCTGGCAGCATCCTGGTGAACATAACGTCATCCTGGTAAACCTAACGTCATCCTGGTAAACCTGGCAGCATCCTGGTAAACCTAACATCATCCTGGGAACCCTAACGTCATCCTGGTGAACCTGGCAGCATCCTGGTGAACCTAACGTCATCCTGGTGAACCTAACATCATCCTGGTGAACCTAACGTCATCCTGGTGAACCTGGCAGCATCCTGCTAAACCTAACATCATCCTGGTAAACCTGGCTGCATCCTGGTGAACCTAACATCATCCTGGTAAACCTAACGTCATCCTGGTAAACCTAACAACATCCTGGTAAACCTGGCTGCATCCTGGTGAACCTAACGTCATCCTGGTGAACCTAACATCATCTTGGTGAACCTAACGTCATCCTGGTGAACCTGGCAGCATCCTGGTAAACCTAACATCATCCTGGTAAACCTGGCAGCATCCTGGTGAACCTAACGTCATCCTGGTAAACCTGGCAGCATCCTGGTGAACCTAACGTCATTCCGGTGAACCTGGCAACATCCTGGTGAACCTGGCAGCATCCTGGTGAACCTAACGTCATCCTGGTGAACCTAACATCATCCTGGTGAACCTAACATCATCCTGGTAAACCTGGCTGCATCCTGGTGAACCTGGCAGCATCCTGGTAAACCTAACGTCATCCTGGTAAACCTGGCAGCATCCTGGTGAACGTAACGTCATCCTGGTAAACGTGGCAGCATCCTGGTGAACATAACGTCATCCTGGTAAACCTAACGTCATCCTGGTAAACCTGGCAGCATCCTGGTAAACCTAACATCATCCTGGGAACCCTAACGTCATCCTGGTGAACCTGGCAGCATCCTGGTGAACCTAACATCATCCTAGTGAACCTAACGTCATCCTGGTGAACCTGGCAGCATCCTGGTGAACCTAACGTCATCCTGGTAAACCTAACGTCATCCTGGTAAACCTAACGTCATCCAGCTGAACCTGGCAGCATCCTGGTGAACCTAACATCATCCTGGTGAACCTAACGTCATCCAGCTGAAACTGGCAGCATCCAGATGAACCTGGCAGCATCCCGGTGAACCTAACATCATCCTGGTGAACCTAACGTCATCCTGGTGAACCTGGCAGCATCCAGGTGAACCTGGCAGCATCCTGGTGAACCTAACATCATCCTGGTGAACCTAACATCATCCTGGTGAACCTAACGTCATCCTGGTGAACCTGGCAGCATCCTGGTGAACCAAACGTCATCCTGGTAAACGTAACATCATCCTGGTAAACCTAACGGCATCCTGGTGAACCTAACATCATCCTGGTGAACCTAACGTCATCCTGGTGAACCTAACATCATCCTGGTGAACCTAACGTCATCCTGGTGAACCTGGCAGCATCCTGCTAAACCTAACATCATCCTGGTAAACCTGGCTGCATCCTGGTGAACCTAACATCATCCTGGTAAACCTAACGTCATCCTGGTAAACCTAACATCATCCTGGTAAACCTGGCTGCATCCTGGTGAACCTAACGTCATCCTGGTGAACCTAACATCATCCTGGTGAACCTAACGTCATCCTGGTGAACCTGGCAGCATCCTGGTAAACCTAACATCATCCTGGTAAACCTGGCAGCATCCTGGTGAACCTAACGTCATCCTGGTAAACCTGGCAGCATCCTGGTGAACCTAACGTCATTCTGGTGAACCTGGCAGCATCCTGGTGAACCTGGCAGCATCCTGGTGAACCTAACGTCATCCTGGTGAACCTAACATCATCCTGGTGAACCTAACATCATCCTGGTAAACCTGGCTGCATCCTGGTGAACCTGGCAGCATCCTGGTAAACCTAACGTCATCCTGGTAAACCTGGCAGCATCATGGTGAACCTAACGTCATCCTGGTGAACCTGGCAGCATCCTGGTGAACGTAACGTCATCCTGGTAAACCTGGCAGCATCCTGGTGAACATAACGTCATCCTGGTAAACCTAACATCATCCTGGTAAACCTGGCAGCATCCTGGTAAACCTAACATCATCCTGGGAACCCTAACGTCATCCTGGTGAACCTGGCAGCATCCTGGTGAACCTAACATCATCCTAGTGAACCTAACGTCATCCTGGTGAACCTGGCAGCATCCTGGTGAACCTAACGTCATCCTGGTAAACCTAACGTCATCCTGGTAAACCTAACGTCATCCAGCTGAACCTGGCAGCATCCTGGTGAACCTAACATCATCCTGGTGAACCTAACGTCATCCAGCTGAACCTGGCAGCATCCAGGTGAACCTGGCAGCATCCCGGTGAACCTAACATCATCCTGGTGAACCTAACGTCATCCTGGTGAACCTGGCAGCATCCAGGTGAACCTGGCAGCATCCTGGTGAACCTAACATCATCCTGGTGAACCTAACATCATCCTGGTGAACCTAACGTCATCCTGGTGAACCTGGCAGCATCCTGGTGAACCAAACGTCATCCTGGTAAACGTAACATCATCCTGGTAAACCTAACGGCATCCTGGTAAACCTAACATCATCCTGGTAAACCTGGCAGCATCCTGGTGAACCTAACATCATCCTGGTGAACCTGGCAGCATCCTGGTGAACCAAACGTCATCCTGGTAAACGTAACATCATCCTGGTAAACCTAACGGCATCCTGGTAAACCTAACATCATCCTGGTAAACCTGGCTGCATCCTGGTGAACCTAACATCATCCTGGTAAACCTAACGTCATCCTGGTAAACCTAACGTCATCCTGGTGAACCTGGCAGCATCCTGGTGAACCAAACGTCATCCTGGTAAACGTAAAAGGATCCTGGTAAACCTAACGTCATCCTGGTAAGCCTAACGTCATCCTGGTGAACCTGGCAGCATCCTGGTGAACCAAACGTCATCCTGGTAAACGTAAAAGCATCCTGGTAAACCTAACGTCATCCTGGTAAACCTAACGTCATCCTGGTAAACCTGGCAGCATCCTGGTGAACATATCGTCGTCCTGGTAAACCTAACGTCATCCTGGTGAACCTGGCAGCATCCTGGTAAACCTAACATCATCCTGGTAAACCTGGCAGCATCCTGGTGAACCTAACGTCATCCTGGTAAACCTGGCAGCATCCTGGTGAACCTAACGTCATTCTGGTGAACCTGGCAGCATCCTGGTGAACCTGGCAGCATCCTGGTGAACCTAACGTCATCCTGGTGAACCTAACATCATCCTGGTGAACCTAACATCATCCTGGTAAACCTGGCTGCATCCTGGTGAACCTGGCAGCATCCTGGTAAACCTAACGTCATCCTGGTAAACC
The DNA here is from genome assembly GCF_048418815.1 of Hemitrygon akajei. Lineage (NCBI taxonomy): Eukaryota > Metazoa > Chordata > Chondrichthyes > Myliobatiformes > Dasyatidae > Hemitrygon > Hemitrygon akajei. The sequence goes on from NC_133131.1 coordinate 163,203,809, forward strand.
TGGCAGCATCATGGTGAACCTAACGTCATCCTGGTGAACCTGGCAGCATCCTGGTGAACGTAACGTCATCCTGGTAAACCTGGCAGCATCCTGGTGAACATAACGTCATCCTGGTAAACCTAACATCATCCTGGTAAACCTGGCAGCATCCTGGTAAACCTAACATCATCCTGGGAACCCTAACGTCATCCTGGTGAACCTGGCAGCATCCTGGTGAACCTAACGTCATCCTGGTAAACCTAACGTCATCCTGGTAAATCTAACGTCATCCAGCTGAACCTGGCAGCATCCTGGTGAACCTAACATCATCCTGGTGAACCTAACGTCATCCAGCTGAACCTGGCAGCATCCAGGTGAACCTGGCAGCATCCCGGTGAACCTAACATCATCCTGGTGAACCTAACGTCATCCTGGTGAACCTGGCAGCATCCAGGTGAACCTGGCAGCATCCTGGTGAACCTAACATCATCCTGGTGAACCTAACATCATCCTGGTGAACCTAACGTCATCCTGGTGAACCTGGCAGCATCCTGGTGAACCAAACGTCATCCTGGTAAACGTAACATCATCCTGGTAAACCTAACGGCATCCTGGTAAACCTAACATCATCCTGGTAAACCTGGCAGCATCCTGGTGAACCTAACATCATCCTGGTGAACCTGGCAGCATCCTGGTGAACCAAACGTCATCCTGGTAAACGTAACATCATCCTGGTAAACCTAACGGCATCCTGGTAAACCTAACATCATCCTGGTAAACCTGGCTGCATCCTGGTGAACCTAACATCATCCTGGTAAACCTAACGTCATCCTGGTAAACCTAACGTCATCCTGGTGAACCTGGCAGCATCCTGGTGAACCAAACGTCATCCTGGTAAACGTAAAAGGATCCTGGTAAACCTAACGTCATCCTGGTAAGCCTAACGTCATCCTGGTGAACCTGGCAGCATCCTGGTGAACCAAACGTCATCCTGGTAAACGTAAAAGCATCCTGGTAAACCTAACGTCATCCTGGTAAACCTAACGTCATTCTGGTAAACCTAACGTCATCCTGGTAAACCTGGCAGCATCCTGGTGAACATATCGTCGTCCTGGTAAACCTAACGTCATCCTGGTGAACCTGGCAGCATCCTGGTAAACCTAACGTCATCCTGGTAAACCTGGCAGCATCCCGGTGAACCTAACATCATCCTGGTGAATCTAACCTCATCCTGGTGAACCTGGCAGCATCCTGGTGAAACTGGCAGCATCCTGGTGAACCTAACGTCATCCTGGTGAACCTAACATCATCCTGGTGAACCTGGCAGCATCCTGTTGAACCTAACGTCATCCTGGTAAACCTAACGTCATCCTGGTGAACTTGGCAGCATCCTGGTGAACCTAACATCATCCTGGTAAACCTGGCAGCATCCTGGTGAACCTAACATCATCCTGGTAAACCTAACGTCATCCTGGTAAAACTAACGTCATCCTGGTGAACCTGGCAGCATCCTGGTGAACCAAACGTCATCCTGGTAAACGTAACATCATCCTGGTAAACCTAACGGCATCCTGGTAAACCTAACATCATCCTGGTAAACCTGGCTGCATCCTGGTGAACCTAACATCATCCTGGTAAACCTAACGTCATCCTGGTAAACCTAACGTCATCCTGGTGAACCTGGCAGCATCCTGGTGAACCTAACGTCATCCTGGTAAACCTGGCAGTATCCTGGTGAACATAACGTCATCCTGGTAAACCTAACGTCATCCTGGTGAACCTGGCAGCATCCTGGGAACCCTAACGACATCCTGGTGAACCTGGCAGCATCCTGGTGAACCTAACATCATCCTGGTGAACCTGGCAGCATCCTGGTGAACCTGGCAGCATCCTGGTGAACCTGGCAGCATCCTGGTGAACCAAACGTCATCCTGGTAAACGTAACATCATCCTGGTAAACCTAACGGCATCCTGGTAAACCTAACATCATCCTGGTAAACCTGGCTGCATCCTGGTGAACCTAACATCATCCTGGTAAACCTAACGTCATCCTGGTAAACCTAACGTCATCCTGGTGAACCTGGCAGCATCCTGGTGAACCAAACGTCATCCTGGTAAACGTAAAAGGATCCTGGTAAACGTAACGTCATCCTGGTAAGCCTAACGTCATCCTGGTGAACCTGGCAGCATCCTGGTGAACCAAACGTCATCCTGGTAAACGTAAAAGCATCCTGGTAAACCTAACGTAATCCTGGTAAACCTAACGTCATTCTGGTAAACCTAACGTCATCCTGGTAAACCTGGCAGCATCCTGGTGAACATATCGTCGTCCTGGTAAACCTAACGTCATCCTGGTGAACCTGGCAGCATCCTGGTAAACCTAACGTCATCCTGGTAAACCTGGCAGCATCCCGGTGAACCTAACATCATCCTGGTGAATCTAACCTCATCCTGGTGAACCTGGCAGCATCCTGGTGAAACTGGCAGCATCCTGGTGAACCTAACGTCATCCTGGTGAACCTAACATCATCCTGGTGAACCTGGCAGCATCCTGTTGAACCTAACGTCATCCTGGTAAACCTAACGTCATCCTGGTGAACTTGGCAGCATCCTGGTGAACCTAACATCATCCTGGTAAACCTGGCAGCATCCTGGTGAACCTAACATCATCCTGGTAAACCTAACGTCATCCTGGTAAAACTAACGTCATCCTGGTGAACCTGGCAGCATCCTGGTGAACCAAACGTCATCCTGGTAAACGTAACATCATCCTGGTAAACCTAACGGCATCCTGGTAAACCTAACATCATCCTGGTAAACCTGGCTGCATCCTGGTGAACCTAACATCATCCTGGTAAACCTAACGTCATCCTGGTAAACCTAACGTCATCCTGGTGAACCTGGCAGCATCCTGGTGAACCTAACGTCATCCTGGTAAACCTGGCAGTATCCTGGTGAACATAACGTCATCCTGGTAAACCTAACGTCATCCTGGTGAACCTGGCAGCATCCTGGGAACCCTAACGACATCCTGGTGAACCTGGCAGCATCCTGGTGAACCTAACATCATCCTGGTGAACCTGGCAGCATCCTGGTGAACATAACGTCATCCTGGTAAACCTAACATCATCCTGGGAACCCTAACGACATCCTGGTAAACCTGACAGCATACTGGTAAACCTAACGTCATCCTGATAAACCTAACGTCATCCTGTTGAACCTAACGTCATACTGGTGAACCTGGCAGCATCCTGGTGAACCAAACGTCATCCTGGTAAACCTGGCAGCCTCCGGTTGAACCTAACGTCATCCTGGCAAACCTAACGTCATCCTGGTGAACTTGGCAGCATCCTGGTGAACCTAACATCATCCTGGTAAACCTGACAGCATCCTGGGAACCCTAACGTCATCCTGGTGAACCTAACATCATCCTGGTAAACCTGACAGCATCCTGGGAACCCTAACGTCATCCTGGTGAACCTGGCAGCATCCTGGTGAACCTAACATCATCCTGGTGAACCTAACGACATCCTGGTGAACCTGGCAGCATCCTGGTGAACCCTAACGTCATCCTGGTGAACCTGGCAGCATCCTGCTGAACCTAACGTCATCCTGGTGAACCTGGCAGCATCCTGGTGAACCTGGCAGCATCCTGGTGAACCTAACGTCATCCTGGTGAACCTAACGACATCCTGGTGAACCTGGCAGCATCCTGGTGAACCCTAACGTCATCCTGGTGAACCTAACATGATCCTGGTGAACCTAACGTCATCCTGGTGAACCTGGCAGCATCCTGGTAAACCTGGCGGCATCATGGTAAACCTAACATCATCCTGGTAAACCTGGCTGCATCCTGGTGAACCTAACATCATCCTGGTAAACCTAACGTCATCCTGGTAAACCTAACATCATCCTGGTAAACGTGGCTGCATCCTGGTGACCCTGGCAGCATCCTGGTAAACCTAACATCATCCTGGTAAACCTGGCTACATCCTGGTGAACCTAACATCATCCTGGTAAACCTAACGTCATCCTGGTAAACCTAACATCATCCTGGTAAACCTGGCTGCATCCTGGTAAACCTAACATCATCCTGGTAAACCTGGCTGCATCCTGGTGAACCTAACATCATCCTGGTAAACCTAACGTCATCCTGATAAACCTAACATCATCCTGGTAAACCTGGCTGCATCCTGGTGAACCTGGCAGCATCCTGGTGAACCTAACGTCATCCTGGTAAACCTAACGTCATCCTGGTGAAGCTGGCAGCATCCTGGTAAACCTAACGTCATCCTGGTAAACCTGGCAGCATCATGGTGAACCTAACGTCATCCTGGTGAACCTGGCAGCATCCTGGTGAACCTAACGTCATCCTGGTAAACCTGGCAGCATCCTGGTGAACATAACGTCATCCTGGTAAACCTAACGTCATCCTGGTAAACCTGGCAGCATCCCGGTGAACCTAACATCATCCTGGTAAACCTAACGTCATCCTGGTAAACCTGGCAGCATCCTGGTAAACCTAACATCATCCTGGGAACCCTAACGTCATCCTGGTGAACCTGGCAGCATCCTGGTGAACCTAACATCATCCTAGTGAACCTAACGTCTTCCAGCTGAACCTGGCAGCATCCTGGTGAACCTAACATCATCCTGGTGAACCTAACGTCATCCTGGTGAACCTAACATCATCCTGGTGAACCTAACGTCATCCTGGTGAACCTGGCAGCATCCTGCTAAACCTAACATCATCCTGGTAAACCTGGCTGCATCCTGGTGAACCTAACATCATCCTGGTAAACCTAACGTCATCCTGGTAAACCTAACATCATCCTGGTAAACCTGGCTGCATCCTGGTGAACCTAACGTCATCCTGGTGAACCTAACATCATCCTGGTGAACCTAACGTCATCCTGGTGAACCTGGCAGCATCCTGGTGAACCTAACATCATCCTGGTAAACCTAACGTCATCCTGGTAAAACTAACGTCATCCTGGTGAACCTGGCAGCATCCTGGTGAACCAAACGTCATCCTGGTAAACGTAACATCATCCTGGTAAACCTAACGGCATCCTGGTAAACCTAACATCATCCTGGTAAACCTGGCTGCATCCTGGTGAACCTAACATCATCCTGGTAAACCTAACGTCATCCTGGTAAACCTAACGTCATCCTGGTGAACCTGGCAGCATCCTGGTGAACCTAACGTCATCCTGGTAAACCTGGCAGTATCCTGGTGAACATAACGTCATCCTGGTAAACCTAACGTCATCCTGGTGAACCTGGCAGCATCCTGGGAACCCTAACGACATCCTGGTGAACCTGGCAGCATCCTGGTGAACCTAACATCATCCTGGTGAACCTGGCAGCATCCTGGTGAACATAACGTCATCCTGGTAAACCTAACATCATCCTGGGAACCCTAACGACATCCTGGTGAACCTGGCAGCCTCCTGTTGAACCTAACGTCATCCTGGTAAACCTAACGTCATCCTGGTGAACTTGGCAGCATCCTGGTGAACCTAACATCATCCTGGTAAACCTGACAGCATACTGGTAAACCTAACGTCATCCTGATAAACCTAACGTCATCCTGTTGAACCTAACGTCATACTGGTGAACCTGGCAGCATCCTGGTGAACCAAACGTCATCCTGGTAAACCTGGCAGCCTCCGGTTGAACCTAACGTCATCCTGGCAAAACTAACGTCATCCTGGTGAACTTGGCAGCATCCTGGTGAACCTAACATCATCCTGGTAAACCTGACAGCATCCTGGGAACCCTAACGTCATCCTGGTGAACCTAACATCATCCTGGTAAACCTGACAGCATCCTGGGAACCCTAACGTCATCCTGGTGAACCTGGCAGCATCCTGGTGAACCTAACATCATCCTGGTGAACCTAACGACATCCTGGTGAACCTGGCAGCATCCTGGTGAACCCTAACGTCATCCTGGTGAACCTGGCAGCATCCTGCTGAACCTAACGTCATCCTGGTGAACCTGGCAGCATCCTGGTGAACCTGGCAGCATCCTGGTGAACCTAACGTCATCCTGGTGAACCTAACGACATCCTGGTGAACCTGGCAGCATCCTGGTGAACCCTAACGTCATCCTGGTGAACCTAACATCATCCTGGTGAACCTAACGTCATCCTGGTGAACCTGGCAGCATCCTGGTAAACCTGGCGGCATCATGGTAAACCTAACATCATCCTGGTAAACCTGGCTGCATCCTGGTGAACCTAACATCATCCTGGTAAACCTAACGTCATCCTGGTAAACCTAACATCATCCTGGTAAACCTGGCTGCATCCTGGTGACCCTGGCAGCATCCTGGTAAACCTAACATCATCCTGGTAAACCTGGCTACATCCTGGTGAACCTAACATCATCCTGGTAAACCTAACGTCATCCTGGTAAACCTAACATCATCCTGGTAAACCTGGCTGCATCCTGGTAAACCTAACATCATCCTGGTAAACCTGGCTGCATCCTGGTGAACCTAACATCATCCTGGTAAACCTAACGTCATCCTGATAAACCTAACATCATCCTGGTAAACCTGGCTGCATCCTGGTGAACCTGGCAGCATCCTGGTGAACCTAACGTCATCCTGGTAAACCTAACGTCATCCTGGTGAACTTGGCAGCATCATGGTGAACCTAACGTCATCCTGGTGAAGCTGGCAGCATCCTGGTAAACCTAACGTCATCCTGGTAAACCTGGCAGCATCATGGTGAACCTAACGTCATCCTGGTGAACCTGGCAGCATCCTGGTGAACCTAACGTCATCCTGGTAAACCTGGCAGCATCCTGGTGAACATAACGTCATCCTGGTAAACCTAACGTCATCCTGGTAAACCTGGCAGCATCCCGGTGAACCTAACATCATCCTGGTAAACCTAACGTCATCCTGGTAAACCTGGCAGCATCCTGGTAAACCTAACATCATCCTGGGAACCCTAACGTCATCCTGGTGAACCTGGCAGCATCCTGGTGAACCTAACATCATCCTAGTGAACCTAACGTCATCCAGCTGAACCTGGCAGCATCCTGGTGAACCTAACATCATCCTGGTGAACCTAACGTCATCCTGGTGAACCTAACATCATCCTGGTGAACCTAACGTCATCCTGGTGAACCTGGCAGCATCCTGCTAAACCTAACATCATCCTGGTAAACCTGGCTGCATCCTGGTGAACCTAACATCATCCTGGTAAACCTAACGTCATCCTGGTAAACCTAACATCATCCTGGTAAACCTGGCTGCATCCTGGTGAACCTAACGTCATCCTGGTGAACCTAACATCATCCTGGTGAACCTAACGTCATCCTGGTGAACCTGGCAGCATCCAGGTAAACCTAACATCATCCTGGTAAACCTGGCAGCATCCTGGTGAACCTAACGTCATCCTGGTAAACCTGGCAGCATCCTGGTGAACCTAACGTCATTCTGGTGAACCTGGCAGCATCCTGGTGAACCTGGCAGCATCCTGGTGAACCTAACGTCATCCTGGTGAACCTAACATCATCCTGGTGAACCTAACATCATCCTGGTAAACCTGGCTGCATCCTGGTGAACCTGGCAGCATCCTGGTAAACCTAACGTCATCCTGGTAAACCTGGCAGCATCATGGTGAACCTAACGTCATCCTGGTGAACCTGGCAGCATCCTGGTGAACGTAACGTCATCCTGGTAAACCTGGCAGCATCCTGGTGAACATAACGTCATCCTGGTAAACCTAACGTCATCCTGGTAAACCTGGCAGCATCCTGGTAAACCTAACATCATCCTGGGAACCCTAACGTCATCCTGGTGAACCTGGCAGCATCCTGGTGAACCTAACATCATCCTAGGGAACCTAACGTCATCCTGGTGAACCTGGCAGCATCCTGGTGAACCTAACGTCATCCTGGTAAACCTAACGTCATCCTGGTGAACCTGGCAGCATCCTGGTGAACCTAACGTCATCCTGGTAAACCTGGCAGTATCCTGGTGAACATAACGTCATCCTGGTAAACCTAACGTCATCCTGGTGAACCTGGCAGCATCCTGGGAACCCTAACGACATCCTGGTGAACCTGGCAGCATCCTGGTGAACCTAACATCATCCTGGTGAACCTGGCAGCATCCTGGTGAACATAACGTCATCCTGGTAAACCTAACATCATCCTGGGAACCCTAACGACATCCTGGTGAACCTGGCAGCCTCCTGTTGAACCTAACGTCATCCTGGTAAACCTAACGTCATCCTGGTGAACTTGGCAGCATCCTGGTGAACCTAACATCATCCTGGTAAACCTGACAGCATACTGGTAAACCTAACGTCATCCTGATAAACCTAACGTCATCCTGTTGAACCTAACGTCATACTGGTGAACCTGGCAGCATCCTGGTGAACCAAACGTCATCCTGGTAAACCTGGCAGCCTCCGGTTGAACCTAACGTCATCCTGGCAAACCTAACGTCATCCTGGTGAACTTGGCAGCATCCTGGTGAACCTAACATCATCCTGGTAAACCTGACAGCATCCTGGGAACCCTAACGTCATCCTGGTGAACCTAACATCATCCTGGTAAACCTGACAGCATCCTGGGAACCCTAACGTCATCCTGGTGAACCTGGCAGCATCCTGGTGAACCTAACATCATCCTGGTGAACCTAACGACATCCTGGTGAACCTGGCAGCATCCTGGTGAACCCTAACGTCATCCTGGTGAACCTGGCAGCATCCTGCTGAACCTAACGTCATCCTGGTGAACCTGGCAGCATCCTGGTGAACCTGGCAGCATCCTGGTGAACCTAACGTCATCCTGGTGAACCTAACGACATCCTGGTGAACCTGGCAGCATCCTGGTGAACCCTAACGTCATCCTGGTGAACCTAACATCATCCTGGTGAACCTAACGTCATCCTGGTGAACCTGGCAGCATCCTGGTAAACCTGGCGGCATCATGGTAAACCTAACATCATCCTGGTAAACCTGGCTGCATCCTGGTGAACCTAACATCATCCTGGTAAACCTAACGTCATCCTGGTAAACCTAACATCATCCTGGTAAACCTGGCTGCATCCTGGTGACCCTGGCAGCATCCTGGTAAACCTAACATCATCCTGGTAAACCTGGCTACATCCTGGTGAACCTAACATCATCCTGGTAAACCTAACGTCATCCTGGTAAACCTAACATCATCCTGGTAAACCTGGCTGCATCCTGGTAAACCTAACATCATCCTGGTAAACCTGGCTGCATCCTGGTGAACCTAACATCATCCTGGTAAACCTAACGTCATCCTGATAAACCTAACATCATCCTGGTAAACCTGGCTGCATCCTGGTGAACCTGGCAGCATCCTGGTGAACCTAACGTCATCCTGGTAAACCTAACGTCATCCTGGTGAACTTGGCAGCATCATGGTGAACCTAACGTCATCCTGGTGAAGCTGGCAGCATCCTGGTAAACCTAACGTCATCCTGGTAAACCTGGCAGCATCATGGTGAACCTAACGTCATCCTGGTGAACCTGGCAGCATCCTGGTGAACCTAACGTCATCCTGGTAAACCTGGCAGCATCCTGGTGAACATAACGTCATCCTGGTAAACCTAACGTCATCCTGGTAAACCTGGCAGCATCCCGGTGAACCTAACATCATCCTGGTAAACCTAACGTCATCCTGGTAAACCTGGCAGCATCCTGGTAAACCTAACATCATCCTGGGAACCCTAACGTCATCCTGGTGAACCTGGCAGCATCCTGGTGAACCTAACATCATCCTAGTGAACCTAACGTCATCCAGCTGAACCTGGCAGCATCCTGGTGAACCTAACATCATCCTGGTGAACCTAACGTCATCCTGGTGAACCTAACATCATCCTGGTGAACCTAACGTCATCCTGGTGAAGCTGGCTGCATCCTGCTAAACCTAACATCATCCTGGTAAACCTGGCTGCATCCTGGTGAACCTAACATCATCCTGGTAAACCTAACGTCATCCTGGTAAACCTAACATCATCCTGGTAAACCTGGCTGCATCCTGGTGAACCTAACGTCATCCTGGTGAACCTAACATCATCCTGGTGAACCTAACGTCATCCTGGTGAACCAGACAGCATCCTGGTAAACCTAACATCATCCTGGTAAACCTAGCAGCATCCTGGTGAACCTAACGTCATCCTGGTAAACCTGGCAGCATCCTGGTGAACCTAACGTCATTCTGGTGAACCTGGCAGCATCCTGGTGAACCTGGCAGCATCCTGGTGAACCTAACGTCATCCTGGTGAACCTAACATCATCCTGGTGAACCTAACATCATCCTGGTAAACCTGGCTGCATCCTGGTGAACCTGGCAGCATCCTGGTAAACCTAACGTCATCCTGGTAAACCTGGCAGCATCATGGTGAACCTAACGTCATCCTGGTGAACCTGGCAGCATCCTGGTGAACGTAACGTCATCCTGGTAAACCTGGCAGCATCCTGGTGAACATAACGTCATCCTGGTAAACCTAACGTCATCCTGGTAAACCTGGCAGCATCCTGGTAAACCTAACATCATCCTGGGAACCCTAACGTCATCCTGGTGAACCTGGCAGCATCCTGGTGAACCTAACATCATCCTAGTGAACCTAACGTCATCCTGGTGAACCTGGCAGCATCCCGGTGAACCTAACGTCATCCTGGTAAACCTAACGTCATCCAGCTGAACCTGGCAGCATCCTGGTGAACCTAACGTCATCCAGCTGAACCTGGCAGCATCCAGGTGAACCTGGCAGCATCCCGGTGAACCTAACATCATCCTGGTGAACCTAACGTCATCCTGGTGAACCTGGCAGCATCCAGGTGAACCTGGCAGCATCCTGGTGAACCTAACATCATCCTGGTGAACCTAACATCATCCTGGTGAACCTAACGTCATCCTGGTGAACCTGGCAGCATCCTGGTGAACCAAACGTCATCCTGGTAAACGTAACATCATCCTGGTAAACCTAACGGCATCCTGGTAAACCTAACATCATCCTGGTAAACCTGGCAGCATCCTGGTGAACCTAACATCATCCTGGTGAACCTGGCAGCATCCTGGTGAACCAAACGTCATCCTGGTAAACGTAACATCATCCTGGTAAACCTAACGGCATCCTGGTAAACCTAACATCATCCTGGTAAACCTGGCTGCATCCTGGTGAACCTAACATCATCCTGGTAAACCTAACGTCATCCTGGTAAACCTAACGTCATCCTGGTGAACCTGGCAGCATCCTGGTGAACCAAACGTCATCCTGGTAAACGTAAAAGGATCCTGGTAAACCTAACGTCATCCTGGTAAACCTAACGTCATTCTGGTGAACCTGGCAGCATCCTGGTGAACCAAACGTCATCCTGGTAAACGTAAAAGCATCCTGGTAAACCTAACGTCATCCTGGTAAACCTAACGTCATCCTGGTAAACCTAACGTCATCCTGGTAAACCTGGCAGCATCCTGGTGAACATAACGTCGTCCTGGTAAACCTAACGTCATCCTGGTGAACCTGGCAGCATCCTGGTAAACCTAACGTCATCCTGGTAAACCTGGCAGCATCCCGGTGAACCTAACATCATCCTGGTAAACCTAACGTCATCCTGGTGAACCTGGCAGCATCCTGGTAAACCTAACGTCATCCTGGTAAATCTGGCAGCATCCTGGTGAACCTAACATCATCCTGGTGAATCTAACCTCATCCTGGTGAACCTGGCAGCATCCTGGTGAAACTGGCAGCATCCTGGTGAACCTAACGTCATCCTGGTGAAACTGGCAGCATCCTGGTGAACCTAACATCATCCTGGTGAACCTGGCAGCATCCTGTTGAACCTAACGTCATCCTTGTAAACCTAACGTCATCCTGGTGAACTTGGCAGCATCCTGGTGAACCTAACATCATCCTGGTAAACCTGGCAGCATCCTGGTGAACCTAACATCATCCTGGTAAACCTAACGTCATCCTGGTAAAACTAACGTCATCCTGTTGAACCTGGCAGCATCCTGGTGAACCAAACGTCATCCTGGTAAACGTAACATCATCCTGGTAAACCTAACGGCATCCTGGTAAACCTAACATCATCCTGGTAAACCTGGCTGCATCCTGGTGAACCTAACATCATCCTGGTAAACCTAACGTCATCCTGGTAAACCTAACGTCATCCTGGTGAACCTGGCAGCATCCTGGTGAACCTAACGTCATCCTGGTAAACCTGGCAGTATCCTGGTGAACATAACGTCATCCTGGTAAACCTAACGTCATCCTGGTGAACCTGGCAGCATCCTGGGAACCCTAACGACATCCCGGTGAACCTGGCAGCATCCTGGTGAACCTAACATCATCCTGGTGAACCTGGCAGCATCCTGGTGAACATAACGTCATCCTGGTAAACCTAACATCATCCTGGGAACCCTAACGACATCCTGGTGAACCTGGCAGCCTCCTGTTGAACCTAACGTCATCCTGGTAAACCTAACGTCATCCTGGTGAACTTGGCAGCATCCTGGTGAACCTAACATCATCCTGGTAAACCTGACAGCATACTGGTAAACCTAACGTCATCCTGATAAACCTAACGTCATCCTGTTGAACCTAACGTCATACTGGTGAACCTGGCAGCATCCTGGTGAACCAAACGTCATCCTGGTAAACCTGGCAGCCTCCGGTTGAACCTAACGTCATCCTGGCAAACCTAACGTCATCCTGGTGAACTTGGCAGCATCCTGGTGAACCTAACATCATCCTGGTAAACCTGACAGCATCCTGGGAACCCTAACGTCATCCTGGTGAACCTGGCAGCATCCTGGTGAACCTAACCTCATCCTGGTAAACCTGACAGCATCCTGGGAACCCTAACGTCATCCTGGTGAACCTGGCAGCATCCTGGTGAACCTAACATCATCCTGGTGAACCTAACGACATCCTGGTGAACCTGGCAGCATCCTGGTGAACCCTAACGTCATCCTGGTGAACCTGGCAGCATCCTGCTGAACCTAACGTCATCCTGGTGAACCTGGCAGCATCCAGGTGAACCTGGCAGCATCCTGGTGAACCTAACGTCATCCTGGTGAACCTAACGACATCCTGGTGAACCTGGCAGCATCCTGGTGAACCCTAACGTCATCCTGGTGAACCTAACATCATCCTGGTGAACCTAACGTCATCCTGGTGAACCTGGCAGCATCCTGGTAAACCTGGCGGCATCATGGTAAACCTAACATCATCCTGGTAAACCTGGCTGCATCCTGGTGAACCTAACATCATCCTGGTAAACCTAACGTCATCCTGGTAAACCTAACATCATCCTGGTAAACCTGGCTGCATCCTGGTGACCCTGGCAGCATCCTGGTAAACCTAACATCATCCTGGTAAACCTGGCTGCATCCTGGTGAACCTAACATCATCCTGGTAAACCTAACGTCATCCTGGTAAACCTAACATCATCCTGGTAAACCTGGCTGCATCCTGGTAAACCTAACATCATCCTGGTAAACCTGGCTGCATCCTGGTGAACCTAACATCATCCTGGTAAACCTAACGTCATCCTGATAAACCTAACATCATCCTGGTAAACCTGGCTGCATCCTGGTGAACCTGGCAGCATCCTGGTGAACCTAACGTCATCCTGGTAAACCTAACGTCATCCTGGTGAACTTGGCAGCATCATGGTGAACCTAACGTCATCCTGGTGAAGCTGGCAGCATCCTGGTGAACCTAACGTCATCCTGGTAAACGTAACAGCATCCTGGTAAACCTAAAGTCATCCTGGTAAACCTGGCAGCATCATGGTGAACCTAACGTCATCCTGGTGAACCTGGCAGCATCCTGGTGAACCTAACGTCATCCTGGTAAACCTGGCAGCATCCTGGTGAACATAACGTCATCCTGGTAAACCTAACGTCATCCTGGTAAACCTGGCAGCATCCCGGTGAACCTAACATCATCCTGGTAAACCTAACGTCATCCTGGTAAACCTGGCAGCATCCTGGTAAACCTAACATCATCCTGGGAACCCTAACGTCATCCTGGTGAACCTGGCAGCATCCTGGTGAACCTAACATCATCCTAGTGAACCTAACGTCATCCTGGTGAACCTGGCAGCATCCCGGTGAACCTGGCAGCATCCTGGTGAACCTAACATCATCCTGGTGAACCTAACATCATCCTGGTGAACCTAACGTCATCCTGGTGAACCTGGCAGCATCCTGGTGAACCAAACCTCATCCTGGTAAACGTAACATCATCCTGGTAAACCTAACGGCACCCTGGTAAACCTAACATCATCCTGGTAAACCTGGCTGCATCCTGGTGAACCTAACATCATCCTGGTAAACGTAACGTCATCCTGGTAAACCTAACGTCATGCTGGTGAACCTGGCAGCATCCTGGTGAACCAAACGTCATCCTGGTAAACGTAAAAGAATCCTGGTAAACCTAACGTCATCCTGGTAAACCTAACGTCATCCTGGTGAACCTGGCAGCATCCTGGTGAACCAAACGTCATCCTGGTAAACGTAAAAGCATCCTGGTAAACCTAACGTCATCCTGGTAAACCTAACGTCATCCTGGTAAACCTGGCAGTATCCTGGTGAACATAACGTCATCCTGGTAAACCTAACGTCATCCTGGTGAACCTGGCAGCATCCTGGTAGACCTAACGTCATCCTGGTAAACCTGGAAGCATCTCGGTGAACCTAACATCATCCTGGTAAACCTAACGTCATCCTGGTGAACCTGGCAGCATCCTGGTAAACCTAACATCATCCTGGGAACCCTAACGACATCCTGGTGAACCTGGCAGCATCCTGGTGAACCTAACATCATCCTGGTGAACCTGGCAGCCTCCTGTTGAACCTAACGTCATCCTGGTAAACCTAACGTCATCCTGGTGAACTTGGCAGCATCCTGGTGAACCTAACATCATCCTGGTAAACCTGACAGCATACTGGTAAACCTAACGTCATCCTGGTAAACCTAACGTCATCCTGTTGAACCTAACGTCATACTGGTGAACCTGGCAGCATCCTGGTGAACCAAACGTCATCCTGGTGAACCTGGCAGCCTCCGGTTGAACCTAACGTCATCCTGGCAAACCTAACGTCATCCTGGTGAACTTGGCAGCATCCTGGTGAAGCTAACATCATCCTGGTAAACCTGACAGCATCCTGGGAACCCTAACGTCATCCTGGTGAACCTGGCAGCATCCTGGTGAACCTAACATCATCCTGGTAAACCTGACAGCATCCTGGGAACCCTAACGTCATCCTGGTGAACCTGGCAGCATCCTGGTGAACCTAACATCATCCTGGTGAACCTAACGACATCCTGGTGAACCTGGCAGCATCCTGGTGAACCCAAACGTCATCCTGGTGAACCTGGCAGCATCCTGGTGAACCTAACGTCATCCTGGTGAACCTGGCAGCATCCTGGTGAACCTGGCAGCATCCTGGTGAACCTAACGTCATCCTGGTGAACCTAACATCATCCTGGTGAACCTAACGTCATCCTGGTGAACCTGGCAGCATCCTGGTGAACCTAACATCATCCTGGTAAACCTGGCAGCATCCTGGTAAACCTAACGTCATCCTGGTAAACCTGGCTGCATCCTGGTGAACCTAACGTCATCCTGGTGAACCTGGCAGCATCCTGGTAAACCTAACATCATCCTGGTAAACCTGGCAGCATCCCGGTGAACCTAACATCATCCTGGTAAACCTGGCAGCATCATGGTGAACCTAACGTCATCCTGGTGAACCTGGCAGCATCCTGGTGAACCTAACGTCATCCTGGTAAACCTGGCAGCATCCTGGTGAACATAACGTCATCCTGGTAAACCTAACGTCATCCTGGTAAACCTGGCAGCATCCCGGTGAAACTAACATCATCTTGGTAAACCTAACGTCATCCTGGTAAACCTGGCAGCATCCTGGTAAACCTAACATCATCCTGGTAAACCTGGCAGCATCCTGGTGAACCTAACATCATCCTGGTAAACCTGGCAGCATCATGGTGAACCTAACGTCATCCTGGTGAACCTGGCAGCATCCTGGTGAACCTAACGTCATCCTGGTAAACCTGGCAGCATCCTCGTGAACATAACGTCATCCTGGTAAACCTAACGTCATCCTGGTAAACCTGGCAGCATTCCGGTGAAACTAACATCATCCTGGTAAACCTAACGTCATCCTGGTAAACCTGGCAGCATCCTGGTGAACCTGGCAGCATCCCGGTGAACCTAACATCATCCTGGTGAACCTAACGTCATCCTGGTGAACCAGGCAGCAACCTGGTGAACCTGGCAGCATCCTGGTGAACCTAACATCATCCTGGTGAACCTAACGTCATCCTGGTGAACCTGGCAGCATCCTGGTGAACCTAACATCATCCTGGTGAACCTGGCAGCATCCTGGTAAAACTAACGTCATCCTGGTAAACCTAACGCATTCCTGGCAATCCTGGCCGCATCCTGGTAAACCTAACATAATCCTGGTATACCTAACATCATTCTGGTAAACCTGCAGCATCCTGGTAAACCTAACATAATCCTCGTAAACCTAACATCATCCTGCTAAACCTGGCAGCATCCTGGTAAACGTAACATAATCCTGGTGAACCTAACATAATCCTGGTAAACCTGGCAGCATCCTGGTGAACCTAACGTCATCCTGGTGAACCTAACGACATCCTGGTGAACCTGGCAGCATCCTGGGGAACCCTAACGTCATCCTGGTGAACCTAACATCATCCTGGTGAACCTAACGTCATCCTGGTGAACCTGGCAGCATCCTGGTAAACCTGGCTGCATCCTGGTGAACCTAACATCATCCTGGTAAACCTAACGTCATCCTGGTAAACCTAACATCATCCTGGTAAACCTGGCTGCATCCTGGTGACCCTGGCAGCATCCTGGTAAACCTAACATCATCCTGGTAAACCTGGCTGCATCCTGGTGAACCTAACATCATCCTGGTAAACCTAACGTCATCCTGGTAAACCTAACATCATCCTGGTAAACCTGGCTGCATCCTGGTAAACCTAACATCATCCTGGTAAACCTGGCTGCATCCTGGTGAACCTAACATCATCCTGGTAAACCTAACGTCATCCTGATAAACCTAACATCATCCTGGTAAACCTGGCTGCATCCTGGTGAACCTGGCAGCATCCTGGTGAACCTAACGTCATCCTGGTAAACCTAACGTCATCCTGGTGAACTTGGCAGCATCATGGTGAACCTAACGTCATCCTGGTGAAGCTGGCAGCATCCTGGTGAACCTAACGTCATCCTGGTAAACGTAACAGCATCCTGGTAAACCTAAAGTCATCCTGGTAAACCTGGCAGCATCATGGTGAACCTAACGTCATCCTGGTGAACCTGGCAGCATCCTGGTGAACCTAACGTCATCCTGGTAAACCTGGCAGCATCCTGGTGAACATAACGTCATCCTGGTAAACCTAACGTCATCCTGGTAAACCTGGCAGCATCCCGGTGAACCTAACATCATCCTGGTAAACCTGGCTGCATCCTGGTGAACCTAACATCATCCTGGTAAACCTAACGTCATCCTGGTAAACCTAACATCATCCTGGTAAACCTGGCAGCATCCTGGTAAACCTGGCGGCATCATGGTAAACCTAACATCATCCTGGTAAACCTGGCTGCATCCTGGTGAACCTAACATCATCCTGGTAAACCTAACGTCATCCTGGTAAACCTAACATCATCCTGGTAAACCTGGCTGCATCCTGGTGACCCTGGCAGCATCCTGGTAAACCTAACATCATCCTGGTAAACCTGGCTACATCCTGGTGAACCTAACATCATCCTGGTAAACCTAACGTCATCCTGGTAAACCTAACATCATCCTGGTAAACCTGGCTGCATCCTGGTAAACCTAACATCATCCTGGTAAACCTGGCTGCATCCTGGTGAACCTAACATCATCCTGGTAAACCTAACGTCATCCTGATAAACCTAACATCATCCTGGTAAACCTGGCTGCATCCTGGTGAACCTGGCAGCATCCTGGTGAACCTAACGTCATCCTGGTAAACCTAACGTCATCCTGGTGAACTTGGCAGCATCATGGTGAACCTAACGTCATCCTGGTGAAGCTGGCAGCATCCTGGTAAACCTAACGTCATCCTGGTAAACCTGGCAGCATCATGGTGAACCTAACGTCATCCTGGTGAACCTGGCAGCATCCTGGTGAACCTAACGTCATCCTGGTAAACCTGGCAGCATCCTGGTGAACATAACGTCATCCTGGTAAACCTAACGTCATCCTGGTAAACCTGGCAGCATCCCGGTGAACCTAACATCATCCTGGTAAACCTAACGTCATCCTGGTAAACCTGGCAGCATCCTGGTAAACCTAACATCATCCTGGGAACCCTAACGTCATCCTGGTGAACCTGGCAGCATCCTGGTGAACCTAACATCATCCTAGTGAACCTAACGTCATCCAGCTGAACCTGGCAGCATCCTGGTGAACCTAACATCATCCTGGTGAACCTAACGTCATCCTGGTGAACCTAACATCATCCTGGTGAACCTAACGTCATCCTGGTGAAGCTGGCAGCATCCTGCTAAACCTAACATCATCCTGGTAAACCTGGCTGCATCCTGGTGAACCTAACATCATCCTGGTAAACCTAACGTCATCCTGGTAAACCTAACATCATCCTGGTAAACCTGGCTGCATCCTGGTGAACCTAACGTCATCCTGGTGAACCTAACATCATCCTGGTGAACCTAACGTCATCCTGGTGAACCAGACAGCATCCTGGTAAACCTAACATCATCCTGGTAAACCTAGCAGCATCCTGGTGAACCTAACGTCATCCTGGTAAACCTGGCAGCATCCTGGTGAACCTAACGTCATTCTGGTGAACCTGGCAGCATCCTGGTGAACCTGGCAGCATCCTGGTGAACCTAACGTCATCCTGGTGAACCTAACATCATCCTGGTGAACCTAACATCATCCTGGTAAACCTGGCTGCATCCTGGTGAACCTGGCAGCATCCTGGTAAACCTAACGTCATCCTGGTAAACCTGGCAGCATCATGGTGAACCTAACGTCATCCTGGTGAACCTGGCAGCATCCTGGTGAACGTAACGTCATCCTGGTAAACCTGGCAGCATCCTGGTGAACATAACGTCATCCTGGTAAACCTAACGTCATCCTGGTAAACCTGGCAGCATCCTGGTAAACCTAACATCATCCTGGGAACCCTAACGTCATCCTGGTGAACCTGGCAGCATCCTGGTGAACCTAACATCATCCTAGTGAACCTAACGTCATCCTGGTGAACCTGGCAGCATCCTGGTGAACCTAACGTCATCCTGGTAAACCTAACGTCATCCAGCTGAACCTGGCAGCATCCTGGTGAACCTAACGTCATCCAGCTGAACCTGGCAGCATCCAGGTGAACCTGGCAGCATCCCGGTGAACCTAACATCATCCTGGTGAACCTAACGTCATCCTGGTGAACCTGGCAGCATCCAGGTGAACCTGGCAGCATCCTGGTGAACCTAACATCATCCTGGTGAACCTAACATCATCCTGGTGAACCTAACGTCATCCTGGTGAACCTGGCAGCATCCTGGTGAACCAAACGTCATCCTGGTAAACGTAACATCATCCTGGTAAACCTAACGGCATCCTGGTAAACCTAACATCATCCTGGTAAACCTGGCAGCATCCTGGTGAACCTAACATCATCCTGGTGAACCTGGCAGCATCCTGGTGAACCAAACGTCATCCTGGTAAACGTAACATCATCCTGGTAAACCTAACGGCATCCTGGTAAACCTAACATCATCCTGGTAAACCTGGCTGCATCCTGGTGAACCTAACATCATCCTGGTAAACCTAACGTCATCCTGGTAAACCTAACGTCATCCTGGTGAACCTGGCAGCATCCTGGTGAACCAAACGTCATCCTGGTAAACGTAAAAGGATCCTGGTAAACCTAACGTCATCCTGGTAAACCTAACGTCATTCTGGTGAACCTGGCAGCATCCTGGTGAACCAAACGTCATCCTGGTAAACGTAAAAGCATCCTGGTAAACCTAACGTCATCCTGGTAAACCTAACGTCATCCTGGTAAACCTAACGTCATCCTGGTAAACCTGGCAGCATCCTGGTGAACATAACGTCGTCCTGGTAAACCTAACGTCATCCTGGTGAACCTGGCAGCATCCTGGTAAACCTAACGTCATCCTGGTAAACCTGGCAGCATCCCGGTGAACCTAACATCATCCTGGTAAACCTAACGTCATCCTGGTGAACCTGGCAGCATCCTGGTAAACCTAACGTCATCCTGGTAAATCTGGCAGCATCCTGGTGAACCTAACATCATCCTGGTGAATCTAACCTCATCCTGGTGAACCTGGCAGCATCCTGGTGAAACTGGCAGCATCCTGGTGAACCTAACGTCATCCTGGAGAAACTGGCAGCATCCTGGTGAACCTAACATCATCCTGGTGAACCTGGCAGCATCCTGTTGAACCTAACGTCATCCTTGTAAACCTAACGTCATCCTGGTGAACTTGGCAGCATCCTGGTGAACCTAACATCATCCTGGTAAACCTGGCAGCATCCTGGTGAACCTAACATCATCCTGGTAAACCTAACGTCATCCTGGTAAAACTAACGTCATCCTGTTGAACCTGGCAGCATCCTGGTGAACCAAACGTCATCCTGGTAAACGTAACATCATCCTGGTAAACCTAACGGCATCCTGGTAAACCTAACATCATCCTGGTAAACCTGGCTGCATCCTGGTGAACCTAACATCATCCTGGTAAACCTAACGTCATCCTGATAAACCTAACATCATCCTGGTAAACCTGGCTGCATCCTGGTGAACCTGGCAGCATCCTGGTGAACCTAACGTCATCCTGGTAAACCTAACGTCATCCTGGTGAACTTGGCAGCATCATGGTGAACCTAACGTCATCCTGGTGAAGCTGGCAGCATCCTGGTAAACCTAACGTCATCCTGGTAAACCTGGCAGCATCATGGTGAACCTAACGTCATCCTGGTGAACCTGGCAGCATCCTGGTGAACCTAACGTCATCCTGGTAAACCTGGCAGCATCCTGGTGAACATAACGTCATCCTGGTAAACCTAACGTCATCCTGGTAAACCTGGCAGCATCCCGGTGAACCTAACATCATCCTGGTAAACCTAACGTCATCCTGGTAAACCTGGCAGCATCCTGGTAAACCTAACATCATCCTGGGAACCCTAACGTCATCCTGGTGAACCTGGCAGCATCCTGGTGAACCTAACATCATCCTAGTGAACCTAACGTCATCCAGCTGAACCTGGCAGCATCCTGGTGAACCTAACATCATCCTGGTGAACCTAACGTCATCCTGGTGAACCTAACATCATCCTGGTGAACCTAACGTCATCCTGGTGAAGCTGGCAGCATCCTGCTAAACCTAACATCATCCTGGTAAACCTGGCTGCATCCTGGTGAACCTAACATCATCCTGGTAAACCTAACGTCATCCTGGTAAACCTAACATCATCCTGGTAAACCTGGCTGCATCCTGGTGAACCTAACGTCATCCTGGTGAACCTAACATCATCCTGGTGAACCTAACGTCATCCTGGTGAACCAGACAGCATCCTGGTAAACCTAACATCATCCTGGTAAACCTAGCAGCATCCTGGTGAACCTAACGTCATCCTGGTAAACCTGGCAGCATCCTGGTGAACCTAACGTCATTCTGGTGAACCTGGCAGCATCCTGGTGAACCTGGCAGCATCCTGGTGAACCTAACGTCATCCTGGTGAACCTAACATCATCCTGGTGAACCTAACATCATCCTGGTAAACCTGGCTGCATCCTGGTGAACCTGGCAGCATCCTGGTAAACCTAACGTCATCCTGGTAAACCTGGCAGCATCATGGTGAACCTAACGTCATCCTGGTGAACCTGGCAGCATCCTGGTGAACGTAACGTCATCCTGGTAAACCTGGCAGCATCCTGGTGAACATAACGTCATCCTGGTAAACCTAACGTCATCCTGGTAAACCTGGCAGCATCCTGGTAAACCTAACATCATCCTGGGAACCCTAACGTCATCCTGGTGAACCTGGCAGCATCCTGGTGAACCTAACATCATCCTAGTGAACCTAACGTCATCCTGGTGAACCTGGCAGCATCCTGGTGAACCTAACGTCATCCTGGTAAACCTAACGTCATCCAGCTGAACCTGGCAGCATCCTGGTGAACCTAACGTCATCCAGCTGAACCTGGCAGCATCCAGGTGAACCTGGCAGCATCCCGGTGAACCTAACATCATCCTGGTGAACCTAACGTCATCCTGGTGAACCTGGCAGCATCCAGGTGAACCTGGCAGCATCCTGGTGAACCTAACATCATCCTGGTGAACCTAACATCATCCTGGTGAACCTAACGTCATCCTGGTGAACCTGGCAGCATCCTGGTGAACCAAACGTCATCCTGGTAAACGTAACATCATCCTGGTAAACCTAACGGCATCCTGGTAAACCTAACATCATCCTGGTAAACCTGGCAGCATCCTGGTGAACCTAACATCATCCTGGTGAACCTGGCAGCATCCTGGTGAACCAAACGTCATCCTGGTAAACGTAACATCATCCTGGTAAACCTAACGGCATCCTGGTAAACCTAACATCATCCTGGTAAACCTGGCTGCATCCTGGTGAACCTAACATCATCCTGGTAAACCTAACGTCATCCTGGTAAACCTAACGTCATCCTGGTGAACCTGGCAGCATCCTGGTGAACCAAACGTCATCCTGGTAAACGTAAAAGGATCCTGGTAAACCTAACGTCATCCTGGTAAACCTAACGTCATTCTGGTGAACCTGGCAGCATCCTGGTGAACCAAACGTCATCCTGGTAAACGTAAAAGCATCCTGGTAAACCTAACGTCATCCTGGTAAACCTAACGTCATCCTGGTAAACCTAACGTCATCCTGGTAAACCTGGCAGCATCCTGGTGAACATAACGTCGTCCTGGTAAACCTAACGTCATCCTGGTGAACCTGGCAGCATCCTGGTAAACCTAACGTCATCCTGGTAAACCTGGCAGCATCCCGGTGAACCTAACATCATCCTGGTAAACCTAACGTCATCCTGGTGAACCTGGCAGCATCCTGGTAAACCTAACGTCATCCTGGTAAATCTGGCAGCATCCTGGTGAACCTAACATCATCCTGGTGAATCTAACCTCATCCTGGTGAACCTGGCAGCATCCTGGTGAAACTGGCAGCATCCTGGTGAACCTAACGTCATCCTGGA
This sequence comes from Hemitrygon akajei, assembly GCF_048418815.1. NCBI lineage: Eukaryota > Metazoa > Chordata > Chondrichthyes > Myliobatiformes > Dasyatidae > Hemitrygon > Hemitrygon akajei. Next base: position 163,227,113 of record NC_133131.1, read on the forward strand.
GAAACTGGCAGCATCCTGGTGAACCTAACATCATCCTGGTGAACCTGGCAGCATCCTGTTGAACCTAACGTCATCCTTGTAAACCTAACGTCATCCTGGTGAACTTGGCAGCATCCTGGTGAACCTAACATCATCCTGGTAAACCTGGCAGCATCCTGGTGAACCTAACATCATCCTGGTAAACCTAACGTCATCCTGGTAAAACTAACGTCATCCTGTTGAACCTGGCAGCATCCTGGTGAACCAAACGTCATCCTGGTAAACGTAACATCATCCTGGTAAACCTAACGGCATCCTGGTAAACCTAACATCATCCTGGTAAACCTGGCTGCATCCTGGTGAACCTAACATCATCCTGGTAAACCTAACGTCATCCTGGTAAACCTAACGTCATCCTGGTGAACCTGGCAGCATCCTGGTGAACCTAACGTCATCCTGGTAAACCTGGCAGTATCCTGGTGAACATAACGTCATCCTGGTAAACCTAACGTCATCCTGGTGAACCTGGCAGCATCCTGGGAACCCTAACGACATCCTGGTGAACCTGGCAGCATCCTGGTGAACCTAACATCATCCTGGTGAACCTGGCAGCATCCTGGTGAACATAACGTCATCCTGGTAAACCTAACATCATCCTGGGAACCCTAACGACATCCTGGTGAACCTGGCAGCCTCCTGTTGAACCTAACGTCATCCTGGTAAACCTAACGTCATCCTGGTGAACTTGGCAGCATCCTGGTGAACCTAACATCATCCTGGTAAACCTGACAGCATACTGGTAAACCTAACGTCATCCTGATAAACCTAACGTCATCCTGTTGAACCTAACGTCATACTGGTGAACCTGGCAGCATCCTGGTGAACCAAACGTCATCCTGGTAAACCTGGCAGCCTCCGGTTGAACCTAACGTCATCCTGGCAAACCTAACGTCATCCTGGTGAACTTGGCAGCATCCTGGTGAACCTAACATCATCCTGGTAAACCTGACAGCATCCTGGGATCCCTAACGTCATCCTGGTGAACCTGGCAGCATCCTGGTGAACCTAACCTCATCCTGGTAAACCTGACAGCATCCTGGGAACCCTAACGTCATCCTGGTGAACCTGGCAGCATCCTGGTGAACCTAACATCATCCTGGTGAACCTAACGACATCCTGGTGAACCTGGCAGCATCATGGTGAACCCTAACGTCATCCTGGTGAACCTGGCAGCATCCTGCTGAACCTAACGTCATCCTGGTGAACCTGGCAGCATCCTGGTGAACCTGGCAGCATCCTGGTGAACCTAACGTCATCCTGGTGAACCTAACGACATCCTGGTGAACCTGGCAGCATCCTGGTGAACCCTAACGTCATCCTGGTGAACCTAACATCATCCTGGTGAACCTAACGTCATCCTGGTGAACCTGGCAGCATCCTGGTAAACCTGGCGGCATCATGGTAAACCTAACATCATCCTGGTAAACCTGGCTGCATCCTGGTGAACCTAACATCATCCTGGTAAACCTAACGTCATCCTGGTAAACCTAACATCATCCTGGTAAACCTGGCTGCATCCTGGTGACCCTGGCAGCATCCTGGTAAACCTAACATCATCCTGGTAAACCTGGCTGCATCCTGGTGAACCTAACATCATCCTGGTAAACCTAACGTCATCCTGGTAAACCTAACATCATCCTGGTAAACCTGGCTGCATCCTGGTAAACCTAACATCATCCTGGTAAACCTGGCTGCATCCTGGTGAACCTAACATCATCCTGGTAAACCTAACGTCATCCTGATAAACCTAACATCATCCTGGTAAACCTGGCTGCATCCTGGTGAACCTGGCAGCATCCTGGTGAACCTAACGTCATCCTGGTAAACCTAACGTCATCCTGGTGAACTTGGCAGCATCATGGTGAACCTAACGTCATCCTGGTGAAGCTGGCAGCATCCTGGTGAACCTAACGTCATCCTGGTAAACGTAACAGCATCCTGGTAAACCTAAAGTCATCCTGGTAAACCTGGCAGCATCATGGTGAACCTAACGTCATCCTGGTGAACCTGGCAGCATCCTGGTGAACCTAACGTCATCCTGGTAAACCTGGCAGCATCCTGGTGAACATAACGTCATCCTGGTAAACCTAACGTCATCCTGGTAAACCTGGCAGCATCCCGGTGAACCTAACATCATCCTGGTAAACCTAACGTCATCCTGGTAAACCTGGCAGCATCCTGGTAAACCTAACATCATCCTGGGAACCCTAACGTCATCCTGGTGAACCTGGCAGCATCCTGGTGAACCTAACATCATCCTAGTGAACCTAACGTCATCCTGGTGAACCTGGCAGCATCCTGGTGAACCTGGCAGCATCCTGGTGAACCTAACATCATCCTGGTGAACCTAACATCATCCTGGTGAACCTAACGTCATCCTGGTGAACCTGGCAGCATCCTGGTGAACCAAACCTCATCCTGGTAAACGTAACATCATCCTGGTAAACCTAACGGCACCCTGGTAAACCTAACATCATCCTGGTAAACCTGGCTGCATCCTGGTGAACCTAACATCATCCTGGTAAACGTAACGTCATCCTGGTAAACCTAACGTCATGCTGGTGAACCTGGCAGCATCCTGGTGAACCAAACGTCATCCTGGTAAACGTAAAAGAATCCTGGTAAACCTAACGTCATCCTGGTAAACCTAACGTCATCCTGGTGAACCTGGCAGCATCCTGGTGAACCAAACGTCATCCTGGTAAACGTAAAAGCATCCTGGTAAACCTAACGTCATCCTGGTAAACCTAACGTCATCCTGGTAAACCTGGCAGTATCCTGGTGAACATAACGTCATCCTGGTAAACCTAACGTCATCCTGGTGAACCTGGCAGCATCCTGGTAGACCTAACGTCATCCTGGTAAACCTGGAAGCATCCCGGTGAACCTAACATCATCCTGGTAAACCTAACGTCATCCTGGTGAACCTGGCAGCATCCTGGTAAACCTAACATCATCCTGGGAACCCTAACGACATCCTGGTGAACCTGGCAGCATCCTGGTGAACCTAACATCATCCTGGTGAACCTGGCAGCCTCCTGTTGAACCTAACGTCATCCTGGTAAACCTAACGTCATCCTGGTGAACTTGGCAGCATCCTGGTGAACCTAACATCATCCTGGTAAACCTGACAGCATACTGGTAAACCTAACGTCATCCTGGTAAACCTAACGTCATCCTGTTGAACCTAACGTCATACTGGTGAACCTGGCAGCATCCTGGTGAACCAAACGTCATCCTGGTGAACCTGGCAGCCTCCGGTTGAACCTAACGTCATCCTGGCAAACCTAACGTCATCCTGGTGAACTTGGCAGCATCCTGGTGAAGCTAACATCATCCTGGTAAACCTGACAGCATCCTGGGAACCCTAACGTCATCCTGGTGAACCTGGCAGCATCCTGGTGAACCTAACATCATCCTGGTAAACCTGACAGCATCCTGGGAACCCTAACGTCATCCTGGTGAACCTGGCAGCATCCTGGTGAACCTAACATCATCCTGGTGAACCTAACGACATCCTGGTGAACCTGGCAGCATCCTGGTGAACCCAAACGTCATCCTGGTGAACCTGGCAGCATCCTGGTGAACCTAACGTCATCCTGGTGAACCTGGCAGCATCCTGGTGAACCTGGCAGCATCCTGGTGAACCTAACGTCATCCTGGTGAACCTAACATCATCCTGGTGAACCTAACGTCATCCTGGTGAACCTGGCAGCATCCTGGTGAACCTAACATCATCCTGGTAAACCTGGCAGCATCCTGGTAAACCTAACGTCATCCTGGTAAACCTGGCTGCATCCTGGTGAACCTAACGTCATCCTGGTGAACCTGGCAGCATCCTGGTAAACCTAACATCATCCTGGTAAACCTGGCAGCATCCCGGTGAACCTAACATCATCCTGGTAAACCTGGCAGCATCATGGTGAACCTAACGTCATCCTGGTGAACCTGGCAGCATCCTGGTGAACCTAACGTCATCCTGGTAAACCTGGCAGCATCCTGGTGAACATAACGTCATCCTGGTAAACCTAACGTCATCCTGGTAAACCTGGCAGCATCCCGGTGAAACTAACATCATCTTGGTAAACCTAACGTCATCCTGGTAAACCTGGCAGCATCCTGGTAAACCTAACATCATCCTGGTAAACCTGGCAGCATCCTGGTGAACCTAACATCATCCTGGTAAACCTGGCAGCATCATGGTGAACCTAACGTCATCCTGGTGAACCTGGCAGCATCCTGGTGAACCTAACGTCATCCTGGTAAACCTGGCAGCATCCTGGTGAACATAACGTCATCCTGGTAAACCTAACGTCATCCTGGTAAACCTGGCAGCATTCCGGTGAAACTAACATCATCCTGGTAAACCTAACGTCATCCTGGTAAACCTGGCAGCATCCTGGTGAACCTGGCAGCATCCCGGTGAACCTAACATCATCCTGGTGAACCTAACGTCATCCTGGTGAACCAGGCAGCAACCTGGTGAACCTGGCAGCATCCTGGTGAACCTAACATCATCCTGGTGAACCTAACGTCATCCTGGTGAACCTGGCAGCATCCTGGTGAACCTAACATCATCCTGGTGAACCTGGCAGCATCCTGGTAAAACTAACGTCATCCTGGTAAACCTAACGCATTCCTGGCAATCCTGGCCGCATCCTGGTAAACCTAACATAATCCTGGTATACCTAACATCATTCTGGTAAACCTGCAGCATCCTGGTAAACCTAACATAATCCTCGTAAACCTAACATCATCCTGCTAAACCTGGCAGCATCCTGGTAAACGTAACATAATCCTGGTGAACCTAACATAATCCTGGTAAACCTGGCAGCATCCTGGTGAACCTAACGTCATCCTGGTGAACCTAACGACATCCTGGTGAACCTGGCAGCATCCTGGGGAACCCTAACGTCATCCTGGTGAACCTAACATCATCCTGGTGAACCTAACGTCATCCTGGTGAACCTGGCAGCATCCTGGTAAACCTGGCTGCATCCTGGTGAACCTAACATCATCCTGGTAAACCTAACGTCATCCTGGTAAACCTAACATCATCCTGGTAAACCTGGCTGCATCCTGGTGACCCTGGCAGCATCCTGGTAAACCTAACATCATCCTGGTAAACCTGGCTGCATCCTGGTGAACCTAACATCATCCTGGTAAACCTAACGTCATCCTGGTAAACCTAACATCATCCTGGTAAACCTGGCTGCATCCTGGTAAACCTAACATCATCCTGGTAAACCTGGCTGCATCCTGGTGAACCTAACATCATCCTGGTAAACCTAACGTCATCCTGATAAACCTAACATCATCCTGGTAAACCTGGCTGCATCCTGGTGAACCTGGCAGCATCCTGGTGAACCTAACGTCATCCTGGTAAACCTAACGACATCCTGGTGAACTTGGCAGCATCATGGTGAACCTAACGTCATCCTGGTGAAGCTGGCAGCATCCTGGTGAACCTAACGTCATCCTGGTAAACGTAACAGCATCCTGGTAAACCTAAAGTCATCCTGGTAAACCTGGCAGCATCATGGTGAACCTAACGTCATCCTGGTGAACCTGGCAGCATCCTGGTGAACCTAACGTCATCCTGGTAAACCTGGCAGCATCCTGGTGAACATAACGTCATCCTGGTAAACCTAACGTCATCCTGGTAAACCTGGCAGCATCCCGGTGAACCTAACATCATCCTGGTAAACCTAACGTCATCCTGGTAAACCTGGCAGCATCCTGGTAAACCTAACATCATCCTGGGAACCCTAACGTCATCCTGGTGAACCTGGCAGCATCCTGGTGAACCTAACATCATCCTAGTGAACCTAACGTCATCCTGGTGAACCTGGCAGCATCCTGGTGAAACTGGCAGCATCCTGGTGAACCTAACATCATCCTGGTGAACCTAACATCATTCTGGTGAACCTAACGTCATCCTGGTGAACCTGGCAGCATCCTGGTGAACCAAACCTCATCCTGGTAAACGTAACATCATCCTGGTAAACCTAACGGCACCCTGGTAAACCTAACATCATCCTGGTAAACCTGGCTGCATCCTGGTGAACCTAACATCATCCTGGTAAACGTAACGTCATCCTGGTAAACCTGGCAGCATCCTGGTGAACCTGGCAGCATCCTGGTGAACCAAACGTCATCCTGGTAAACGTAAAAGAATCCTGGTAAACCTAACGTCATCCTGGTAAACCTAACGTCATCCTGGTAAACCTGGCAGTATCCTGGTGAACATAACGTCATCCTGGTAAACCTAACGTCATCCTGGTGAACCTGGCAGCATCCTGGTAGACCTAACGTCATCCTGGTAAACCTGGAAGCATCCCGGTGAACCTAACATCATCCTGGTAAACCTAACGTCATCCTGGTGAACCTGGCAGCATCCTGGTAAACCTAACATCATCCTGGGAACCCTAACGACATCCTGGTGAACCTGGCAGCATCCTGGTGAACCTAACATCATCCTGGTGAACCTGGCAGCCTCCTGTTGAACCTAACGTCATCCTGGTAAACCTAACGTCATCTTGGTGAACTTGGCAGCATCCTGGTGAACCTAACATCATCCTGGTAAACCTGACAGCATACTGGTAAACCTAACGTCATCCTGGTAAACCTAACGTCATCCTGTTGAACCTAACGTCATACTGGTGAACCTGGCAGCATCCTGGTGAACCAAACGTCATCCTGGTGAACCTGGCAGCCTCCGGTTGAACCTAACGTCATCCTGGCAAACCTAACGTCATCCTGGTGAACTTGGCAGCATCCTGGTGAAGCTAACATCATCCTGGTAAACCTGACAGCATCCTGGGAACCCTAACGTCATCCTGGTGAACCTGGCAGCATCCTGGTGAACCTGACATCATCCTGGTAAACCTGACAGCATCCTGGGAACCCTAACGTCATCCTGGTGAACCTGGCAGCATCCTGGTGAACCTAACATCATCCTGGTGAACCTAACGACATCCTGGTGAACCTGGCAGCATCCTGGTGAACCCTAACGTCATCCTGGTGAACCTGGCAGCATCCTGGTGAACCTAACGTCATCCTGGTGAACCTGGCAGCATCCTGGTGAACCTGGCAGCATCCTGGTGAACCTAACGTCATCCTGGTGAACCTAACATCATCCTGGTGAACCTAACGTCATCCTGGTGAACCTGGCAGCATCTGGTGAACCTAACATCATCCTGGTAAACCTGGCAGCATCCTGGTAAACCTAACGTCATCCTGGTAAACCTGGCTGCATCCTGGTGAACCTAACGTCATCCTGGTGAACCTGGCAGCATCCTGGTAAACCTAACATCATCCTGGTAAACCTGGCAGCATCCTGGTGAACCTAACATCATCCTGGTAAACCTGGCAGCATCATGGTGAACCTAACGTCATCCTGGTGAACCTGGCAGCATCCTGGTGAACCTAACGTCATCCTGGTAAACCTGGCAGCATCCTGGTGAACATAACGTCATCCTGGTGAACCTAACGACATCCTGGTGAACCTGGCAGCATCCTGGTGAACCCTAACGTCATCCTGGTGAACCTAACATCATCCTGGTGAACCTAACGTCATCCTGGTGAACCTGGCAGCATCCTGGTAAACCTGGCGGCATCATGGTAAACCTAACATCATCCTGGTAAACCTGGCTGCATCCTGGTGAACCTAACATCATCCTGGTAAACCTAACGTCATCCTGGTAAACCTAACATCATCCTGGTAAACCTGGCTGCATCCTGGTGACCCTGGCAGCATCCTGGTAAACCTAACATCATCCTGGTAAACCTGGCTGCATCCTGGTGAACCTAACATCATCCTGGTAAACCTAACGTCATCCTGGTAAACCTAACATCATCCTGGTAAACCTGGCTGCATCCTGGTAAACCTAACATCATCCTGGTAAACCTGGCTGCATCCTGGTGAACCTAACATCATCCTGGTAAACCTAAAGTCATCCTGATAAACCTAACATCATCCTGGTAAACCTGGCTGCATCCTGGTGAACCTGGCAGCATCCTGGTGAACCTAACGTCATCCTGGTAAACCTAACGTCATCCTGGTGAACTTGGCAGCATCATGGTGAACCTAACGTCATCCTGGTGAAGCTGGCAGCATCCTGGTGAACCTAACGTCATCCTGGTAAACGTAACAGCATCCTGGTAAACCTAAAGTCATCCTGGTAAACCTGGCAGCATCATGGTGAACCTAACGTCATCCTGGTGAACCTGGCAGCATCCTGGTGAACCTAACGTCATCCTGGTAAACCTGGCAGCATCCTGGTGAACATAACGTCATCCTGGTAAACCTAACGTCATCCTGGTAAACCTGGCAGCATTCCGGTGAACCTAACATCATCCTGGTAAACCTAACGTCATCCTGGTAAACCTGGCAGCATCCTGGTAAACCTAACATCATCCTGGGAACCCTAACGTCATCCTGGTGAACCTGGCAGCATCCTGGTGAACCTAACATCATCCTAGTGAACCTAACGTCATCCTGGTGAACCTGGCAGCATCCTGGTGAACCTGGCAGCATCCTGGTGAACCTAACATCATCCTGGTGAACCTAACATCATCCTGGTGAACCTAACGTCATCCTGGTGAACCTGGCAGCATCCTGGTGAACCAAACCTCATCCTGGTAAACGTAACATCATCCTGGTAAACCTAACGGCACCCTGGTAAACCTAACATCATCCTGGTAAACCTGGCTGCATCCTGGTGAACCTAACATCATCCTGGTAAACGTAACGTCATCCTGGTAAACCTAACGTCATCCTGGTGAACCTGGCAGCATCCTGGTGAACCAAACGTCATCCTGGTAAACGTAAAAGAATCCTGGTAAACCTAACGTCATCCTGGTAAACCTAACGTCATCCTGGTGAACCTGGCAGCATCCTGGTGAACCAAACGTCATCCTGGTAAACGTAAAAGCATCCTGGTAAACCTAACGTCATCCTGGTAAACCTAACGTCATCCTGGTAAACCTGGCAGTATCCTGGTTAACATAACGTCATCCTGGTAAACCTAACGTCATCCTGGTGAACCTGGCAGCATCCTGGTAGACCTAACGTCATCCTGGTAAACCTGGAAGCATCCCGGTGAACCTAACATCATCCTGGTAAACCTAACGTCATCCTGGTGAACCTGGCAGCATCCTGGTAAACCTAACATCATCCTGGGAACCCTAACGACATCCTGGTGAACCTGGCAGCATCCTGGTGAACCTAACATCATCCTGGTGAACCTGGCAGCCTCCTGTTGAACCTAACGTCATCCTGGTAAACCTAACGTCATCCTGGTGAACTTGGCAGCATCCTGGTGAACCTAACATCATCCTGGTAAACCTGACAGCATACTGGTAAACCTAACGTCATCCTGGTAAACCTAACGTCATCCTGTTGAACCTAACGTCATACTGGTGAACCTGGCAGCATCCTGGTGAACCAAACGTCATCCTGGTGAACCTGGCAGCCTCCGGTTGAACCTAACGTCATCCTGGCAAACCTAACGTCATCCTGGTGAACTTGGCAGCATCCTGGTGAAGCTAACATCATCCTGGTAAACCTGACAGCATCCTGGGAACCCTAACGTCATCCTGGTGAACCTGGCAGCATCCTGGTGAACCTAACATCATCCTGGTAAACCTGACAGCATCCTGGGAACCCTAACGTCATCCTGGTGAACCTGGCAGCATCCTGGTGAACCTAACATCATCCTGGTGAACCTAACGACATCCTGGTGAACCTGGCAGCATCCTGGTGAACCTAACATCATCCTGGTGAACCTAACGTCATCCTGGTGAACCTGGCAGCATCCTGGTGAACCTAACGTCATCCTGGTGAACCTGGCAGCATCCTGGTGAACCTGGCAGCATCCTGGTGAACCTAACGTCATCCTGGTGAACCTAACATCATCCTGGTGAACCTAACGTCATCCTGGTGAACCTGGCAGCATCCTGGTGAACCTAACATCATCCTGGTAAACCTGGCAGCATCCTGGTAAACCTAACGTCATCCTGGTAAACCTGGCTGCATCCTGGTGAACCTAACGTCATCCTGGTGAACCTGGCAGCATCCTGGTAAACCTAACATCATCCTGGTAAACCTGGCAGCATCCCGGTGAACCTAACATCATCCTGGTAAACCTGGCAGCATCATGGTGAACCTAACGTCATCCTGGTGAACCTGGCAGCATCCTGGTGAACCTAACGTCATCCTGGTAAACCTGGCAGCATCCTGGTGAACATAACGTCATCCTGGTAAACCTAACGTCATCCTGGTAAACCTGGCAGCATCCCGGTGAAACTAACATCATCCTGGTAAACCTAACGTCATCCTGGTAAACCTGGCAGCATCCTGGTAAACCTAACATCATCCTGGTAAACCTGGCAGCATCCTGGTGAACCTAACATCATCCTGGTAAACCTGGCAGCATCATGGTGAACCTAACGTCATCCTGGTGAACCTGGCAGCATCCTGGTGAACCTAACGTCATCCTGGTAAACCTGGCAGCATCCTGGTGAACATAACGTCATCCTGGTAAACCTAACGTCATCCTGGTAAACCTGGCAGCATTCCGGTGAAACTAACATCATCCTGGTAAACCTAACGTCATCCTGGTAAACCTGGCAGCATCCTGGTGAACCTGGCAGCATCCCGGTGAACCTAACATCATCCTGGTGAACCTAACGTCATCCTGGTGAACCAGGCAGCAACCTGGTGAACCTGGCAGCATCCTGGTGAACCTAACATCATCCTGGTGAACCTAACGTCATCCTGGTGAACCTGGCAGCATCCTGGTGAACCTAACATCATCCTGGTGAACCTGGCAGCATCCTGGTAAAACTAACGTCATCCTGGTAAACCTAACGCATTCCTGGCAATCCTGGCCGCATCCTGGTAAACCTAACATAATCCTGGTATACCTAACATCATTCTGGTAAACCTGCAGCATCCTGGTAAACCTAACATCATCCTGGGAACCCTAACGTCATCCTGGTGAACCTGGCAGCATCCTGGTGAACCTAACATCATCCTAGTGAACCTAACGTCATCCTGGTGAACCTGGCAGCATCCTGGTGAAACTGGCAGCATCCTGGTGAACCTAACATCATCCTGGTGAACCTAACATCATTCTGGTGAACCTAACGTCATCCTGGTGAACCTGGCAGCATCCTGGTGAACCAAACCTCATCCTGGTAAACGTAACATCATCCTGGTAAACCTAACGGCACCCTGGTAAACCTAACATCATCCTGGTAAACCTGGCTGCATCCTGGTGAACCTAACATCATCCTGGTAAACGTAACGTCATCCTGGTAAACCTGGCAGCATCCTGGTGAACCTGGCAGCATCCTGGTGAACCAAACGTCATCCTGGTAAACGTAAAAGAATCCTGGTAAACCTAACGTCATCCTGGTAAACCTAACGTCATCCTGGTAAACCTGGCAGTATCCTGGTGAACATAACGTCATCCTGGTAAAGCTAACGTCATCCTGGTGAACCTGGCAGCATCCTGGTAGACCTAACGTCATCCTGGTAAACCTGGAAGCATCCCGGTGAACCTAACATCATCCTGGTAAACCTAACGTCATCCTGGTGAACCTGGCAGCATCCTGGTAAACCTAACATCATCCTGGGAACCCTAACGACATCCTGGTGAACCTGGCAGCATCCTGGTGAACCTAACATCATCCTGGTGAACCTGGCAGCCTCCTGTTGAACCTAACGTCATCCTGGTAAACCTAACGTCATCTTGGTGAACTTGGCAGCATCCTGGTGAACCTAACATCATCCTGGTAAACCTGACAGCATACTGGTAAACCTAACGTCATCCTGGTAAACCTAACGTCATCCTGTTGAACCTAACGTCATACTGGTGAACCTGGCAGCATCCTGGTGAACCAAACGTCATCCTGGTGAACCTGGCAGCCTCCGGTTGAACCTAACGTCATCCTGGCAAACCTAACGTCATCCTGGTGAACTTGGCAGCATCCTGGTGAAGCTAACATCATCCTGGTAAACCTGACAGCATCCTGGGAACCCTAACGTCATCCTGGTGAACCTGGCAGCATCCTGGTGAACCTGACATCATCCTGGTAAACCTGACAGCATCCTGGGAACCCTAACGTCATCCTGGTGAACCTGGCAGCATCCTGGTGAACCTAACATCATCCTGGTGAACCTAACGACATCCTGGTGAACCTGGCAGCATCCTGGTGAACCCTAACGTCATCCTGGTGAACCTGGCAGCATCCTGGTGAACCTAACGTCATCCTGGTGAACCTGGCAGCATCCTGGTGAACCTGGCAGCATCCTGGTGAACCTAACGTCATCCTGGTGAACCTAACATCATCCTGGTGAACCTAACGTCATCCTGGTGAACCTGGCAGCATCTGGTGAACCTAACATCATCCTGGTAAACCTGGCAGCATCCTGGTAAACCTAACGTCATCCTGGTAAACCTGGCTGCATCCTGGTGAACCTAACGTCATCCTGGTGAACCTGGCAGCATCCTGGTAAACCTAACATCATCCTGGTAAACCTGGCAGCATCCTGGTGAACCTAACATCATCCTGGTAAACCTGGCAGCATCATGGTGAACCTAACGTCATCCTGGTGAACCTGGCAGCATCCTGGTGAACCTAACGTCATCCTGGTAAACCTGGCAGCATCCTGGTGAACATAACGTCATCCTGGTGAACCTAACGACATCCTGGTGAACCTGGCAGCATCCTGGTGAACCCTAACGTCATCCTGGTGAACCTAACATCATCCTGGTGAACCTAACGTCATCCTGGTGAACCTGGCAGCATCCTGGTAAACCTGGCGGCATCATGGTAAACCTAACATCATCCTGGTAAACCTGGCTGCATCCTGGTGAACCTAACATCATCCTGGTAAACCTAACGTCATCCTGGTAAACCTAACATCATCCTGGTAAACCTGGCTGCATCCTGGTGACCCTGGCAGCATCCTGGTAAACCTAACATCATCCTGGTAAACCTGGCTGCATCCTGGTGAACCTAACATCATCCTGGTAAACCTAACGTCATCCTGGTAAACCTAACATCATCCTGGTAAACCTGGCTGCATCCTGGTAAACCTAACATCATCCTGGTAAACCTGGCTGCATCCTGGTGAACCTAACATCATCCTGGTAAACCTAACGTCATCCTGATAAACCTAACATCATCCTGGTAAACCTGGCTGCATCCTGGTGAACCTGGCAGCATCCTGGTGAACCTAACGTCATCCTGGTAAACCTAACGTCATCCTGGTGAACTTGGCAGCATCATGGTGAACCTAACGTCATCCTGGTGAAGCTGGCAGCATCCTGGTGAACCTAACGTCATCCTGGTAAACGTAACAGCATCCTGTTAAACCTAAAGTCATCCTGGTAAACCTGGCAGCATCATGGTGAACCTAACGTCATCCTGGTGAACCTGGCAGCATCCTGGTGAACCTAACGTCATCCTGGTAAACCTGGCAGCATCCTGGTGAACATAACGTCATCCTGGTAAACCTAACGTCATCCTGGTAAACCTGGCAGCATTCCGGTGAACCTAACATCATCCTGGTAAACCTAACGTCATCCTGGTAAACCTGGCAGCATCCTGGTAAACCTAACATCATCCTGGGAACCCTAACGTCATCCTGGTGAACCTGGCAGCATCCTGGTGAACCTAACATCATCCTAGTGAACCTAACGTCATCCTGGTGAACCTGGCAGCATCCTGGTGAACCTGGCAGCATCCTGGTGAACCTAACATCATCCTGGTGAACCTAACATCATCCTGGTGAACCTAACGTCATCCTGGTGAACCTGGCAGCATCCTGGTGAACCAAACCTCATCCTGGTAAACGTAACATCATCCTGGTAAACCTAACGGCACCCTGGTAAACCTAACATCATCCTGGTAAACCTGGCTGCATCCTGGTGAACCTAACATCATCCTGGTAAACGTAACGTCATCCTGGTAAACCTAACGTCATCCTGGTGAACCTGGCAGCATCCTGGTGAACCAAACGTCATCCTGGTAAACGTAAAAGAATCCTGGTAAACCTAACGTCATCCTGGTAAACCTAACGTCATCCTGGTGAACCTGGCAGCATCCTGGTGAACCAAACGTCATCCTGGTAAACGTAAAAGCATCCTGGTAAACCTAACGTCATCCTGGTAAACCTAACGTCATCCTGGTAAACCTGGCAGTATCCTGGTGAACATAACGTCATCCTGGTAAACCTAACGTCATCCTGGTGAACCTGGCAGCATCCTGGTAGACCTAACGTCATCCTGGTAAACCTGGAAGCATCCCGGTGAACCTAACATCATCCTGGTAAACCTAACGTCATCCTGGTGAACCTGGCAGCATCCTGGTAAACCTAACATCATCCTGGGAACCCTAACGACATCCTGGTGAACCTGGCAGCATCCTGGTGAACCTAACATCATCCTGGTGAACCTGGCAGCCTCCTGTTGAACCTAACGTCATCCTGGTAAACCTAACGTCATCCTGGTGAACTTGGCAGCATCCTGGTGAACCTAACATCATCCTGGTAAACCTGACAGCATACTGGTAAACCTAACGTCATCCTGGTAAACCTAACGTCATCCTGTTGAACCTAACGTCATACTGGTGAACCTGGCAGCATCCTGGTGAACCAAACGTCATCCTGGTGAACCTGGCAGCCTCCGGTTGAACCTAACGTCATCCTGGCAAACCTAACGTCATCCTGGTGAACTTGGCAGCATCCTGGTGAAGCTAACATCATCCTGGTAAACCTGACAGCATCCTGGGAACCCTAACGTCATCCTGGTGAACCTGGCAGCATCCTGGTGAACCTAACATCATCCTGGTAAACCTGACAGCATCCTGGGAACCCTAACGTCATCCTGGTGAACCTGGCAGCATCCTGGTGAACCTAACATCATCCTGGTGAACCTAACGACATCCTGGTGAACCTGGCAGCATCCTGGTGAACCTAACATCATCCTGGTGAACCTAACGTCATCCTGGTGAACCTGGCAGCATCCTGGTGAACCTAACGTCATCCTGGTGAACCTGGCAGCATCCTGGTGAACCTGGCAGCATCCTGGTGAACCTAACGTCATCCTGGTGAACCTAACATCATCCTGGTGAACCTAACGTCATCCTGGTGAACCTGGCAGCATCCTGGTGAACCTAACATCATCCTGGTAAACCTGGCAGCATCCTGGTAAACCTAACGTCATCCTGGTAAACCTGGCTGCATCCTGGTGAACCTAACGTCATCCTGGTGAACCTGGCAGCATCCTGGTAAACCTAACATCATCCTGGTAAACCTGGCAGCATCCCGGTGAACCTAACATCATCCTGGTAAACCTGGCAGCATCATGGTGAACCTAACGTCATCCTGGTGAACCTGGCAGCATCCTGGTGAACCTAACGTCATCCTGGTAAACCTGGCAGCATCCTGGTGAACATAACGTCATCCTGGTAAACCTAACGTCATCCTGGTAAACCTGGCAGCATCCCGGTGAAACTAACATCATCCTGGTAAACCTAACGTCATCCTGGTAAACCTGGCAGCATCCTGGTAAACCTAACATCATCCTGGTAAACCTGGCAGCATCCTGGTGAACCTAACATCATCCTGGTAAACCTGGCAGCATCATGGTGAACCTAACGTCATCCTGGTGAACCTGGCAGCATCCTGGTGAACCTAACGTCATCCTGGTAAACCTGGCAGCATCCTGGTGAACATAACGTCATCCTGGTAAACCTAACGTCATCCTGGTAAACCTGGCAGCATTCCGGTGAAACTAACATCATCCTGGTAAACCTAACGTCATCCTGGTAAACCTGGCAGCATCCTGGTGAACCTGGCAGCATCCCGGTGAACCTAACATCATCCTGGTGAACCTAACGTCATCCTGGTGAACCAGGCAGCAACCTGGTGAACCTGGCAGCATCCTGGTGAACCTAACATCATCCTGGTGAACCTAACGTCATCCTGGTGAACCTGGCAGCATCCTGGTGAACCTAACATCATCCTGGTGAACCTGGCAGCATCCTGGTAAAACTAACGTCATCCTGGTAAACCTAACGCATTCCTGGCAATCCTGGCCGCATCCTGGTAAACCTAACATAATCCTGGTATACCTAACATCATTCTGGTAAACCTGCAGCATCCTGGTAAACCTAACATAATCCTCGTAAACCTAACATCATCCTGCTAAACCTGGCAGCATCCTGGTAAACGTAACATAATCCTGGTGAACCTAACATAATCCTGGTAAACCTGGCAGCATCCTGGTGAACCTAACGTCATCCTGGTGAACCTAACGACATCCTGGTGAACCTGGCAGCATCCTGGGGAACCCTAACGTCATCCTGGTGAACCTAACATCATCCTGGTGAACCTAACGTCATCCTGGTGAACCTGGCAGCATCCTGGTAAACCTGGCTGCATCCTGGTGAACCTAACATCATCCTGATAAACCTAACGTCATCCTGGTAAACCTAACATCATCCTGGTAAACCTGGCTGCATCCTGGTGACCCTGGCAGCATCCTGGTAAACCTAACATCATCCTGGTAAACCTGGCTGCATCCTGGTGAACCTAACATCATCCTGGTAAACCTAACGTCATCCTGGTAAACCTAACATCATCCTGGTAAACCTGGCTGCATCCTGGTAAACCTAACATCATCCTGGTAAACCTGGCTGCATCCTGGTGAACCTAACATCATCCTGGTAAACCTAACGTCATCCTGATAAACCTAACATCATCCTGGTAAACCTGGCTGCATCCTGGTGAACCTGGCAGCATCCTGGTGAACCTAACGTCATCCTGGTAAACCTAACGTCATCCCGGTGAACTTGGCAGCATCATGGTGAACCTAACGTCATCCTGGTGAAGCTGGCAGCATCCTGGTGAACCTAACGTCATCCTGGTAAACGTAACAGCATCCTGGTAAACCTAAAGTCATCCTGGTAAACCTGGCAGCATCATGGTGAACCTAACGTCATCCTGGTGAACCTGGCAGCATCCTGGTGAACCTAACGTCATCCTGGTAAACCTGGCAGCATCCTGGTGAACATAACGTCATCCTGGTAAACCTAACGTCATCCTGGTAAACCTGGCAGCATCCCGGTGAACCTAACATCATCCTGGTAAACCTAACGTCATCCTGGTAAACCTGGCAGCATCCTGGTAAACCTAACATCATCCTGGGAACCCTAACGTCATCCTGGTGAACCTGGCAGCATCCTGGTGAACCTAACATCATCCTAGTGAACCTAACGTCATCCTGGTGAACCTGGCAGCATCCTGGTGAAACTGGCAGCATCCTGGTGAACCTAACATCATCCTGGTGAACCTAACATCATCCTGGTGAACCTAACGTCATCCTGGTGAACCTGGCAGCATCCTGGTGAACCAAACCTCATCCTGGTAAACGTAACATCATCCTGGTAAACCTAACGGCACCCTGGTAAACCTAACATCATCCTGGTAAACCTGGCTGCATCCTGGTGAACCTAACATCATCCTGGTAAACCTAACGTCATCCTGGTAAACCTAACGTCATCCTGGTGAACCTGGCAGCATCCTGGTGAACCAAACGTCATCCTGGTAAACGTAAAAGAATCCTGGTAAACCTAACGTCATCCTGGTAAACCTAACGTCATCCTGGTAAACCTGGCAGTATCCTGGTGAACATAACGTCATCCTGGTAAAGCTAACGTCATCCTGGTGAACCTGGCAGCATCCTGGTAGACCTAACGTCATCCTGGTAAACCTGGAAGCATCCCGGTGAACCTAACATCATCCTGGTAAACCTAACGTCATCCTGGTGAACCTGGCAGCATCCTGGTAAACCTAACATCATCCTGGGAACCCTAACGACATCCTGGTGAACCTGGCAGCATCCTGGTGAACCTAACATCATCCTGGTGAACCTGGCAGCCTCCTGTTGAACCTAACGTCATCCTGGTAAACCTAACGTCATCTTGGTGAACTTGGCAGCATCCTGGTGAACCTAACATCATCCTGGTAAACCTGACAGCATACTGGTAAACCTAACGTCATCCTGGTAAACCTAACGTCATCCTGTTGAACCTAACGTCATACTGGTGAACCTGGCAGCATCCTGGTGAACCAAACGTCATCCTGGTGAACCTGGCAGCCTCCGGTTGAACCTAACGTCATCCTGGCAAACCTAACGTCATCCTGGTGAACTTGGCAGCATCCTGGTGAAGCTAACATCATCCTGGTAAACCTGACAGCATCCTGGGAACCCTAACGTCATCCTGGTGAACCTGGCAGCATCCTGGTGAACCTGACATCATCCTGGTAAACCTGACAGCATCCTGGGAACCCTAACGTCATCCTGGTGAACCTGGCAGCATCCTGGTGAACCTAACATCATCCTGGTGAACCTAACGACATCCTGGTGAACCTGGCAGCATCCTGGTGAACCCTAACGTCATCCTGGTGAACCTGGCAGCATCCTGGTGAACCTAACGTCATCCTGGTGAACCTGGCAGCATCCTGGTGAACCTGGCAGCATCCTGGTGAACCTAACGTCATCCTGGTGAACCTAACATCATCCTGGTGAACCTAACGTCATCCTGGTGAACCTGGCAGCATCCTGGTGAACCTAACATCATCCTGGTAAACCTGGCAGCATCCTGGTAAACCTAACGTCATCCTGGTAAACCTGGCTGCATCCTGGTGAACCTAACGTCATCCTGGTGAACCTGGCAGCATCCTGGTGAACCTAACATCATCCTGGTGAACCTAACGACATCCTGGTGAACCTGGCAGCATCCTGGTGAACCCTAACGTCATCCTGGTGAACCTGGCAGCATCCTGGTGAACCTAACGTCATCCTGGTGAACCTGGCAGCATCCTGGTGAACCTGGCAGCATCCTGGTGAACCTAACGTCATCCTGGTGAACCTAACATCATCCTGGTGAACCTAACGTCATCCTGGTGAACCTGGCAGCATCCTGGTGAACCTAACATCATCCTGGTAAACCTGGCAGCATCCTGGTAAACCTAACGTCATCCTGGTAAACCTGGCTGCATCCTGGTGAACCTAACGTCATCCTGGTGAACCTGGCAGCATCCTGGTAAACCTAACATCATCCTGGTAAACCTGGCAGCATCCTGGTGAACCTAACATCATCCTGGTAAACCTGGCAGCATCATGGTGAACCTAACGTCATCCTGGTGAACCTGGCAGCATCCTGGTGAACCTAACGTCATCCTGGTAAACCTGGCAGCATCCTGGTGAACATAACGTCATCCTGGTGAACCTAACGACATCCTGGTGAACCTGGCAGCATCCTGGTGAACCCTAACGTCATCCTGGTGAACCTAACATCATCCTGGTGAACCTAACGTCATCCTGGTGAACCTGGCAGCATCCTGGTAAACCTGGCGGCATCATGGTAAACCTAACATCATCCTGGTAAACCTGGCTGCATCCTGGTGAACCTAACATCATCCTGGTAAACCTAACGTCATCCTGGTAAACCTAACATCATCCTGGTAAACCTGGCTGCATCCTGGTGACCCTGGCAGCATCCTGGTAAACCTAACATCATCCTGGTAAACCTGGCTGCATCCTGGTGAACCTAACTTCATCCTGGTAAACCTAACGTCATCCTGGTAAACCTAACATCATCCTGGTAAACCTGGCTGCATCCTGGTAAACCTAACATCATCCTGGTAAACCTGGCTGCATCCTGGTGAACCTAACATCATCCTGGTAAACCTAACGTCATCCTGATAAACCTAACATCATCCTGGTAAACCTGGCTGCATCCTGGTGAACCTGGCAGCATCCTGGTGAACCTAACGTCATCCTGGTAAACCTAACGTCATCCTGGTGAACTTGGCAGCATCATGGTGAACCTAACGTCATCCTGGTAAACCTAACATCATCCTGGTAAACCTGGCTGCATCCTGGTGAACCTAACATCATCCTGGTAAACCTAACGTCATCCTGGTAAACCTAACGTCATCCTGGTGAACCTGGCAGCATCCTGGTGAACCAAACGTCATCCTGGTAAACGTAAAAGAATCCTGGTAAACCTAACGTCATCCTGGTAAACCTAACGTCATCCTGGTAAACCTGGCAGTATCCTGGTGAACATAACGTCATCCTGGTAAAGCTAACGTCATCCTGGTGAACCTGGCAGCATCCTGGTAGACCTAACGTCATCCTGGTAAACCTGGAAGCATCCCGGTGAACCTAACATCATCCTGGTAAACCTAACGTCATCCTGGTGAACCTGGCAGCATCCTGGTAAACCTAACATCATCCTGGGAACCCTAACGACATCCTGGTGAACCTGGCAGCATCCTGGTGAACCTAACATCATCCTGGTGAACCTGGCAGCCTCCTGTTGAACCTAACGTCATCCTGGTAAACCTAACGTCATCTTGGTGAACTTGGCAGCATCCTGGTGAACCTAACATCATCCTGGTAAACCTGACAGCATACTGGTAAACCTAACGTCATCCTGGTAAACCTAACGTCATCCTGTTGAACCTAACGTCATACTGGTGAACCTGGCAGCATCCTGGTGAACCAAACGTCATCCTGGTGAACCTGGCAGCCTCCGGTTGAACCTAACGTCATCCTGGCAAACCTAACGTCATCCTGGTGAACTTGGCAGCATCCTGGTGAAGCTAACATCATCCTGGTAAACCTGACAGCATCCTGGGAACCCTAACGTCATCCTGGTGAACCTGGCAGCATCCTGGTGAACCTGACATCATCCTGGTAAACCTGACAGCATCCTGGGAACCCTAACGTCATCCTGGTGAACCTGGCAGCATCCTGGTGAACCTAACATCATCCTGGTGAACCTAACGACATCCTGGTGAACCTGGCAGCATCCTGGTGAACCCTAACGTCATCCTGGTGAACCTGGCAGCATCCTGGTGAACCTAACGTCATCCTGGTGAACCTGGCAGCATCCTGGTGAACCTGGCAGCATCCTGGTGAACCTAACGTCATCCTGGTGAACCTAACATCATCCTGGTGAACCTAACGTCATCCTGGTGAACCTGGCAGCATCCTGGTGAACCTAACATCATCCTGGTAAACCTGGCAGCATCCTGGTAAACCTAACGTCATCCTGGTAAACCTGGCTGCATCCTGGTGAACCTAACGTCATCCTGGTGAACCTGGCAGCATCCTGGTGAACCTAACATCATCCTGGTGAACCTAACGACATCCTGGTGAACCTGGCAGCATCCTGGTGAACCCTAACGTCATCCTGGTGAACCTGGCAGCATCCTGGTGAACCTAACGTCATCCTGGTGAACCTGGCAGCATCCTGGTGAACCTGGCAGCATCCTGGTGAACCTAACGTCATCCTGGTGAACCTAACATCATCCTGGTGAACCTAACGTCATCCTGGTGAACCTGGCAGCATCCTGGTGAACCTAACATCATCCTGGTAAACCTGGCAGCATCCTGGTAAACCTAACGTCATCCTGGTAAACCTGGCTGCATCCTGGTGAACCTAACGTCATCCTGGTGAACCTGGCAGCATCCTGGTAAACCTAACATCATCCTGGTAAACCTGGCAGCATCCTGGTGAACCTAACATCATCCTGGTAAACCTGGCAGCATCATGGTGAACCTAACGTCATCCTGGTGAACCTGGCAGCATCCTGGTGAACCTAACGTCATCCTGGTAAACCTGGCAGCATCCTGGTGAACATAACGTCATCCTGGTGAACCTAACGACATCCTGGTGAACCTGGCAGCATCCTGGTGAACCCTAACGTCATCCTGGTGAACCTAACATCATCCTGGTGAACCTAACGTCATCCTGGTGAACCTGGCAGCATCCTGGTAAACCTGGCGGCATCATGGTAAACCTAACATCATCCTGGTAAACCTGGCTGCATCCTGGTGAACCTAACATCATCCTGGTAAACCTAACGTCATCCTGGTAAACCTAACATCATCCTGGTAAACCTGGCTGCATCCTGGTGACCCTGGCAGCATCCTGGTAAACCTAACATCATCCTGGTAAACCTGGCTGCATCCTGGTGAACCTAACTTCATCCTGGTAAACCTAACGTCATCCTGGTAAACCTAACATCATCCTGGTAAACCTGGCTGCATCCTGGTAAACCTAACATCATCCTGGTAAACCTGGCTGCATCCTGGTGAACCTAACATCATCCTGGTAAACCTAACGTCATCCTGATAAACCTAACATCATCCTGGTAAACCTGGCTGCATCCTGGTGAACCTGGCAGCATCCTGGTGAACCTAACGTCATCCTGGTAAACCTAACGTCATCCTGGTGAACTTGGCAGCATCATGGTGAACCTAACGTCATCCTGGTGAAGCTGGCAGCATCCTGGTGAACCTAACGTCATCCTGGTAAACGTAACAGCATCCTGGTAAACCTAAAGTCATCCTGGTAAACCTGGCAGCATCATGGTGAACCTAACGTCATCCTGGTGAACCTGGCAGCATCCTGGTGAACCTAACGTCATCCTGGTAAACCTGGCAGCATCCTGGTGAACATAACGTCATCCTGGTAAACCTAACGTCATCCTGGTAAACCTGGCAGCATCCCGGTGAACCTAACATCATCCTGGTAAACCTAACGTCATCCTGGTAAACCTGGCAGCATCCTGGTAAACCTAACATCATCCTGGGAACCCTAACGTCATCCTGGTGAACCTGGCAGCATCCTGGTGAACCTAACATCATCCTAGTGAACCTAACGTCATCCTGGTGAAACTGGCAGCATCCTGGTGAACCTGGCAGCATCCTGGTGAACCTAACATCATCCTGGTGAACCTAACATCATCCTGGTGAACCTAACGTCATCCTGGTGAACCTGGCAGCATCCTGGTGAACCAAACCTCATCCTGGTAAACGTAACATCATCCTGGTAAACCTAACGGCACCCTGGTAAACCTAACATCATCCTGGTAAACCTGGCTGCATCCTGGTGAACCTAACATCATCCTGGTAAACCTAACGTCATCCTGGTAAACCTAACGTCATCCTGGTGAACCTGGCAGCATCCTGGTGAACCAAACGTCATCCTGGTAAACGTAAAAGAATCCTGGTAAACCTAACGTCATCCTGGTAAACCTAACGTCATCCTGGTGAACCTGGCAGCATCCTGGTGAACCAAACGTCATCCTGGTAAACGTAAAAGCATCCTGGTAAACCTAACGTCATCCTGGTAAACCTAACGTCATCCTGGTAAACCTGGCAGTATCCTGGTGAACATAACGTCATCCTGGTAAACCTAACGTCATCCTGGTGAACCTGGCAGCATCCTGGTAGACCTAACGTCATCCTGGTAAACCTGGAAGCATCCCGGTGAACCTAACATCATCCTGGTAAACCTAACGTCATCCTGGTGAACCTGGCAGCATCCTGGTAAACCTAACATCATCCTGGGAACCCTAACGACATCCTGGTGAACCTGGCAGCATCCTGGTGAACCTAACATCATCCTGGTGAACCTGGCAGCCTCCTGTTGAACCTAACGTCATCCTGGTAAACCTAACGTCATCCTGGTGAACTTGGCAGCATCCTGGTGAACCTAACATCATCCTGGTAAACCTGACAGCATACTGGTAAACCTAACGTCATCCTGGTAAACCTAACGTCATCCTGCTGAACCTAACGTCATACTGGTGAACCTGGCAGCATCCTGGTGAACCAAACGTCATCCTGGTGAACCTGGCAGCCTCCGGTTGAACCTAACGTCATCCTGGCAAACCTAACGTCATCCTGGTGAACTTGGCAGCATCCTGGTGAAGCTAACATCATCCTGGTAAACCTGACAGCATCCTGGGAACCCTAACGTCATCCTGGTGAACCTGGCAGCATCCTGGTGAACCTAACATCATCCTGGTAAACCTGACAGCATCCTGGGAACCCTAACGTCATCCTGGTGAACCTGGCAGCATCCTGGTGAACCTAACATCATCCTGGTGAACCTAACGACATCCTGGTGAACCTGGCAGCATCCTGGTGAACCCTAACGTCATCCTGGTGAACCTGGCAGCATCCTGGTGAACCTAACGTCATCCTGGTGAACCTGGCAGCATCCTGGTGAACCTGGCAGCATCCTGGTGAACCTAACGTCATCCTGGTGAACCTAACATCATCCTGGTGAACCTAACGTCATCCTGGTGAACCTGGCAGCATCCTGGTGAACCTAACATCATCCTGGTAAACCTGGCAGCATCCTGGTAAACCTAACGTCATCCTGGTAAACCTGGCTGCATCCTGGTGAACCTAACGTCATCCTGGTGAACCTGGCAGCATCCTGGTAAACCTAACATCATCCTGGTAAACCTGGCAGCATCCTGGTGAACCTAACATCATCCTGGTAAACCTGGCAGCATCATGGTGAACCTAACGTCATCCTGGTGAACCTGGCAGCATCCTGGTGAACCTAACGTCATCCTGGTAAACCTGGCAGCATCCTGGTGAACATAACGTCATCCTGGTAAACCTAACGTCATCCTGGTAAACCTGGCAGCATCCCGGTGAAACTAACATCATCCTGGTAAACCTAACGTCATCCTGGTGAACCTGGCAGCATCCTGGTGAACCTGGCAGCATCCTGGTGAACCTAACGTCATCCTGGTGAACCTAACATCATCCTGGTGAACCTAACGTCATCCTGGTGAACCTGGCAGCATCCTGGTGAACCTAACATCATCCTGGTAAACCTGGCAGCATCCTGGTAAACCTAACGTCATCCTGGTAAACCTGGCTGCATCCTGGTGAACCTAACGTCATCCTGGTGAACCTGGCAGCATCCTGGTAAACCTAACATCATCCTGGTAAACCTGGCAGCATCCTGGTGAACCTAACATCATCCTGGTAAACCTGGCAGCATCATGGTGAACCTAACGTCATCCTGGTGAACCTGGCAGCATCCTGGTGAACCTAACGTCATCCTGGTAAACCTGGCAGCATCCTGGTGAACATAACGTCATCCTGGTGAACCTAACGACATCCTGGTGAACCTGGCAGCATCCTGGTGAACCCTAACGTCATCCTGGTGAACCTGACATCATCCTGGTGAACCTAACGTCATCCTGGTGAACCTGGCAGCATCCTGGTAAACCTGGCGGCATCATGGTAAACCTAACATCATCCTGGTAAACCTGGCTGCATCCTGGTGAACCTAACATCATCCTGGTAAACCTAACGTCATCCTGGTAAACCTAACATCATCCTGGTAAACCTGGCTGCATCCTGGTGACCCTGGCAGCATCCTGGTAAACCTAACATCATCCTGGTAAACCTGGCTGCATCCTGGTGAACCTAACTTCATCCTGGTAAACCTAACGTCATCCTGGTAAACCTAACATCATCCTGGTAAACCTGGCTGCATCCTGGTAAACCTAACATCATCCTGGTAAACCTGGCTGCATCCTGGTGAACCTAACATCATCCTGGTAAACCTAACGTCATCCTGATAAACCTAACATCATCCTGGTAAACCTGGCTGCATCCTGGTGAACCTGGCAGCATCCTGGTGAACCTAACGTCATCCTGGTAAACCTAACGTCATCCTGGTGAACTTGGCAGCATCATGGTGAACCTAACGTCATCCTGGTGAAGCTGGCAGCATCCTGGTGAACCTAACGTCATCCTGGTAAACGTAACAGCATCCTGGTAAACCTAAAGTCATCCTGGTAAACCTGGCAGCATCATGGTGAACCTAACGTCATCCTGGTGAACCTGGCAGCATCCTGGTGAACCTAACGTCATCCTGGTAAACCTGGCAGCATCCTGGTGAACATAACGTCATCCTGGTAAACCTAACGTCATCCTGGTAAACCTGGCAGCATCCCGGTGAACCTAACATCATCCTGGTAAACCTAACGTCATCCTGGTAAACCTGGCAGCATCCTGGTAAACCTAACATCATCCTGGGAACCCTAACGTCATCCTGGTGAACCTGGCAGCATCCTGGTGAACCTAACATCATCCTAGTGAACCTAACGTCATCCTGGTGAAACTGGCAGCATCCTGGTGAACCTGGCAGCATCCTGGTGAACCTAACATCATCCTGGTGAACCTAACATCATCCTGGTGAACCTAACGTCATCCTGGTGAACCTGGCAGCATCCTGGTGAACCAAACCTCATCCTGGTAAACGTAACATCATCCTGGTAAACCTAACGGCACCCTGGTAAACCTAACATCATCCTGGTAAACCTGGCTGCATCCTGGTGAACCTAACATCATCCTGGTAAACCTAACGTCATCCTGGTAAACCTAACGTCATCCTGGTGAACCTGGCAGCATCCTGGTGAACCAAACGTCATCCTGGTAAACGTAAAAGAATCCTGGTAAACCTAACGTCATCCTGGTAAACCTAACGTCATCCTGGTGAACCTGGCAGCATCCTGGTGAACCAAACGTCATCCTGGTAAACGTAAAAGCATCCTGGTAAACCTAACGTCATCCTGGTAAACCTAACGTCATCCTGGTAAACCTGGCAGTATCCTGGTGAACATAACGTCATCCTGGTAAACCTAACGTCATCCTGGTGAACCTGGCAGCATCCTGGTAGACCTAACGTCATCCTGGTAAACCTGGAAGCATCCCGGTGAACCTAACATCATCCTGGTAAACCTAACGTCATCCTGGTGAACCTGGCAGCATCCTGGTAAACCTAACATCATCCTGGGAACCCTAACGACATCCTGGTGAACCTGGCAGCATCCTGGTGAACCTAACATCATCCTGGTGAACCTGGCAGCCTCCTGTTGAACCTAACGTCATCCTGGTAAACCTAACGTCATCCTGGTGAACTTGGCAGCATCCTGGTGAACCTAACATCATCCTGGTAAACCTGACAGCATACTGGTAAACCTAACGTCATCCTGGTAAACCTAACGTCATCCTGCTGAACCTAACGTCATACTGGTGAACCTGGCAGCATCCTGGTGAACCAAACGTCATCCTGGTGAACCTGGCAGCCTCCGGTTGAACCTAACGTCATCCTGGCAAACCTAACGTCATCCTGGTGAACTTGGCAGCATCCTGGTGAAGGTAACATCATCCTGGTAAACCTGACAGCATCCTGGGAACCCTAACGTCATCCTGGTGAACCTGGCAGCATCCTGGTGAACCTAACATCATCCTGGTAAACCTGACAGCATCCTGGGAACCCTAACGTCATCCTGGTGAACCTGGCAGCATCCTGGTGAACCTAACATCATCCTGGTGAACCTAACGACATCCTGGTGAACCTGGCAGCATCCTGGTGAACCCTAACGTCATCCTGGTGAACCTGGCAGCATCCTGGTGAACCTAACGTCATCCTGGTGAACCTGGCAGCATCCTGGTGAACCTAACGTCATCCTGGTGAACCTAACATCATCCTGGTGAACCTAACGTCATCCTGGTGAACCTGGCAGCATCCTGGTGAACCTAACATCATCCTGGTAAACCTGGCAGCATCCTGGTAAACCTAACGTCATCCTGGTAAACCTGGCTGCATCCTGGTGAACCTAACGTCATCCTGGTGAACCTGGCAGCATCCTGGTAAACCTAACATCATCCTGGTAAACCTGGCAGCATCCTGGTGAACCTAACATCATCCTGGTAAACCTGGCAGCATCATGGTGAACCTAACGTCATCCTGGTGAACCTGGCAGCATCCTGGTGAACCTAACGTCATCCTGGTAAACCTGGCAGCATCCTGGTGAACATAACGTCATCCTGGTAAACCTAACGTCATCCTGGTAAACCTGGCAGCATCCCGGTGAAACTAACATCATCCTGGTAAACCTAACGTCATCCTGGTAAACCTGGCAGCATCCTGGTAAACCTAACATCATCCTGGTAAACCTGGCAGCATCCTGGTGAACCTAACATCATCCTGGTAAACCTGGCAGCATCATGGTGAACCTAACGTCATCCTGGTGAACCTGGCAGCATCCTGGTGAACCTAACGTCATCCTGGTAAACCTGGCAGCATCCTGGTGAACATAACGTCATCCTGGTAAACCTAACGTCATCCTGGTAAACCTGGCAGCATTCCGGTGAAACTAACATCATCCTGGTAAACCTAACGTCATCCTGGTAAACCTGGCAGCATCCTGGTGAACCTGGCAGCATCCCGGTGAACCTAACATCATCCTGGTGAACCTAACGTCATCCTGGTGAACCAGGCAGCAACCTGGTGAACCTGGCAGCATCCTGGTGAACCTAACATCATCCTGGTGAACCTAACGTCATCCTGGTGAACCTGGCAGCATCCTGGTGAACCTAACATCATCCTGGTGAACCTGGCAGCATCCTGGTAATACTAAGGTCATCCTGGTAAACCTAACGCATTCCTGGCAATCCTGGCCGCATCCTGGTAAACCTAACATAATCCTGGTATACCTAACATCATTCTGGTAAACCTGCAGCATCCTGGTAAACCTAACATAATCCTCGTAAACCTAACATCATCCTGCTAAACCTGGCAGCATCCTGGTAAACGTAACATAATCCTGGTGAACCTAACATAATCCTGGTAAACCTGGCAGCATCCTGGTGAACCTAACGTCATCCTGGTGAACCTAACGACATCCTGGTGAACCTGGCAGCATCCTGGGGAACCCTAACGTCATCCTGGTGAACCTAACATCATCCTGGTGAACCTAACGTCATCCTGGTGAACCTGGCAGCATCCTGGTAAACCTAACATCATCCTGGTAAACCTGGCAGCATCCTGGTGAACCTAACATCATCCTGGTAAACCTGGCAGCATCATGGTGAACCTAACGTCATCCTGGTGAACCTGGCAGCATCCTGGTGAACCTAACGTCATCCTGGTAAACCTGGCAGCATCCTGGTGAACATAACGTCATCCTGGTAAACCTAACGTCATCCTGGTAAACCTGGCAGCATCCCGGTGAAACTAACATCATCCTGGTAAACCTAACGTCATCCTGGTGAACCTGGCAGCATCCTGGTGAACCTGGCAGCATCCTGGTGAACCTAACGTCATCCTGGTGAACCTAACATCATCCTGGTGAACCTAACGTCATCCTGGTGAACCTGGCAGCATCCTGGTGAACCTAACATCATCCTGGTAAACCTGGCAGCATCCTGGTAAACCTAACGTCATCCTGGTAAACCTGGCTGCATCCTGGTGAACCTAACGTCATCCTGGTGAACCTGGCAGCATCCTGGTAAACCTAACATCATCCTGGTAAACCTGGCAGCATCCTGGTGAACCTAACATCATCCTGGTAAACCTGGCAGCATCATGGTGAACCTAACGTCATCCTGGTGAACCTGGCAGCATCCTGGTGAACCTAACGTCATCCTGGTAAACCTGGCAGCATCCTGGTGAACATAACGTCATCCTGGTGAACCTAACGACATCCTGGTGAACCTGGCAGCATCCTGGTGAACCCTAACGTCATCCTGGTGAACCTGACATCATCCTGGTGAACCTAACGTCATCCTGGTGAACCTGGCAGCATCCTGGTAAACCTGGCGGCATCATGGTAAACCTAACATCATCCTGGTAAACCTGGCTGCATCCTGGTGAACCTAACATCATCCTGGTAAACCTAACGTCATCCTGGTAAACCTAACATCATCCTGGTAAACCTGGCTGCATCCTGGTGACCCTGGCAGCATCCTGGTAAACCTAACATCATCCTGGTAAACCTGGCTGCATCCTGGTGAACCTAACTTCATCCTGGTAAACCTAACGTCATCCTGGTAAACCTAACATCATCCTGGTAAACCTGGCTGCATCCTGGTAAACCTAACATCATCCTGGTAAACCTGGCTGCATCCTGGTGAACCTAACATCATCCTGGTAAACCTAACGTCATCCTGATAAACCTAACATCATCCTGGTAAACCTGGCTGCATCCTGGTGAACCTGGCAGCATCCTGGTGAACCTAACGTCATCCTGGTAAACCTAACGTCATCCTGGTGAACTTGGCAGCATCATGGTGAACCTAACGTCATCCTGGTGAAGCTGGCAGCATCCTGGTGAACCTAACGTCATCCTGGTAAACGTAACAGCATCCTGGTAAACCTAAAGTCATCCTGGTAAACCTGGCAGCATCATGGTGAACCTAACGTCATCCTGGTGAACCTGGCAGCATCCTGGTGAACCTAACGTCATCCTGGTAAACCTGGCAGCATCCTGGTGAACATAACGTCATCCTGGTAAACCTAACGTCATCCTGGTAAACCTGGCAGCATCCCGGTGAACCTAACATCATCCTGGTAAACCTAACGTCATCCTGGTAAACCTGGCAGCATCCTGGTAAACCTAACATCATCCTGGGAACCCTAACGTCATCCTGGTGAACCTGGCAGCATCCTGGTGAACCTAACATCATCCTAGTGAACCTAACGTCATCCTGGTGAAACTGGCAGCATCCTGGTGAACCTGGCAGCATCCTGGTGAACCTAACATCATCCTGGTGAACCTAACATCATCCTGGTGAACCTAACGTCATCCTGGTGAACCTGGCAGCATCCTGGTGAACCAAACCTCATCCTGGTAAACGTAACATCATCCTGGTAAACCTAACGGCACCCTGGTAAACCTAACATCATCCTGGTAAACCTGGCTGCATCCTGGTGAACCTAACATCATCCTGGTAAACCTAACGTCATCCTGGTAAACCTAACGTCATCCTGGTGAACCTGGCAGCATCCTGGTGAACCAAACGTCATCCTGGTAAACGTAAAAGAATCCTGGTAAACCTAACGTCATCCTGGTAAACCTAACGTCATCCTGGTGAACCTGGCAGCATCCTGGTGAACCAAACGTCATCCTGGTAAACGTAAAAGCATCCTGGTAAACCTAACGTCATCCTGGTAAACCTAACGTCATCCTGGTAAACCTGGCAGTATCCTGGTGAACATAACGTCATCCTGGTAAACCTAACGTCATCCTGGTGAACCTGGCAGCATCCTGGTAGACCTAACGTCATCCTGGTAAACCTGGAAGCATCCCGGTGAACCTAACATCATCCTGGTAAACCTAACGTCATCCTGGTGAACCTGGCAGCATCCTGGTAAACCTAACATCATCCTGGGAACCCTAACGACATCCTGGTGAACCTGGCAGCATCCTGGTGAACCTAACATCATCCTGGTGAACCTGGCAGCCTCCTGTTGAACCTAACGTCATCCTGGTAAACCTAACGTCATCCTGGTGAACTTGGCAGCATCCTGGTGAACCTAACATCATCCTGGTAAACCTGACAGCATACTGGTAAACCTAACGTCATCCTGGTAAACCTAACGTCATCCTGCTGAACCTAACGTCATACTGGTGAACCTGGCAGCATCCTGGTGAACCAAACGTCATCCTGGTGAACCTGGCAGCCTCCGGTTGAACCTAACGTCATCCTGGCAAACCTAACGTCATCCTGGTGAACTTGGCAGCATCCTGGTGAAGGTAACATCATCCTGGTAAACCTGACAGCATCCTGGGAACCCTAACGTCATCCTGGTGAACCTGGCAGCATCCTGGTGAACCTAACATCATCCTGGTAAACCTGACAGCATCCTGGGAACCCTAACGTCATCCTGGTGAACCTGGCAGCATCCTGGTGAACCTAACATCATCCTGGTGAACCTAACGACATCCTGGTGAACCTGGCAGCATCCTGGTGAACCCTAACGTCATCCTGGTGAACCTGGCAGCATCCTGGTGAACCTAACGTCATCCTGGTGAACCTGGCAGCATCCTGGTGAACCTGGCAGCATCCTGGTGAACCTAACGTCATCCTGGTGAACCTAACATCATCCTGGTGAACCTAACGTCATCCTGGTGAACCTGGCAGCATCCTGGTGAACCTAACATCATCCTGGTAAACCTGGCAGCATCCTGGTAAACCTAACGTCATCCTGGTAAACCTGGCTGCATCCTGGTGAACCTAACGTCATCCTGGTGAACCTGGCAGCATCCTGGTAAACCTAACATCATCCTGGTAAACCTGGCAGCATCCTGGTGAACCTAACATCATCCTGGTAAACCTGGCAGCATCATGGTGAACCTAACGTCATCCTGGTGAACCTGGCAGCATCCTGGTGAACCTAACGTCATCCTGGTAAACCTGGCAGCATCCTGGTGAACATAACGTCATCCTGGTAAACCTAACGTCATCCTGGTAAACCTGGCAGCATCCCGGTGAAACTAACATCATCCTGGTAAACCTAACGTCATCCTGGTAAACCTGGCAGCATCCTGGTAAACCTAACATCATCCTGGTAAACCTGGCAGCATCCTGGTGAACCTAACATCATCCTGGTAAACCTGGCAGCATCATGGTGAACCTAACGTCATCCTGGTGAACCTGGCAGCATCCTGGTGAACCTAACGTCATCCTGGTAAACCTGGCAGCATCCTGGTGAACATAACGTCATCCTGGTAAACCTAACGTCATCCTGGTAAACCTGGCAGCATTCCGGTGAAACTAACATCATCCTGGTAAACCTAACGTCATCCTGGTAAACCTGGCAGCATCCTGGTGAACCTGGCAGCATCCCGGTGAACCTAACATCATCCTGGTGAACCTAACGTCATCCTGGTGAACCAGGCAGCAACCTGGTGAACCTGGCAGCATCCTGGTGAACCTAACATCATCCTGGTGAACCTAACGTCATCCTGGTGAACCTGGCAGCATCCTGGTGAACCTAACATCATCCTGGTGAACCTGGCAGCATCCTGGTAATACTAAGGTCATCCTGGTAAACCTAACGCATTCCTGGCAATCCTGGCCGCATCCTGGTAAACCTAACATAATCCTGGTATACCTAACATCATTCTGGTAAACCTGCAGCATCCTGGTAAACCTAACATAATCCTCGTAAACCTAACATCATCCTGCTAAACCTGGCAGCATCCTGGTAAACGTAACATAATCCTGGTGAACCTAACATAATCCTGGTAAACCTGGCAGCATCCTGGTGAACCTAACGTCATCCTGGTGAACCTAACGACATCCTGGTGAACCTGGCAGCATCCTGGGGAACCCTAACGTCATCCTGGTGAACCTAACATCATCCTGGTGAACCTAACGTCATCCTGGTGAACCTGGCAGCATCCTGGTAAACCTGGCGGCATCATGGTAAACCTAACATCATCCTGGTAAACCTGGCTGCATCCTGGTGAACCTAACATCATCCTGGTAAACCTAACGTCATCCTGGTAAACCTAACATCATCCTGGTAAACCTGGCTGCATCCTGGTGACCCTGGCAGCATCCTGGTAAACCTAACATCATCCTGGTAAACCTGGCTGCATCCTGGTGAACCTAACATCATCCTGGTAAACCTAACGTCATCCTGGTAAACCTAACATCATCCTGGTAAACCTGGCTGCATCCTGGTAAACATAACATCATCCTGGTAAACCTGGCTGCATCCTGGTGAACCTAACATCATCCTGGTAAACCTAACGTCATCCTGATAAACCTAACATCATCCTGGTAAACCTGGCTGCATCCTGGTGAACCTGGCAGCATCCTGGTGAACCTAACGTCATCCTGGTAAACCTAACGTCATCCTGGTGAACTTGGCAGCATCATGGTGAACCTAACGTCATCCTGGTGAAGCTGGCAGCATCCTGGTGAACCTAACGTCATCCTGGTAAACGTAACAGCATCCTGGTAAACCTAAAGTCATCCTGGTAAACCTGGCAGCATCATGGTGAACCTAACGTCATCCTGGTGAACCTGGCAGCATCCTGGTGAACCTAACGTCATCCTGGTAAACCTGGCAGCATCCTGGTGAACATAACGTCATCCTGGTAAACCTAACGTCATCCTGGTAAACCTGGCAGCATCCCGGTGAACCTAACATCATCCTGGTAAACCTAACGTCATCCTGGTAAACCTGGCAGCATCCTGGTAAACCTAACATCATCCTGGGAACCCTAACGTCATCCTGGTGAACCTGGCAGCATCCTGGTGAACCTAACATCATCCTAGTGAACCTAACGTCATCCTGGTGAACCTGGCAGCATCCTGGTGAACCTGGCAGCATCCTGGTGAACCTAACATCATCCTGGTGAACCTAACATCATCCTGGTGAACCTAACGTCATCCTGGTGAACCTGGCAGCATCCTGGTGAACCAAACCTCATCCTGGTAAACGTAACATCATCCTGGTAAACCTAACGGCACCCTGGTAAACCTAACATCATCCTGGTAAACCTGGCTGCATCCTGGTGAACCTAACATCATCCTGGTAAACCTAACGTCATCCTGGTAAACCTAACGTCATCCTGGTGAACCTGGCAGCATCCTGGTGAACCAAACGTCATCCTGGTAAACGTAAAAGAATCCTGGTAAACCTAACGTCATCCTGGTAAACCTAACGTCATCCTGGTGAACCTGGCAGCATCCTGGTGAACCAAACGTCATCCTGGTAAACGTAAAAGCATCCTGGTAAACCTAACGTCATCCTGGTAAACCTAACGTCATCCTGGTAAACCTGGCAGTATCCTGGTGAACATAACGTCATCCTGGTAAACCTAACGTCATCCTGGTGAACCTGGCAGCATCCTGGTAGACCTAACGTCATCCTGGTAAACCTGGAAGCATCCCGGTGAACCTAACATCATCCTGGTAAACCTAACGTCATCCTGGTGAACCTGGCAGCATCCTGGTAAACCTAACATCATCCTGGGAACCCTAACGACATCCTGGTGAACCTGGCAGCATCCTGGTGAACCTAACATCATCCTGGTGAACCTGGCAGCCTCCTGTTGAACCTAACGTCATCCTGGTAAACCTAACGTCATCCTGGTGAACTTGGCAGCATCCTGGTGAACCTAACATCATCCTGGTAAACCTGACAGCATACTGGTAAACCTAACGTCATCCTGGTAAACCTAACGTCATCCTGGTGAACCTGGCAGCATCCTGGTGAACCAAACGTCATCCTGGTAAACGTAAAAGCATCCTGGTAAACCTAACGTCATCCTGGTAAACCTAACGTCATCCTGGTAAACCTGGCAGTATCCTGGTGAACATAACGTCATCCTGGTAAACCTAACGTCATCCTGGTGAACCTGGCAGCATCCTGGTAGACCTAACGTCATCCTGGTAAACCTGGAAGCATCCCGGTGAACCTAACATCATCCTGGTAAACCTAACGTCATCCTGGTGAACCTGGCAGCATCCTGGTAAACCTAACATCATCCCGGGAACCCTAACGACATCCTGGTGAACCTGGCAGCATCCTGGTGAACCTAACATCATCCTGGTGAACCTGGCAGCCTCCTGTTGAACCTAACGTCATCCTGGTAAACCTAACGTCATCCTGGTGAACTTGGCAGCATCCTGGTGAACCTAACATCATCCTGGTAAACCTGACAGCATACTGGTAAACCTAACGTCATCCTGGTAAACCTAACGTCATCCTGTTGAACCTAACGTCATACTGGTGAACCTGGCAGCATCCTGGTGAACCAAACGTCATCCTGGTGAACCTGGCAGCCTCCGGTTGAACCTAACGTCATCCTGGCAAACCTAACGTCATCCTGGTGAACTTGGCAGCATCCTGGTGAAGCTAACATCATCCTGGTAAACCTGACAGCATCCTGGGAACCCTAACGTCATCCTGGTGAACCTGGCAGCATCCTGGTGAACCTAACATCATCCTGGTAAACCTGACAGCATCCTGGGAACCCTAACGTCATCCTGGTGAACCTGGCAGCATCCTGGTGAACCTAACATCATCCTGGTGAACCTAACGACATCCTGGTGAACCTGGCAGCATCCTGGTGAACCCTAACGTCATCCTGGTGAACCTGGCAGCATCCTGGTGAACCTAACGTCATCCTGGTGAACCTGGCAGCATCCTGGTGAACCTGGCAGCATCCTGGTGAACCTAACGTCATCCTGGTGAACCTAACATCATCCTGGTGAACCTAACGTCATCCTGGTGAACCTGGCAGCATCCTGGTGAACCTAACATCATCCTGGTAAACCTGGCAGCATCCTGGTAAACCTAACGTCATCCTGGTAAACCTGGCTGCATCCTGGTGAACCTAACGTCATCCTGGTGAACCTGGCAGCATCCTGGTAAACCTAACATCATCCTGGTAAACCTGGCAGCATCCTGGTGAACCTAACATCATCCTGGTAAACCTGGCAGCATCATGGTGAACCTAACGTCATCCTGGTGAACCTGGCAGCATCCTGGTGAACCTAACGTCATCCTGGTAAACCTGGCAGCATCCTGGTGAACATAACGTCATCCTGGTAAACCTAACGTCATCCTGGTAAACCTGGCAGCATCCCGGTGAAACTAACATCATCCTGGTAAACCTAACGTCATCCTGGTAAACCTGGCAGCATCCTGGTAAACCTAACATCATCCTGGTAAACCTGGCAGCATCCTGGTGAACCTAACATCATCCTGGTAAACCTGGCAGCATCATGGTGAACCTAACGTCATCCTGGTGAACCTGGCAGCATCCTGGTGAACCTAACGTCATCCTGGTAAACCTGGCAGCATCCTGGTGAACATAACGTCATCCTGGTAAACCTAACGTCATCCTGGTAAACCTGGCAGCATTCCGGTGAAACTAACATCATCCTGGTAAACCTAACGTCATCCTGGTAAACCTGGCAGCATCCTGGTGAACCTGGCAGCATCCCGGTGAACCTAACATCATCCTGGTGAACCTAACGTCATCCTGGTGAACCAGGCAGCAACCTGGTGAACCTGGCAGCATCCTGGTGAACCTAACATCATCCTGGTGAACCTAACGTCATCCTGGTGAACCTGGCAGCATCCTGGTGAACCTAACATCATCCTGGTGAACCTGGCAGCATCCTGGTAATACTAACGTCATCCTGGTAAACCTAACGCATTCCTGGCAATCCTGGCCGCATCCTGGTAAACCTAACATAATCCTGGTATACCTAACATCATTCTGGTAAACCTGCAGCATCCTGGTAAACCTAACATAATCCTCGTAAACCTAACATCATCCTGCTAAACCTGGCAGCATCCTGGTAAACGTAACATAATCCTGGTGAACCTAACATAATCCTGGTAAACCTGGCAGCATCCTGGTGAACCTAACGTCATCCTGGTGAACCTAACGACATCCCGGTGAACCTGGCAGCATCCTGGGGAACCCTAACGTCATCCTGGTGAACCTAACATCATCCTGGTGAACCTAACGTCATCCTGGTGAACCTGGCAGCATCCTGGTAAACCTGGCGGCATCATGGTAAACCTAACATCATCCTGGTAAACCTGGCTGCATCCTGGTGAACCTAACATCATCCTGGTAAACCTAACGTCATCCTGGTAAACCTAACATCATCCTGGTAAACCTGGCTGCATCCTGGTGACCCTGGCAGCATCCTGGTAAACCTAACATCATCCTGGTAAACCTGGCTGCATCCTGGTGAACCTAACATCATCCTGGTAAACCTAACGTCAT
Source organism: Hemitrygon akajei (assembly GCF_048418815.1). Classification (NCBI taxonomy): domain Eukaryota; kingdom Metazoa; phylum Chordata; class Chondrichthyes; order Myliobatiformes; family Dasyatidae; genus Hemitrygon; species Hemitrygon akajei. The sequence goes on from NC_133131.1 coordinate 163,264,623, forward strand.
CCTGGTAAACCTAACATCATCCTGGTAAACCTGGCTGCATCCTGGTAAACCTATCATCATCCTGGTAAACCTGGCTGCATCCTGGTGAACCTAACATCATCCTGGTAAACCTAACGTCATCCTGATAAACCTAACATCATCCTGGTAAACCTGGCTGCATCCTGGTGAACCTGGCAGCATCCTGGTGAACCTAACGTGTTCCTGGTAAACCTAACGTCATCCTGGTGAACTTGGCAGCATCATGGTGAACCTAACGTCATCCTGGTGAAGCTGGCAGCATCCTGGTGAACCTAACGTCATCCTGGTAAACGTAACAGCATCCTGGTAAACCTAAAGTCATCCTGGTAAACCTGGCAGCATCATGGTGAACCTAACGTCATCCTGGTGAACCTGGCAGCATCCTGGTGAACCTAACGTCATCCTGGTAAACCTGGCAGCATCCTGGTGAACATAACGTCATCCTGGTAAACCTAACGTCATCCTGGTAAACCTGGCAGCATCCCGGTGAACCTAACATCATCCTGGTAAACCTAACGTCATCCTGGTAAACCTGGCAGCATCCTGGTAAACCTAACATCATCCTGGGAACCCTAACGTCATCCTGGTGAACCTGGCAGCATCCTGGTGAACCTAACATCATCCTAGTGAACCTAACTTCATCCTGGTGAACCTGGCAGCATCCTGGTGAACCTGGCAGCATCCTGGTGAACCTAACATCATCCTGGTGAACCTAACATCATCCTGGTGAACCTAACGTCATCCTGGTGAACCTGGCAGCATCCTGGTGAACCAAACCTCATCCTGGTAAACGTAACATCATCCTGGTAAACCTAACGGCACCCTGGTAAACCTAACATCATCCTGGTAAACCTGGCTGCATCCTGGTGAACCTAACATCATCCTGGTAAACCTAACGTCATCCTGGTAAACCTAACGTCATCCTGGTGAACCTGGCAGCATCCTGGTGAACCAAACGTCATCCTGGTAAACGTAAAAGAATCCTGGTAAACCTAACGTCATCCTGGTAAACCTAACGTCATCCTGGTGAACCTGGCAGCATCCTGGTGAACCAAACGTCATCCTGGTAAACGTAAAAGCATCCTGGTAAACCTAACGTCATCCTGGTAAACCTAACGTCATCCTGGTAAACCTGGCAGTATCCTGGTGAACATAACGTCATCCTGGTAAACCTAACGTCATCCTGGTGAACCTGGCAGCATCCTGGTAGACCTAACGTCATCCTGGTAAACCTGGAAGCATCCCGGTGAACCTAACATCATCCTGGTAAACCTAACGTCATCCTGGTGAACCTGGCAGCATCCTGGTAAACCTAACATCATCCTGGGAACCCTAACGACATCCTGGTGAACCTGGCAGCATCCTGGTGAACCTAACATCATCCTGGTGAACCTGGCAGCCTCCTGTTGAACCTAACGTCATCCTGGTAAACCTAACGTCATCCTGGTGAACTTGGCAGCATCCTGGTGAACCTAACATCATCCTGGTAAACCTGACAGCATACTGGTAAACCTAACGTCATCCTGGTAAACCTAACGTCATCCTGTTGAACCTAACGTCATACTGGTGAACCTGGCAGCATCCTGGTGAACCAAACGTCATCCTGGTGAACCTGGCAGCCTCCGGTTGAACCTAACGTCATCCTGGCAAACCTAACGTCATCCTGGTGAACTTGGCAGCATCCCGGTGAAGCTAACATCATCCTGGTAAACCTGACAGCATCCTGGGAACCCTAACGTCATCCTGGTGAACCTGGCAGCATCCTGGTGAACCTAACATCATCCTGGTAAACCTGACAGCATCATGGGAACCCTAACGTCATCCTGGTGAACCTGGCAGCATCCTGGTGAACCTAACATCATCCTGGTGAACCTAACGACATCCTGGTGAACCTGGCAGCATCCTGGTGAACCCTAACGTCATCCTGGTGAACCTGGCAGCATCCTGGTGAACCTAACGTCATCCTGGTGAACCTGGCAGCATCCTGGTGAACCTGGCAGCATCCTGGTGAACCTAACGTCATCCTGGTGAGCCTAACATCATCCTGGTGAACCTAACGTCATCCTGGTGAACCTGGCAGCATCCTGGTGAACCTAACATCATCCTGGTAAACCTGGCAGCATCCTGGTAAACCTAACGTCATCCTGGTAAACCTGGCTGCATCCTGGTGAACCTAACGTCATCCTGGTGAACCTGGCAGCATCCTGGTAAACCTAACATCATCCTGGTAAACCTGGCAGCATCCTGGTGAACCTAACATCATCCTGGTAAACCTGGCAGCATCATGGTGAACCTAACGTCATCCTGGTGAACCTGGCAGCATCCTGGTGAACCTAACGTCATCCTGGTAAACCTGGCAGCATCCTGGTGAACATAACGTCATCCTGGTAAACCTAACGTCATCCTGGTAAACCTGGCAGCATCCCGGTGAAACTAACATCATCCTGGTAAACCTAACGTCATCCTGGTAAACCTGGCAGCATCCTGGTAAACCTAACATCATCCTGGTAAACCTGGCAGCATCCTGGTGAACCTAACATCATCCTGGTAAACCTGGCAGCATCATGGTGAACCTAACGTCATCCTGGTGAACCTGGCAGCATCCTGGTGAACCTAACGTCATCCTGGTAAACCTGGCAGCATCCTGGTGAACATAACGTCATCCTGGTAAACCTAACGTCATCCTGGTAAACCTGGCAGCATCCCGGTGAAACTAACATCATCCTGGTAAACCTAACGTCATCCTGGTAAACCTGGCAGCATCCTGGTGAACCTGGCAGCATCCCGGTGAACCTAACATCATCCTGGTGAACCTAACGTCATCCTGGTGAACCAGGCAGCAACCTGGTGAACCTGGCAGCATCCTGGTGAACCTAACATCATCCTGGTGAACCTAACGTCATCCTGGTGAACCTGGCAGCATCCTGGTGAACCTAACATCATCCTGGTGAACCTGGCAGCATCCTGGTAAAACTAACGTCATCCTGGTAAACCTAACGCATTCCTGGCAATCCTGGCCGCATCCTGGTAAACCTAACATAATCCTGGTATACCTAACATCATTCTGGTAAACCTGCAGCATCCTGGTAAACCTAACATAATCCTCGTAAACCTAACATCATCCTGCTAAACCTGGCAGCATCCTGGTAAACGTAACATAATCCTGGTGAACCTAACATAATCCTGGTAAACAACATCATCCTGGTGAACCTGGCAGCATCCTGGTGAACATAACGTCATCCTGGTAAACCTAACATCATCCTGGGAACCCTAACGACATCCTGGTGAACCTGGCAGCCTCCTGTTGAACCTAACGTCATCCTGGTAAACCTAACGTCATCCAGGTGAACTTGGCAGCATCCTGGTGAACCTAACATCATCCTGGTAAACCTGACAGCATACTGGTAAACCTAACGTCATCCTGGTAAACCTAACGTCATCCTGTTGAACCTAACGTCATACTGGTGAACCTGGCAGCATCCTGGTGAACCAAACGTCATCCTGGTGAACCTGGCAGCCTCCGGTTGAACCTAACGTCATCCTGGCATACCTAACGTCATCCTGGTGAACTTGGCAGCATCCTGGTAAACCTAACGTCATCCTGGTAAACCTGGCTGCATCCTGGTGAACCTAACATCATCCTGGTAAACCTGACAGCATCCTGGGAACCCTAACGTCATCCTGGTGAACCTGGCAGCATCCTGGTGAACCTAACATCATCCTGGTGAACCTAACGACATCCTGGTGAACGTGGCAGCATCCTGGTGAACCCTAACGTCATCCTGGTGAACCTGGCAGCATCCCGGTGAACCTAACGTCATCCTGGTGAACCTGGCAGCATCCTGGTGAACCTGGCAGCATCCTGGTGAACCTAACGTCATCCTGGTGAACCTAACATCATCCTGGTGAACCTAACGTCATCCTGGTGAACCTAACGTCATCCTGGTGAACCTGGCAGCATCCTGGTGAACCTGGCAGCATTCTGGTGAACCTAACATCATCCTGGTGAACCTAACGTCATCCTGGTGAACCAGGCAGCAACCTGGTGAACCTGGCAGCATCCTGGTGAACCTAACATCATCCTGGTGAACCTAACGTCATCCTGGTGAACCTGGCAGCATCCTGGTGAACCTAACATCATCCTGGTGAACCTAACGTCATCCTGGTGAAACTGGCAGCATCCTGGTGAACCTGGCAGCATCCCGGTGAACCTAACGTCATCCTGGTGAACCTGGCAGCATCCTGGTGAACCTGGCAGCATCCTGGTGAACCTAACATCATCCTGGTGAACCTAACGTCATCCTGGTGAACCAGGCAGCAACCTGGTGAACCTGGCAGCATCCTGGTGAACCTAACATCATCCTGGTGAACCTAACGTCATCCTGGTGAACCTGGCAGCATCCTGGTGAACCTAACATCATCCTGGTGAACCTGGCAGCATCCTGGTAAAACTAACGTCATCCTGTTAAACCTAACGCATTCAGGGCAAACCTGGCAGCATACTGGTAAACCTAACGTCATCCTGGTAAACCTAAAGTCATCCTGGTAAACCTGGCCGCATCCTGGTAAACCTAACGTCAACCTGGTAAACCTAAAGTCATCCTGGTAAACCTGGCCGCATCCTGGTAAACCTAACGTCATCCTGGTAAACCTAAAGTCATCCTGGTAAACCTGGCCGCATCCTGGTAAACCTAACGTCATCCTGGTAAACCTAAACTCATCCTGGTAAACCTGGCCGCATCCTGGTGAACCTAACATAATCCTGGTATACCTAACATCATTCTGGTAAACCTGCAGCATCCTGGTAAACCTAACATAATCCTCGTAAACCTAACTTCATCCTGCTAAACCTGGCAGCATCCTGGTAAACGTAACATAATCCTGGTAAACCTAAAATAATCCTGGTAAACCTAACATCATCCTGGTAATCCTGGCAGCATCCTGGTGAACCTAACATAATCCTGGTTAACAACATCATCCTGGTGAACCTGGCAGCATCCTGGTGATCATAACGTCATCCTGGTAAACCTAACATCATCCTGGGAACCCTAACGACATCCTGGTGAACCTGGCAGCCTCCTGTTGAACCTAACGTCATCCTGGTAAACCTAACGTCATCCTGGTGAACTTGGCAGCATCCTGGTGAACCTAACATCATCCTGGTAAACCTGACAGCATACTGGTAAACCTAACGTCATCCTGGTAAACCTAACGTCATCCTGTTGAACCTAACGTCATACTGGTGAACCTGGCAGCATCCTGGTGAACCAAACGTCATCCTGGTGAACCTGGCAGCCTCCGGTTGAACCTAACGTCATCCTGGCAAACCTAACGTCATCGTGGTGAACTTGGCAGCATCCTGGTAAACCTAACGTCATCCTGGTAAACCTGGCTGCATCCTGGTGAACCTAACATCATCCTGGTGAACCTAACGACATCCTGGTGAACCTGGCAGCATCCTGGTGAACCCTAACGTCATCCTGGTGAACCTGGCAGCATCCCGCTGAACCTAACGTCATCCTGGTGAACCTGGCAGCATCCTGGTGAACCTGGCAGCATCCTGGTGAACCTAACGTCATTCTGGTGAACCTAACATCATCCTGGTGAACCTAACGTCATCCTGGTGAACCTGGCAGCATCCTGGTAAACCTAACATCATCCTGGTGAACCTAACGTCATCCTGGTGAACCTGGCAGCATCCTGGTGAACCTGGCAGCATCCTGGTGAACCTAACGTCATCCTGGTGAACCTACCATCATCCTGGTGAACCTAACGTCATCCTGGTGAACCTGGCAGCATCCTGGTGAACCTAACATCATCCTGGTAAACCTGGCAGCATCCTGGTAAAGCTAACGTCATCCTGGTGAACTTGGCAGCATCCTGGTGAACCTAACATCATCCTGGTAAACCTGGCTGCATCCTGGTGAACCTAACGTCATCCTGGTGAACCTGGCTGCATCCTGGTGAACCTGGCAGCATCCTGGTGAACCAAGCGTCATCCTGGTAAACCTGGAAGCATCATGGTGAACCTAACGTCATCCTGGTAAACCTGGCAGCATCCTGGTGAACCTAACGTCATCCTGGTAAACCTGGCAGCATCCTGGTGAACATAACGTCATCCTGGTAAACCTAACGTCATCCTGGTAAACCTGGCAGCATCCTGGTGAACCTAACGTCATCCTGGTAAACCTGGCAGCATCATGGTGAACCTAACGTCATCCTGGTAAACCTGGAAGCATCCTGGTGAACCTAACGTCATCCTGGTAAACCTGGCAGCATCCTGGTGAACATAACGTCATCCTGGTAAACCTAACGTCATCCTGGTAAACCTAACATCATCCTGGGAACCCTAACATCATCCTGGTAAACCTAACGTCATCCTGGTAAACCTGGCAGCATCCTGGTGAACCTAACGTCATCCTGCTGAACCTGGCAGCATCCTGGTAAAGCTAACGTCATCCTGGTGAACCTAACATCATCCTGGTGAACCTAACGTCATCCTGGTGAACCTGGCAGCATCCAGGTGAACCTGGCAGCATCCTGGTGAACCTAACATCATCCTGGTGAACCTAACGTCATCCTGGTGAACCTGGCAGCATCCAGGTGAACCTGGCAGCATCCTGGTGAACCTAACATCATCCTGGTGAACCTAACGTCATCCTGGTGAACCTGGCAGCATCCAGGTGAACCTGGCAGCATCCTGGTGAACCTAACATCATCCTGGTGAACCTAACATCATCCTGGTGAACCTAACGTCATCCTGGTGATCCTGGCAGCATCCTGGTGAACCTAACATCATCCTGGTGAACCTGGCAGCATCCTGGTGAACATAACGTCATCCTGGTAATCCTGATGTCATGCTGGTAACCCTGGCAGCATCCTGGTGAACCTAACAGAATCCTGGTAAACCTAACGTCATCCTGGTGAACCTAACGTCATCCTGGTAAACCTGATGTCATCCTGGTAAACCTGGCAGCATACTGGTAAACCTAAAATCATCCTGGTAAACCTAACGTCTTCCGGGTAAACCTAACGTCATCCTAGTGAACCTAAAGTCATCCTGCTAAACCTGATGTCATCCTCGTAAACCTGGCAGCATCCTGGTAAACCTAAGGATATCCTGGTAAACCTGGCAGCATCCTGGTTAACCTAAGGATATCCTGGTAAACCTAAGGATATCCTGGTAAACCTAACGCATCCCTGGCAAACCTGGCAGCATCCTGGTAAACCTAAAATAATCCTGGTAAACCTGACAGCATCCTGGTAAACCTAAAATAATCCTGGTGAACCTGGCAGCATCCTGGTAAACCTAACGCATCCCTGGCAAACCTGGCAGCATCCTGGTAAACCTAACGTCATCCTAGTAAACCTAACATCAAACTGGTAAACATAACGTCATCCTGGTAAACCTAACGTCAACCTGGTAAATCTAATGTCATCCTGGTAAACCTAAAATCATCCTGGTAAACCTGACAGCATCCTGGTAAAGCTAACGTCACCCTGGTGAACCTCGCAACATCCTGGTAAACCTAACGACATCCATGTAAACCTAACGTCAACCTGATAAACCTAAAGTCATCCTGGTAAACCTAACGTCATCCTGGTAAACCTGGCAGCATCCTGGTAAACCTAACGTCATCCTGGTAAACCTGGCTGCATCCTGGTGAACCTGGCAGCATCCTGGTAAACCTAACATAATCCTGGTAAACGAAACATCATCATGGTGAACCAAAGATAATCCTGGTAAACATAACATCATCCTGGTAAACATAACGTCATCCTAGTAAACCTAACATCAAACTGGTAAACATAACGTCATCCTGGTAAACCTAACGTCAACCTGGTAAATCTAATGTCATCCTGGTAAACCTAAAATCATCCTGGTAAACCTGACAGCATCCTGGAAAATCGAACGTTATCCTGGTAAACCTGGCTGCATCCTGGTGAACCTGGCAGCATACTGGTAAACCTAACATAATCCTGGTAAACGAAACATCATCATGGTGAACCAAAGATAATCCTGGTAAACATAACATCATCCTGGTAAACATAACGTCATCCTAGTAAACCTAACATCAAACTGGTAAACATAACGTCATCCTGGTAAACCTAACGTCAACCTGGTAAATCTAATGTCATCCTGGTAAACCTAACGTCAACCTGGTAAATCTAATGTCATCCTGGTAAACCTAAAATCATCCTGGTGAACCTAACGTCATCCTGGTGAACCTAACGTCATCCTGGTAATCCTGGCAGCATCCTGGTGAACCTAACATCATCCTGGTAAACCTAACGTCATCCTGGTGAACTTGGCAGCATCCTGGTAAACCTAAAATAATCCTGGTAAACCTGACAGCATCCTGGTAAACCTGACGTTATCCTGGTAAACCTGGCAGCATCCTGGTAAAGCTAACGTCATCCTGGTGAACCTGGAGGCATCCTGGTTATCCTGGCAGCATCCTGGTAAACCTAACGTCATCCTGTAAAATCTGGCAGCATCCTGGTAAACCTAAAGTCATCCTGGTGAACCTAACGTCATCCTGGTGAACCTCGCAACATCTTGGTAAACCTAACTACATCCAGGTAAACCTAACGTCAACCTGATAAACCTAACGTCATCCTGGGGAACCTGGCAGCATCCCGGTAAACCTAACGTCATCCTGGTGAACCTAACGTCATCCTGGTGAACCTGGCAGCATCCTGGTAAACCTAACGTCATCCTGGTAAACCTGATGTCATCCTGCTAAACCTAACATCATCCTGGTAAACCTAACGTCTTCCAGGTAAACCTAACGTCATCCTGGTGAACCTAAAGTCATCCTGGTAAACCTGGCAGGATCCTGGTAAACCTAACGTCATCCTGGTAAACCAAGCAGCATTCTGGTAAACCTAACGTCATCCTGGTGAACATAACGTCATCCTGGTAAACCTAAGGATATCCTGGTAAACCTAACGCATCCCTGGTAAACCTGGCAGCATCCTGGTGAACCTAACGTCATCCTGGTAAATCTGGCAGCATCCTGGTAAACCTAAAATAATCCTGGTAAACCTGACAGCATCCTGGTAAACCTGACGTTATCCTGGTTATCCTGGCAGCATCCTGGTAAACCTGGCAGCATCCTGGTAAAGCTAACGTCATCCTGGTGAACCTGGAGGCATCCTGGTTATCCTGGCAGCATACTGGTAAACCTAACGTCATCCTGTAAAATCTGGCAGCATCCCGGTAAACCTAACGTCATCCTGGTGAACCTAACGTCATCCTGGTGAACCTGGCAGCATCCTGGTAAACCTAACGTCATCCTGGTAAACCTGGCAGCATCCTGGTTATCCTGGCAGCATACTGGTAAACCTAACGTCATCCTGTAAAATCTGGCAGCATCCTGGTAAACCTAAAGTCATCCTGGTGAACCTAACGTCATCCTGGTGAACCTCGCAACATCTTGGTAAACCTAACTACATCCAGGTAAACCTAACGTCAACCTGATAAACCTAACGTCATCCTGGGGAACCTGGCAGCATCCCGGTAAACCTAACGTCATCCTGGTGAACCTAACGTCATCCTGGTGAACCTGGCAGCATCCTGGTAAACCTAACGTCATCCTGGTAAACCTGATGTCATCCTGCTAAACCTAACATCATCCTGGTAAACCTAACGTCTTCCAGGTAAACCTAAAGTCATCCTGGTGAACCTAAAGTCATCCTGGTAAACCTGGCAGGATCCTGGTAAACCTAACGTCATCCTGGTAAACCAAGCAGCATTCTGGTAAACCTAACGTCATCCTGGTGAACATAACGTCATCCTGGTAAACCTAAGGATATCCTGGTAAACCTAACGCATCCCTGGTAAACCTGGCAGCATCCTGGTAAACCTAAAGTCATCTTGGTAAACCTGGCCGCATCCTGGTAAACCTAACATAATCCTGGTAAACCTAACATCATCCTGGTAAACCTAACATAATCCTGGTAAACCAAACATCATCCTGGTAATCCTGGCAGCATCCTGGTGAACCTAACATAATCCTGGTGAACCTAACGTCATCCTGGTAAATCTGGCAGCATCCTGGTAAACCTAAAATAATCCTGGTAAACCTGACAGCATCCTGGTAAACCTGACGTTATCCTGGTTATCCTGGCAGCATCCTGGTAAACCTGGCAGCATCCTGGTAAAGCTAACGTCATCCTGGTGAACCTGGAGGCATCCTGGTAAACCTAACGTCATCCTGTAAAATCTAGCAGCATCCTGGTAAACCTAAAGTCATCCTGGTGAACCTAACGTCATCCTGGTGAACCTCGCAACATCTTGGTAAACCTAACTACATCCAGGTAAACCTAACGTCAACCTGATAAACCTAACGTCATCCTGGGGAACCTGGCAGCATCCCGGTAAACCTAACGTCATCCTGGTGAACCTAACGTCATCCAGGTAAACCTGATGTCATCCTGGTAAACCTGGCAGCATCCTGCTAAACCTAACATCATCCTGGTAAACCTAACGTCATCCTGGTAAACCAAGCAGCATTCTGGTAAACCTAACGTCATCCTGGTAAACCAAGCAGCATTCTGGTAAACCTAACGTCATCCTGGTGAACATAACGTCATCCTGGTAAACCTAAGGATATCCTGGTAAACCTAACGCATCCCTGGTAAACCTGGCAGCATCCTGGTAAACCTAAAGTCACCTTGGTAAACCTGGCCGCATCCTGGTAAACCTAACATAATCCTGGTAAACCTAACATCATCCTGGTAATCCTGGCAGCATCCTGGTGAACGTAACATAATCCTGGTTAACCTAACATCATCCTGGTAAACCTGGCAGCATCCTGGTAAACCCGGCAGCATCCTGGTGAACCTAACATAATCCTGGTAAACCTAACGTCATCCTGGTAAACCTGGCAGCATCCTGGTGAACATAACGTCATCCTGGTAAACCTAACGTCATCCTGGTAAACCTAACGTCATCCTGCTGAACCTGGCAGCATCCTGGTGAACCTAACATCATCCTGGTGAACCTAACGTCATCCTGGTGAACCTGGCAGCATCCTGGTGAACCTAACATCATCCTGGTGAACCTGGCAGCATCCTGGTGAACATAACGTCATCCTGGTAATCCTGATGTCATGCTGGTAAACCTGGCAGCATCCTGGTGAACCTAACAGAATCCTGGTAAACCTAACGTCATCCTGGTGAACCTAACGTCATCCTGGTAAACCTGATGTCATCCTGCTAAACCTGATGTCATCCTGGTAAACCTGGCAGCATACTGGTAAACCTAAAATCATCCTGGTAAACCTAACGTCTTCCGGGTAAACCTAACGTCATCCTAGTGAACCTAAAGTCATCCTGCTAAACCTGATGTCATCCTCGTAAACCTGGCAGCATCCTGGTAAACCTAAGGATATCCTGGTAAACCTGGCAGCATCCTGGTTAACCTAAGGATATCCTGGTAAACCTAAGGATATCCTGGTAAACCTAACGCATCCCTGGCAAACCTGGCAGCATCCTGGTAAACCTAACATAATCCTGGTAAACGAAACATCATCATGGTGAACCAAAGATAATCCTGGTAAACATAACATCATCCTGGTAAACATAACGTCATCCTAGTAAACCTAACATCAAACTGGTAAACATAACGTCATCCTGGTAAACCTAACGTCAACCTGGTAAATCTAATGTCATCGTGGTAAACCTAACGTCATCCTGGTAAACCTGACAGCATCCTGGTGAATCTAATGTCATCCTGGTAAACCTAAAATAATCCTGGTAAACCTGACAGCATCCTGGTAAACCTGACGTTATCCTGGTTATCCTGGCAGCATCCTGGTAAACCTGGCAGCATCCTGGTAAACCTAAAGTCATCCTGGTGAACCTAACGTCATCCTGGTGAACCTCGCAACATCTTGGTAAACCTAACTACATCCAGGTAAACCTAACGTCAACCTGATAAACCTAACGTCATCCTGGGGAACCTGGCAGCATCCCGGTAAACCTAACGTCATCCTGGTGAACCTAACATAATCCTGGTAAACCTAACGTCATCCTGGTAAACCTGGCAGCATCCTGGTGAACATAACGTCATCCTGGTAAACCTAACGTCATCCTGGTAAACCTAACGTCATCCTGCTGAACCTGGCAGCATCCTGGTGAACCTAACATCATCCTGGTGAACCTAACGTCATCCTGGTGAACCTGGCAGCATCCTGGTGAACCTAACATCATCCTGGTGAACCTGGCAGCATCCTGGTGAACATAACGTCATCCTGGTAATCCTGATGTCATCCTGCTAAACCTGATGTCATCCTGGTAAACCTGGCAGCATACTGGTAAACCTAAAATCATCCTGGTAAACCTAACGTCTTCCGGGTAAACCTAACGTCATCCTAGTGAACCTAAAGTCATCCTGCTAAACCTGATGTCATCCTCGTAAACCTGGCAGCATCCTGGTAAACCTAAGGATATCCTGGTAAACCTGGCAGCATCCTGGTTAACCTAAGGATATCCTGGTAAACCTAAGGATATCCTGGTAAACCTAACGCATCCCTGGCAAACCTGGCAGCATCCTGGTAAACCTAACATAATCCTGGTAAACGAAACATCATCATGGTGAACCAAAGATAATCCTGGTAAACATAACATCATCCTGGTAAACATAACGTCATCCTAGTAAACCTAACATCAAACTGGTAAACATAACGTCATCCTGGTAAATCTAACGTCAACCTGGTAAATCTAATGTCATCGTGGTAAACCTAACGTCATCCTGGTAAACCTGACAGCATCCTGGTGAATCTAATGTCATCCTGGTAAACCTAAAATAATCCTGGTAAACCTGACAGCATCCTGGTAAACCTGACGTTATCCTGGTTATCCTGGCAGCATCCTGGTAAACCTGGTAGCATCCTGGTAAACCTGACGTCATCCTGGTGAACCTGGAGGCATCCTGGTAAACCTGGCAGCATCCTGGTTATCCTGGCAGCATCCTGGTAAACCTAAAGTCATCCTGGTGAACCTAACGTCATCCTGGTGAACCTCGCAACATCTTGGTAAACCTAACTACATCCAGGTAAACCTAACGTCAACCTGATAAACCTAACGTCATCCTGGGGAACCTGGCAGCATCCCGGTAAACCTAACGTCATCCTGGTGAACCTAACGTCATCCTGGTGAACCTGGCAGCATCCTGGTAAACCTAACGTCATCCTGGTAAACCTGATGTCATCCTGCTAAACCTAACATCATCCTGGTAAACCTAACGTCTTCCAGGTAAACCTAACGTCATCCTGGTGAACCTAAAGTCATCCTGGTAAACCTGGCAGGATCCTGGTAAACCTAACGTCATCCTGGTAAACCAAGCAGCATCCTGGTAAACCTAAAGTCATCTTGGTAAACCTGGCCGCATCCTGGTAAACCTAACATAATCCTGGTAAACCTAACATCATCCTGGTAAACCTAACATCATCCTGGTAAACCTGGCAGCATCCTGGTAAAGCTAACGTCATCCTGGTAAACCTAACGTCATCCTGGTAATCCTGGCAGCATCCTGGTGAACCTAACATAATCCTTGTGAACCTAACGTCATCCTGGTGAACTTGGCAGCATCCTGGTAAACCTAACGTCATCCTGGTAAATCTGGCAGCATCCTGGTAAACCTAAAATAATCCTGGTAAACCTGACAGCATTCTGGTAAACCTGACGTTATCCTGGTTATCCTGGCAGCATCCTGGTAAACCTGGCAGCATCCTGGTAAAGCTAACGTCATCCTGGTGAACCTGGAGGCATCCTGGTAAACCTAACGTCATCCTGTAAAATCTGGCAGCATCCTGGTAAACCTAAAGTCATCCTGGTGAACCTAACGTCATCCTGGTGAACCTCGCAACATCTTGGTAAACCTAACTACATCCAGGTAAACCTAACGTCAACCTGATAAACCTAACGTCATCCTGGTGAACCTAACGTCATCCTGCTGAACCTGGCAGCATCCTGGTGAACCTAACATCATCCTGGTGAACCTAACGTCATCCTGGTGAACCTGGCAGCATCCAGGTGAACCTGGCAGCATCCTGGTGAACCTAACATCATCCTGGTGAACCTAACATCATCCTGGTGAACCTAACGTCATCCTGGTGAACCTGGCAGCAACCTGGTGAACCTAACATCATCCTGGTGAACCTAACGTCATCCTGGTGAACCTGGCAGCATCCTGGTGAACATAACGTCATCCTGGTAATCCTGATGTCATGCTGGTAAACCTGGCAGCATCCTGGTGAACCTAACAGAATCCTGGTAAACCTAACGTCATCCTGGTGAACCTAACGTCATCCTGGTAAACCTGATGTCATCCTGCTAAACCTGATGTCATCCTGGTAAACCTGGCAGCATACTGGTAAACCTAAAATCATCCTGGTAAACCTAACGTCTTCCGGGTAAACCTAACGTCATCCTAGTGAACCTAAAGTCATCCTGCTAAACCTGATGTCATCCTCGTAAACCTGGCAGCATCCTGGTAAACCTAAGGATATCCTGGTAAACCTGGCAGCATCCTGGTTAACCTAAGGATATCCTGGTAAACCTAAGGATATCCTGGTAAACCTAACGCATCCCTGGCAAACCTGGCAGCATCCTGGTAAACCTAAAATAATCCTGGTAAACCTGACAGCATCCTGGTAAACCTAAAATAATCCTGGTAAACCTGACAGCATCCTGGTAAACCTGACGTTATCCTGGATATCCTGGCAGCATCCTGGTTATCCTGGCAGCATACTGGTAAACCTAACGTCATCCTGGTGAACCTGACAGCATCCTGGTGAACCTAACATCATCCTGGTAAACCTAACGTCATCCTGGTGAACTTGGCAGCATCCTGGTAAACCTAACGTCATCCTGGTGAACTTGGCAGCATCCTGGTAAAGCTAACGTCATCCTGGTAAACCTGGCGGCATCCTGGTGAACCTAACGTCATCCTGGTAAACCTGGAAGCATCCTGGTGAACCTAACGTCATCCTGGTAAACCTGGCAGCATCATGGTGAACCTAACGTCATCCTGGTAAACCTGGCAGCATCCTGGTGAACATAACGTCATCCTGGTAAACCTAACGTCATCCTGGTAAACCTGGCAGCATCCTGGTGAACCTAACGCCATCCTGGTAAACCTGGCAGCATCATGGTGAACCTAACGTCATCCTGGTGAACTTGGCAGCATCCTGGTAAACCTAACGTCATCCTGGTAAACCTGGAAGCATCCTGGTGAACCTAACGTCATCCTGGTGAACTTGGCAGCATCCTGGTAAACCTAACGACATCCTGGTAAACCTGGAAGCATCCTGGTGAACCTAACGTCATCCTGGTAAACCTGGCCGCATCCTGGTAAACCTAACATTATACTGGTAACCCTAACATAATCCTGGTATACCTAACATCATTCTCGTAGACCTGCAGCATCCTGGTGAACCTTACATAATCCTGGTAAACCTAACGTCATCCTGGTGAACATAACGTCATCCTGGTAAACCTGGCGGCATTCTGGTGAACCTGGCAGAATCCTGGTAAAACTAACGTCATCCTGGTAAACCTGGCAGCAACCTGGTAAACCTAACGTCATCCTGGTAAACCTAACATCATCCTGGTAAACCTGGCAGCATCCTAGTGAACCTAACGTCATCCTGGTAGACCTAATGTAATCCTGGTGAACCTGGCAGCATCCTGGTAAACCTAACATCATCCTGGTAAACCTGGCAGCTTCCTGGTAAACCTAACATCATCCTGGTAAACCTGGCAGCTTCCTGGTAAACCTAACGTCATCCTGGTAAACTTGGCAGTATCCTGGTAAAACTAACGTCATCCTGGTAAACTTGGCAGCATCCTGGTAAACCTAAAGTCATCCTGGGGAACTTGGCAGCATCCTGGTGAACCTAACGTCATCCTGGTAAATCTGGCAGCATCCTGGTAAACCTAACGTCATCCTGATGAACTTGGCAGCATCCTGGTGAACCTAACATCATCCTGGTTATCCTGGCAGCATCCTGGTAAACCTAACGTCATCCTGGTAAACCTAACGTCATCCTCGTTATCCTGGCAGCATCCTGGTGAACATAACGTCATCATAGTATACCTAACGTCACATTGGTAAACATAACGTCATCCTGGTGAACCTGGCAGCATCCTGGTGAACCTAACATCATCCTGGTGAACCTGGCAGCATCCTGGTGAACATAACGTCATCCTGGTAATCCTGATGTCATGCTGGTAAACCTGGCAGCATCCTGGTGAACCTAACAGAATCCTGGTAAACCTAACGTCATCCTGGTGAACCTAACGTCATCCTGGTAAACCTGATGTCATCCTGCTAAACCTGATGTCATCCTGGTAAACCTGGCAGCATACTGGTAAACCTAAAATCATCCTGGTAAACCTAACGTCTTCCGGGTAAACCTAACGTCATCCTAGTGAACCTAAAGTCATCCTGCTAAACCTGATGTCATCCTCGTAAACCTGGCAGCATCCTGGTAAACCTAAGGATATCCTGGTAAACCTGGCAGCATCCTGGTTAACCTAAGGATATCCTGGTAAACCTAAGGATATCCTGGTAAACCTAACGCATCCCTGGCAAACCTGGCAGCATCCTGGTAAACCTAACATAATCCTGGTAAACGAAACATCATCATGGTGAACCAAAGATAATCCTGGTAAACATAACATCATCCTGGTAAACATAACGTCATCCTAGTAAACCTAACATCAAACTGGTAAACATAACGTCATCCTGGTAAATCTAACGTCAACCTGGTAAATCTAATGTCATCGTGGTAAACCTAACGTCATCCTGGTAAACCTGACAGCATCCTGGTGAATCTAATGTCATCCTGGTAAACCTAAAATAATCCTGGTAAACCTGACAGCATCCTGGTAAACCTGACGTTATCCTGGTTATCCTGGCAGCATCCTGGTAAACCTGGCAGCATCCTGGTAAACCTGACGTCATCCTGGTGAACCTGGAGGCATCCTGGTAAACCTGGCAGCATCCTGGTTATCCTGGCAGCATCCTGGTAAACCTAAAGTCATCCTGGTGAACCTAACGTCATCCTGGTGAACCTCGCAACATCTTGGTAAACCTAACTACATCCAGGTAAACCTAACGTCAACCTGATAAACCTAACGTCATCCTGGGGAACCTGGCAGCATCCCGGTAAACCTAACGTCATCCTGGTGAACCTAACGTCATCCTGGTGAACCTGGCAGCATCCTGGTAAACCTAACGTCATCCTGGTAAACCTGATGTCATCCTGCTAAACCTAACATCATCCTGGTAAACCTAACGTCTTCCAGGTAAACCTAACGTCATCCTGGTGAACCTAAAGTCATCCTGGTAAACCTGGCAGGATCCTGGTAAACCTAACGTCATCCTGGTAAACCAAGCAGCATCCTGGTAAACCTAAAGTCATCTTGGTAAACCTGGCCGCATCCTGGTAAACCTAACATAATCCTGGTAAACCTAACATCATCCTGGTAAACCTAACATCATCCTGGTAAACCTGGCAGCATCCTGGTAAAGCTAACGTCATCCTGGTAAACCTAACGTCATCCTGGTAATCCTGGCAGCATCCTGGTGAACCTAACATAATCCTTGTGAACCTAACGTCATCCTGGTGAACTTGGCAGCATCCTGGTAAACCTAACGTCATCCTGGTAAATCTGGCAGCATCCTGGTAAACCTAAAATAATCCTGGTAAACCTGACAGCATTCTGGTAAACCTGACGTTATCCTGGTTATCCTGGCAGCATCCTGGTAAACCTGGCAGCATCCTGGTAAAGCTAACGTCATCCTGGTGAACCTGGAGGCATCCTGGTAAACCTAACGTCATCCTGTAAAATCTGGCAGCATCCTGGTAAACCTAAAGTCATCCTGGTGAACCTAACGTCATCCTGGTGAACCTCGCAACATCTTGGTAAACCTAACTACATCCAGGTAAACCTAACGTCAACCTGATAAACCTAACGTCATCCTGGTGAACCTAACGTCATCCTGCTGAACCTGGCAGCATCCTGGTGAACCTAACATCATCCTGGTGAACCTAACGTCATCCTGGTGAACCTGGCAGCATCCAGGTGAACCTGGCAGCATCCTGGTGAACCTAACATCATCCTGGTGAACCTAACATCATCCTGGTGAACCTAACGTCATCCTGGTGAACCTGGCAGCAACCTGGTGAACCTAACATCATCCTGGTGAACCTAACGTCATCCTGGTGAACCTGGCAGCATCCTGGTGAACATAACGTCATCCTGGTAATCCTGATGTCATGCTGGTAAACCTGGCAGCATCCTGGTGAACCTAACAGAATCCTGGTAAACCTAACGTCATCCTGGTGAACCTAACGTCATCCTGGTAAACCTGATGTCATCCTGCTAAACCTGATGTCATCCTGGTAAACCTGGCAGCATACTGGTAAACCTAAAATCATCCTGGTAAACCTAACGTCTTCCGGGTAAACCTAACGTCATCCTAGTGAACCTAAAGTCATCCTGCTAAACCTGATGTCATCCTCGTAAACCTGGCAGCATCCTGGTAAACCTAAGGATATCCTGGTAAACCTGGCAGCATCCTGGTTAACCTAAGGATATCCTGGTAAACCTAAGGATATCCTGGTAAACCTAACGCATCCCTGGCAAACCTGGCAGCATCCTGGTAAACCTAAAATAATCCTGGTAAACCTGACAGCATCCTGGTAAACCTAAAATAATCCTGGTAAACCTGACAGCATCCTGGTAAACCTGACGTTATCCTGGATATCCTGGCAGCATCCTGGTTATCCTGGCAGCATACTGGTAAACCTAACGTCATCCTGGTGAACCTGGCAGCATCCTGGTGAACCTAACATCATCCTGGTAAACCTAACGTCATCCTGGTGAACTTGGCAGCATCCTGGTAAACCTAACGTCATCCTGGTGAACTTGGCAGCATCCTGGTAAAGCTAACGTCATCCTGGTAAACCTGGCGGCATCCTGGTGAACCTAACGTCATCCTGGTAAACCTGGAAGCATCCTGGTGAACCTAACGTCATCCTGGTAAACCTGGCAGCATCATGGTGAACCTAACGTCATCCTGGTAAACCTGGCAGCATCCTGGTGAACATAACGTCATCCTGGTAAACCTAACGTCATCCTGGTAAACCTGGCAGCATCCTGGTGAACCTAACGCCATCCTGGTAAACCTGGCAGCATCATGGTGAACCTAACGTCATCCTGGTGAACTTGGCAGCATCCTGGTAAACCTAACGTCATCCTGGTAAACCTGGAAGCATCCTGGTGAACCTAACGTCATCCTGGTGAACTTGGCAGCATCCTGGTAAACCTAACGACATCCTGGTAAACCTGGAAGCATCCTGGTAAACCTGGAAGCATCCTGGTGAACCTAACGTCATCCTGGTAAACCTGGCCGCATCCTGGTAAACCTAACATTATACTGGTAACCCTAACATAATCCTGGTATACCTAACATCATTCTCGTAGACCTGCAGCATCCTGGTGAACCTTACATAATCCTGGTAAACCTAACGTCATCCTGGTGAACATAACGTCATCCTGGTAAACCTGGCGGCATTCTGGTGAACCTGGCAGAATCCTGGTAAAACTAACGTCATCCTGGTAAACCTGGCAGCAACCTGGTAAACCTAACGTCATCCTGGTAAACCTAACATCATCCTGGTAAACCTGGCAGCATCCTAGTGAACCTAACGTCATCCTGGTAGACCTAATGTAATCCTGGTGAACCTGGCAGCATCCTGGTAAACCTAACATCATCCTGGTAAACCTGGCAGCTTCCTGGTAAACCTAACATCATCCTGGTAAACCTGGCAGCTTCCTGGTAAACCTAACGTCATCCTGGTAAACTTGGCAGTATCCTGGTAAAACTAACGTCATCCTGGTAAACTTGGCAGCATCCTGGTAAACCTAAAGTCATCCTGGGGAACTTGGCAGCATCCTGGTGAACCTAACGTCATCCTGGTAAATCTGGCAGCATCCTGGTAAACCTAACGTCATCCTGATGAACTTGGCAGCATCCTGGTGAACCTAACATCATCCTGGTTATCCTGGCAGCATCCTGGTAAACCTAACGTCATCCTGGTAAACCTAACGTCATCCTCGTTATCCTGGCAGCATCCTGGTGAACATAACGTCATCATAGTATACCTAACGTCACATTGGTAAACATAACGTCATCCTGGTGAACCTAACGTCAACCTGGTAAACCTGGCAGCATCCTGGTGAACATAACGTCATCCTGGTAAACCTGACGTTATCCTGGTTATCCTGGCAGCATCCTGGTAAACCTGGCAGCATCCTGGTAAACCTAACATAATCCTGGTAAACCTAACATAATCCTGGTAAACCTAACATCATCCTGGTAATCCTGGCAGCATCCTGGTGAACGTAACATAATCCTGGTTAACCTAACATCATCCTGGTAAACCTGGCAGCATCCTGGTAAACCCGGCAGCATCCTGGTGAACCTAACATAATCCTGGTAAACCTAACGTCATCCTGGTAAACCTGGCAGCATCCTGGTGAACATAACGTCATCCTGGTAAACCTAACGTCATCCTGGTAAACCTAACGTCATCCTGGTGAACCTGGCAGCATCCTGGTGAACCTAACATCATCCTGGTGAACCTAACGTCATCCTGGTGAACCTAACGTCATCCTGGTGAACCTGGCAGCATCCTGGTGAACATAACGTCATCCTGGTAATCCTGATGTCATGCTGGTAAACCTGGCAGCATCCTGGTGAACCTAACAGAATCCTGGTAAACCTAACGTCATCCTGGTGAACCTAACGTCATCCTGGTAAACCTGATGTCATCCTGCTAAACCTGATGTCATCCTGGTAAACCTGGCAGCATACTGGTAAACCTAAAATCATCCTGGTAAACCTAACGTCTTCCGGGTAAACCTAACGTCATCCTAGTGAACCTAAAGTCATCCTGCTAAACCTGATGTCATCCTCGTAAACCTGGCAGCATCCTGGTAAACCTAAGGATATCCTGGTAAACCTGGCAGCATCCTGGTTAACCTAAGGATATCCTGGTAAACCTAAGGATATCCTGGTAAACCTAACGCATCCCTGGCAAACCTGGCAGCATCCTGGTAAACCTAACATAATCCTGGTAAACGAAACATCATCATGGTGAACCAAAGATAATCCTGGTAAACATAACATCATCCTGGTAAACATAACGTCATCCTAGTAAACCTAACATCAAACTGGTAAACATAACGTCATCCTGGTAAACCTAACGTCAACCTGGTAAATCTAATGTCATCGTGGTAAACCTAACGTCATCCTGGTAAACCTGACAGCATCCTGGTGAACCTAATGTCATCCTGGTAAACCTAAAATAATCCTGGTAAACCTGACAGCATCCTGGTAAACCTGACGTTATCCTGGTTATCCTGGCAGCATCCTGGTAAACCTGGCAGCATCCTGGTAAACCTGACGTCATCCTGGTGAACCTGGAGGCATCCTGGTAAACCTGGCAGCATCCTGGTTATCCTGGCAGCATCCTGGTAAACCTAAAGTCATCCTGGTGAACCTAACGTCATCCTGGTGAACCTCGCAACATCTTGGTAAACCTAACTACATCCAGGTAAACCTAACGTCAACCTGATAAACCTAACGTCATCCTGGGGAACCTGGCAGCATCCCGGTAAACCTAACGTCATCCTGGTGAACCTAACGTCATCCTGGTGAACCTGGCAGCATCCTGGTAAACCTAACGTCATCCTGGTAAACCTGATGTCATCCTGCTAAACCTAACATCATCCTGGTAAACCTAACGTCTTCCAGGTAAACCTAACGTCATCCTGGTGAACCTAAAGTCATCCTGGTAAACCTGGCAGGATCCTGGTAAACCTAACGTCATCCTGGTAAACCTGGCGGCATTCTGGTGAACCTGGCAGAATCCTGGTAAACCTGGCAGCATCATGGTGAACCTAACGTCATCCTGGTAAACCTGGCAGCATCCTGGTGAACATAACGTCATCCTGGTGAACCTAACGTCATCCTGGTGAACCTGGCAGCATCCTGGTGAACATAACGTCATCCTGGTAATCCTGATGTCATGCTGGTAAACCTGGCAGCATCCTGGTGAACCTAACAGAATCCTGGTAAACCTAACGTCATCCTGGTGAACCTAACGTCATCCTGGTAAACCTGATGTCATCCTGCTAAACCTGATGTCATCCTGGTAAACCTGGCAGCATACTGGTAAACCTAAAATCATCCTGGTAAACCTAACGTCTTCCGGGTAAACCTAACGTCATCCTAGTGAACCTAAAGTCATCCTGCTAAACCTGATGTCATCCTCGTAAACCTGGCAGCATCCTGGTAAACCTAAGGATATCCTGGTAAACCTGGCAGCATCCTGGTTAACCTAAGGATATCCTGGTAAACCTAAGGATATCCTGGTAAACCTAACGCATCCCTGGCAAACCTGGCAGCATCCTGGTAAACCTAAAATAATCCTGGTAAACCTGACAGCATCCTGGTAAACCTAAAATAATCCTGGTAAACCTGACAGCATCCTGGTAAACCTGACGTTATCCTGGATATCCTGGCAGCATCCTGGTTATCCTGGCAGCATACTGGTAAACCTAACGTCATCCTGGTGAACCTGGCAGCATCCTGGTGAACCTAACATCATCCTGGTAAACCTAACGTCATCCTGGTGAACTTGGCAGCATCCTGGTAAACCTAACGTCATCCTGGTGAACTTGGCAGCATCCTGGTAAAGCTAACGTCATCCTGGTAAACCTGGCGGCATCCTGGTGAACCTAACGTCATCCTGGTAAACCTGGAAGCATCCTGGTGAACCTAACGTCATCCTGGTAAACCTGGCAGCATCATGGTGAACCTAACGTCATCCTGGTAAACCTGGCAGCATCCTGGTGAACATAACGTCATCCTGGTAAACCTAACGTCATCCTGGTAAACCTGGCAGCATCCTGGTGAACCTAACGCCATCCTGGTAAACCTGGCAGCATCATGGTGAACCTAACGTCATCCTGGTGAACTTGGCAGCATCCTGGTAAACCTAACGTCATCCTGGTAAACCTGGAAGCATCCTGGTGAACCTAACGTCATCCTGGTGAACTTGGCAGCATCCTGGTAAACCTAACGACATCCTGGTAAACCTGGAAGCATCCTGGTGAACCTAACGTCATCCTGGTAAACCTGGCCGCATCCTGGTAAACCTAACATTATACTGGTAACCCTAACATAATCCTGGTATACCTAACATCATTCTCGTAGACCTGCAGCATCCTGGTGAACCTTACATAATCCTGGTAAACCTAACGTCATCCTGGTGAACATAACGTCATCCTGGTAAACCTGGCGGCATTCTGGTGAACCTGGCAGAATCCTGGTAAAACTAACGTCATCCTGGTAAACCTGGCAGCAACCTGGTAAACCTAACGTCATCCTGGTAAACCTAACATCATCCTGGTAAACCTGGCAGCATCCTAGTGAACCTAACGTCATCCTGGTAGACCTAATGTAATCCTGGTGAACCTGGCAGCATCCTGGTAAACCTAACATCATCCTGGTAAACCTGGCAGCTTCCTGGTAAACCTAACATCATCCTGGTAAACCTGGCAGCTTCCTGGTAAACCTAACGTCATCCTGGTAAACTTGGCAGTATCCTGGTAAAACTAACGTCATCCTGGTAAACTTGGCAGCATCCTGGTAAACCTAAAGTCATCCTGGGGAACTTGGCAGCATCCTGGTGAACCTAACGTCATCCTGGTAAATCTGGCAGCATCCTGGTAAACCTAACGTCATCCTGATGAACTTGGCAGCATCCTGGTGAACCTAACATCATCCTGGTTATCCTGGCAGCATCCTGGTAAACCTAACGTCATCCTGGTAAACCTAACGTCATCCTCGTTATCCTGGCAGCATCCTGGTGAACATAACGTCATCATAGTATACCTAACGTCACATTGGTAAACATAACGTCATCCTGGTGAACCTAACGTCAACCTGGTAAACCTGGCAGCATCCTGGTGAACATAACGTCATCCTGGTAAACCTGACGTTATCCTGGTTATCCTGGCAGCATCCTGGTAAACCTGGCAGCATCCTGGTAAACCTAACATAATCCTGGTAAACCTAACATAATCCTGGTAAACCTAACATCATCCTGGTAATCCTGGCAGCATCCTGGTGAACGTAACATAATCCTGGTTAACCTAACATCATCCTGGTAAACCTGGCAGCATCCTGGTAAACCCGGCAGCATCCTGGTGAACCTAACATAATCCTGGTAAACCTAACGTCATCCTGGTAAACCTGGCAGCATCCTGGTGAACATAACGTCATCCTGGTAAACCTAACGTCATCCTGGTAAACCTAACGTCATCCTGGTGAACCTGGCAGCATCCTGGTGAACCTAACATCATCCTGGTGAACCTAACGTCATCCTGGTGAACCTAACGTCATCCTGGTGAACCTGGCAGCATCCTGGTGAACATAACGTCATCCTGGTAATCCTGATGTCATGCTGGTAAACCTGGCAGCATCCTGGTGAACCTAACAGAATCCTGGTAAACCTAACGTCATCCTGGTGAACCTAACGTCATCCTGGTAAACCTGATGTCATCCTGCTAAACCTGATGTCATCCTGGTAAACCTGGCAGCATACTGGTAAACCTAAAATCATCCTGGTAAACCTAACGTCTTCCGGGTAAACCTAACGTCATCCTAGTGAACCTAAAGTCATCCTGCTAAACCTGATGTCATCCTCGTAAACCTGGCAGCATCCTGGTAAACCTAAGGATATCCTGGTAAACCTGGCAGCATCCTGGTTAACCTAAGGATATCCTGGTAAACCTAAGGATATCCTGGTAAACCTAACGCATCCCTGGCAAACCTGGCAGCATCCTGGTAAACCTAACATAATCCTGGTAAACGAAACATCATCATGGTGAACCAAAGATAATCCTGGTAAACATAACATCATCCTGGTAAACATAACGTCATCCTAGTAAACCTAACATCAAACTGGTAAACATAACGTCATCCTGGTAAACCTAACGTCAACCTGGTAAATCTAATGTCATCGTGGTAAACCTAACGTCATCCTGGTAAACCTGACAGCATCCTGGTGAACCTAATGTCATCCTGGTAAACCTAAAATAATCCTGGTAAACCTGACAGCATCCTGGTAAACCTGACGTTATCCTGGTTATCCTGGCAGCATCCTGGTAAACCTGGCAGCATCCTGGTAAACCTGACGTCATCCTGGTGAACCTGGAGGCATCCTGGTAAACCTGGCAGCATCCTGGTTATCCTGGCAGCATCCTGGTAAACCTAAAGTCATCCTGGTGAACCTAACGTCATCCTGGTGAACCTCGCAACATCTTGGTAAACCTAACTACATCCAGGTAAACCTAACGTCAACCTGATAAACCTAACGTCATCCTGGGGAACCTGGCAGCATCCCGGTAAACCTAACGTCATCCTGGTGAACCTAACGTCATCCTGGTGAACCTGGCAGCATCCTGGTAAACCTAACGTCATCCTGGTAAACCTGATGTCATCCTGCTAAACCTAACATCATCCTGGTAAACCTAACGTCTTCCAGGTAAACCTAACGTCATCCTGGTGAACCTAAAGTCATCCTGGTAAACCTGGCAGGATCCTGGTAAACCTAACGTCATCCTGGTAAACCTGGCGGCATTCTGGTGAACCTGGCAGAATCCTGGTAAACCTGGCAGCATCATGGTGAACCTAACGTCATCCTGGTAAACCTGGCAGCATCCTGGTGAACATAACGTCATCCTGGTAAACCTAACGTCATCCTGGTAAACCTGGCAGCATCCTGGTGAACCTAACGCCATCCTGGTAAACCTGGCAGCATCATGGTGAACCTAACGTCATCCTGGTGAACTTGGCAGCATCCTGGTAAACCTAACGTCATCCTGGTAAACCTGGAAGCATCCTGGTGAACCTAACGTCATCCTGGTGAACTTGGCAGCATCCTGGTAAACCTAACGACATCCTGGTAAACCTGGAAGCATCCTGGTGAACCTAACGTCATCCTGGTAAACCTGGCCGCATCCTGGTAAACCTAACATTATACTGGTAACCCTAACATAATCCTGGTATACCTAACATCATTCTCGTAGACCTGCAGCATCCTGGTGAACCTTACATAATCCTGGTAAACCTAACGTCATCCTGGTGAACATAACGTCATCCTGGTAAACCTGGCGGCATTCTGGTGAACCTGGCAGAATCCTGGTAAAACTAACGTCATCCTGGTAAACCTGGCAGCAACCTGGTAAACCTAACGTCATCCTGGTAAACCTAACATCATCCTGGTAAACCTGGCAGCATCCTAGTGAACCTAACGTCATCCTGGTAGACCTAATGTAATCCTGGTGAACCTGGCAGCATCCTGGTAAACCTAACATCATCCTGGTAAACCTGGCAGCTTCCTGGTAAACCTAACATCATCCTGGTAAACCTGGCAGCTTCCTGGTAAACCTAACGTCATCCTGGTAAACTTGGCAGTATCCTGGTAAAACTAACGTCATCCTGGTAAACTTGGCAGCATCCTGGTAAACCTAAAGTCATCCTGGGGAACTTGGCAGCATCCTGGTGAACCTAACGTCATCCTGGTAAATCTGGCAGCATCCTGGTAAACCTAACGTCATCCTGATGAACTTGGCAGCATCCTGGTGAACCTAACATCATCCTGGTTATCCTGGCAGCATCCTGGTAAACCTAACGTCATCCTGGTAAACCTAACGTCATCCTCGTTATCCTGGCAGCATCCTGGTGAACATAACGTCATCATAGTATACCTAACGTCACATTGGTAAACATAACGTCATCCTGGTGAACCTAACGTCAACCTGGTAAACCTGGCAGCATCCTGGTGAACATAACGTCATCCTGGTAAACCTGACGTTATCCTGGTTATCCTGGCAGCATCCTGGTAAACCTGGCAGCATCCTGGTAAACCTAACGTCATCCTGGTGAACATAACGTCATCCTGGTAAACCTAAGGATATCCTGGTAAACCTAACGCATCCCTGGTAAACCTGGCAGCATCCTGGTAAACCTAAAGTCACCTTGGTAAACCTGGCCGCATCCTGGTAAACCTAACATAATCCTGGTAAACCTAACATAATCCTGGTAAACCTAACATCATCCTGGTAATCCTGGCAGCATCCTGGTGAACGTAACATAATCCTGGTTAACCTAACATCATCCTGGTAAACCTGGCAGCATCCTGGTAAACCCGGCAGCATCCTGGTGAACCTAACATAATCCTGGTAAACCTAACGTCATCCTGGTAAACCTGGCAGCATCCTGGTGAACATAACGTCATCCTGGTAAACCTAACGTCATCCTGGTAAACCTAACGTCATCCTGGTGAACCTGGCAGCATCCTGGTGAACCTAACATCATCCTGGTGAACCTAACGTCATCCTGGTGAACCTAACGTCATCCTGGTGAACCTGGCAGCATCCTGGTGAACATAACGTCATCCTGGTAATCCTGATGTCATGCTGGTAAACCTGGCAGCATCCTGGTGAACCTAACAGAATCCTGGTAAACCTAACGTCATCCTGGTGAACCTAACGTCATCCTGGTAAACCTGATGTCATCCTGCTAAACCTGATGTCATCCTGGTAAACCTGGCAGCATACTGGTAAACCTAAAATCATCCTGGTAAACCTAACGTCTTCCGGGTAAACCTAACGTCATCCTAGTGAACCTAAAGTCATCCTGCTAAACCTGATGTCATCCTCGTAAACCTGGCAGCATCCTGGTAAACCTAAGGATATCCTGGTAAACCTGGCAGCATCCTGGTTAACCTAAGGATATCCTGGTAAACCTAAGGATATCCTGGTAAACCTAACGCATCCCTGGCAAACCTGGCAGCATCCTGGTAAACCTAACATAATCCTGGTAAACGAAACATCATCATGGTGAACCAAAGATAATCCTGGTAAACATAACATCATCCTGGTAAACATAACGTCATCCTAGTAAACCTAACATCAAACTGGTAAACATAACGTCATCCTGGTAAACCTAACGTCAACCTGGTAAATCTAATGTCATCGTGGTAAACCTAACGTCATCCTGGTAAACCTGACAGCATCCTGGTGAACCTAATGTCATCCTGGTAAACCTAAAATAATCCTGGTAAACCTGACAGCATCCTGGTAAACCTGACGTTATCCTGGTTATCCTGGCAGCATCCTGGTAAACCTGGCAGCATCCTGGTAAACCTGACGTCATCCTGGTGAACCTGGAGGCATCCTGGTAAACCTGGCAGCATCCTGGTTATCCTGGCAGCATCCTGGTAAACCTAAAGTCATCCTGGTGAACCTAACGTCATCCTGGTGAACCTCGCAACATCTTGGTAAACCTAACTACATCCAGGTAAACCTAACGTCAACCTGATAAACCTAACGTCATCCTGGGGAACCTGGCAGCATCCCGGTAAACCTAACGTCATCCTGGTGAACCTAACGTCATCCTGGTGAACCTGGCAGCATCCTGGTAAACCTAACGTCATCCTGGTAAACCTGATGTCATCCTGCTAAACCTAACATCATCCTGGTAAACCTAACGTCTTCCAGGTAAACCTAACGTCATCCTGGTGAACCTAAAGTCATCCTGGTAAACCTGGCAGGATCCTGGTAAACCTAACGTCATCCTGGTAAACCTGGCGGCATTCTGGTGAACCTGGCAGAATCCTGGTAAAACTAACGTCATCCTGGTAAACCTGGCAGCAACCTGGTAAACCTAACGTCATCCTGGTAAACCTAACATCATCCTGGTAAACCTGGCAGCATCCTAGTGAACCTAACGTCATCCTGGTAGACCTAAAGTAATCCTGGTGAACCTGGCAGCATCCTGGTAAACCTAACATCATCCTGGTAAACCTGGCAGATTCCTGGTAAACCTAACGTCATCCTGGTAAACTTGGCAGTATCCTGGTAAAGCTAACGTCATCCTGCTTATCCTGGCAGCATACTGGTAAGCCTAACGTCATCCTGGTAAATCTGGCAGCATCCTGGTGAACCTAACGTCATCCTGGTTAACTTGGCAGCATCTTGGTGAACCTAACGTCATCCTGGTAAACCCGGCAGCATCCTGGTAAACCTAACGTCATCCTGATGAACTTGGCAGCATCCTGGTGAACCTAACATCATCCTGGTTATCCTGGCAGCATCCTGGTAAACCTAACGACATCCAGGTAAACCTAACGTCAACCTGATAAACCTAACATCATCCAGGTAAACCTGGCAGCATCCTGGTAAACCTAACGTCATCCTGGTAAACCTAACGTCATCCTCGTTATCCTGGCAGCATCCTGGTGAACATAACGTCATCATAGTATACCTAACGTCACATTGGTAAACATAACGTCATCCTGGTGAACCTAACGTCAACCTGGTAAACCTGGCAGCATCCTGGTGAACATAACGTCATCCTGGTAAACCCAACGACATCCAGGTAAACCTAACGTCATCATGGTGAACCTAACGTCATCCTGGTGAACCTAACGTCACCCTGGTGAACCTCGCAACATCCTGGTAAACCTAACGTCATGCTGGTAAACCTGGCAGCATCCTGGTGAACCTAACGTCATCCTGGTGAACCTAACGTCATCCTGGTAAACCTGATGTCATCCTGGTAAACCTGGAAGCATCCTCGTAAACCTGGCAGCATCCTGGTAAACCTAACGTCATCCTGGTAAACCTGGCAGCAACCTGGTGAACCTAACGTCATCCTGGTGAACCTAACGTCATCCTGGTAATCCTGATGTCATCCTGGTAAACCTGGAAGCATCCAGGTAGACCTAAGGATTTCCTGGTAAACCTAACGGATCCCTGATAAACCTGACAGCATCCTGGTAAACCTAACGTCATCCTGGTAAACCTGGCAGCAACCTGGTGAACCTAACGTCATCCTGGTGAACCTAACGTCATCCTGGTAAACCTGATGTCATCCTGGTATACCTGGAAGCATCCTGGTAAACCTAACGTCATCCTGTTAAACCTAACGTCATCCTGGTAAACCTGGCAGAATCCTGGTAAACCTAAAGTCATCCTGGTAAACCTGGCAGAATCCTGGTAAACCTAAAGTCATCCTGGTGAACCTGGCAGAATCCTGGTAAACCTAACGTCATCCTGGTGAACCTGGCAGAATCCTGGTAAAACTAAAGTCATCCTGGTAAACCTAACATCATCTTGATAAACCTGGCAGCATCCTGGTAAACCTGGCAGCATACTGGTAAACCTAACGTCATCTTGATAAACCTGGCAGCATCCTGGTAAACCTAACATAATCCTGATAAACCTGGCAGCATCCTGGTAAAACTAACGTCATCCTGGTAAACCTGACGGCATCCTGGTGAACATAACGTCATCATAGTATACCTAACGTCACATTGGTAAACATAACGTTATCCTGGTGAACCTAACGTCAACCTGGTAAACCTCGCAACATCCTGGTAAACCTAACGACATCCAGGTAAACCTAACATAATACTGGTAAACCTAACGTCATGCTGGTAAACCTGGCAGCATCCAGGTAAACCTAACGTCATCCTGGTAAACCTGGCAGCATCCTGGTGAACCTAACATCATCCTGGATATCCTGGCAGCATCCCGGTAAACCTAACGTCATCCTGGTAAACCTGATGTCATCCTGGTAAACCTAACGTCTTCCGGGTAAACCTAACGTCATCCAGGTAAACCTGGCAGCATCCTGGTAAACCTAACGTCATCCTGATAAACCTGGTAGCATCCTGGTGAACATAACGTCATCATAGTATACCTAACGTCACATTGGTAAACATAACGTCATCCTGGTGAACCTAACGTCAACCTGGTAAACCTGGCAGCATCCTGGTGAACATAACGTCATCCTGGTAAACCCAACGACATCCAGGTAAACCTAACGTCATCATGGTGAACCTAACGTCATCCTGGTAAATCTAATGTCATCCTGGTAAACCTGGCATCATCCTGGTAAACCTAACGTCTTCCGGGTAAACCTAACGTCATCCTGGTAAACCTAACATCATCCTGGTAAACCTGGCAGCATCCTGGTAAACCTAACGTCATCCTGATAAACCTGGTAGCATCCTGGTGAACATAACGTCATCATAGTATACCTAACGTCACATTGGTAAACATAACGTCATCCTGGTGAACCTAACGTCAACCTGGTAAACCTGGCAGCATCCTGGTGAACATAACGTCATCCTGGTAAACCCAACGACATCCAGGTAAACCTAACGTCATCATGGTGAACCTAACGTCATCCTGGTAAACCTAAGGATATCCTGGTAAACCTAACGCATCCCTGGTAAACCTAACATCATCCTGGTTATCCTGGCAGCATCCTGGTGAACCTAACATCATCCTGGTTATCCTGGCAGCATCCTGGTGAACCTAACATCATCCTGGTTATCCTGGCAGCATCCTGGTAAACCTAACGTCATCCTGGTGAACCTGGCAGCATCCCGGTAAACTTAACGTCATCCTGGTAAACCTGATGTCATCCTGGTAAACCTAACGTCATCCTGGTAAACCTAACGTCTTCCTGGTAAACCTAACGTCATCCTGGTAAACCTGGCAGCATCCCGGTAAACCTAACGTCTTCCGGGTAAACCTAACGTCATCCTGGTAAACCTGATGTCATCCTGGTAAACCTAACATCATCCTGGTAAACCTAACGTCTTCCGGGTAAACCTAACGTCATCCTGGTAAACCTGGCAGCATCCTGGTAAACCTAACATCATCCTGGTTATCCTGGCAGCATCCTGGTGAACCTAACATCATCCTGGTTATCCTGGCAGCATCCTGGTGAACCTAACATCATCCTGGTTATCCTGGCAGCATCCTGGTAAACCTAACGTCATCCTGGTGAACCTCACAACATCCTGGTAAACCTAACGACATCCTGGTAAACCTGGCAGCATCCCGGTAAACCTAACGTCATCCTGGTAAACCTGGCAGCATCCCGGTAAACTTAACGTCATCCT
The DNA here is from genome assembly GCF_048418815.1 of Hemitrygon akajei. Lineage (NCBI taxonomy): Eukaryota > Metazoa > Chordata > Chondrichthyes > Myliobatiformes > Dasyatidae > Hemitrygon > Hemitrygon akajei. The sequence goes on from NC_133131.1 coordinate 163,296,719, forward strand.
GGTAAACCTGATGTCATCCTGGTAAACCTAACGTCATCCTGGTAAACCTAACGTCTTCCTGGTAAACCTAACGTCATCCTGGTAAACCTGGCAGCATCCCGGTAAACCTAACGTCTTCCGGGTAAACCTAACGTCATCCTGGTAAACCTAACGTCATCCTGGTAAACCTGATGTCATCCAGGTAAACCTGATGTCATCCTGGTAAACCTAACATCATCCTGGTAAACCTAACGTCTTCCGGGTAAACCTAACGTCATCCTCGTAAACCTGGCAGCATCCTGGTAAACCTAACGTCATCCTGGTTATCCTGGCAGCATCCTGGTGAACGTAACATCATCCTGGTTATCCTGGCAGCATCCTGGTAAACCTAACGTTATACTGGTAAACCTGGCAGCATCCTGGTAAACCTAACGACATCCAGGTAAACCTAACGTCAACCTGATAAACCTAACGTCATCCTGGTGAACCTAACGTCATCCTGGTAAACCTGATGTCATCCATTTTATCCTGGGAGCATCCTGGTAAACCTAACATCATCCTGGTAAACCTAACGTCATCCTGGTGAACCTAACATCACCCTGGTGAACCTAACGTCATCCTGGTAAACCTGATGTAATCCTAGTAAACCTGGCAGCATCCTGGTAAACCTAACGTCATCCTGGTGAACCTGGCAGCATCCTGGTAAACCTAACGTCATCCTGGTAAACCTAACGTCATCCTGGTGAACCTAACGTCATCCTCGTAAACCTGGCAGCATCCTGTTAAACCTAAGGATATCCTGGTAAACCTGGCAGCATCCTGGTAAACCTAACGACATCCAGGTAAACCTAACGTCAACCTGATAAACCTAACGTCATCCTGGTGAACCTAACGTCATCCTGGTAAACCTGATGTCATCCTGGTAAACCTGATGTCATCCTTTTTATCCTGGGAGCATCCTGGTAAACCTAACATCATCCTGGTAAACCTAACGTCATCCTGGTGAACCTAACGTCACCCTGGTGAACCTAACGTCATCCTGGTAAACCTGATGTCATCCTGGTAAACCTGATGTAATCCTAGTAAACCTGGCAGCATCCTGGTAAACCTAACGTCATCCTGGTGAACTTGGTAGCATCCTGGTAAACCTAACGTCATCCTGGTAAACCTGGCAGCATCCTGGTAACGCTAACGTCATCCTGGTTATCCTGGCAGCATCCTGGTAACGCTAACGTCATCCTGGTTATCCTGGCAGCATCCCGGTAAACCTAACGTCATCCTGGTATATCTGGCAGCATCCCGGTAAACCTAACGTCATCCTGGTGAACCTAACATCATCCTCGTAAACCTGGCAGCATCCTGGTAAACCTAAGGATTTCCTGGTAAACCTAACGGATCCCTGATAAACCTGGCAGCATCCTGGTAAACCTAACGTCATCCTGGTAAACCTGGCAGCAACCTGGTGATCCTAACGTCATCCTGGTAAACCTGACGGCATCCTGGTGAACATAACGTCATCATAGTATACCTAACGTCACATTGGTAAACATAACGTTATCCTGGTGAACCTAACGTCAACCTGGTAAACCTGGCAGCATCATGGTGAACCTAACATCATCCTGGTTATCCTGGCAGCATCCTGGTAAACCTAACGTCATCCAGGTAAACCTGGCAGCATCCCGGTAAACCTAACGTCATCCTGGTAAACCTGATGTCATCCTGGTAATCCTGGCATCATCCTGGTAAACCTAACGTCATCCTGATAAACCTGGCAGCATCCTGGTGAACATAACGTCATCATAGTATACCTAACGTCACATTGGTAAACATAACGTCATCCTGGTGAACCTAACGTCAACCTGGTAAACCTGGCAGCATCCTGGTGAACATAACGTCATCCTGGTAAACCCAACGACATCCAGGTAAACCTAACGTCATCATGGTGAACCTAACGTCATCCTGGTGAACCTAACGTCACCCTGGTGAACCTCGCAACATCCTGGTAAACCTAACGACATCCAGGTAAACCTAACATAATACTGGTAAACCTAACGTCATCCTGGTAAACCTGATGTCATCCTGGTAAACCTAACGTCTTCCGGGTAAACCTAACGTCATCCAGGTAAACCTGGCAGCATCCTGGTAAACCTAACGTCATCCTGATAAACCTGGTAGCATCCTGGTGAACATAACGTCATCATAGTATACCTAACGTCACATTGGTAAACATAACGTCATCCTGGTGAACCTAACGTCAACCTGGTAAACCTGGCAGCATCCTGGTGAACATAACGTCATCCTGGTAAACCCAACGACATCCAGGTAAACCTAACGTCATCATGGTGAACCTAACGTCATCCTGGTAAATCTAATGTCATCCTGGTAAACCTGGCATAATCCTGGTAAACCTAACGTCTTCCGGGTAAACCTAACGTCATCCTGGTAAACCTAACATCATCCTGGTAAACCTGGCAGCATCCTGGTAAACCTAACGTCATCCTGATAAACCTGGTAGCATCCTGGTGAACATAACGTCATCATAGTATACCTAACGTCACATTGGTAAACATAACGTCATCCTGGTGAACCTAACGTCAACCTGGTAAACCTGGCAGCATCCTGGTGAACATAACGTCATCCTGGTAAACCCAACGACATCCAGGTAAACCTAACGTCATCATGGTGAACCTAACGTCATCCTGGTAAACCTAAGGATATCCTGGTAAACCTAACGCATCCCTGGTAAACCTAACATCATCCTGGTTATCCTGGCAGCATCCTGGTGAACCTAACATCATCCTGGTTATCCTGGCAGCATCCTGGTGAACCTAACATCATCCTGGTTATCCTGGCAGCATCCTGGTAAACCTAACGTCATCCTGGTGAACCTGGCAGCATCCCGGTAAACTTAACGTCATCCTGGTAAACCTGATGTCATCCTGGTAAACCTAACGTCATCCTGGTAAACCTAACGTCTTCCTGTTAAACCTAACGTCATCCTGGTAAACCTGGCAGCATCCCGGTAAACCTAACGTCTTCCGGGTAAACCTAACGTCATCCTGGTAAACCTAACGTCATCCTGGTAAACCTGATGTCATCCTGGTAAACCTAACATCATCCTGGTAAACCTAACGTCTTCCGGGTAAACCTAACGTCATCCTGGTAAACCTGGCAGCATCCTGGTAAACCTAACATCATCCTGGTTATCCTGGCAGCATCCTGGTGAACCTAACATCATCCTGGTTATCCTGGCAGCATCCTGGTGAACCTAACATCATCCTGGTTATCCTGGCAGCATCCTGGTAAACCTAACGTCATCCTGGTGAACCTCACAACATCCTGGTAAACCTAACGACATCCTGGTAAACCTGGCAGCATCCCGGTAAACCTAACGTCATCCTGGTAAACCTGGCAGCATCCCGGTAAACTTAACGTCATCCTGGTAAACCTGATGTCATCCTGGTAAACCTAACGTCATCCTGGTAAACCTAACGTCTTCCTGGTAAACCTAACGTCATCCTGGTAAACCTGGCAGCATCCCGGTAAACCTAACGTCTTCCGGGTAAACCTAACGTCATCCTGGTAAACCTAACGTCATCCTGGTAAACCTGATGTCATCCAGGTAAACCTGATGTCATCCTGGTAAACCTAACATCATCCTGGTAAACCTAACGTCTTCCGGGTAAACCTAACGTCATCCTCGTAAACCTGGCAGCATCCTGGTAAACCTAACGTCATCCTGGTTATCCTGGCAGCATCCTGGTGAACGTAACATCATCCTGGTTATCCTGGCAGCATCCTGGTAAACCTAACGTTATACTGGTAAACCTGGCAGCATCCTGGTAAACCTAACGACATCCAGGTAAACCTAACGTCAACCTGATAAACCTAACGTCATCCTGGTGAACCTAACGTCATCCTGGTAAACCTGATGTCATCCATTTTATCCTGGGAGCATCCTGGTAAACCTAACATCATCCTGGTAAACCTAACGTCATCCTGGTGAACCTAACATCACCCTGGTGAACCTAACGTCATCCTGGTAAACCTGATGTCATCCTGGTAAACCTGATGTAATCCTAGTAAACCTGGCAGCATCCTGGTAAACCTAACGTCATCCTGGTGAACCTGGCAGCATCCTGGTAAACCTAACGTCATCCTGGTAAACCTAACGTCATCCTGGTGAACCTAACGTCATCCTCGTAAACCTGGCAGCATCCTGTTAAACCTAAGGATATCCTGGTAAACCTGGCAGCATCCTGGTAAACCTAACGACATCCAGGTAAACCTAACGTCAACCTGATAAACCTAACGTCATCCTGGTGAACCTAACGTCATCCTGGTAAACCTGATGTCATCCTGGTAAACCTGATGTCATCCTTTTTATCCTGGGAGCATCCTGGTAAACCTAACATCATCCTGGTAAACCTAACGTCATCCTGGTGAACCTAACGTCACCCTGGTGAACCTAACGTCATCCTGGTAAACCTGATGTCATCCTGGTAAACCTGATGTAATCCTAGTAAACCTGGCAGCATCCTGGTAAACCTAACGTCATCCTGGTGAACTTGGTAGCATCCTGGTAAACCTAACGTCATCCTGGTAAACCTGGCAGCATCCTGGTAACGCTAACGTCATCCTGGTTATCCTGGCAGCATCCTGGTAACGCTAACGTCATCCTGGTTATCCTGGCAGCATCCCGGTAAACCTAACGTCATCCTGGTATATCTGGCAGCATCCCGGTAAACCTAACGTCATCCTGGTGAACCTAACATCATCCTCGTAAACCTGGCAGCATCCTGGTAAACCTAAGGATTTCCTGGTAAACCTAACGGATCCCTGATAAACCTGGCAGCATCCTGGTAAACCTAACGTCATCCTGGTAAACCTGGCAGCAACCTGGTGATCCTAACGTCATCCTGGTAAACCTGACGGCATCCTGGTGAACATAACGTCATCATAGTATACCTAACGTCACATTGGTAAACATAACGTTATCCTGGTGAACCTAACGTCAACCTGGTAAACCTGGCAGCATCATGGTGAACCTAACATCATCCTGGTTATCCTGGCAGCATCCTGGTAAACCTAACGTCATCCAGGTAAACCTGGCAGCATCCCGGTAAACCTAACGTCATCCTGGTAAACCTGATGTCATCCTGGTAATCCTGGCATCATCCTGGTAAACCTAACGTCATCCTGATAAACCTGGCAGCATCCTGGTGAACATAACGTCATCATAGTATACCTAACGTCACATTGGTAAACATAACGTCATCCTGGTGAACCTAACGTCAACCTGGTAAACCTGGCAGCATCCTGGTGAACATAACGTCATCCTGGTAAACCCAACGACATCCAGGTAAACCTAACGTCATCATGGTGAACCTAACGTCATCCTGGTGAACCTAACGTCACCCTGGTGAACCTCGCAACATCCTGGTAAACCTAACGACATCCAGGTAAACCTAACATAATACTGGTAAACCTAACGTCATGCTGGTAAACCTGGCAGCATCCTGGTAAACCTAACGTCATCCTGGTGAACCTAACATCATCCTGGTTATCCTGGCAGCATCCTGGTAAACCTAACGTCATCCTGGTGAACCTCACAACATCCTGGTAAACCTAACGACATCCAGGTAAACCTGGCAGCATCCCGGTAAACCTAACGTCATCCTGGTAAACCTGATGTCATCCAGGTAATCCTGGCAGCATCCTGGTAAACCTAACATAATCCTGGTAAACCTAACGTCATCCTGGTGAACATAACGTCATCCTGGTAAACCTGGCGGCATTCTGGTGAACCTGGCAGAATCCTGGTAAAACTAACATCATCCTGGTAAACCTGGCAGCTTCCTGGTAAACCTAACGTCATCCTGGTAAACCTGGCAGCTTCCTGGTAAACCTAACGTCATCCTGGTAAACCTAACATCATCCTGGTAAACCTGGCAGCTTCCTGGTAAAACTAACGTCATCCTGGTAAACCTGGCAGCTTCCTGGTAAACCTAACGTCATCCTGGTAAACTTGGCAGTATCCTGGTAAAACTAACGTCATCCTGGTAAACTTGGCAGCATCCTGGTAAACCTAAAGTCATCCTGGGGAACTTGGCAGCATCCTGGTGAACCTAACATCATCCTGGTTATCCTGGCAGCATCCTGGTAAACCTGGCAGCATCCTGGTAAAGCTAACGTCATCCTGCTTATCCTGGCAGCATACCGGTAAACCTAACGTCATCCTGGTAAACCTGATGTCATCCTGGTAAACCTAACGTCTTCCGGGTAAACCTAACGTCATCCTCGTAAACCTGGCAGCATCCTGGTAAACCTAACATCATCCTGGTTATCCTGGCAGCATCCTGGTAAACCTAACGTCATCCTGGTGAACTTGGCAGCATCCTGGTAAACCTAACGTCATCCTGGTAAACCTGGCAGCATCCTGGTAAACCTAACGTCATCCTGGTGAACCTGGCAGCATCCTGGTAAACCTAACGACATCCAGGTAAACCTAACGTCAACCTGATAAACCTAACGTCATCCTGGTGAACCTAACGTCATCCTGGTAAACCTGATGTCATCCTGGTAAACCTGATGTCATCCTTTTTATCCTGGGAGCATCCTGGTAAACCTAACATCATCCTGGTAAACCTAACATCATCCTGGTAAACCTAACGTCATCCTGGTGAACCTAACGTCATCCTGGTAAACCTGATGTCATCCTGGTAAACCTGATGTAATCCTAGTAAACCTGGCAGCATCCTGGTAAACCTAACGTCATCCTGGTGAACTTGGTAGCATCCTGGTAAACCTAACGTCATCCTGGTAAACCTGGCAGCATCCTGGTAACGCTAACGTCATCCTGGTTATCCTGGCAGCATCCTGGTAACGCTAACGTCATCCTGGTTATCCTGGCAGCATCCCGGTAAACCTAACGTCATCCTGGTATATCTGGCAGCATCCCGGTAAACCTAACGTCATCCTGGTGAACCTAACATCATCCTCGTAAACCTGGCAGCATCCTGGTAAACCTAAGGATTTCCTGGTAAACCTAACGGATCCCTGATAAACCTGGCAGCATCCTGGTAAACCTAACGTCATCCTGGTAAACCTGGCAGCAACCTGGTGATCCTAACGTCATCCTGGTAAACCTGACGGCATCCTGGTGAACATAACGTCATCATAGTATACCTAACGTCACATTGGTAAACATAACGTTATCCTGGTGAACCTAACGTCAACCTGGTAAACCTGGCAGCATCATGGTGAACCTAACATCATCCTGGTTATCCTGGCAGCATCCTGGTAAACCTAACGTCATCCAGGTAAACCTGGCAGCATCCCGGTAAACCTAACGTCATCCTGGTAAACCTGATGTCATCCTGGTAATCCTGGCATCATCCTGGTAAACCTAACGTCATCCTGATAAACCTGGCAGCATCCTGGTGAACATAACGTCATCATAGTATACCTAACGTCACATTGGTAAACATAACGTCATCCTGGTGAACCTAACGTCAACCTGGTAAACCTGGCAGCATCCTGGTGAACATAACGTCATCCTGGTAAACCCAACGACATCCAGGTAAACCTAACGTCATCATGGTGAACCTAACGTCATCCTGGTGAACCTAACGTCACCCTGGTGAACCTCGCAACATCCTGGTAAACCTAACGACATCCAGGTAAACCTAACATAATACTGGTAAACCTAACGTCATGCTGGTAAACCTGGCAGCATCCTGGTAAACCTAACGTCATCCTGGTGAACCTAACATCATCCTGGTTATCCTGGCAGCATCCTGGTAAACCTAACGTCATCCTGGTGAACCTCACAACATCCTGGTAAACCTAACGACATCCAGGTAAACCTGGCAGCATCCCGGTAAACCTAACGTCATCCTGGTAAACCTGATGTCATCCAGGTAATCCTGGCAGCATCCTGGTAAACCTAACATAATCCTGGTAAACCTAACGTCATCCTGGTGAACATAACGTCATCCTGGTAAACCTGGCGGCATTCTGGTGAACCTGGCAGAATCCTGGTAAAACTAACATCATCCTGGTAAACCTGGCAGCTTCCTGGTAAACCTAACGTCATCCTGGTAAACCTGGCAGCTTCCTGGTAAACCTAACGTCATCCTGGTAAACCTAACATCATCCTGGTAAACCTGGCAGCTTCCTGGTAAAACTAACGTCATCCTGGTAAACCTGGCAGCTTCCTGGTAAACCTAACGTCATCCTGGTAAACTTGGCAGTATCCTGGTAAAACTAACGTCATCCTGGTAAACTTGGCAGCATCCTGGTAAACCTAAAGTCATCCTGGGGAACTTGGCAGCATCCTGGTGAACCTAACATCATCCTGGTTATCCTGGCAGCATCCTGGTAAACCTGGCAGCATCCTGGTAAAGCTAACGTCATCCTGCTTATCCTGGCAGCATACCGGTAAACCTAACGTCATCCTGGTAAACCTGATGTCATCCTGGTAAACCTAACGTCTTCCGGGTAAACCTAACGTCATCCTCGTAAACCTGGCAGCATCCTGGTAAACCTAACATCATCCTGGTTATCCTGGCAGCATCCTGGTAAACCTAACGTCATCCTGGTGAACTTGGCAGCATCCTGGTAAACCTAACGTCATCCTGGTAAACCTGGCAGCATCCTGGTAAACCTAACGTCATCCTGGTGAACCTGGCAGCATCCTGGTAAACCTAACGACATCCAGGTAAACCTAACGTCAACCTGATAAACCTAACGTCATCCTGGTGAACCTAACGTCATCCTGGTAAACCTGATGTCATCCTGGTAAACCTGATGTCATCCTTTTTATCCTGGGAGCATCCTGGTAAACCTAACATCATCCTGGTAAACCTAACATCATCCTGGTAAACCTAACGTCATCCTGGTGAACCTAACGTCATCCTGGTAAACCTGATGTCATCCTGGTAAACCTGATGTAATCCTAGTAAACCTGGCAGCATCCTGGTAAACCTAACGTCATCCTGGTGAACTTGGTAGCATCCTGGTAAACCTAACGTCATCCTGGTAAACCTGGCAGCATCCTGGTAACGCTAACGTCATCCTGGTTATCCTGGCAGCATCCTGGTAACGCTAACGTCATCCTGGTTATCCTGGCAGCATCCCGGTAAACCTAACGTCATCCTGGTATATCTGGCAGCATCCCGGTAAACCTAACGTCATCCTGGTGAACCTAACATCATCCTCGTAAACCTGGCAGCATCCTGGTAAACCTAAGGATTTCCTGGTAAACCTAACGGATCCCTGATAAACCTGGCAGCATCCTGGTAAACCTAACGTCATCCTGGTAAACCTGGCAGCAACCTGGTGATCCTAACGTCATCCTGGTAAACCTGACGGCATCCTGGTGAACATAACGTCATCATAGTATACCTAACGTCACATTGGTAAACATAACGTTATCCTGGTGAACCTAACGTCAACCTGGTAAACCTGGCAGCATCATGGTGAACCTAACATCATCCTGGTTATCCTGGCAGCATCCTGGTAAACCTAACGTCATCCAGGTAAACCTGGCAGCATCCCGGTAAACCTAACGTCATCCTGGTAAACCTGATGTCATCCTGGTAATCCTGGCATCATCCTGGTAAACCTAACGTCATCCTGATAAACCTGGCAGCATCCTGGTGAACATAACGTCATCATAGTATACCTAACGTCACATTGGTAAACATAACGTCATCCTGGTGAACCTAACGTCAACCTGGTAAACCTGGCAGCATCCTGGTGAACATAACGTCATCCTGGTAAACCCAACGACATCCAGGTAAACCTAACGTCATCATGGTGAACCTAACGTCATCCTGGTGAACCTAACGTCACCCTGGTGAACCTCGCAACATCCTGGTAAACCTAACGACATCCAGGTAAACCTAACATAATACTGGTAAACCTAACGTCATGCTGGTAAACCTGGCAGCATCCTGGTAAACCTAACGTCATCCTGGTGAACCTAACATCATCCTGGTTATCCTGGCAGCATCCTGGTAAACCTAACGTCATCCTGGTGAACCTCACAACATCCTGGTAAACCTAACGACATCCAGGTAAACCTGGCAGCATCCCGGTAAACCTAACGTCATCCTGGTAAACCTGATGTCATCCAGGTAATCCTGGCAGCATCCTGGTAAACCTAACATAATCCTGGTAAACCTAACGTCATCCTGGTGAACATAACGTCATCCTGGTAAACCTGGCGGCATTCTGGTGAACCTGGCAGAATCCTGGTAAAACTAACATCATCCTGGTAAACCTGGCAGCTTCCTGGTAAACCTAACGTCATCCTGGTAAACCTGGCAGCTTCCTGGTAAACCTAACGTCATCCTGGTAAACCTAACATCATCCTGGTAAACCTGGCAGCTTCCTGGTAAAACTAACGTCATCCTGGTAAACCTGGCAGCTTCCTGGTAAACCTAACGTCATCCTGGTAAACTTGGCAGTATCCTGGTAAAACTAACGTCATCCTGGTAAACTTGGCAGCATCCTGGTAAACCTAAAGTCATCCTGGGGAACTTGGCAGCATCCTGGTGAACCTAACATCATCCTGGTTATCCTGGCAGCATCCTGGTAAACCTGGCAGCATCCTGGTAAAGCTAACGTCATCCTGCTTATCCTGGCAGCATACCGGTAAACCTAACGTCATCCTGGTAAACCTGATGTCATCCTGGTAAACCTAACGTCTTCCGGGTAAACCTAACGTCATCCTCGTAAACCTGGCAGCATCCTGGTAAACCTAACATCATCCTGGTTATCCTGGCAGCATCCTGGTAAACCTAACGTTATACTGGTAAACCTGGCAGCATCCTGGTAAACCTAACGTCATCCTGGTGAACCTGGCAGCATCCTGGTAAACCTAACGACATCCAGGTAAACCTAACGTCAACCTGATAAACCTAACGTCATCCTGGTGAACCTAACGTCATCCTGGTAAACCTGATGTCATCCTGGTAAACCTGATGTCATCCTTTTTATCCTGGGAGCATCCTGGTAAACCTAACATCATCCTGGTAAACCTAACATCATCCTGGTAAACCTAACGTCATCCTGGTGAACCTAACGTCATCCTGGTAAACCTGATGTCATCCTGGTAAACCTGATGTAATCCTAGTAAACCTGGCAGCATCCTGGTAAACCTAACGTCATCCTGGTGAACTTGGTAGCATCCTGGTAAACCTGGCAGCATCCTGGTAACGCTAACGTCATCCTGGTTATCCTGGCAGCATCCTGGTAACGCTAACGTCATCCTGGTTATCCTGGCAGCATCCTGGTAACGCTAACGTCATCCTGGTTATCCTGGCAGCATCCTGGTAACGCTAACGTCATCCTGGTTATCCTGGCAGCATACTGGTAAACCTATCGTCATCCTGGTATATCTGGCAGCATCCTGGTGAACCTAACATCATCCTGGTAAACCTAACGCATCCTCGTAAACCTGGCAGCATCCTGGTAAACCTAAGGATTTCCTGGTAAACCTAACGGATCCCTGATAAACCTGGCAGCATCCTGGTAAACCTAACGTCATCCTGGTAAACCTGGCAGCAACCTGGTGAACCTAACGTCATCCTGGTGAACCTAACGTCATCCTGGTAAACCTGATGTCATCCTGGTAAACCTGGAAGCATCCTGGTAGACCTAAGGATATCCTGGTAAACCTAACGGATCCCTGATAAACCTGGCAGCATCCTGGTAAACCTAACGTCATCCTGGTAAACCTGATGTCATCCTGGTAAACCTAACGTCATCCTGTTAAACCTGGCAGCAACCTGGTGAACCTAACGTCATCCTGGTAGACCTAACGTCATCCTGGTAAACCTGGCGGCATCCTGGTAAACCTAACGTCATCCTGTTAAACCTAACGTCATCCTGGTAAACCTGGCAGAATCCTGGTAAACCTAACGTCATCCTGGTGAACTTGGCAGCATCCTGGTGAACCTAACGTCATCCTGGTGAACTTGGCAGCATACTGGTAAACCTAACGTCATCCTGGTGAACCTGGCAGCATCCTGGTGAACCTAACGTCATCCTGGTAAACCTGACGGCATCCTGGTGAACATAACGTCATCATAGTATACCTAACGTCACATTGGTAAACATAACGTCATCCTGGTGAACATAACGTCATCCTGGTAAACCTAACGACATCCAGGTAAACCTAACGTCATCATGGTGAACCTAACGTCATCCTGGTGAACCTAACGTCACCCTGGTGAACCTCGCAACATCCTGGTAAACCTAACGACATCCAGGTAAACCTAACGTCAACCTGATAAACCTAACGTCATCCAGGTAAACCTGGCAGAATCCCGGTAAACCTAACGTCATCCTGGTGAACCTAACATCATCCTGGTTATCCTGGCAGCATCCTGGTAAAGCTAACGTCATCCTGGTTATCCTGGCAGCATCCTGGTGAACCTAACATCATCCTGGTGAACCTCACAACATCCTGGTAAACCTAACGTCATCCTGGTAAACCTAACGTCATCCTGGTAAACCTGGCAGCATCCTGGTAAACCTAACGTCATCCTGGTGAACTTGGCAGCATCCTGGTAAACCTAACGTCATCCTGGTAAACCTGGCAGCATCCTGGTAAACCTAACGTCATCCTGGTGAACTTGGCAGCATCCTGGTAAACCTAACGTCATCCTGGTAAACCTAACGTCATCCTGGTAAACCTGGCAGCATCCTGGCAAACCTAACGTCATCCTGGTAAACCTGGCAGCATCCTGGTAAACCTAACGTCATCCTGGTGAACTTGGCAGCATCCTGGTAAACCTAACGTCATCCTGGTAAACCTGGCAGCATCCCGGTAAACCTAACGTCATCCTGGTAAACCTGGCAGCATCCTGGTAAACCTAACGTCTTCCGGGTAAACCTAACGTCATCCTGGTAAACCTAACGTCATCCTGGTGAACTTGGCAGCATCCCGGTAAACCTAACGTCATCCTGGTAAACCTGATGTCATCCTGGTAAACCTAACATCATCCTGGTAAACCTAACGTCTTCCGGGTAAACCTGGCAGCATCCTGGTAAACCTAACATAATCCTGGTAAACCTAACGTCATCCTGGTGAACATAACGTCATCCTGGTAAACCTGGCGGCATCCTGGTAAACCTAACATAATCCTGGTAAACCTAACGTCATCCTGGTGAACATAACGTCATCCTGGTAAACCTGGCGGCATTCTGGTGAACCTGGCAGAATCCTGGTAAAACTAACGTCATCTGGGTAAACCTAACATCATCCTGGTAAACCTGGCAGCTTCCTGGTAAACCTAACGTCATCCTGGTAAACTTGGCAGTATCCTGGTAAACCTAAAGTCATCCTGGGGAACTTGGCAGCATCCTGGTGAACCTAACATCATCCTGGTTATCCTGGCAGCATCCTGGTAAACCTAACGTCATCCTGGTAAATCTGGCAGCATCCTGGTAAACCTAACGTCATCCTGGTAAACCTGGCAGCATCCTGGTAAACCTAACGGATCCCTGGTAAACCTGGCGGCATTCTGGTGAACCTGGCAGAATCCTGGTAAACCTAACATCATCCTGGTAAACCTAACGTCATCCTGGTAAACCTAACATCATCCTGGTAAACCTGGCAGCTTCCTGGTAAAACTAACGTCATCCTGGTAAACCTGGCGGCATCCTGGTAAACCTAACGTCATCCTGGTAAACCTGCCAGCATCCTAGTGAACCTAACGTCATCTGGGTAAACCTAACATCATCCTGGTAAACCTGGCAGCTTCCTGGTAAACCTAACGTCATCCTGGTAAACTTGGCAGCATCCTGGTAAACCTAAAGTCATCCTGGGGAACTTGGCAGCATCCTGGTAAACCTGACGTCATCCTGGTTATCCTGGCAGCATCCTGGTAAACCTGACAGCATCCTGGTGAACCTAACATCATCCTGGTTATCCTGGCCGCATCCTGGTAAACCTGGCAGCATCCTGGTAAAGCTAACGTCATCCTGCTTATCCTGGCAGCATACTGGTAAGCCTAACGTCATCCTGGTAAATCTGGCAGCATCCTGGTGAACCTAACGTCATCCTGGTAAACCTGGCAGCATCCTGGTAAACCTAACGTCATCCTGGTGAACTTGGCAGCATCCTGGTGAACCTAACATCATCCTGGTTATCCTGGCAGCATCCTGGTAAACCTAACGACATCCAGGTAAACCTAACGTCAACCTGATAAACCTAACATCATCCAGGTAAACCTGGCAGCATCCTGGTAAACCTAACGTCATCCTGGTGAACCTAAAGTCATCCTGGTAAATCTGGCAGCATCCTGGTAAACCTAACATAATCCTGGTAAACCTAACATCATCCTGGTAAACCTAACATAATCCTGGTAAACCTAACGTCATCCTGGTGAACCTAAAGTCATCCAGGTAAACCTGGCAGCATCCTAGTGAACCTAACATCATCCTGGTGAACCTATCATCATCCTGGTAAACCTAACGTCATCTTTGTAAACCTGGCAGCATCCTGGTTAATCTAACAGCATTCTGGTAAACCTAACGTCATGCTGGTAAACTGCATTCAGCACTCCAAGAGCGGCCTTACCAAAGTTTTAGCCACTAATTTTTTTTAACCCAAGTTAACATTATTCATAATTAAAACAACTATTTACAAGAATAAACCATGCGAAGTGCTTTCATTCTTACATTCATAGACAATGTGTCAAACAGTGTTCAATCTCATTTTATTACAGATATTAGCACTGGAGGAACTCAACAGGCCAAGCAGCGTCTACGGACATGAATAAAGAGTCGATGTTTTGGGCTGAGACCCTTCATCAGATAAAGGGATAGAGAAGAAGGAATCTGAAATGAGAGGAGAGTGGACCATGGGGAAAAGGAAGGGCAGGTGAGGGGAAGAGAAGAGTTAAGAGGGGAGTCTGAGAGGAGAATTGAAGAAGGAAGGAAGGAGGGGAATAATTACAAGTTGGAGATAGCGATGTCCATGCCATCAGGTTGGAGGCTATCCAGATGGATTATGAGGTGTTGCTTCCCCAGCCTATGAATGGCCTCATCCTATTGGTAGAGGAGGCCATAGACCGACGTGTCAGAATGGGAATGGGGATTGGAACTAAAATGGCTGGGCACCAGGAAATCCTGTTTTTTTGTGGATGGAGCAAGGCAGTCCTCCAATCCACGTCAGGTCTCACCAACGTGGAGGAGGCTGCGTGGGAACACTAGATACAGTAGATGACCCAAACAGGTGAAGTGTTGCCTCACCTGTTAGTTGTTTTTTTAGGTTTGTGTGGATGGTTTTTTGGATAGAGAGGGGGGTTAGGGGTCAGGTTAGGGTTCCGAGCCAGGAATGTGTGGGAATTAGACTAGGCCTCCACTCCACGCTTGAAGGCCTGTGTGATGTGGGACGTGTTTGGATGGCGAGCTGGCAGACCAGTGTGGGTGAGGGCTGGTGTTCCCCACCCACCTCCGCTTCTCACAGAACCCACCTCCCCGCTCCCCTCCCCCCAATCAGCCGGTTGTTGACGGGGTCCGAAGTTGGAGTTCCGTGCGGCCGGGTGTGAAACGGCGACTGGAATTTGAGGCCTAGTGTTCAGTGACTTTCAAGTCCTGGGATCAAAGACTGAAGACCAAGGGTCGATCAGAAGTCTGGAAATCGAGGCCTGATCGCCGAGGCCCCGATCCTGCAAGTCTGCTGTGGAAGTTGAAGGACTAACGTCTGCAAGTCAGAGCCCGCTGGAAGCTGTAGATTCCCTGGGCTCGGAGGACTGCGTGGGTGGGTGGGAGGGAAGAACGGAGTTTGTTTTGCTGCTACGGCCGTGTCACTGGGTATGTTCCATTTCGTTGTGTTCTGGGTTGTTTTGCTGAGCATTGTGGGTATGAGAAGGTGGCCCCGGAAGGTGTGGCGATACTTGCGGGCTGCTCCCAGCACACCCTTGGTTGTGTAAGTTGTTAAAGCAAATGACACATTTCTCTTTCTGCTCCCATGTACACGTGATAAATAAACCTGAATCTGATTCAGTCCGGGTGTCCCTGGGAACAGCCTGTACATCAGAGAGACCCAGTGTCAGCCAGCTGTTTTCGCGGGCCCTTGCTCTTGTGCCCGTGAGATCTAGCCGTGCAGAAGTTGCCTTTTCTGTTCCCTTCACTAGAGGCTTGAAAACGCCTCCGAAATGTGACATTGGCTGTGAAATGCTTCGGAGCCTCCTGAGAGTTGTGAGTTGATTTGTTATTCAGACCTCAGTATAAACAAGGGTGTAGGCCATTAATCTGATTCCTGCTAAATGCACCACTGGAATCAGAATAAATCACACTTAAGCTAATTCACCTTAATACGCTACAATATGCTTTTTCATCCTAAGTGTCTTGAGTGATATTCTTAATTTATCTCTCTAAGTATCTCCCATTACCACCGACAGACCTCTCAGCTTAATACACTCTGCACAGCCACCAGCTCACTTTAGGGCTCGGGTCATAATTACGTGACTTGCAGTTTATCACGGTTCGCTCGGTCTACCCTGTGTTTACCCCGTTGTTAACTCGTTCATTGCTAGGGGCTCCCTTGGCTCCCTGCCATCTATAGCTGTCAGGCCCACCAGATGGCATTATTATCCACAGTTCTGGGGCAAAATAAAGTCTGGGGATATTTATTATCAATACTTGCATGTCACCATATACTCCCTTGAGATTCATTTTCTTGCAGGCATTTACAGGAAAATAAAGAAATGCAATATAATTCACAAAAAACTACACACAAAGACTCCTCCAAGAGGACCACGACCTTATCATGGTTTGGAGGTTTGTGTGCCTCAGTGTTCCAGAGAGCCATGTTGACTGGAGTCAGGGCTTTTTGCTTCAGCTCCTGGTAGGGTCACCCATGCCAAGAGGTCAAAGGGTAGAGGCCAGAGTAAGGGTGGTCCACCGGTCCTCCAGGCTCGGGGGTTCAGCTCAGATCTGACAGCCCTGATTGGTGAAGCAAAAGTGTTACGGAAGCAGCGATGAAGAATTCTTCTGCATTTGAGTGCGATGGTGTTCCTGAGTCTCCACCCGGATCTGCATGACTGACTGTAGTGAAAAGTGAGAGGAAGCTACTGACGTGATGAAGGAAGACGTGAACACCGCCAGAGATGGAGGAGCTTCATCGCTGCCGTAAACACATAACAGGCAGCAAGTAAAGACACAAAGACTAACAAACAACCACCGTGCAAAAGAAGACAAGTGTTGCAAGCAAATAATCCAGAGAGCACGAGTCCTTGAAAGTGAGGCTCTAGGTTGTGGAGTATGCAGCATTTCCAGCATCTGCAGACTTTCTCCAGTAGTTTATGGAATCAGTTCAGAGTTGGGGTGAGTGGAGTTCTCCACACCAGTTCAGGAGCCTGATGTCTGAAAGGCAATTCCTGAACCTGGAGGTGTGGGGCCGAAGGCTTCGACACCTCCTGTCCAACGGTGATGAGAATAACATTCCTGAACCTGGAGGTGTGGGGCCGAAGGCTTCGACACCTCCTGTCCAACGGTGATGAGAATAACATTCCTGAACCTGGAGGAACATTCCTGAACCTGGAGGTGTGGGGCCGAAGGTTTCGACACCTCCTGTCCAACGGGGATGAGAATAACATTCCTGAACCTGGAGGTGTGGGGCCGAAGGTTTCTACACCTCCTGTCCAACGGTGATGAGAATAACATTCCTGAACCTGGAGGTGTGGGGCCGAAGGTTTCTACACCTCCTGTCCAACGGGGATGAGAATAACATTCCTGAACCTGGAGGAACATTCCTGAACCTGGAGGTGTGGGGCCGAAGGTTTCTACACCTCCTGTCCAACGGGGATGAGAATAACATTCCTGAACCTGGAGGTGTGGGGCCGAAGGTTTCTACACCTCCTGTCCAACGGGGATGAGAATAACATTCCTGAACCTGGAGGTGTGGGGACGAAGGTTTCTACACCTCCTGTCCAACGGGGATGAGAATAACATTCCTGAACCTGGAGGTGTGGGGCCGAAGGTTTCTACACCTCCTGTCCAACGGGGATGAGAATAACATTCCTGAACCTGGAGGTGTGGGGCCGAAGGTTTCTACACCTCCTGTCCAACGGGGATGAGAATAACATTCCTGAACCTGGAGGTGTGGGGCCGAAGGTTTCTACACCTCCTGTCCAACGGGGATGAGAATAACATTCCTGAACCTGGAGGTGTGGGGACGAAGGTTTCTACACCTCCTGTCCAACGGGGATGAGAATAACATTCCTGAACCTGGAGGTGTGGGGCCGAAGGTTTCTACACCTCCTGTCCAACGGGGATGAGAATAACATTCCTGAACCTGGAGGTGTGGGGCCGAAGGTTTCTACACCTCCTGTCCAACGGGGATGAGAATAACATTCCTGAACCTGGAGGTGTGGGGCCGAAGGTTTCTACACCTCCTGTCCAACGGGGATGAGGATAACATTCTTATTGTGTGGTGCAGGTACAGGAGATGGGCATATGTGGTGGCTTTATATAAGCACTGCACTTTGCGGTAGAATTCCAAATGAGCTGTGGTGCTTTACAATAACATATTGCTGCTCTGAGAGGGGAGAATGCTCCTCCAGATCCCCGGGGAGTCTTCGGCGACGCTGTATCTTTCAATAAATCCACCCTTACTTCTGACATCTCTGACCCTGCATTTGCGAGCTGGTGATCTCCTCTCATTTTCCTTCCATTATCGCAGCCAATTTATCTTCTATTCCTTTCTACTGAATGCACGGGACAGCAAGGCATTCAATTTAGAACTGCTGCGCTATGATTTGTTTTGTCTTTGAATCGATGCACCAAGGTCCACCAACTCACGTTCAACTCTTTTTATCGGAGGGGACACGGTGTCGGGAACGCACTGAAATCCCTATTTCCCTCGCGATCCTAGTTCGTTCTTTGAATGGTTTATGTACACTCAGTTGTGACTTTATTAGCTGCTTCTTGTGTCTAATAAAGAGGCCACTGAGTGTGATGTATGTTCATGGTCTGCTGCTGCCCATCCACCTCAAGATTTGATGTGTTGAGCGTTCAGAGATGCTCTTCTGCACACCGCCATTGTAACGAGTGGTTATTTGAGTTCCTGTCAGCTTAAACCAGTCTGGCCATTCTCCTCTGAACTCTCTCATTAACAAGGCATTTTCACCCACAGAACTGCCTCTCACTGGATTTTTTTTTTGTTTTGTTTTTCACACCATTCACTGTAAACTCTAAAGACTATTGAGCGTGAAAATCCCAAAAGTTCAGCAGTTTATCAAACCATCCCGTCTAGCACCAACAATCATTCCGCGGTCAAAGTCACTTAGATCACATTTCTTCCCCATTCTGATCTTTGGTCTGAACAACAACTGAACCTCTTGACCGTGTCTGTGTGCTTTAATGCATTGAGTTGCTGCCACGTGATTGGCTAATTAGATACTTGCATTAATGAGCAGGTGTACAGGTGTACCTAATAAAGTGGCCGCTGAGTGTAGACAATGGAACAGGAGATTCACTTTCTCCTCTGTAAAGAGGCTGCAGAATGGAGCCTGGAAGATACAAAGAGTCTTTGCCTTTACACATTCAGAGTAACAAGGCCAACACAACCGGACAGAGGAACCGTCAGGCTCCTGAACTGGAGGGGATAACTTCACTCACTTAACCATTCAACTATGGATTCACTTTCAAGGATTCTACAACTCATGTTCTCAGTTTATTTATTTTTATTTGCAGTTTGTCTTCTTTTTCACATTGGTTGTTTGTCAGTCTTCGTTGAAAGTTCGAAGTAAATTTATTATAAAGTACATACATGTCTCCATATACAATCCTGACATTCATTTTCTTGTGGGCATGCTCTGTAGATTCATAATAGAATAATAGCCTTAACAGGATCAATGAAAGAGCGCACCAACTTGAGTGCTCAACCAGTGTGAAAACGCAACCACAAAAAGAAGAAATAATATTAATAAATAAATAATCAATAAATATCAAGAACATGAGATGAAGAGACCCAGAAAGTCAGTCCCTAGGGTGAGGGAACATTTCAATGATGGGGCAAGTGAAATTCAGTGATGTTAACCCCTCTGGCTCAAGAGCCTGATGATTGAGGGGTAATTACTGTTCCTGAACTTGGTGGTTTGAGTCCAGAAGCTCCTGTACCTTCAGTTCTGAAGAAGGGTCTCAGCCCAAAATGTCGACTGTTTATTCATTTCCACAGATGCTGCCTGACCTGCTGAGTTCCTCCAGCATTTTGTGCGTGTTGCTCTGGATTTCCAGCGTCGGCAGATTTTGTCGTGTTTATCCTGTACCTTCTTCCTGGTGGCAGCAGCGAGAACAGAGCATGACCTGGTTGACGGTGGCCCTGATGATGGATGCTGCTTTTGTACAACAACACTCTGTGTCGATGTGCTCAGTGGTGGGGAGGGCTTTACCTGTGATAGACTGGGCCGTATCCTTCACATTTGTAGGGCTTTCTGTTCAAGGGCATTGGTGTTTCCATACCAGACAGTGATGTATAGCTTTTCATAAATTCTATTTTATTTCTTTATTTTCTTTATTATCATGAAGTGCCTGCCAGAAATTGGATTTCAAGGTAGTATATAGTAATGTGTAAGTATTTGGTTAATAAATTTTCCTTTGACTTTTAGAGATAGGCTATCAATAATGACCTAATTGAATCATAGAACAGACTGCCCTTTTCTCATTGTCTTCCTGCATTCCCAGCAGTGGTCAAGTCAAGTTGCATTTAGTGTCATGTGCACCAGTATGGCGAGGTACAAACACACTGAGAAACTCATTGTAAGGGCATCATAGTTTCAGACAAAACACACGTCATGAATTATACAAGAGAGTGAAAAAACAGCTGTACAAAACGTGACACTGTGGCAAAAGTCAACACGCCCATGTTAATAGAACTATAAGATACAGGCCATTTTGGCCCATCGAGTCTGCTCTGCCATTTCATCATGGCTGGTCCATTTCCCTCTCAGCCCCAGTCTCCTGCCTTCTCCCCATATCCCTTCATGCCCTGACCGAACAAGAATCTATCAACCTCTGCCTTAAATATATCTGGTCTCCACAGCTGCTTGTGGCAAAGAATTCCACAGATTCACCACTCTCTGGCTAAACATAGAAAACCTACAGTACAATACAGGCTCTTGGGCCCACAAAGCTGAGTCGAACCTGTCTTTACCTGAGAAATTACCTAAGGTTACCCATAGCCCTCTATTTTTCTGTGCTCCATATACCTGTCCAGAAGTCAAATAAAAGACCCTATCGTATCCACCTCTATCACCGTTGCTGGCAGCCCATTCCACGCACTCACCACTCTCTGCATAAAAAGGACTCCTCATCCCCATTCAAAAAGGATGCCCCTCTATCCTGAGGCTGTGTCCTCTGGTCTGAGACTCTCCCACCGTAGGAAACATCCTCTCCACATCCATTCTATCAAGGCCTTTCACCATTTCCATAGGTTTCCATGAGGTTACCCCTCATTCTTCTGAATTCTAGTAAATATAGGCCCAAAGCCATCAAACATTCTTCATATGTCAAGACATTCAATTCTGGAATCGTTTTCGTGAACCTCTTTAGAACCGTCTCCAGTTTCAGCACATCTCTTCCAAGACAAGGGCCCAAAGCTGCTCACAATACTCCAAGTGAGGCCTCACCAGTGTTGTATAAAGTCTCAGCATCACATCCTTGCTTTTGTATTAATATAACAATCAGAAACAGGGTACACATAGGTTGTTTGTCAGTCTTTGCTTATGTATAGTTTTTCATAAATTCTATTGTGCTTCTTTATCGTCCTGTAAATGCTTACAAGAAAATGAATCCCCAGGTAGTATGGGATCACATGATAACGTGAGGGGTAAACATACGCAGGTTTTGTCCATAAGGCTGGGTGATGTGTTAGAATTAGAGGTCGTGTTCAGGGTGAAAGGTGAAATGTGTTTAAGGGGAACATGAGGGGAACTTCTTCACTCGGAGGGTGGTGAGTGTGGAACGAGCTGCCAGCACAAGTGGTGGATGTGGGTTCGGTTTCAACATTTAAGAGAAATTTGGATGGGCACATGGATGAGAGGGTATGGAGGGCTATGGTAAGGTGTAGGTTGATGGGATTAGGCAAAGTAATATTTTGGCATGGACTAGATGGGCCAAAAGGCCTGTTTCAGTGCTGTTGTGTTCAGTGACAATTCCTCTAACATATACATGCTTTGATAATAAAATAACTTTGTCTTTGACTTTGAAAAGGTCATGTCCTAAGAAGGCAGCTTCTATCATGATGACCACAGCTCAGGGCTGGTGAACAGACAGGTGATACACACCATGTACAGGCAGAAGGAATCGGTTTAAATTAGCATCCATGGAGGGCTGAAGGACTTGTAGCTTTCTTTGTTCTATGCACGTCCTTTCAATGAATAAAAGGAGTGAGTGGGTCAGAGCTTGTTCTGTTATGAACGGAACAGGCGCGAGGCATTATGACACTGTTCCTGTGCCTTATTCATCCCCATGTATCGCAGCAATTACGTGGAAAGTTCAGTCAAGTGCAGAGCGGTGTGTGGGGACGGAGGCTGTAGCAAATGGAGAGGGTTCAGCTGAGACAATGCAGAAGCAGCACAAACAAAATGCTGGAAGACTCAGCCGGTCATGGAGGCGAGTAAGCTGCTGACGTTTCGGGCCGAGACCCTTCTTCAGGACCGGAAAGGAAGTGGTGGGGGGGGGGGGGGAGCTGTGGGTGGAGGAAGGGGTATAAAGTAAGAAGCTGGGAGGTGATAGGTGAAGCCAGGTGGGTGGAGGAAGGGGGATGAAGTAAGAAGCTGGGAGGTGATAGGTGAAGCCAGGTGGGTGGAGGAAGGGGGATGAAGTAAGAAGCTGGGAGGTGATAGGTGGAAAAGGTGAAAGGCTGAAGAAGGAGGAAACTAATAGGAGAGAAGAGCGGACCGTAGGAGAAAGAAAAGGAGGAGGTGATAGGCAGGTGAGGAGAAAAGAAGAGGTAAAAGGGGAGCCAGAAAGGGGAATGGAGAAAGAGGGAAGAAGGAGTGGGGAGAATTACTGGAAGTTTGAGAAATCCCTTCAACCCTTCCACCTATCACCTCCCAGCTTCTCACTTCGTCTCCTCTCCACAACCATCTACCTACCACCCACTCACCTGGCTTCACCTGCTACCTGCCAGCTTGTCCTCTCCCCATACCTTCTTTTTTGGGCTTCTTCCCCCTTCCTTTCCAGTCCCGATTAAGGGTCTCATCTGGAAACATTGTCTCTTTATTCCTCTCCATAGATGCTGCCTGACCTGCAGAGTTCCTCCAGCATTTTGTGTGTGTTACTCTGAATTTTCAGCATCTGCAGAATCTCCTGTGTAAAGGATCTCCTTCTAGTTTGGAGTGAAATTATGCCCCTCGTGTTAGCCCTTTCCACATAGGACAGGGGCCCTGGTGGACCACTCTATCAATGCAGGTTATGCATCTCTATCAAGTCACCTCTCATCCTCCTTCACTCCAGAGTAAAAACCCTAACTTGCTCAACCTATCTTCATAAACATGCTCTTTAATCCTGGTAAACCTCCTCTGCACCCTCTCTGAATTCCACATCCTTCCTGTAAAGAGGTGGTCGTAAAGGAACACAAAGACCCACGTCTGGTCTCTGGTCTAGAGTCTTAAAGAGCTGTAACAGTACTCCACAGCCCATGAACTCAGTCCCCCAGTTAATGAAGGCCAACACACTATACCTGTCAACTTAACCCCCCTATTAATTTGCACAGCAGCTTTGAGGGATCTATAGACACAGATCCCAAGATCCCTCTGATCCTCCACACTGCCTGAATCCTATCATTAATCCTCTGCCTTCATGATGAATAGACTAGGACTTTATTTTATAGATTAACTCGGCGGTTCAGGCATTTATCTGAGTCTTTTGCTCGTGTTTTCACTCACAAGAAATCTGCCGAATATTTCCAGAACTTGGGCTTTAATTAGCCAGAATTCCTACAGCCAGAGGGTGGTGAATCTGTGGAATTTGTTGCTGCATACTGTGGAGGCCAAGACTTTGGGCGTATTTAAAGCAGAGGTTTATATGTTGTTGATTAGTAAGGGAATCAAAGGTTATGGGGAGAAGGCAGGAGAATGAAGTTGAGAGCCATGATGGAATGGCGGAGCAGTCTCGATGGGCCAAATGGCCTAATTTGCTCCTCTGTCTTATGGTCTTTCATTTCAGATTTTCAGTGTCAGCAGTTTTTGCTGCATGCTCCCCATTTAAATTGGCGAAAAACTTCCATACACAACACAACGCTCAATCCCATCTTATTTATAGACAAGCAATTTGAACAGATAAACAGCTTGTTATGCTTCATGTGGGAAGGATGAAAATTTTTTTGTACCATCAAAATCTGTCTCCACAATGAATCTTAAACATTTCCTGTTTCTACAGCAACGGACATGTATCACCACAGCGAACAGATGCTTACTGATTAACTATGCACTACCCACCCTGCCCCCTTGAGATATTTTGCATAAGAGCCCGTCAAAATAAATAAATAGCTCTTTGCAAATGTTTTCTATTGCCTGGGAGATTACCCACCTGAAAGGTGCTGGTGGTGACCACCATAGGTTGTAATAAGGGCTCAAAACTGTAAATTGCTCAACTATGTCGATAGCAAGATGGCTGCTTCTTTAACTTAATCTGCTAGAGAGAAAAAAAAACTCTTGCCTGAAACTTTATCCAAGGTCAGAGGCAATAATCCTGCTACATAGCCAATGGCAGTAAGTGTTACTTGAGATTAGATGCAAATGAGCAGAGAACATGCCTCTCAAAAGCCAATCCTGCATGCTTCCATGCGAGGAAGAGGTGGGCAAGGATGGCCAATGGGTGAAGCTCTGGTGAAGCTGTGTAGGCCAATCCCCTGACACTGGATTACAGAAACATTAATGAACTCCAACCACACCATTGACTTTGGATGATGGGGACGGGAGGTCATCAATGGCCTATCCTACACTGGGAGCTAAGGGCCCAAGAAGAAGAACAGAAAACATAAAACCTACAACAGTACAGCACAGGAACAGGCCTTTCAGTCACAAAGTCAGTGACAAAAATTACCCATCTAAATTTCTTCTGCCTGTGCGTGATCCATACCTCTCCTATCCTTGTGAGTCTAACAGCCTCTTAAATCCACAGTACATCTGGATGTGAACTTTCCGTTATTCAAGACATTTACAAGGACAGGTGTGTAAAAAGGATCATTGGGGACCCGAGTCACCCCAACCACAAACTGTTCCAGCTGCTACCATCTGGGAAACGGTACCGCAGCACAAAAACCAGGACCACCAGGCTCCGGGACAGCTTCTTCCACCAGGCCATCAGACTGATGATCTCACGCTGTCACAATCATACCTCTAAGCTATTTTGACTGCCCTGTTGTGCATACTTTTTATTACAAATTACTATTTTGCACGTTGCACGTTCAGATGGAGACATAATGTAAAGATTTTTACTCCTCACCTAAGTGAAGGATGTAAGAAATAAAGTCAATTCAAGAATTCACTATTGTCACCTCTTCCGCTGCCTCCCCGGCATCCCGTTCCAGCACCCACCGCCCTCTGTGTAAAAAACTTCCTCTGCCCTTCACCCCTCTCACCTGTGTGAGGTTCCCAACCTTCAGACCAGGGACTCTTACTATTAACCGGGGGTGCGTGGACCCCCAAGCTGGGAACTCCTGTAGAGCCATAGAGTCACAGAAAACTACAGCGCACAAACAGGTCCTTTGGCCCATCCAGACCATGCCAAACCATTTAAATTGACTAGTCCCATCGACCAGACCTAGCCCTTCATTCCCCCTCCCATCCATGTACCTTTCCAAACTTCTCTTGAACGTTGAAATCAGAATTGCATGCACTCCTTGCACTGCCAGCTCATTCCACATTCTCACCACCCTCAGTTCCCCTTAAACATTTCACCTTTCACCCTTAACCTATGGCTTCTGGTTGTAGTCCCACCCAACCTCAGTGGGAAGATCCTGCTTACATTTACCCTATCTATACTCCTCGTATATTTGTATACCTCAATCAAATCTCCCCTCAGTCTTCTATGTTCAAGGGAATAAAGTTCTAATTTACTGCACCTTATAACTCAGGTCCTCCAGACCTATTTCTAGTATCCGAGATTATCTGGCCTATCTATGCTTCTTATAGTGTTATAAACCCATCAGGTGTTCCCTCAGCCTTTGATTCTCCAGAGAAAGCAACCTAAGTTTGCCCAACCACTCCTCTAATCCAGGCACATCCTGGTGAATCTCTTCTGCACCCTTTATACTCCCTATAATTGGATGAGTACCCCCTACTGCAAGTGAGGCCTAACCAACGTGACTTCCTTATTCTTACACACAGTGCCCTGACCATTGAGGGCAAGCACGACATATGTCTTCTTTACCAAATATCTATTTGCGTGGCCAGCTTAAGAGAGCAGTGGACTTGCACACAAAGACCCTTTTACACATCAGTGGATTCCAACGTCCATGAAGCTGACATTCATCATTAAGGACCCGCCCCATCTGGGACATGCTCTCTTCTTGTTACTGTTATTGAGGAGGAGGAGGTACAGGAGGCTGAAGAACCACACTCAATGCTTTAAGAACAGTTTCTTTCCCTCGATCATCAGATTTTTGAGCACATGAACACCACTCATTACTCCTCTGTGGGACTATTTATTTATTGTAACTTTGAGTAATTTTTTATGTCTTGCACTGTACTGCTGCCATAAAACAACAAATGTCATGACATATGTCAGTGATTTGAATACTTATTTAACTTTGGCGACAGACCACAATAAGCTTTATTTATTCATTCAAGGGATGAGGGCTTCACAGGCTGGGCCGACATTTAATTACCCAAGATGGTGGTGAGGTGCCTTCTTGAACCTCGAGGTGTGGGACTGATTAATTCCGGGACTTTGACCCAGTGAAGGAAGAGTGATGGATCTCTAAGTCAGGACGTTGTGTGGCTCGGAGGGCAAGTTCCATGGGGTGATGTTCCCCGTGTCTTTGCTGCTGCTCTTCCAGCTCAGGGGTTTTTATGCTGTAGACCCCTACCGTGAACTGAGGGGTCCATGGACTCCAGGTTGGGACCCTCTATCCTAGCTGGCAGAGCTGCTCTCTGTGGAGAACATCCTTGCCGTCTGATAACAGAGGCACCGACGCGCAGGATTGGAAAGAACTGCTGAGGTCCGTGGGGTCGGCCATCTCCAGCATGGGTTCAACCCTCCCCACAGGACGTACTCGTGAGGCGATGGCTCAGATGGGTGGTATTCACCACCACATGTCCTCTTCTCATCACTCATCATGGAGGAGATACAGGAGCCTGAAAATGCAGACTCAACATTTCAGGGACAGTGTCTACCCCCTCACCATCAGCTTTCCGAATGGACCACCAACACCGCCTCACTATTTTGCTCGCTTTTATATATATATATTTCTTATTGCAACCTGTAGTAAGTTTATTTTATGTCACGCTCGGTACTGCTGTCACAAAACAACACATTTCACGACGTGTGTCAGTTGTAGTAAACCTGATTCTGAGGCATTGCTACTGACCTGGGCTGGAATGGCCTCAGTCTGGAACTCTGAGCCCTGAAAGGAGGCAGAAGCCGAGTCATTGACACATCTCGGAGGAGCTGCTGGCTTACAGCTCCAGTGACGGGGGTTCAGTCCCCACCTCTGGGGCCGTTGTGCTTGGTCACAGGGAAAGAATGAGGGTTGGGGACTAATTGGATAGTCCTCTTCAACAGTCACCGTGGACAGATTGGCCGCTTTGTGCTGATCGATAGTACAATCATATAGTATCAATCGAGTTCTTTGGTAGAGGTGGCTGTTGGATCCTGATGTTTTGTGACATAAAAGGTCTTCAGAAGTCAAGAATAAGACATAAAACTTGTTGCTTATGGCCATTTTATTAACAAACGTTAATTTATTTATTAAGATACAGTGTGGATTAGGCCCTTCGAGTCGTGCCACACAGCAATCCCCAATTTAACCCTAGCCTAATCACAGAGCAATTTACAGCGCCCAATTAACTGACCAACCGGTACTGTGGGAGGAAACCGGAGCACCCGGAGGAAATCCACGCGGTCACGGGGAGAACACACAAACCCCTTACGGGCAGCAGCGGGAATTGAACCTGGGTCGCTGGTGCTGTAAACCATTGTGCTAGCCACTACACTGCCATGCCACCTTACTTGTTATAAGAGCAAAGAGGAAGAAGAACAAGAAGTGTGCTGAGGGAAACAAAGAGAAGAACAGACTAAAAAGTAGTCATATCATTGGCGCTCTAATCATGTTATGCAAACTGGTACGCTACAGTGCTGCCCCACACCTTATTCTGCTCTTGTGTTCTTAAATTCCTCCATACTATGTATCCTGATGAATCCTTATGCTAATGGATAAGCTCGTTTAGTTTATTGTCGTAGATACTCTGTGCTACTTTATTAGGTACACCTGTACACCTGCTCGTTATTGCAAATATCAAATCAGCCAATCATAGAGCAGCAACTCCATGCATAAAAGCAGGCAGACATGGTCAAGCAGTTAGACTGTTGGTCAGACCAAACCACAGAATGGGGAAGAAACGTGATCCAAGTGACTTTGACCGTGGGATAATTGTTGGTGCCAGATGGGGTGGTTTGAGTATCTCAGAAACTGTGAATCTCCTGGGATTTTCATACATAACCGTTTCTAGAGTTTACAGAGAATGTTGCAAAAAACCCAAAAATCATTCAGTAAGTGGCAGTTCTGTGGGCAAAAAAGCATCTTGTTAATGAGAGAGGTCAGAGGAGAATGGCCAGACTAGTTCAAGCTGACAGGAAGCAACAGGAACTGAAATAACCACACATTACAACAGTGGTGTGTAGAAGAGCATCTCTGAATGCACAATACTTCGATCCTTGAAGTGAATGAACATACACACCGTGGCCACTTTATTAGGTACATTAGGTGTAGTGAGTGTTGTAACAAAGTTGTGATGAAGTTCCTTGCTTACAGAGGAAACTGAGTCTATAGTTATCAGAAACTTATCAATAAATGAGGCAATAAGCACAAACTCAATGGAATGTGCAAAGTGAGGCTATGCAAAATGATTTAAATGGTGTAAAAGAGAGTTGTCCTTCATAAATCAAAGTATTGAGTACAGGAGATGGGATGTTATGTTGAAGTTGTATAAGACATTGATGAGGCCCAGTTTAGAGTATTGTGGACAGTTTTTGGTCACCTACGTACAGAAAAGATGTAAACAAGGTTGAAAGAGTGCAGAGAAATCTTACAAGGATGTTGCTGGATCTAGAGGACCTGAGTTATAAGGAAAGATTGAGATTAGGACTTTACTGCTTGGAATGTAGAAGATTGGGAGGAAATTTGATCGAGGTGCACAAAACCTTGAGGGATATAGGCAGGGTAAATGATAGCAGGCTTTAACCACTGATACTGGGTATGACTACATCCAGAGGTCATGGGTTAAGGGAAACTTCACTCAGAGGGTGGTGAGAGTGTGGAATGAGCAGCCAGCACAAGTGGGGCATGTGAGCTTGATTTCAACATTAAGAGAAGTTTGGGTAGGTACTTGGATGGTAGGGATATGGGTGGCGATGTCCGGGTGCAGGTTGATGGGAATTGACAGTTTAAATGGTTTTGGCACGGACTAGATGGGCCAAAGGGCCTGTTTCTATGCTGGACTTTTCTACGACTCTATGATCCTAAGAGGAATAGTGAGTTCGTGTTCATGGTTTTATTGGCCATTCAAAAATCTGATGGTGGAGAGGAATAATCTATTCTTAAACATTGAGTTTGTGTCTTCAGGCTCCTGTACCTCCTACCTGCTGGTCGTAATGAGAAGAGGGCACGTCCTGGGTGGCAAGGGTCCTTAATGATGATGCCACCTTTTGAAGGTGCTCTTGCTGGTGGTGAGGGTGGCACCCTTGAGAATGTCCATACTACAAAGAGGTGAGTGTGAGGTTAGTGAGGA
Source organism: Hemitrygon akajei (assembly GCF_048418815.1). NCBI lineage: Eukaryota > Metazoa > Chordata > Chondrichthyes > Myliobatiformes > Dasyatidae > Hemitrygon > Hemitrygon akajei. The sequence goes on from NC_133131.1 coordinate 163,326,679, forward strand.
CGTGTATCCAAAGATGTCTGAGTCTCAAGTGCATCAGTGAATATCAGTCTTCTTCAGGTGCTGGTGCCGTTCAACGTGTGAGAGTGATTCAGGGGTGTGTTCTGATACTGGAGGCTGCACAAAACCTTACGAACATGGCTCTGCGTTCAAGCACCAGATGTCTTCAAAGGAGAGGTGAAGTTAGAAGGTATTCAGCAACTACAAATTGATTTCGAGTTCTCACCTTCACAGTTGGCACCAGGAAACTACCACTAACTGCAAAAGAAAAGGTTCTATTAATAACCGGGGAGCTGTGGCTTGATTAACACACTCGTTGACTGGTTTGTTTGAGTGGAAGCGATTTGCTGTGTATGGACGGCATGGAGATATTGAAAGCCACCCTCCTGACTTCACGCTGGAGGTGACCGAAGATGTCCATTGTGCTGGATGCTGGCTCTGCTGTGGCTCAGCCTCTCACCTCCGGTGACCAGGGTTTGACCCTGGCTCTGGGCTGTTTGGGTGGCGTTTGCATGGGACTGGGACGCTTCACTATACTCCCGCATTTACACAAACGATCCCGGGAACAAAATGGTTAACGTATGAGGAGTGTTTGATGGATCTGAGCCTGCATTTTCTGGAGTTTAGAGGGGGACATCATTGAAACCTACTGAATATTGAAAGTCCTAGACAGAGCAGATGCACAGAGGATGTTTTTAGTAGTGGGAGAGTCTACAACCAGAGAGAAGAACCTCAGGATAGAAAGATGGTCCCTTTAGAACAGAGATGAGGAAAAATATCTTTAATCAGAGGGTGGTGAATCTGTGGAATTCATTGCCTCAGATGTCTGTGGAAGCCAAGTCATTGGGTATATTTAAAACAGAAGTTGATAGACTCTGGATTATTGAGTGTCAAAGGCACAGGGAGAAGCTGGTGAATGGGGTTGAAGGGGATAATAAATCAGCCAGAAAGGAATGGTGCAGGAGACCCAACGGCTGAATTCTGCTCCTCAGTCTTACGGTTTTTATGGTGGTTATGGACAACACGAAGACGTGCGGCTTATCCACAGAGTGGCGGAGACAGGGGTGAGATGGTGGGAGTGTGGAGGGATTGGAATAGATGGCTGGTTGATGGTCAGCACAGACTCGGTTGAGCTGGTGAGTCTGTGTTCCTGCTCTGGCCCTTTGACTCAATTTGCTACCGATACTTCGAGCAGCTCCAGATATTTGCCTGCGTCAGAGGACAACACAGACCCGAAACAGGCCATTCAGCACAACTGGTCCATGCCAACTAAGGTTGCAGCTAAACTAGTTCCTGCTGCCATGTTTAGCCCATATCTCTCTAAAGCCTTCCTACCCCTGAACCTGTCCAAGTGCCTTTTAAATGTTGTTAACGTACACTTCGGGCAGGTGGGGCTCGTCAGCCTTGGAGGGCAGCCCGCCGAGGGGAAGGAAGACTCCGATTTTAAACCTCTGCTGCCTTGCGGCCATACCCACCCACGGGAAAGTCTTCGGGAGTAAACCCCGAGGAAGAAATCCGGAGCCGGGGTCCCTAAGTTTACAACTTCACTCTGGCAACCTCTGCGATGACACTGGTGCCAAGCTGTATTGGCGCTTGCCCTTCCCTTGGACTACATCAGTGACGTGGAGAGGGGGAACCCACTGCGTGGGCAACAGCTGGTTCTTTAAATCTTCCCACCCAGGCCTATGCCCTGGAGAGGACACATTCCAGCAGAGACGCAAACCCGTGATCCTCTGGGATTGATGGCTGCCTACTACTAATGTACCTGCCTCAACCACTTCCTCTGGCAGTTCATTCCAAATACTGACCACCCTCCGGGTGAAAAAATTGCCCTTCCAATCCCTGTTTAGTCTCTCCCTTCGCACCTTAAATCTATGGCCATTTGTACTTGCTTCTCCATCCTTGGCAGGAAGACTATATTTTCACCCTGTCTGTAACTCCTCATGACTTATTCACACACTATTAAATCACTGAGAGAGGGTGGGTGAGTCCTGCTCACTTAAGGAAGGTGAACTGTCACTCATAGCCTCTCCTTTCCAGGTGTAGTGATCACCACAGGACTACCGTTCAGCTTGCCGTGCAGGGTCACTCGCCCTCCTACACTACTGTGCCCGTGGCATCCGTTTACTTACTGAGTTTGCTCTGCCACGGTGCTGCCGAGTGTCCAGTGGTATAACTGGGCGGGCAGGTTGGGCTCCCCAGCCTTGTCTGGCAGCCAGCCTAGGAGAAGGACAACTCCGATTCCAAACCCGGATAGATGGGACTCACTGGCCCTGCCAGGCAGTCTGTCCAGGAGAAGGAAAACACCAATACTCAATGCATAGGCTTGTGGTTGCAGCTCGCCGTGCCATTGTGGAACGTCCCCCGGTCTAAAGAGTGGAGTCCGTCTGTGCGGACTGATCCTCACCATAAACCTACGCAGCGCAGGCAGGAAGGAAAGTCCTGCAGTGATGGTTATTTCCCTCCTGATCTTCACAGGTGAAGCACCAGCCATCATCCTCATTAAATCACAGTGTGGTGGGGTGGAGATACATCTCTACCAAAGGAGGTGTAAGGTGCTCCTTCCCTCCGCCAGTCTGCAGGTCACCCTTGTGTAGCACCTGCTTCGCCCCTCACCCTCGATCAGGGTCACATGAAGCCACGGGAGCAGGTGGTGGATGGTCGTATGAGCAGCCGGTGTGTATCACAAGTCCTGGTTATGCGACCACTGATGCCAGGCAGACAATCTGTGAAAAGTATCGATAATGGCTGGGGTCAGCCGTCTTGTAAAGTCACTGCCCAGAAGAAGACAATGGCAAACCACTTCTGTAGAAAAATTTGCCAAGAACAATCATGATCACGGAAAGACCATGATTGCCTATATCATATGGCAAGCCACACAATGGCGACCATCTCCTATGCTCCGATGGAAAATAATCCCATCCTGCTGAGCCTGTCTCCATCTCCTGGTGCTGGTGTGGAGGCAGGAGTGAGGTACACTGAGGACCAGAGGAAATGTGCTGCAGTATAATCTGTGTTGGAGTCCAATGGGGTGAGGGCATGCCAGATGATATAGAACATTTTTACTTTACTTTGAAACTCCTTTTTACCAGGCGTGTCTGGAAATGCAGCTCATTAGCCCCTCGCTAACAGCCGTTGGACACCACAGTGAGAAACCCACATTTTCCCCAGGCTCTGTACGTCTTGGGTGTGTACGACTTTGGTCCTGCCAAACCCGGGAGGCTGGGATGTCTCGCTCACTCAAACCCCGGTTTGTGTGAATGCAGTGTGATTTACTGCCCCCTCCGCCTGTCAGCAAGAAATAACATCGTACACTGCATACAATTATAAAAAAAAGTATATTTATGAACGTTAACTTCACTAAAGAGTTATTAAAGAAAAGCAAGACAAAAACAAAAAAGGCCCATTATAATTAAATGGTCAGGTGTGCACTTAAGTTGTAACTCATGCGCTGGACACTCAGTCTGCATGAAAGCTCACACCACCTTCTGAATGTCGCTGGAAATCTATCTCGAACAAACGGGCTCCCCGTGGGAGTGTTGGTCCTACCTTCATCTGCACAAAGCACCTTGTGCAACAGGGACAGCATCCTCAGCCACCTTCCCTCCTGTCTCTTCCCAGCTCCTGCCGAAAGTCCTCAACCCACACCAGTGTCCCTCGCAAAACCCTGCTGCCCAGCATCCTCTAGAACCTTCTCCCAGTTCCACCATCCTGACTGGCTGACAGCACATTCCTAAGTTGAACAACATAACCCCTTATCTCAGCTCAAACCCAAACAGGCTGAGATCAGAACAGACTGCCCGCACAGAAGTGCTAAAATGAAATACCTTCAGCATGGCAGTAAAAATCTTAACCATTGTGTTTCAATTTTATTTAGAAATACAGCGCAGAACAGGCCCTTCTGGCCCAATGAACGTCACTGCCCAGCAACCCACCTACTTAACTCCAGCCTAATCAAAGGACAATTTACAAGGATCAATGAACTAACTAACCGTACAACTTTGGACTGTGGAAGGAAACTAAAGCACCCGGAGGGAACCAAGTGGCCACTTCTGGTTTCAGGTGAGGCTCAGTGATTGTCGGTTGCAAACAAAGCAAAGGAAACAACTAAATACTTCATTAGTCACACCTATTCTGGCAACCAACACCACGAACGATAGCCTGCAACCCCTTTGGACTTGGAGGCAATGCGATGCAGCAGGACTGAGGTGAGGTAGGGTTGAGGTGAGCAGGGGTGTGGTGGGGTTGAGGTGAGCAGGGGTGAGGTGGGGTTGAGGTGAGCAGGGGTGAGGTAGGGTTGAGGTGAGCAGGGGTGAGGTAGGGTTGAGATGAGCAGGGGTGAGGTAGGGTTGAGGTGAGCAGGGGTGAGGTAGGGTTGAGATGAGCAGGGGTGAGGTAGGGTTGAGGTGAGCAGGGGTGAGGTGGGGTTGAGATGAGCAGGGGTGAGGTGGGATTGAGATGAGCAGGGGTGTGGTAGGGTTGAGATGAGCAGGGGTGAGGTGGGGTTGAGATGAGCAGGGGTGAGGCGGGGTTGAGATGAGCAGGGGTGAGGCAGGGTTGAGATGAGCAGGGGTGAGGTAGGGTTGAGGTGAGCAGGGGTGAGGTGGGGTTGAGATGAGCAGGGGTGAGGTGGGGTTGAGATGAGCAGGGGTGTGGTAGGGTTGAGATGAGCAGGGGTGAGGTGGGGTTGAGATGAGAAGGGGTGAGGTAGGGTTGAGGTGAGCAGGGGTGAGGTAGGGTTGAGATGAGCAGGGGTGAGGTGGGGTTGAGATGAGCAGGGGTGAGGTGGGGTTGAGGTGAGCAGGGGTGAGGTAGAGTTGAGATGAGCAGGGGTGAGGTAGGGTTGAGATGAGCAGGGGTGAGGTAGAGTTGAGATGAGCAGGGGTGAGGTAGGGTTGAGATGAACAGGGGTGAGGTAGGGTTGAGATGAGCAGGGGTGAGGTAGGGTTGAGGTGAGCAGGGGTGAGGTAGGGTTGAGATGAACAGGGGTGAGGTAGGGTTGAGATGAGCAGGGGTGAGGTAGAGTTGAGATGAGCAGGGGTGAGGTAGGGTTGAGGTGAGCAGGGGTGAGGTAGGGTTGAGATGAGCAGGGGTGAGGCGGGGTTGAGATGAGCAGGGGTGAGGTAGGGTTGAGATGAGCAGGGGTGAGGTAGGGTTGAGATGAACAGGGGTGAGGTAGAGTTGAGATGAGCAGGGGTGAGGTAGGGTTGAGGTGAGCAGGGTTGAGGTGAGCAGGGGTGAGGTAGGGTTGAGGTGAGCAGGGGTGAGGTAGGGTTGAGATGAGCAGGGGTGAGACGGGGTTGAGGTGAGCAGGGGTGAGGTAGGGTTGAGGTGAGCAGGGGTGAGGTAGGGTTGAGGTGAGCAGGGGTGAGGTAGAGTTGAGATGAGCAGGGGTGAGGTGGGTTTGAGATGAGCAGGGGTGAGGTGGGGTTGAGATGAGCAGGGGTGAGGTGGGGTTGAGGTGAGCAGGGGTGAGGTAGGGTTGAGGTGAGCAGGGGTGAGGTGGGGTTGAGATGAGCAGGGGTGAGGCGGGTTTGAGGTGAGCAGGGGTGAGGTGGGGTTGAGATGAGCAGGGGTGAGGTGGGGTTGAGATGAGCAGGGGTGAGGTGGGGTTGAGGTGAGCAGGGGTGAGGTAGGGTTGAGGTGTGCAGGGGTGAGGTAGGGTTGAGGTGAGCAGGGGTGAGGTAGGGTTGAGATGAGCAGGGGTGAGGTAGGGTTGAGATGAGCAGGGGTGAGGCAGGGTTGAGATGAGCAGGGGTGAGGTGGGGTTGAGATGAGCAGGGGTGAGGTAGGGTTGAGATGAGCAGGGGTGAGGTAGGGTTGAGGTGAGCAGGGGTGAGGCGGGGTTGAGATGAGCAGGGGTGAGGTGGGGTTGAGATGAGCAGGGGTGAGGTAGGGTTGAGGTGAGCAGGGGTGAGGTGGGGTTGAGATGAGCAGGGGTGAGGTGGGGTTGAGATGAGCAGGGGTGAGGCAGAGTTGAGATGAGCAGGGGTGAGGTAGGGTTGAGGTGAGCAGGGGTGAGGTGGGGTTGAGGTGAGCAGGGGTGAGGTGGGGTTGAGATGAGCAGGGGTGAGGTAGGGTTGAGGTGAGCAGGGGTGAGGTGGGGTTGAGGTGAGCAGGGGTGAGGTGGGGTTGAGATGAGCAGGGGTGAGGCAGAGTTGAGATGAGCAGGGGTGAGGTAGGGTTGAGGTGAGCAGGGGTGAGGTGGGGTTGAGGTGAGCAGGGGTGAGGTGGGGTTGAGATGAGCAGGGGTGAGGTAGGGTTGAGGTGAGCAGGGGTGTGGTGGGGTTGAGGTGAGCAGGGGTGAGGTGGGGTTGAGATGAGCAGGGGTGAGGTAGGGTTGAGGTGAGCAGGGGTGAGGTGGGGTTGAGGTGAGCAGGGGTGAGGTGGGGTTGAGATGAGCAGGGGTGAGGCAGAGTTGAGATGAGCAGGGGTGAGGTAGGGTTGAGGTGAGCAGGGGTGAGGTGGGGTTGAGGTGAGCAGGGGTGAGGTGGGGTTGAGATGAGCAGGGGTGAGGCAGAGTTGAGATGAGCAGGGGTGAGGTAGGGTTGAGATGAGCAGGGGTGAGGTAGAGTTGAGATGAGCAGGGGTGAGGTGGGGTTGAGGTGAGCAGGGTTGAGGTGGGGTTGAGGTGAGCAGGGGTGAGGTAGGGTTGAGATGAGCAGGGGTGAGGTAGAGTTGAGATGAGCAGGGGTGAGGTAGGGTTGAGATGAGCAGGGGTGAGGTGGGGTTGAGGTGAGCAGGGGTGAGGTAGGGTTGAGGTGAGCAGGGGTGAGGCAGAGTTGAGATGAGCAGGGGTGAGGTAGGGTTGAGATGAGCGGGGGTGAGGTAGGGTTGAGGTGAGCAGAGGTGAGGTAGGGTTGAGATGAGCAGGGGTGAGGTGGGGTTGAGGTGAGCAGGGGTGAGGTAGAGTTGAGGTGAGCAGGGGTGAGGTAGGGTTGAGGTGAGCAGAGGTGAGGTAGGGTTGAGATGAGCAGGGGTGAGGTGGGGTTGAGGTGAGCAGGGGTGAGGTAGGGTTGAGATGAGCGGGGGTGAGGTGGGGTTGAGGTGAGCAGGGGTGAGGTGGGGTTGAGGTGAGCAGGGGTGAGGTAGGGTTGAGGTGAGCAGGGGTGAGGTGGGGTTGAGGTGAGCAGGGGTGAGGTAGGGTTGAGGTGAGCAGGGGTGAGGTAGGGTTGAGGTGAGCAGGGGTGAGGTAGGGTTGAGATGAGCAGGGGTGGGGTTGAGGTGAGCAGGGGTGAGGTGGGGTTGAGGTGAGCAGGGGTGAGGTGGGGTTGAGATGAGCAGGGGTGAGGTGGGGTTGAGATGAGCAGGGGTGGGGTTGAGATGAGCAGGGGTGAGGTGGGGTTGAGGTGAGCAGGGGTGAGGTAGAGTTGAGGTGAGCAGGGGTGAGGTAGGGTTGAGATGAGCAGGGGTGAGGTGGGGTTGAGGTGAGCAGGGGTGAGGTAGGGTTGAGATGAGCAGGGGTGAGGTGGGGTTGAGATGAGCAGGGGTGAGGTAGGGTTGAGATGAGCAGGGGTGAGGTAGGGTTGAGGTGACCAGGGGTGAGGTAGGGTTGAGGTGACCAGGGGTGAGGTAGGGTTGAGGTGAGCAGGGGTGAGGTAGGGTTGAGATGAGCAGGGGTGAGGTGGGGTTGAGGTGAGCAGGGGTGAGGTAGAGTTGAGGTGAGCAGGGGTGAGGTAGGGTTGAGGTGAGCAGGGGTGTGGTGGGGTTGAGATGAGCAGGGGTGAGGTAGGGTTGAGATGAGCAGGGGTGAGGTGGGTTTGAGATGAGCAGGGGTGAGGTGGGGTTGAGATGAGCAGGGATGAGGTAGGGTTGAGGTGACCAGGGGTGAGGTAGGGTTGAGGCAGTGGGCCTGTCACCGAGAGCGAGGCAAGACCAATGTTCGATGGATTTAAGCACCGGGCTGAATTGGGAAGGTGGGATACAGGTTGAATCGAGGCAGTGGCGTCCAGGCGTATTGAAGCGACAGGACCCAATGTCTGGACAACGATTTAAGTGCTGGGCTAGATTGAAAAGGTCAGGGTGTTGGGACTGGAGGTGAGGGACAGACCAGTTCAGCTCGCTGCTGTGATGTACCGAGGTTAGGACTTCATGTCTCTGGACGGGCTGTCTTTCGTGATTTCTGTTCAGGATGCTACTTGCTTGCTTTTACTGCTTGTGTGATTTCTCACTGTGCAATTGATTTTTGACAGTCTTTTGAATGGGTTCTTTTGGGTTTCTTTGCTTTGTGGCTGTCTGTAAGGAGACGAATCTCAAGGTGGTATACATACTATGATAAATAATGTACTTTGAACTTTAAACTTTCTTTACAGACAGCATTGTAATTGAACTCATAACTCCAAGCAGTGATAATGTTGCACTAAGTGCTACACTATCATGGCACCTGAACGCATGTGGTACCTTTAAAATGATCCAGCTTCATGTTCAGTGATCCTGATCCAAATGTCCATGTACCTGTCCCAGATGTTCAGTGATCCTTATCCAAATGTTCATGGACCTACCCCAGATGTTCAGATCCTTATCCAAATATTCATGGACCTACCCCAGATGTTCAATGATCCTTATCCAAATATTCATGGACCTGCCCCAGATGTTCAGTTTCTTATCCAAATGTTCATGGAA